>NC_090026.1:130569751-131269751 GCF_037176765.1 Anolis sagrei | reverse complement strand
TTGCCATTCTCTCCCAAACCTTGTCAATAATAATAATAATAATAATAATAATAATATAATTACATATTATGTTCAACTGAATACTACTACTACTACTACTAATAATAATAATAATAATGATATCTTGCAATTTTCTCCCAAAGCTTGTCAAAAATTACCATCATCAGCCCTCCACAGCAAACGTACTAGAATACTTTGCAAAACGAATAAATAAATTAGCAAAGAGGGAAACCCAAAAAAACATTTTTTGCTATTTTATATATTAGATAATCGCTCGAATAAAATGCCTCCTTTGTGTGACTTGCTGCATCCATCTGGAATCCAGAGCAAACTTGTCGGAAGGCCGAAAATCTAAAATTTAACAAGGTATAAGGAAGGGAGAAAAGGAAAGGAACTTCTGGAAGTTGTGCCAAAGTAGTATGTAGATCAAGCATGGGCCAACTTCGGCCCTCCGGGTGTTTTGGACTCCAACTCCCACCATTCCTAACAGCCTCAGGCCCTTCCTTTTCCCCCTCAGCCGCTTAAGCGGCTGAGGGGGGAAAGGAAAGGGCCTGAGGCTGTTAGGAATGGTGGGAGTTGGAGTCCAAAAAACCTGAAGGGAAGGCCAAAGTTGGCCAATGACTGATGGAGATGCAATGCAAAGGTTGCACCAAAAAGATCTCAGCGGATGCAGAGAAACCCAACCAACAGTCCAAGATCTGGGCAGGAAAATCCAGCTACTAGTCCGAGGAAATTCAAGTTTACAGGTCCAAGAACTGGGTAGGAAAGTCCAACGATAGTCCAGTAGGAATGTCCAGCGACCTGTTTAGGAAAGTCCAGCCGTTGATCCAAAAAAAAAAAATGGAAAATTCAACTGATGGTGCAAGATCTGGGCAGGAGTGTTGAATTGCCAGCGCAATGTTTAGGAGGGAAAATCCAGCTGCAAGAACTGAGCAAGAAGGTCCAGGTCCTGGTCCAAGATCTGGACAAGAAAACCCAACGATAGGTCCAAGATCTGGACAGGAAAGTCCAGATTCCAGTGCAAGAACTGGGCAGGAACATCCAACAAGAGGGGAAATCCAGCTGCAAGAACTGAGCAAGAAGGTCCAGATCCTGGTCCATGGTCTGGGCAAGAGAACCCAATGATCGGTCCAAGATCTGGATAGCAAAGTCTAGATTGCAGTGCAAGAACTGGGCAGGAACATCCAACGAGAGGGGAAATCCAGCTGCAAAAACTGAGCAAGAAGGTCCAGATCCTGGTCCAAGATCTGGGCAAGAAAACCCAACGATAGGTCCAAGATCTGGATAGCAAAGTCCAGATTCCAGTGCAATAACTGGCCAGGAACATCCAACGAGAGGGGAAATCCAGCTGTAAGAACTTAGCAGGAAGGTCCAGATTCTGGTCCAAGGTCTGAGCAAGAAAAACCAATGATAGGTCCAAGATCTGGACAGGAAAGTCCAGATTGCAGTGCGAGAACTGGCCAGGAACATCCAACGAGAGGTCCAAGTGAGAATGTCATGTCCAACGACCTGTTTAGGAACTGAGCAGGAAAGTCCAGCCATGGGTTCAAAAATCCAATGATAGGTCCAAGATCTGGACAGGAAAGTCCAGATTCCAGTTCAAGAACTGGGCAGGAACATCCAATGAGAAGGGAAATCCAGCTGCAAGAACTTAGCAGGAAGGTCCAGATCCTGGTCCAAGATCTGGGCAAGAAAATCCAATGATAGGTCCAAGATCTGGACGGTAAAGCCCAGATTCCAGTGCAAGAACTGGGCAGGAACATCCAATGAGAGAGGAAATCCAGCTGCAAGAAGTTAGCAGGAATGTCCAGATCCTGGTCCAAGATCTGGGCAAGAAAATCCAATGGTAGGTCCAAGATCTGGACAGGAAAGTCCAGATTCCAGTGCAAGAACTGTCCAGGAACATCCAACGATAAGTCCAAGCAAGAATGTCATGTTCAGTGATCTGTTTAGGAACTAAGCAGGAAAGTCCAGCCATTGGTTCAAAAATCCAATGATAGGTCCAAGATCTGGACAGGAAAGTCCAGATTCCAGTGCAAGAACTGGCCAGGAACATCCAACGATAGGTCCAAACAAGAATGTCATGTCCAGTTACTTGTTTAGGAACTGAGCAGGAAAGTCCAGCCATGGGTTCAAGGGCAGGAACGTTCAACTGATGGTCCAAGAAGTGGGCAGGAGTGTTGAGTTTCCAGTGCAATGCTTAGGAAGGGAAATCAAGTCCGAGAGGTGGGCAGGAAATGTCCAGTGGTCAAGCGGTCACCGGTCCAGGAGGCGGGTGAATTCTTCCCGGCCTTTTCCTCCGGTGCTGGCGCTGCCTTCGTTCTTGAGGTCGGCGAAGACTTGTGTGAAGTAGTGCGGGTCAGCGTTGATGCGTAGCATCTTGGCGCTCATGGCGTGGATGATGCGCAGGCAGCGGTTCCAGAAGGCCTCCTTGGAGGTCTCAACCAGGAAAGGCTTGAGCGGGTAGGAGATCTCGTTGCCCATGTAGGAGTAGGAGAGGTAGAGGCAGGTGAGCAGGGCGGCTTGCAGCTCGTGCTCGGCCCCCACCTCGTCCCCGTCTAGGGTCTCCCGGCAGAGCAGGTACACGAAGACCACGTTGGCCGGTGTCACGAATGCCTGATCTTGCCAGCCCTGCAGCAGAAGGGAGCGGTCCACGCTGCGCAGCCACAGGATGGGCTCCGTGGGCGAGAGGTGCTTCAGCCGGAAGCAGCGCCGGCACAGGAACTCCCCCAGGCACTTCAGCAGCTCGCTGGTGGACGCTTGGACAATCACCCTCCGCGGGGAAGAAGATGTTCCCCCGGTGCCGGGCTTCAGCGTGGAAGAAACCGGGATGCGCTTGGTGCTCAGCGGCGCCGACGGAGCCTGGCCGGAATCGCCGTCGAAACTGGCGAGGTTGGCACAGGAAAGGGACTTCTTGACGTTTTCGTGGTTGAGGTGGGCCACCTCCTTGGCACCATGGTGAAGAAGAGGAGGCGCATGATGGTGGTTGTTGTTGTGCGCAGACGCCTTGCTCGAGCGGGAGCCTCGCTTCTTCGTGGAGGCCACCAACCGCTTCCAGGTCAAGGCCGGGATGAAGATGGAGTGGCGCTTGAGGGTCTTCTCCGGCTTCTGGGAACCGCCCTTCGCCCCGGTCAAGGACGGGTAGTGCGCCAAGGAGCTGCAGGAGTCGCCGGTGTCGTTGTCGTTGTCGTAAAGGCTGGCCTTCCGGGCGGACGGGGAAAGGGACAGCACCGTACCCATGGCAGCGGCGGCAACGGGCCACTGACCGGTCTCTGGTGGGATGCCTTTGGGTCTATGGTGACCCCATTGATCACAAAGGGAAGGGGCAAACTATACAAGGGTCCAATCAAGGCTGGGCTGGCAACTCAATACAGTGTGCCCTCGCTACTTCGTGGTTCGCTTTTCGCGGACTTGCTGTTTTGCGGGTTTTGCCTCCCTACATCGCGGATTTTCACTTTTCACGGGTGGTCCTGGAACGTAACACCCGCGATAAGTGAGGGAACACTGTACCAGATTCAACAGAGACAACCTCTCTCATGGTGCCACCATCTTGGCCAGTGGGAGCCACCTACTGAGAGGTGGCAAAGGACAACTCGCTTTGGCACGGCTAAGTTCAACGTTGCGCCAATTGCGGCTCAAAGTGGCCTCTTATGGCAACTCAATAGATCACAGAAGGTTTCTTAAGCAAGGGGCGAGAACCAGAGGTGCACCAAATGCTATTGGTGGCGTCCAGATGGACAATCCTGCTCTTTGGCCCCTTTAGATGACCTTAAAAGGAGCTAAAGGGTGGCTAAAGGGTCCTGAATCCCCTCCCTTTTGCCCCCACCGGCTTCAGCGACCCTAGAAGGAATTTTTGGCAAGAGTCCGATTGGCCAAAGGGTCCCCAATCCCCTCCTTTTTGCCTTCAATAGCTAAGGTGACCCTATGAAGAACCCTTGGTGGCATCTATCTATCTATCTATACAGGATCCCCAATTCTCCCAACCCCTTTGAAGGTTAAGTGGGCAACTCAAGGCCTGTCCAATTGGCCAAAGGGACCGTAATCCCCCCTTTTTGGTCACCCAACACAGGTGGGGAGCCTTTAAGGGACAAGGGCGCAACTCAAGGCCCGTCCAATTGGCCAAAGGGACCCTAATCCCCCCCCCTTCGGTCACCCAACGCAGGTGGAGAGCCTTTAAGGGTCAAGGGGGCACCTCAAGGCCCACCCGATTGGCCAAAGGGACCCTAATCCCCCCCCCTTTCAGTCACCCAATGCAGGTGGGGAGCCTTTAAGGGTCAAGGGGGCAAATCAAGGCCCATTGGAAGAGGAGGAAACCCCTTTCCCCAAAAGCAGAAGGCGAACCCGGTTGGGGGTTCCTATTCTCTAAACTAAATAAACAGGGGACAGAAAGCAGCCAAATTGGGGAAAGGGGGAGCAATGGCAAGTAGATGCAATTGGGGGGTCCCTTGGAATCAAGACCCCCCCCCTCCCGACCTTTAGGTCCTTCTTCTGATTCGACTTCCTTCTTGCTTTAGGGTTTCATGTCAAGAGGTGCCCAAACCCCAAAAGGGTCCCCCAAAAGGATCATGATGGGGATCGTCACCCTTTGGGGACCCCCTTACCTGAACCCCTGGGGCCATTAAAGGAGCCTCCGCTGCATCCTGAACCCTTTTCTTCAATGGTCCCCTGAGATAATTGGGGGTGCCCCCTCCTTTCTGAGCCTCCTTAAGTCGTCCAGGTAGGGCGCTGATCCGGCCTTATTCGGGATGCTCCAGGGAGTCCCCAAAAGGCGTAGCAATAAATAAATAAATGGGGAGGGGGGTCTAAAGCAGCTGCCCTGTGTTGTTATGGTAAGGAAGCCCCTCTCTCCAGGTCCCGGGAGGGAGATGTAATCCCCCCTCCAAAAAAAAAAGAGAGAGAAATAATCACCAGGTGCGCCCGGCCTGGGTACCAAGATGCAGATGCAGAAGCCAATGTCTCTGCCGGCAAAATCCAATGGAGGGGTGCATTGTATGAAAGAGAGGAGCCCCCCTTTAAATGAGTCTCCTGCTGCGCCTGAGGAATAGCCGCCTGTCTAGGGAGCATCTGATGGGGAGGAAGGAGGGAGGGAGGAGGAGGAGCCAGGGAGGGGCTGGGGGTGGTCCAGGGCAGGCAGGGATGCTCAAGGCAGGAGAAGGGAGGGAGGAGGATGGCCAAGGCAAGGAGCATCCCTGCCTTCGCTCTCCACTGCCATCTACCAGCACAGCCCCAAACCGCAGCCGGCGTTGCCTTCCTCCTTCGGAGAGCCCACACTGCAGAAGGGATACAGATTTAGCCTCACTTGAACTGGTCATAGCACAAGAGTGGGTGCCTCCACACTGCAAAATGAATGCGGTTTAGCCCCACTTAAACTGCCATGGCTCAAGAGTGGGTGTGCTTGTGCCTGTGCCGCAAAATGGGTGCATCCGCAATGTGAAATTGGTACGTCTACACTGCAAAATGCACCTATCCTGCAAAATAGTTGCATCCATACTGCAAAATGCATCCACACCGCAGACAGGTGCACCCACATTGCGAAATTGGTGCGTCTACACTGCAAAATGCACTTATCCTGGAAAATGGTTGTATCCACACTGCAAACGGGTGCATCCACACTGTGAAATTGGTGCGTCTACACTGCGAAAGGTACTTATCCTGCAAAATGGTTGCATCCATACTGCAAAAAGCATCCACACTGCAAACGGGTGCATCCACACTGTGAAACCGATGCATCTACACTGTGAAATGCACCTATCCTGCAAATGATTGCATCCATATTGCAAAATGCATCTATTCCGCAAAATGGGTGCATCCACACTACGAAATTGGTGCATCTACACTACAAAATTAGTGTGTCTAAACTGCAAAATGCATCTGTCCTGCAGAATGGTAGCATCCATACTGCAAAATGCAACCACATTGCAAACGGGTACATCTACACTGCGAAATTGATGCATCTACACTGTGAAATGCACCTATCCTGCAAATGGTTGCACCCATACTGCAAAATGCATCTATACTGCAGAATGGTAGCATCCATACTGCAAAATGCAACCAGATTGCAAATGGGTGCATCCACACTGTGAAATTGATGCATCTACATTGTGAAATGCATCTATCCTGCAAATTGTTGCATCCATACTGCAAAATGCATCTATACTGCAAAATGGGTGCATCTACACTGTGAAATTGGTGCATCTACACTACAAAATTAATGTGTCTACATTGCGAAATGCACCTATCCTGCAAAATGGTTGCATCCATACTGCAAAATGCATACACACAGTAAACGGGTGCATCCACACTGCGGAATTGGTGCATCTACACTAAAAAATTAGTGCGTCTACACTGCAAAATGCATCTATCCTGCAACATGGTAGCATCTATACTACAAAAAGGCATCCACACTGCAAAATGGGTGAATCCACAATGCAAAATGCATCAACCCTGCGAAATTAGTGCATCCACACTGCAAAATGGGAGCACCAACACTGTGAAATAGGTGTGCCTACACTGCTAAATTAGTGTGTCTGTATTGCAAAATGCATCTGTCCTGCAAAATGGTAGCATCCATACTACAAAAAGGCATCCACACTGCAAAATGGGTGAATCCACAATGCAAAATGGGTGCATCCATACTGCAAAATGCATCCACACTGTGAAATGGGTACATCCACACTGCGAAATAGGTGTGCCTACACTACGAAATTAGTGTGTCTATACTGCAAAATGCATCTGTCCTGCAAAAAGACATCCACATTGCAAAAGGGGGCGTCTACACTGCGAAATTAGTGCGTTTACACTGCAAAATGCATCTATCCCACAAAATTGTAGCATCCATACTACAAAATGCATGTACACTGCAAAATGGGAACATGCACACTGCAAAATGGCTGGGTCTAAACTGTGAAATAAGTGTGTCTACACTGCAAAATGCATCTATCTTGCAAAATAGTAGCATCCATACTACAAAATGCATCTACATTGCAAAATGGGTGCACCTATACCGCAAAATTCATTCACTGCCAATTGAATGCAGTTTAACGCACTCGAACAGCCAAGGCTCAAAAGTGGGAACATCAACACTAAAAAAGGGTGCATCTACACTGCAAAATTAATGCAGTTTAAACCCCACCAGAACTGCCATGGAATCCTGGAAATTGTTGTTTTGCAAGTTCTTGAGCTTTTTCTTGAACCTATACGCTGCAGAATGAACAAACTTTCAACTGCTCAATGGGAGCATTTGCACAATGAATGCCAAATGAATGCAGTATTATGATACTCTGCTTTGATTGCCATGGTTCAATACTATGGAGTCCCAGAAGCTGTAGTTTGACAAGGTCTCTAGCTTTCTCTGCCAAGGGCAAAAGAGACGATAATGATAATTATTTGGGTCTCAAAAGAGGAAAGCAGATCATTAGTAATCATTAATAATCATCATATCCCTTGGGAGGGACACAAAAATATCCTGGATCCTTTTTAGGGATGCTTGCCTATAGATACATCATGGGATATCTTAAGGACGGGAGCCAAGTCGAGACAAGAAGCCCATTGAAGTCTATTGAAGGCCTGGAGGTAAAAAATCTCTTGAGTAAGTTTGTGCATGAAATCAAGTTTGTGTGCAATATTGAACCGTCCCAAAGCAAAGGTCTCACTCTCTCGGCCCTTTTGGGTTTTGCAATTCTCAACCTGCATATGCAAATCATTCGTTCCCAGGGTGAAAAATAGGGTTTGGATTTCATTGCAAGGGTTTTAGCTCTCCCCCCCCCCCTTTTTTTTGCTATTTATTTGAACTCCATCTTGGATCTAATCAGTGCAATCAGAAAATGAAGGGATACAGTTTCAGCAGAATTGTGGAACTATTATATAACTTTTGGATTCATAGAATCATAGAATCATAGAATCAAAGAGTTGGAAGAGACCTCATGGGCCATCCAGTCCAACCCCCTGCCAAGAAGCAGGAATATTGCATTCAAATCACCCCTGACAAATGGCCATCCAGCCTCTGCTTAAAAGCTTCCAAAGAAGGAGCCTCCACCCCACTCCGGGGCAGAGAGTTCCACTGCTGAACGGCTCTCACAGTCAGGAGGTTCTTCCTAATGTTCAGATGGAATCTCCTCTCTTGTAGTTTGAAGCCATTGTTCCATTGCGTCCTAGTCTCCAAGGAAGCAGAAACAAGCTTGTTGTAGTTTTTTTCGGGCTATATGGCCATGGTCTAGAGGCATTCTCTCCTGACGTTTCACCTGCATCTATGGCAAGCATCCTCAGAGGTAGTGAGGTCTGTTGGAACTAGGAAAAAGGGTTTATATATCTGTGGAATGACCAGGGTGGGACAAAGGACTCTTGTCTGCTGGAGCTAAGTCTGAATGTTTCAACTGATCACCTTGATTAGCATTTGATGGCCTGACAGTGCCTGGAGCAATCTTTTGTTGAGGGGTGATTAGATGTCCTTGTTTCCTTCCTCTCTGTTGTTGTGCTGAGATTTTTAATACTGATAGCCAGATTTTGTTCATTTTCATTGTTTCCTCCTTTCTGACAAGAGTCCTTTGTCCCACCCTGGTCATTCCACATATATATAAACTCTTTTTCCTACTTCCAACAGACCTCACTACCTCTGAGGATGCTTGCCATAGATGCAGGCGAAACGTCAGGAGAGAATGCCTCTAGAACATGGCCACATAGCCCGAAAAAAACTACAACAACCCAGTGATTCCAGCCATGAAAGCCTTCGGCAATATATAACTTTTGCACTAACATTTTTATTAAAACGGTGCTTCTTTTTAATTGTACTTTAACGCTTTTTTGGTGATTTCAACTGATTTGTTTGAATACTACCTTTGAAGCCAAGTTAACATTTCTTTGGGTTCCATCCTCATTAAAAATAGGTCCGCCCTGTTTTCCATTTGCTATTTTGGTTTTGTCATCCAAGAGAAGAAAGGGAAGGCTGCAGAAACAAACAAACAAACAATAAACAACAATCCAAGCGCACGTTTTAAAAATAGAGATATTTCTTTTAAAATACATCTGAGGCTCAGAGCTTGTTGCATAACAGCAAGGAGGCCAGTTGTGTGTGTCTCGGATGAGAAACAAACACCTCACGGGGAAAGAGTGGGGCATCTATATGAAGTCGATAGGAACTTTAGGAGGGTCGTCCCCAGGAGGAGGGACCCTGAGACCCCACCAAAAAGCGAGATAGCAGATAGTGTTAGGATTAAGCCAGGAAAAATATGCCACCCAAATGGAGGCGATCTTGCCATCTCGCGGATATGGGGCCCCTGGGGGTTTCCGTATCCGCCGTTTGGGGAGCGCAGATTCGGCCTCCCCAGAATGCCCGGAATGCCAGGAAAAGGTTAGTTTCATGCATTGAAATAGTTTCAGGCAAGGAGAGACACAAAGTATCTGTCAGGGGTGATTTGAATGCAATATTCATGCTTCTTGGCAGAATGGGGTTGGACTGGATGGCCCAGGAGGTCTCTTCCAACTCTTTGATTCTATGATTCTAAGAGAGTGAAAAGTTACAATTTCATTAATCTTTATTTGGAGATTTGTTACAAAGTTGGGGCTTGGAAGGGAGTGAAAGGAAAGAGCCTATGGCTGTGCAGAGTCCCTGGTTGAGATTGCTGTTGGGGCACATTTCATCAGTTTGGCCCAATCTTTGCATCTAGGAACTGTGGAACTCCCTGCTGCTGGTAACACCAGCCTGAAGGCAGAGGCCTGGGATGCCCTTGATGACATATACTCCAGAGTTAAAGCACTTTGAGACCACTTTTGTTGCTATGGCTCCATGCAAAAGAATCCCGGGATCTGTAGTTTGATCATGCACCAGCTCTCTTGGGCTGGTGCATCATCAAACTACAGATCCCTTGCAAAACCACAACTCCTAGGATTACATAGCATTGCAAAACCACAACTCCCAGGATTGCATAGCACTTTATTTATTTATTTGTCGTGTCAGAGCAACCAGTCCATTATACTACATTTCTAACAGAACAAAGCAAACAGAAAAATACACAACTTGTGAGTTTGGTAGCTGGTTAAATGTCCTTTGACCAGTATCTGTCCACTTGGAGTGCTTCTGGTGTTGCTGCAACAAGGTCCTCCATTGTGCATGTGGCAGGGCTCAGGGTGCATTGCAGCAGGTGGTCAGTGGTTTGCTCTTCTCCGCACTCGCATGTCGAGGATTCTACTTTGTAGCCCCATTTCTGAAGGTTGGCTCTGCATCTTGTGGTGCCAGAGCGCAGTCTGTTCAATGCCTTCCAAGTCGCCCAGTCTTCTGTATGCCCAGGAGGGAGTCTCTCATTTGGTATCAGCCATTGGTTGAGGTGCTGGGTTTGAGCCTGCCACTTTTGGTCTCTCGCTTGCTGGTGTTCCAGCGAGTATCTCTGTAGATCTTAGAAAACTATGTCTAGATTTAAGTCGTTGGCGAGCTGGCTGATACCCAAACAGGGGATGAGCTGGAGATGTCTCTGCCTTGGTCCTTTCACTATTGGCTGCTACTTCCCGGCGGATGTCAGGTGGTGCAATACCGGCTAAGCATACGGTACATACATAGCACTGAGCTACTGCAACTTAAAGTGGGGTCAAACTGCATCAATTCTCGTCTGGATAGGAAGCTAGAGCTGGTCTGGCCATGTAGGAACTCTCCTTCCAAGGGTCAAAGCCAAATGGAAAGCCGTTAGCTACAAATAATGGCCATAATAAGGGGGATTCTGGGGATTGTAGTCCAAAAAATTGCAACTCTCCCTATTGCAATGGCCTATATAGAGATGCCAATTTTTCAATTGCTCTTTACTGCCACCTGCTGACCATGGCCATTTAATGCAGCCTTAATGGCAGGATGGAGAGATATATAGGTGGGGAACATCTATGAATGCAGTTGGTACCACTTTAACTCTCATGGGTTCCTGGGATATGTAGTTTCCCATTTTTGGCAGAAAAGGCTAAAGACCTTGGAAAAAGTCCCAGGATTAAACAGCATTCAGATAAGGTAGTTTAAAGTGGTACCAAACTGTATTAATTCAACAGTATAGATGCACCCCTTGCCCATGCTCAGCCCATGTATACCACCTCGAGCCAAAGGGAGAGGCAGGTAATATATATTAATAATAATAATAATAATAATAATAATGCTAGCTATCTTTTGCAAAGGCAGAGTTAATACACCTAAAAGGATGCTTTAAGGTAGTGTTTCTCAACCTGGAGGTCGGGACCCCGGGGGGGGGGGGGTTGCGTGGGGGATGACAGAGGGGTTGCCAAAGACCATCAGAAAATGCAGCATTTTCTGTTGGTCATGGAGGTTCTGTGTGGGAAATTTGGTTCAATTCCATTGTTGGTGGAGTTCACAATACTTTTTGATTGTAGGTGAACTATAAATCCCAGCAACTACAACTCCCAAATGTCAAAGCCCCCCAAATTCCACCAGTGTACCCACTTGGGCACATTGAATATCTGTGCCAAATTTGGTCCAGATCCATCATTGTTTGAGTCCACAGTGCTCTCTGGATGTAGGTGAACTACAACTCCAAAACTAAAGGTTAATGCCCACCAAACCCTTCTAGTATTTTCTGTTGGTCATGGGAGTTCTGTGTGCCAAGTTTGGTTCAAATTGATAATTGGTGGAGTTCAGAATGATCTTTGATTGTAGGTGAACAATAAATCCCAGCAACTACAACTCCAAAACGCCAAGGTCTATTTTCCCCAAACTGCACCAGTGTACCCATTTGGACATATTGAGTATTCGTGCCAAGTTTGGTCCAGATCCATCCTTGTTTGAGTCCACAGTACTCTCTGGATGTAGGTGAACTACAAACCAGAACTCAAGGTCAATGCCCACCAAACTACAACTCCCAAACTCAAGGTTAGTGCCCACCAAACCCTTCCAGTATTTTCTGTTCATCATGGGATTTCTGTGTTCCAAGTTTGGTTCAATTCCATCGTTGGTGTAGTTCAGAATAATCTTTGATTATAGGTGAACTATAAATCCCAGCAACTGCAAATCTCAAATGTCCAGGTCTATTTTCCCCAAACTCCACCAGTGGGCGTATGGGTATTTGTGCCAAATTTGTGCCAAAATTACAGTTAACGAAGTAGCAATGAAAATAATTTGATGGTTGGGGGTCACCACAACAGGAGGAACTGGATTAAGGGGTCGCAGCGTTAGGAAGATTGAGAACCACTGCTTTAAGGCTCCCTTTTGCTTGCATCTCTGGTTGCCATGGTTCATTCATTTATTTCAGGAAGGGATCCTTTGCCCATCTGCCGGCTTGAGAGCCGTCTGTGCCACATCACCACCGGCTGCGTGGGCCTCACATGGGAGGAATAATAATAATAACAACAATAACAAGCATGCGTGGCAAGCCTTCCCCTCCCACCACCATGACAAACGCATGCTCTGACTCAGCAACGGAGGAGAAAAGCACGAAAATCCTCACGCATGACGACAAACTCGTTGAATGATGCTCAGGAGGGGAGCAGGCTTCTATTTGGGGAGGACCCCCAATCAGGAAGAAGAGAAGAGAAGAAGATACATAGGGTCAAGGTCCAAAATCACCGGAACAGATCAAAGAACAGGCTCCAAAATCACAATACAGATTTCAACAGGAAGAAATGTAGGATATTACAGTTATGATGTGCACACAGATATAGGATGAGTGGGTGACACTTGCCTTGGAAACAGTCCATGAGAAAGTCAACTGTGATTCCCAAACTATGGACTTCTATGTGTTTTCAACTCCCAGAAGCCTCTGCTGCCTTGGTCAATGATCAGGGATTCTGGGTGTTGAAGTCCAGAACTAGAGTTATTTATTTATCGTGTCATCAGCAACCATACCATTGTGTTACAATTCTAACAGAACAAAACAAACACACAGCTTAAAAAGAAAAAAAAACACACAGATTTTGCAAACTTGGTAACTGGTTAAATGTCCTTTGACCAGTATCTGGCCACTTGGAGTGCCTGTGGTGTTGTCGCAAGAAGGTCCTCCCTTGTGGCAGGGCTCAGGCTGCATTGCAGCAGGTGGTCAGTGGTTGGCTCTTCTCCACACTCCCATGTCATGGACTCCACTTTGTGGCCCCATTTCTTGAGGTTGGCTCTGCATCTCGTGGTGCCAGAGCAGTCTATTCAGCACCTTCCAAGTCACCCAGTCTTCTGTGTGCCCAGGAGGGAGTCTCTCATCTGGTATCACCCACGGATTGAGGTGCTGGGTTTGGGCCTGCCACTTTTGGACTCTCGCTTGCTGGGGTGTTCCAGCGAGTGTCTCTGTAGATCTAAGAAAACTATTTCTTGATTTGAGTCGTTGACGTGCTGGCTGATACCCAAACAGGGGATGAGTTGGAGATGTCTCTGCCTTGGTCCTTTCACTATTGGCTGCTACTTCCCGGCGGATGTCAGGTGGTGCAAAACCGGCTAAACAGTGTAATTTCTCCAGTGGTGTAGGGCGCAGGCACCCCATGATAATGCAGCATGTCTCATTAATAGCCACATCCACTGTTTTGGTGTGGTGAGATGTGTTCCACACTGGGCATGCGTACTCAGCAGCAGAGTAGCATAGCGCAAGGGCAGATGTCTTCACTGTATCTGGTTGTGATCCCCAGGTTGTGCCAGTCAGCTTTCATATGATATTGTTTCCAGCACCCACATTTTGCTTGATGTTCAGGCAGTGCTTCTTGTAGGTCGGAGCACGGTCCAGAGTGACTCCCAGGTATTTGGGTGCGCTGCAATGCTCCAGTGGGATTCCTTCCCAGGTAATAATCCTCAGAGCTCGGGATGCTTGTCTGTTCTTAAGGTGAAAGGCGCATGTCTGTGTTTTAGATGGATTAGGGATCAGCTGGTTTTCCCTGTAATAGGCAGTAAGGGCACCTAGAGCTTCGGAGAGCTTCTGTTCTACCATCTCAAAGCTCCCTGCTTGAGCGGTGATGGCACGATCATCAGCATAGATGAAGCTCTCTGTCCCTTCTGACAGTGACAGTGGTCAGTTGTGTAGATGTTGAACATGGATGGAGCAAGCATGCTCCCCTGAGGCAGGCCGTTCTTCTGTTTCCGCCATCTGCTTCTCTGGCCCTGGACCTCAACAAAAAAGCTCCTGTTCGGTAGCTGATTTTCTTGAGCGGTGATGGCACAATCATCAGCATAGATGAAGCTCTCTGTCCCTTCTGGCAGTGGCTGGTCAGTTGTGTAGATGTTGAACATGGATGGAGCAAGCACGCTTCCCTGAGGCAGGCCGTTCTTCTGTTTCCGCCACCTGCTTAAATTACAATTATTACAATGCTATAATTAATAATTAATATATTAAGATATGTAAGGAAACTATATTATAATTATTCTATATATATTACTTATAACAACAGTACAATTAAGGTATTACTTTTTACACACACACACACACACACACATATAGGAAGAGATCTCCATCCCACACCACTACTCCCTTCCTGGCCCACAGCGGAAGTAGGCCCAAACCTTTCCCAACGCTGGAACTCCATTTCCCAGCTGCCCCGGCGGCACTTCCGGTGAGAGGGTGGGCGTGGCGGATCCGGCTGGACTCGGCTATTTCCGGAAGCGGGTCCGGCGCTGAGCTCACTTTGGTGTATCCCTCCGCCGCTTCGGCCTCAGCTTCGGGTGGTCCCGCCCGGCCTCCTCTTGCTCCCTGGCCGGTGGAGAAGGCCTGAGGCGGGATGGAGGCCGTGCCGCGGATGCCGATGATCTGGCTGGACCTCAAGGAGGCCGGGGAGTTCGCCTTCCAGCCGGCCGTCAAGAAGGTCAGGCCTGGAGGGACTGAGGGAAAGGCCCTCGCTGAGGGAAAGGCCGCGCGGAGGGAAAAGTAGTCCCTGGGAGGGGGCGGGGAGCCAGGCCTCCTTGAGGGCCTCATTGGGGGCAACAGGGCTGAGTGGGAGGGACCCCCAGGGGGCATCCAGGCTGACCCTCTCCCACCACCAAGGAAGGCAACACAATAATAATAATATTGGAAATAGCAACCCTCTTCCAGCCTCCACGAGTAATTCGTTTTGGTTATCATCCTGTTTGCTTACTGTATGGTCTCTGTATGTTTTGGTATGTTTTGGTATGCAGCTTTCCCTTGAGTCTATGTTTCTGGTGGTTGTGGGAGGGCCTGCAGACCAGATTGTGGCACTCCAGGCCAGGAAAGCCCTCTGACTTTATAACCAATATATATATATGCTATAATTAATGTGACAATATATATCTATATATCTCTAGATATGTAAAGTATATTATAACAATTATATATATTATAATGCTATAATTAATGTGACATTAATACACACACACACACACACACATATATATATAAAGATAAGTATATTATAACAATTATATATATTATAATGCTATAATTAATATGACATTAATATATATCTCTCTCTATATATATAGATATGTAAGTAAAGTATATTATAACAATTATATATATTATAATGCTATAATTAATGCGACATTAATATATATATAAAGATATGTAAGTAAAGTATAACAATTTTATATATTATAATTCTATAATTAAGGTAACATTCATATATATATAAAGATATGTAAGTAAAGTATATTATAACAAGTATGGTATATATATTATAATGCTATGGTTAATATGACATTAATATATATAAAGATATGTAAGTAAAGTATATTATAACAATTATATATATTATAATGCTGTAATTAAGGTGACATATATATATATACATACACACACATGTGTGTGTGTAAGTAAAGTATATTATAACTATAGATATGATAATGCTATAATTAATATGACATATATGTCATATATATATATATATATATATATATGAAGGTATGTAAGGTAAGTATATTATAACAAGTATATATATTATAATGCTATAATTAATGTGACATTCATATATATATATATATATATATATATATGAAGATATGTAAGTAGAGTATAACAAGTATATAATAATACTATAATTAAGGTGACATTAATATATATATATATATAAACATATGTAAATAAAGTATATTATAACAATTATGTTTATTATAATGCTATAATTAATATGACATATATATATATAAAAGTAAGTAAAGTATATTATAACAATTATATCTATTATAATGAATGTGACATTAATATATATACATGAAGATATGTAAGTAAAGTATATTATAACAAGTACGGTATATATATTATAATGCTATGATTAATATGACATTTATATATATATATATATATATATAAAGATATGTAAGTAAAGTATTACAATTATATATAATATAATGCTATAATTACTATGACAATATATATATATGTAAATAAACTATAATATTGTATTGTATGTACATATGATATTTATAGTATTATAATGTAATACAATATAATCTACTACTAATATATATAATATAATCTACTACTACTACTACTAATATGATATTATATTTATATATATTATATTACATGTAATATTAGTAATAATATTACATAATGGTATATTACAATATAGTAATATATAATACTGATATTGTACTATGCTAATAATATAATATATTGTGTGTGTGTGTGTATGTATGTGTGTGTATATATATATATATAGTAAGCCACTCTGAGTCCCCTTCAGGGTGAGAAGGGTGGCAAATAAATGTCATAAATAAATAAATAAGACATATATGGACATGCAAGTAAAGTATAGTTTAACAATTATGTATATTATAATAATGCTATAATTAATATGACATAATAGTTTATGTATATATACTATACTATAAGACCGCACAGCTGATTAGAAATGCAAGCAGTTTATTAATATGTAAGTAAAGTATCCTAACATCCAGAGTGCCCTGATCATTAGACACAATCACAGGCTGAACTCCAACACACATGATCAGATCTGGGACTGCTCATTGCTCAGACTCCATTAGACTCTCAGGCTGTGTTATGTGCACAGAGAAACTCCTTCAAACCTATCTGTAACTGTATTGATAGGCAAAGTACCTGTATGATGAATACATGAAGGTTGTGAGTAAACCAAAGATGTTACTTTTAATGAAGACTCCTTTATTTTGGTCTCATGAGAGCATGATATAGAGACAAGATGTTTTATGGGAGAGGAGATGTTTTTGGGCACTAAAGAAAAAAACACATCTGAAGAACTGCTCTATTTTGTGCATTGGCGTAATCTCCTAACAGATCAGAGACAACCAGGTTATCAGTCTAACAACTGAAAACCAAGTTGCCTCGCATAAGTGCATGTGGATATATACCACTAAAGCAGTGGTTCCCAACCTGTGGTCCGTGGTGCACCAGTGGTCCACAAGAACAAAAATATGGTTGACGGCCTCACCGTTACTACACCGTTGCAACGAGAATGACTGGTCTAACAAAACTGATTAAATATGGTTTTCTGTGGGCGAGCAGATGGCGACTACTGGGTGGCATATATTCTGTATCTGAAACTGGAGCTGAGGTGGTCTATCCAATGCAATTTTCTGAATTGGCACCCCAACTAAACAAATCGAAGCTAAAGTTGGCCAAAAACTGATTTGTAACTCTTTTGGTACTAATGATGGAGAGAGGTTTCTGGTCAGAGTGGTCCCTGGTAAAAAAAAAAGGTTGGGAACCACTGCACTAAAGAGAAGCTTTTACTCAAACAAGTTTTTTTGGAACTTCTCTGGAAGGTCATGCTTTTACAAAAGATTATGATTTCCAAATTGTTGTGAATGCCCATTTTCTCCAAAAGGTTATAGAGATTCTGGTTTTCCAATGATAATCATAGAGTCAGAAGGAAATCCCAAAGGGCATCTAGCCCAGGCTCCTTCTGCCATCAAGGAAGGCACCACAATAATAATAATAATAATAAACATGATCATTATAGAGCCCCAAAAGGCATCCAGACTGATCCCCTTCTGCCGCCAAGGAAGTCACCATAATAATGATAGTAATAGCGCTGGGAAAGACCACAAAGGGCATCTAGACAGACCCCTTCTGCCACCAAGGAAGGCTCCATAACAATAATAATAGTAATAGAGCTGGGGGGGATCCCCAAAGGGCATCTAGACAGACCCCCTTTTTCCACCAAGGAAGTCACCATAATTTATTTATTTATTTACGACATTTATATGGCGCCCTTCTCACCCCGAAGGGGACTTAGGATGGCTTACAAGATATATACATATAATATATTATATTATTAGCATAGCACAATATCAGTATTATATATTACAATTTTGTACTATACTATTATCTATATAAATAAAAATGTAATATTAGTTTGTGGGATTAACATAACTCAAAAACCACTGGACGAATTGACACCAAATTTGGACATTACACCCCTAACGGACCAATGAGTGACCATCACTCATAAACCCCTCCCAAAAAAGCTAAATGACGATTCAGTGCATGCATGAAAATGACAGCTCCCTGGATCCCCTAGACCAAGCCCTTTAGGGAAGGAGGATGCTCTAAATGCACTGCTTCCAAGCTGCAAGCTTGCTTCTTCTTGGATTTCTTTGAGATCATCCCAATCCGTACATATTTCCTAATTCCTATACCTGGATTGCAACTCCCAGCAATCCTCCAGATAGATAAGATATATAGATTAAATAGAGATAGATAGTAGGTAGATAGAGCAATTAGGAGGACTGCAGGGAGTTATAGTCCAAGAATAGATAGAGAAGGAAGAAAGGAGAGAAAGAAAAAGGAAGGGGAAGGAAGGAAAGAGGTAGAGAATGAAGAAAGTAAGGAAGGAGAGAAGGAAAGAAAAAGGAAGGTAGATAGTAGGTAGATAGATCAATCAGGAGAACTGCTGGGAGTTATAGTCCAAGAATAGGTAGAAAGAGAAGAAAGGAGAAAAAGTGAAAGGGAGGGAAAGGAAGGAAAGAGGTAGAGAAGAAAGGAAGGAAGGAGAGAAGAAAAGAAAACTAGGGAAGGAAGGAGAGAAAAAAAGAAAGAGGGAGGGAGGGAGGGAGGGAAGGCTGGCCACAGCAACGCATGGCAGGTACAACTAGTATTGTAATATTATTAGTAATATTACATGTAATATAAAATATATAATATAATTATTAGTAGTATTAGTAGTTATTAGTAGTATTATATTGTATTACATTATATAAATAAAAATATAATGTTCGTTTGACACCAAATTTGGACACAATACATGTATCAGACCAACGAGTGTCCGTCACTCATAAAAACACTGAAAAACACAGCAGAAGAGACTAAAAAGTCATTGTAATGCATGCGCAAAACCACACATATATACGCAGACACACATATATACATATATACACACATAAAGCACATACACAGATTGAGCCACAGCAACGCGTGGCAGGAGACAGTTAGTAATATTATAATAAATATTATATGTAAATACAATATATTATGTTATATTTTTATTTATTTTAATATTTATTTAATATTAATACTATTATATCTTTTATGTAATATTTGTAAACATTATATTTTCTTTTCCTATGGGAGAACTGCTGTAACTTCCGCTTTGTCCATTCACTCTCTACATTGCTTATCAGTTCTATTTGATCTAGATGAAAATCTGGGTTAGTACAACCAGTTGAACAGCCTGTTTCACCTGGGTCTGGATTTGTGGGCACAGTGTGTCTTGACTACTTGTATTTGGAACTGATTGAAGAGCAGGAGATTTTGTGAAATGGGGCCGGGAGCTTAGCAGGGTGCTTATTGGTTTGTCTTTTCCTCTGAAGGACTAAGGCCTGGCGATATTTGCTTCCTTAGAAGAACAACTGAAACTTCATATCCTGACCTTAGGCCTGACGTGATGGGTTGCAGTACAACAGGCTAGACAACTATAAACAGAGAGACATACGTGCTGTCATTGGTATTCGATAAACATTAAGCATGAGTTTGTGCACCTTTGTGTTGCCTCTCAATTTACGTATGGTGACCCCATGGATTCCATAGGGTTTTCTTAGGCCAAGGAGTCCTCAGAAGTCGTGTTGCTAGTGTCTTCCTCTAAAATGGGGCATTTGGCAGGCTCTCATCCAAGTCTTCCTCATGGCTGATCCTGCTTAGCTTCTGAGAGTTGGAGAAAGAAAGAACTCTTGTCTGGGTTGTTGTAGGTTTTTCCGGGCTATATGGCCATGTTCTAGAGGCATTTTCTCCTGACGTTTCGCCTGCATCTATGGCAAGCATCCTCAGAGGTAGTGACGTCTGTTGGAAGTAGGAAAATGGGTTTATATATCTGTGGAATGACCGGGGTGGGACAAAGGACTTTTGTCTGCTGCAGCTAGGTGTGAATGTTTCAACTGACCACCTTGATTAGCATTAATGGCTTGGAAGTGCCTGGGGGGAATCTTTTGTTGAGAATGATTTGATGTGCTGGACCACTCTCACAACCATCATGTCAGACTACACAGAAAAGCCATTGAAATCCACAAGCATGTGGACAATTTCAACAGAAAGCAGGAAACTATGAAAATGAACAAAATCTGGCTACCAGTATTAAAAAAAAACCTCAAAAAATACCACAGCAAAACAACAGAGCAAAACAATCAGGCACATCAAATCACTCTCAACAAAAGATTCCCCCCAGGCACTTCCAAGCCATTAAATGCTAATCAAGGTGGTCAGTTGAAACATTCACACCTCGCTCCAGCAGACAAAAGTCCTTTGTCCCACCCCGGTCATTCCACAGATATATAAATCCATTTTCCTACTTCCAACAGACCTCACTACCTCTGAGGATGCTTGCCATAGATGCAGGCGAAACGTCAGGAGAAAATGCCTCTAGAACATGGTCATATAGCCCGGAAAAACCTACAACAACCCAGTGATTCCGGCCATGAAAGCCTTCGACAGCTCTTGTCTGTTGGAGGTAACAGTAATCATAATAGTAAATAAAGACAGGGGAGCTCCAGACAAGAAACAATCAGAGACAGCTAATCACCTCTCAACAAAGGATTCCCCCAGGCAGTAAGAAGCCACGCCTTGAAACTGTCAGGCCATTAAATGCTAATCAAGGTGGACAATTGAAACATTCACACCTACCTCCAACAGACAAGAGTTCTTTCTCCCAGCCTGGACATTATTCCACAGGTATATAAACTTCCCTCACCTCGTTTCCAGCAGACCTCACAACCTCTGAGGATGCCTGCCATAGATACAGGCAGAACATCAGGAGAGAATGCTTCTGGAACATGGCCATACAGCCTGAAAAATTTACAGCAACCCAATCCCTTCATTGGAAGACCAAATTGTCACTGATCTGGTGCCTCAAGGGCATCTGCTGGAGATAAAATGTACTCATCATGAAGAGGCCACTGAGAATCATACAGTCTTCCATGGACCTCCCTAATCCTTTATGAAGCCATCCATGTTGGAAGTCATTATTGCATTGCTGTGGTTGTGCTTTCCCTCTGGAAAAGCCACTTCAAATCAACACTAAATTCTCTTAACACAGTTTTAGTTTTATTGGATGGCACCAAGTTCTAACAGTATAGAAGCCAAGTGGAAAAACATCTTGCCATCTCCTTTCCCCACAGTATGCATAGTTTGTTGACAAAGGCTTTCACGGCTGAAATCACTGGAGCGTTGTGTGGTTTCCAGGCAATATGGCCATGTCACAGCAACATTCTATTGCTTGAAAAAAGCAATTGTAAGACCTATTTTGAGGAAATTGTCCCTGGATCCCTCTGTATTGAACAGTTTTCAGCCTATTTCAAATCTCCCCTTTTCGGGCAAGGTTCTGGAGCGGGTGGTGGCTTCTTAACTCCAAGATTTCTTGGATGAAACCAATTATCTAGATCCCGCACAGTCTGGTTTTAGGCCTGGTCACAGAATGGAGACAGCTTTGGTCACCTTGGTGGATGACCTCTGCAGAGAACTGGACAAGGAGAGTGTGTCCCTGCTGGTTCTCTTGGACATCTCAGCGGCGTTTGATACCATCAGCCATGGTATCCTTCTAGGTTGGCTCTCCAGAATGGGTCTTGGGGGGCACTGCATTGAGGTGGCTCTGCTCCTTCCTGGAGGATCGTATCCAGATGGTGATGCTGGGGTATATCTGCTCAGGCCCCTGGCCATTGACCCCTGGGGTCCCCCAAGGTTCTGTTCTTTTCCCCATGCTTTTCAATATCTACATGAAACTGCTGGGTGAAGTCATCTGGAGTTTTGGGGTTGGGTGCCATCTCTACGCAGATGACATGCAACTCTAGTACTCTTTTCCTTCCCATTCCAAGGAAGCTCCCTGGATCTTTGGTAGTGTTCAGAATGCTCTTTGATTGTAGTTAAATATAAATCCCAGCAACTACAACTCCCAAATGACAAACTCAAATTTTTGAGTGATGGTCACTCCTTGGGTTATTAGGTGTCTTGTGGCCAAATTTGGCAGCAGTTCATCCAGTAGTTTTTGAGTTATATTAATCCCACAAACTAACATTACACTTTTATTTATATAGATTGTTTTATATGCTTGTGTATTGTTGTCTTGAGTGCAGGCTTTGTAGTGCTTCAGTGAGCTGCCCTGAGTCCCTTTGGGGAGATGGTTGTGGGGTACAAATGAACTTATTATTATTTTCTCCTGACATTTCTCCTGCATCCTAAGCTGGTGGAGCTGCAGTCCACCAACATCTAGAAGGCTAAAGCTTTGTAGACAGACAGCTCACAGAGAAAGAGGGATAGTATGTAGTTGAAGATGCCAGCCACAGATGCAGGCGAAACGTCAGGAGAAAATGATGCTAGAATATGGCCATATTGCCCGGAAACCCCACAACACCCTTATGCATAGTTTGATAAACCTGTGCATGGTTTAATACATCTTGGCTGGAGAATTCTAGAAAGGGTCATCCAAAAAAGTAACTTGGTCGGGGATTTGGAAGGAGGAACCTTGTGGTGCTGGAGTGGGAGGGGGCACTTCCTGAGGCATGATGTCCTGCACGGAAGGGGGATGGATCTGAGCACAAAGGAGGGACCGTGGGTGTTTCCTGGGCTTTTATTCTGGATCGGTTGCTTACTCACAGCTTCTGACTCAGAGCCTTTGAACCAGATCATCTCTTGCCTTCCCCCAAGGAGTGGCAGAGCACACCTCCATGTCCCGCTGCCTCTCTTCTAGATGCCTGGCTCCAAATTATGTTTGCAAACTCGCCCACCTACACCACCTTCCTCTCTACAATGACGTGAGGATATGATGTCATGCCATCCTACCTCCATCCACCTACTAACTCCCTTTCTCTGTGGAGGCTGTCTGTCTAGAACAGTGGTTTTCAACCTAGGGTCCTCAGATGGTTTTGGCCTTCAACTCCCAGAAATCTTAACAGCTGGTAAATTGGCTGGGATTTCTGGGAGTTGTAGGCCAAAAACATCTGGGGACCCCAGGTTGAGAACTACTGGTCTAGAAAGCTTTGTTGCTGGACTGCAGCTCTCAGCAGCTCTAACCAGCATAGCCAGTGTTGGGCAATGATAGGAGTGATAGTTCAGACGCATCTGTAAGAATGGCTGATCCCCACCTCTGCAGTCAACAATGCATTTAGGCCCCCTAACTGAACCAATATACTCTTCTGTGGAGTTCAAGTATTATTTATTTATTTATTTATTTGCTTTATTTCTATACCGCATTTTTCAGCCTAGATTAGGCGACTCAATGTGGTTTACACAGTGCAAGTTATACAGTAATATACAGTTAAAAACACATCACACATTACAACAAAATCAACAATTATTATCAATTCCTTATCAATTCATGACGCCTCAACAGAACAAGATCCATTCTCATAATCCTTGTGCCATTCCTATGTTCAATTTTACCGACTTATTATTATTTTACTGACACAAAAACACAAAAAAATTGAAATCAGTATGCTGGATTTTGTATCACAAAATCGCGATCCAAACACTTCCCAAACATCTTGGTCTCTGTGATGTATTTTCGAATGATGCGCGCAGATCCAAGTAAGGTGGTCTTTTTGCAGTTGACAGGTTATGATTTTGTCAATGTGTATTGTTTCCAAATGCCGGCTGAGATCTTTTGGCACGGCACCCAGTGCGCCAATGACCACTGGGACCACCTGGACTGGTTTATGCAATCAGAGCCTTTGCAGTTCGATTTTGAGGTCCTGATAATGGCTGAGTTTTTCCTGTTGTTTTTCCTCAATGCAACGGTCACCCGGTATGGCAACATCAATAATCCAGACTTTTTTCTTTTCCACAGTCGTGATGTCTGGTGTATTGTGTTCCAAAACTTTGTCAGTCTGGATTAGAAAGTCCCACAGTATTTTTGCGTGTTCATTTTCCACTACCTTTTCAGGTTTATGATCCCACCAATTCTTGACTGCTGCCAGGTGGTACTTGTGACATGAGTTCCTGTGAATTATCTGGGCCACAGAGTTGTGTCTTTGTTTGTAGTCCATCTGTGCAATTTTTTTGCAACAGCTGAGGATATGATCCATGGTTTCATCAGCTTCCTTGCACAGTCTGCATTTTGGGTCATCCACTGATTTCTCGATCCTGACCTTAATTGCATTGGTTCTGATGGCTTGCTCCTGGGCTGCAAGAATCAGGCCTTCTTCTGCCTCCTTCTTCAGGGTTCCATTCGTGAGCCATCACCAGGTCTTCTCCTTCTCCACTTTTCCTTCAATCTTCTCAAGGAACTGCCCATGCAATGCTTTGTTGTGCCAGCTGTCAGCTCTGGTTTTGTTGTTGTTGTTGTTGTATTGTCAAAGGCTTTCATAGCCGGAATCACTGGGTTGTTGTAGGTTTTTTCGAGCTATATGGCCATGTTCTAGAGGCATTTCTCCTGATGTTTCGCCTGCATCTATGGCAAGCATCCTCAGAGGTAGTGAGGTCTGTTGGAACTAGGAAAAAGGGTTTATATATCTGTGGAATGACCAGGGTGGGACAAAGGGCTCTTGTCTGTTGGCGCTAGGTGTGAATGTTTCAACTGACCACCTTGATTAGCATTTGATTGCCTGGCAGTGCCTGGAGCAATCTTTTGTTGAGAGGTGATTAGCTGTCCTTGTTTGTTTCCTCTCTGTTGTTGTGCTGTTTTAATTTTAGAGTTTTTTTTCATACTGGTAGCCAGATTTTGTTCATTTTCATGGTTTCCTCCTTTCTGTTGAAATTGTCTACACGCTTGTGGATTTCAATGGCTTCTCTGTGTAGTCTGACATGGTGGTTGTTGGTGTGGTCCAGCATTTCTGTGTTCTCCAATTTCTGTGTCCAGGTTGGTTCATCAGGTGCTTTGCTATGGCTGTCTTCTCTGGATCACTCCAACAACCACCATGTCAGACTACACACAGAAGCCATTGAAATCCACAAGCATGTGGACAATTTCAACAGAAATGCAGATGCAGAACAACCAGAAAATAAAAATCTATATTTTCTTTGAACCTTAATCAAATCCGCAAAAGTCAGACTCTCAAAACTGGAGTCCCGACTGCTTTCTTCAGGAGCAATACTGCTCTAATGGGTCACATTACTTATAAGTCAGTAGCACTGATAATCAATCCAGTGCTAAAAATGATTTCAGCACTATAAGGCCGGAAGGCTCAGGTGGGCAAATTGGCCAAACCCCCACTCTGGGTTTTGTCACGTCTGTTCAGCAGAGGAGCTGAGTCACAGTCTGATGACTGACGGACGGCAGTGTGGAGGAAGTCAATAAGGAAGTGGGGTGGATTTGCTGGTTTTTATCTGGCTTTTATAGAAGATGAGGGCATGCGAGGAAGACAATAACGAGGCAGCAGAAGTGGGGGTAAAAGGCTTGGGAAACACGTAACAACAACAACAACAAAATCAGACTCAGAGGGTATGAGGTTCGAAGGCTTTGATCGTGCCCTAAATCTGGCATTTCTTGAATTTTTTACATGCCGTTAAGTACTCCATTGTACAGGTGGAGTATTTCCCTTTTCTAAAATATTCCAAAAATGAAAAATAATCCCACAGGAGGTTGAGATAGTAACGTCTTGGATTTCTGGTGTTCCAGTGTACACAAACTTGGTTTCATGCCTCAAATTATTATTAGTAACTAGCTGTACCCGCCACACATTGCTGTGGCCAACCTTCCCTCCCTCCCTCTTTCTCTTCTTCCTTCTCTCCCTCCCTCTTTCATTCCTTTCCTTTTTTCTTTCCTTCTCTCCTCCCTCCCTCCCTTTCTTCCTTCCTGCCTGCCTGCCTTCCTTCTCTACCTCTTTCCTTCCTTCCCTCCCTCTTTCCTTCCTTCCTTTCCTTCCTTCTTTCCTTCTCTCCTCCCTCCCTCCCTCCCTCCCTCTCTTCCTTCTTTCCTCCCTCCCTCCCTCCCTTCTCTGCCTCTTTCCTCCCTTTTTCTTTCTCTCCTTCCTTCCTTCCCTCCCTCCCTCTTTCCTTCATTCCTTTCCTTTTTTTCTTTCCTTCTCTCCTTCCTTCCTTCCTTCCTTCTCTACCTATTTCCTTCCTTCCACTTCCTTTTTCTTTCCCTCCTTTCTTCCTTCTCTAATATTCTTAGATTGCAACTCCCAGCTGTACTCCTGATTTATTGATCTATCTACCTACTATCTATCTCTTTCTAATCTATATATCTTATCTATCTGGAGGATTGCTAGGAGTTGCAGTCTAGGAATAGAAAATAGGAAATATGTACAGATTGGGATGCTCTCAAAGAAATCCAAGGAGAAGCAAGCTTGCAGTTTGGAAGCAGTGCATTTGGAGCATCCTCCTCCCCTAAAGGGGCTGGTCTAGGGAATGCTGGGAGATGTTGTTTTCGCGCATACACTATATTGTCATTTAGCTTTTTGGGGTTTTTAAGTCCTTTCCACTGCTTTTTGGGAGGGGTTTATGAGTGATGATCACTCGTTGGTCTGTTAGGGGTGTAGTGTCCAAATTTGGTGTCAATTCATCCAGTGGTTTTTCAGTTATGTTAATCCCACAAGTGAACATTACATTTTTATTTATATACTAGCCATCCCCTGCCACATGTTGCTGTGGCCCAGTCTATGTATATGTGTTTTATGTGTGTATATATGTATGTGTATATATTTGTGTATATGTGTATATATGTATGGTTGCGTGTGTATATAATAATAATCATCATCATCTTTATTTATACCCTGCCACTATCTCCCCATTGGGGACTCAGAGCGGCTTACATGAGGCCAAGCCCAAATAACAATTACAATAAAGAAAAAACCAAAACACAAACCGAAAACACAAACAATAACAATAACATCATATTAACATAAAACATATACATACATAACAATGTAAAAATTACAATAAGCACAGGCACACACACACACACACACACATATAGTGTGCCTGTGCTTATTGTAGGGGTGAGAAAAGCGGTATACAAATACTGTAAATAAATTGTGTGTGTGTATATATATATATATATATAATTTATTTACAGTATTTGTATACCGCTTTTCTCACCCCGAGGGGGACTCAAAGTGGTTTACACATAAGTAATGGCAAAAATTCAATGCCAGTACAAACAATTACAATTATACATACATATATATGTGTGTGTGTGTGTGGTTTTGTGCGTGCATTGTAATGGGATTTTTTTTGGCTTTTAAAGTCTCTTTTGCTGTGTTTTTCAGTGTATTATGAATGATAGTCACTCGTTGGCCTGATAGATGTATTGTATCCAAATTTGGTGTCTATTTGTCCAGTGTTTTTTGAGTTAAGTTAATCCCACAAACGAACAATACATTTTAATTTATACATAGATAACAACAACACTTTATTTATATTCTTCTCTATCTCTCCGAGGGGACTCAGAGCGGATTACAACATACACAGATAGGCAAACATTCAGTGCCTTTAATACAGTGAAATAACAATGACATACAAATACTCAGAACAGAGATAAAGGCTTCCCCTTTCATCTCTGGCTTCTGGAGGCAGTGCTTCAACTCTGGCTATGGGGAAATGCTCTAGTTCCATTTCCAAGCTAAGGAGCCTGCTGTCCATAGACACCTCCTGGTCATGTTGCCGGCATGGCTGCATGGACACCTTTGTTACCTTCCCGCCAAAGCGGTACCTTGTCCTTTAAGCTGGCTTCCTGGCCATTTGCCACCTCAGCACTCAAGACTTGGATGGGAGGCACAATACGCTTTGCTTAATCCCAAAGAATCTGATCAGGGGAGAGAAAATGGCATCATCGCCTCAAGATAGGTTTGCCATCTCAGAGAAGTGGATATCTTTCCTACGCTGCAGCCTAATTCATTGATGCAAAGGCACATTTGGGCCTTCCAGGGGTTTTGCACTCCAACTCCCACAACATCCAAAACACCTAGAGGGCCCAAATTTGTCCATGCCTAACATACATGCATTCTTGTTGGGTACATGCATTCCAAAAATATATACAATACACACGCCTTCCAATCTATTCGCTGACCATTCCACACTCAAGTGGAGCAATGACCAGAATAAAGAAATATCTGGGTTTCAATTTGATTTTGGGTCACAGGGGAGGCCTTCATCCCTTCCCAGTTGCTATCTCTCAACCTTGCCTACCTTGCAATATTGTTGTGTGATGTAGGCCAGGTTGTTTTGAGGATAAAACCTTAGCCTACAGTAGGCAGATTAAATTTCCTATTCTGCTGATCTCTGCCATTCATGGAATGAAGTAGGTGAGATGACCCCCTTCTAATTGGATCTGCTTGGTTTGGAGCAGAAGCAGCTTTCCTTCTGGGCTTCATGGTTCCCTCTGGAAGCAGAAAAGAAGGACAACAGCTGCCGGTTGGTTTTGTAGCACAACTTTGTGGAAGTGGGTATTGTGGACCTGATAGCCTGCTTAGTGCTAGTTGGGATCCTTTTTGCACTCTCATTTTTGGTCTTTTCTCAGAATGGAACATTAAATACTGATAAGCTAAAGTATGCCCCTGAGAGATGAGAGCTCACAAAAAGTGAGATAGGAAGCAGAGGGCTAGAAGAAGACTTTTTATACACTTCTCCTGTAATCTGATTCTGTAAGCCACATAAGAGGAGAAAATATATTATTATTATGATGATTTTACTGACACAAAACACAGTATGTCACAGAAAATGAGATCTATATGCTGGATTTTGTATCACAACATCACAAGTCGAACACTTCCCAAGCGTCCAGGACTGTGTGATGTATTTTCAAGTGATAGGCGCAGATCCAAGTAAGGTGGCCTTTTACAGTTGATAGATCGTGATTTTGTCAATGTGTATTGTTTACAAATGCCAGCTGAGATCTTTTGGCACGGCACCAGGTGTGCCGATCACCACTGGGACCACCTGTACTAGTTGATGCCAGCGCCTTTGCAGTTCGATTTTGAGGTCCTGATAACGGCTGAGTTTTTCCTGTTGTTTTTCCTCAATGCGGCTGTCACCTGGTATGGCGACATAAATAATCAATAAATTATTTTTATTATTACTATTATTATTATTATTATTGTTAGAAACACAACAAGATTAGTACACAGCAAACAAGGTCACTCTGCTGCCTTTTGTATTTGATCACACATCGGACACTTCCCAAGTGTCTAGGACTGTGTGATGTATCGGCGAATAATACGTGTATATCCAAGTAGGGTGGCCTTTTATAGCTGACAGAAAGTATTTGTCAGCGCTGATTGTTTTTAAGTGCAGGCCAAGGTTTTTAGGCACTGAAGCCAGTGTGCCGATCACCACTGGGACCACCTTGACTGGCTTATACCAGAGTCTTTGCAGTTTGATCTTTGCATCTTCATATCGTGTCAGCTTTTCCAGTTGCTTCTCATCAATCCTGCTGTCGCCTGGGATTGCAACATTGCTGATCCATACTTCGTTTTTCCTCATGATCGTGAGGTCAGGAGTCTTGTGCTCCAAAACTCACTCAGTCTGAATTTGGAAGTCCTAGAGCAGTTTGTTGTGTTTGTTTTCTGTAACTTTTTCAGGCTTGTGATCTCACCAGTTCTTTATCACAGGCAGATGGTCTTTGTGGGACAAGTTCCAGTAGATCATTTGAGCAATGGTGTTATGCTTCTGCTTGCAGTGTGTCTGTGTGATCTTCTTGCAGCAGCTGATGATGTGATTCATCGTTTTGTCTGCTTCCTTGCAGAGTCTACACTTGGAATTGTTATTGTTGTTGTTGTTGTTGTTGTTGTTGTTGTTGTTATTAGTGAGCCTCCTTTCTCTGATGGGGGAAGAACAGCCTCTTTGGCAGTCTTCTATCCCAAGATGCCAGGACTTGACTTCACTGACATCCAGATTTTGCAGCGACAGGCTTATCACATGCTCTCTTTTTCTTCCTGCCAGTTTGTCTTGAAGAACTATGGTGAGAATCCAGAGAACTACAATGAAGAGCTGAAGAAGCTGGAGCAGCTGAGGCAGGTGAGGGCCTTCCCTGTTCCTCATGGAGATGGCACTTAGAATGGGTTTGCAATATTATCGTCAGCATCTTCATTACAGGTCTTCAGTCCCAAGTGACTTACGGCTTTTAAAGTTGCAACTATTGATTGTAATGAAGTTTTTAAATATATATATGGAGCACATTGTACTACTTCCCAAACAAATGCTGTTCTCACCCTTCTGTTCATTGCGGTTCCTCTTGATAATTGCTAGTGATATCAGTAGTCTTGATGTGATGCAGGAATGTGTGCATGTCTTTTTCCTCTTTGCTTAAGTCTCCTCATGGGAATGTCTTCCTGCTGCTTTCTTTCCCCTTCCAGAATGCTGTCAACGTACCCAGGGACTTTGAGGGCTGCAGCATCCTGCGCAAGTACTTTGGGCAGCTACACTACCTGCAGAGCCGCATCCCCATGGGAGCCGAGCACGAGGCGGCCGTCCCCATCACCTGGTAAGATGGCTGGGTTGGCGGAAGGAGCCTTCTTGTGATCCTAAAGGCCATGGAAGCAAGATTGAAGCAGCTCAGTCCCTTCACCTGGAGGGAGAATACTTTTCTGGTGCCACAAACACACAACAGTGGCCCATCTTTTGCACAGAGGTGCTACATAGTAGGTCAGAAGAGTAGCACACGGGGAAATCACAGGGGACATGACTTAATAATTAAAAAGATGCAAAATGTCAATTGGTAGCCAAAAACTTGGAAAAGTGAGCCAGCTCTGCTTGGGAAAAGAGTTTCCTAGGGAAAGTTAGTATTAACCATATTCATAGAATCATGGAATCATAGAATCAAAGAGTTGGAAGAGACCTCATGGGCCATCCAGTCCAACCCCCTGCCAAGAAGCAGGAATATTGCATTCAAATCACCCCTGACAGATGGCCATCCAGCCCCTGTTGTTGGGTTGTTGTAGATTTTCGGGCTATATGGCCATGTTCTAGCATTCTCTCCTGAAGTTTCTCCCGCATGTATGGCAGGCATCCTCAGAGGTTGTGAGGTCTGTTGGAAACTAGGAAAAATGGATTTATATATCTGTGGAATTTTCCTAATTTCTAAACTCTGAGGATGCCTGCCATAGATGCAGGCAAAACGTCAGGAGAGAATGCTTCTAGAACATGGCCATATAGCCCGAAAAACCTACAACAACCCATGAAAGCCTTCAACAAAATCATATTGTTGTTATTATTATTACATTTATACCCCGCTTTATCTCCCCAAAGGGGACTCAAAATGGCTTTATTTATTTACCAGAACATTGTATTACATTTCTAACAGAACAAAACAAACAAACAGATAAAAAACCCACAAATTTTGCAAACTTGGTAGTTGATTAGATATCCTTTGACCAGTATCTGGCCACTTGGAGTGCCTCTGGGGTTGCCGCAAGAAGGTCCTCCATGGTGCATGTGGCAGGGCTCAGGTTACATTGCAGCAGGTGGTCAGTGGTTTGCTCTTCTCCCCACTCACATGTCGTGGATTCCACTTTGTAGCCCCATTTATTGAGGTTGGCTCTGCATCTCGTGGTGCCAGAGCGCAGTCTGTTCAGCGCCTTCCAAGTCGCCCAGTCCTCTGTGTGCCCAGGGGGGAGTCTCTCATCTGGTATCACCCAGGGATTGAGGTGCTGGGTTTGAGCCTGCCACTTTTGAACTCTCGCTTGCTGAGGTGTTCCAGCGAGTGTCTCTGTAGGTCTTAGAAAACTATTTCTTGATTTAAGTCATTGACGTGCTGGCTGATACCCAAACAAGGGATGAGCTGGAGATGTCTCTGCCTTGGTCCTTTCACTATTGGCTGCTACTTCCCGGTGGATGTCAGGTGGTGCAATACCGGCTAAACAGTGTAATTTCTCCAGTGGTGTGGGGCGCAGAAACCCTGTGATAATGCGGCATGTCTCATTAAGAGCCACATCCACTGTTTCAGCGTGGTGAGATGTGTTCCACACTGGGCACGCATACTCAGCAGCAGAGTAGCATAGCGCAAGGGCAGATGTCTTCACTGTATCTGGTTGTGATCCCCAGGTTGTGCCAGTCAGCTTTTGTATGATATTGTTTCTAGCACCCACTTTTTGTTTGATGGCTTGATATAAAAGCATTAGTATGCCATTTAAAAAGACAAACATGCAACCATTAAAATAGAATTGAACACAAACAGCACTAAAAAAACCAATTAAAATCCATCAAAACATATTCAAAGTTCACAATCATAACTTCATTTATATCCCACTTTCCCCCTCCAAAGACTGGGACTCCAGACAGCTTGCACAGTTAAAAGATTGCAATTAAAAATATGCAATGAAACCTGATTAAACTATTAACTATATTTTTAAAAGATGTTAAAAGTAAACATGTACAACCCTTTGTTAAAAGCCATTAGTTCTAAACATTGCACAGGGCAGCAAGGTGGGAGTCATTTCAGCCTTGCTATGGAAGGAGTTCTAAAATCTGGGGCAGCTACAGAGAAGGCCCTGTTGTGTTCCCACCAGCTTACCTGGGAAGGGGGCATCTCAAGCAAGGCGTATCTTAAACCTGAGTGGTTCCTGAATGCAGAGCCTACCCAACCACTAAATAGAGGCAAAGTTCTCTCCGTCCTCTGTAACATCTCTCTCTGTTTACAGGACTGAGATCTTCTCTGGAAAAGCGGTTACCCACGAAGACATCAAGTATGAACAGGCCTGCATCCTCTACAATCTAGGTAAGAGCCCCTTTACTTTTGGCTTTCTGGGCTTTGATGGTTGGCTGCGTCTTTGGTTCTGGTGGCTTTAAGAAGATGAAGCCCAGATTGCTTGTGGGCTGCAGTAGCTCAGCTTGGCAAGAAGCATCTGTGGTGATCCAGAGTGTGTTTCTCTATACCAGGCATAGGCAAACATGGGCCCTCCAGGTGTTTTGGACTTCCAACTCCCACAATTCCTAACAGCCTACTGGCTGGGGTGCTGACGGTGTTCCAGGCTGTCTGGCCATGTTTCAGAATCATCCTCTCATGACGTTTTCCCCACATCTATGGCAGGCATCCTCAGAGGTTGTGAGGTATATTGGAAGTTGATATATCTGTGGAAGGTCCAGGGTGGGAGAAAGAACTCTTGTCTGTTGGAGGCAAGTGTGAATGTTGCAATTAATCACATTGATTAGTGGGTTGTTTTAGGTTTTTTCGGGCTATATGGCCATGTTCTAGAGGCATTCTCTCCTGACGTATCGCCTGCATCTATGGCAAGCATCCTCAGGATGCTTTGAGGATGCTTGCCATAGATGCAGGTGAAATGTCAGGAGAAAATGCCTCTAGAACATGGCAATATAGCCCGAAAAAACTTACAACAACCCAGTGATTCCGGCCATGAAAGCCTTCAACAATACACCTTGAGCATTGAAAAGGCCTGACTCTTTCCTGCTTGGGGAATTCTTTGTTAGGAGGTGTTAGCTGGCCCTGATTGTTTCATGTCTGGATTTCCTCTGTTTTCAGAGTGTTGTTCTTTATTTACTTTCCTAATTTTAAAGTTTTTTAAAATACTGCTATCCAGATTTTGTTAATTTTCATAGTTTCCTCCTTTCTGTTGAAATTACCCACATGCTCGTAGATTTCAGTGGCTTCTTTGTGTAGTCTGACATGGTGGTTTTGAGAGTGGTCCAACATATCTGTGTTCTCTAATAATCTGCTGTGTCCAGGTTGGTTCATCAGGTGTTCTGCTATGGTTGACTTCTCTGGTTGAGTTAGTCTGCAGTGCCTTCCATGTTCCTTGATTCGTGTTTGGGTAATGCTGCGGATTTGTGGGAGTTGAATTCCAAAACACTTGGAGGGCCCAAGTTTGCCTATGCCTGCTTTAAATCTATATAAATAAAAATGTAATGTTCGTTTGTGGGATTAACAGAACTCAAAAACCTCTGGACGAATTGCCGACAAATTTGGCCACAAGATACCTACTATCCCAAGGAGTGACCATCACTCCAAAAAAATTGATTTTATAATTTGGAAGTTGTAGTTGCTGAGATTTATTATTTACTTACAATCAAAGATCATTCTGAACTCCACCAATGATGGAATTGAATCAAACATGGCACACCGAACTCCCATGAACAACAGAAAACACTGGAAGGGTTTGTTTGGCATTGACTTTCAATTTGGGAGTTGTAGTTCACCTACTTCCAGAGAGCACTGTGGACTCAAACAATGATGGATCTGGACCAAACTTGGCATGAATACTCCATATGCCCAAATATGAACACAGATGGAGTTTGTGGGAAATAGACCTTGACTTTTGGGAGTTGTAGTTACTGAGATTTATAGTTCACCTTCAATCAAAGAGCATTCTGAACCCCACAAACGACAGAATTGGGGGAAACTTCCCACACCAAACCCCCATGACCAACAGAATATACTTAAGGCCATCCAGTCCAATTCCCTTCACCGGGGCAAGAAAATGTAATGAAAGCCCTCCTGACAAAGAACCATCCAGCCATATAGATAGATATATATGATTCACATACACACTGATACAGTATCATAGATTTGAAAGGGACCCCTAAAGAAGGGCAATGATATGTTGCATGTTCCTGAGTAGGCAAACCAGACACTCTCCACATCAACACTGACCAAGAAACAACAAGAAATACTGTTTACCCACAAGCACAAAGAAATTACATATATTAGAAACCAACACTTTCACATTACTTTATTTTCCAGATCAACAAACTGGGCCACAGCAGTGCCTGGCAGGGGACGGCTAGTAGTTTTTAATTATGTAGAGGACATTTTACCATAACTTTTTTGTGTTTGTTTTTACCTGTATCTTTGGGGGGAAGGCAGGATTTGTGTGTGTGGTGGTTGTTATTGTCTAGTCAGCCAATGCGAGCAGCAAAAGAGTCTATCTGGCTCCTTCGCTTGTGTTTGTGCTAATCTTGTGACTTGTGCTGATCCGTCCAAGAATGGACCGTGGAATAAATCCTTCTCAAAGGCTTCTCAGTTCACGCCTTTGCGATAGTGCAGTGGAAGAGCAGCCGCATGGCTGGCCTTGTGCTTTCCAATTCTTTTGCCTTTCTGGGTCCAGGCATTGGGTGAGGAACCCTTAAGAGTGTTGGCTTGCAATATGATTTTAGTGGTGCAGCAATGCAGTGGAGTCATCCAGATCTCGAGACCGACCATTGGTGCATCCCTTTAAAATAACGTCCCTGTGCTGGGAAGCATCAGAAGGAGGAGTGTGCATGAGCAACAGCCGCTGGAGATGTTTCCTTGCAGAATGAGGTTGGCTTGGGTTCAACTCAAAAGAAGCCCCTCTTCCCAGCTTACTCCAATAAGACTCTGTTGCCTCTTGGAATGATTCTTCTGTTGGGCGAGTGGGCTTATTAACAAAAGACCCTCCTCATAAATGTACAGCAGAGTAACTTTGGGCTCCAGCACCAGGAGCCCAAAGTGAGAAAAAGAACCAAAACAGACCAATGTTATCTCTTCCATAGGAGGCTTTCCTTCATAGTAAAATAATACAGTTGCACTACAAGGTTTCCATAACACAAATAAACAAATACATAGTATTGTCGAAGGCTTTCATGGCTGGACTCACTGGGTTGCTGTAGGTTTTTTCGGGCTATATGGCCATGTTCTAGAGGCGTTTCTCCTGACGTTTCGCCTGCATCTATGGCAAGCATCCTCAGAGGTAGTGAGGTCTGTTGGAACTAGGCAAAAGGGTTTATATATCTGTGGAATGGCCAGGGTGGGACAAAGGACTTTTGTCTGCTGGAGCTAGGTGGGAATGTTTCAACTGACCACCTTGATTAGCATTTGATTGCCTGGCAGTGCCTGGAGCAATCTTTTGTTGAGAGGTGATTAGATGTCCTTGTTTGTTTCCTCTCTGTTGTTGTGCTGTTCTAATTTTAGAGTTTTTTTTTAATACTGGTAGCCAGATTTGTTCATTTTCATGGTTTCCTCCTTTCTGTTGAAATTGTCCACATGCTTGTGGATTTCAATGGCTTCTCTGTGTAGTCTGACATGGTGGTTGTTGGAGTGATCCAGCATTTCTGTGTTCGCAAATAATATGTTGTGTCCAGGTTGGTTCCTCAGGTGCTCTGCTATGGCTGACTTCTCTGGCTGACTACTTCAACCACAGATATATAAACCCATTCCACAGATATATAAACCCCTTTTCCTTGTTCCAACAGACCTCACTACTTCTGAGGATGCTTCCCATAGATGCAGGTGAAACGTCAGGAGAAATGCCTCTAGAACATGGCCATATAGCCCGAAAAAACCTACAGCAACCCAAATACATAGTAGCTTTACATACATGCAGCCTTCACACTGGAGCTTTCTCACATGAGGCTTCTCTCACACTAAGGTTCATTTCTTTTGGATTCCCCTAAATTACATATTTTCTTTCCAACTTCAACCAGGGTTTTATCATTTTACCTTGTCCTGACCATTCTGCTCGATTATATATTGTGTTAATTTGTTTTATTTATTTTACTTTATTTATTTATTTTATTTGTAATATTGTTTTATTTTATTTTACGTAATTTATTTATTTATTCATTTATTTTACATATTTTATTTTGATGTAATTTTTTTTGTCTGCATTCTGTACTTTATTTTGTTGTATTGTATCTTTGGGCTTGGCCTCATGTTAGCCGCACCGAGTCCCCATTGGGGAGGTAGTGGTGGGGTATAAATAAAGATTATTATTATTATTATTATTATTGGGTTGTTGTAGGTTTTTTCGGGCTATATGGCCATGGTCTAGAGGCATTCTCTTCTGACGTTTCACCTGCATCCATGTCAAGCATCCTCAGAGGTAGTGAGGTCTGTTGGAACTAGGAAAAGGGGTTTATATATCTGTGGAATGACCAGGGTGGGACAAAGGACTCTTGTCTGCTGGAGCTAGGTGTGAATGTTTCAACTGACCACCTTGATTAGCATATAATGGCCTGACAGTGCCTAGAGCAAACTTTTGTTGAGAGGTGACTAGATGTCCTTGTTTGTTTCCTCTCTGTTGTTGTGCTGTTGTAATTCTATTTTTAATAATAATTTTTATTGAAGGTTTTTGTTCAAGAGTACATCGAGAGAATGTTAATCATCGATATGTCAAATATCAACTATTTATCGAAAAACAGAAAGGAAAAGAGAAAAGACAGATGGGGAGTCTGTGAAGGGGATGTAATTCTAGACCATGGCCATATAGCCCAAAAAAACCTACAACAACCCAGTGATTCCGGCCAGGAAAGCCTTCGACAATACATTATTATTATTATTATTATTATTATTATTATTATTATTATTTACCCTACACACTCCTCGGGGCAACACTAGCTTTGGCTCATTAACTAACAGGCTTTGGCCTACTCACTCTTTCAGTGCTTGACTCACACTTTCGTAATCAAAAATAACCTTTCGGTCAGTAGTGATCTTAATGCAGCTGACTCCCAGCCAGCTGCGCCACAGTCCCGGTCTTTCATCCTTGCCCGTTTTTTTCTTCCCGAAGGTGCCTTGCATTCCATGCTGGGAGCCATGGACAAAAGGGTCTCAGAGGAGGTAAGACTCTTGGCTTTGATACCTTCCCCTGTGCCAGGTAAAGAGAGCTGCAGGTGGGCAATTGGAGTGGGTCAGGTGGTGGTGGAGGAATACTTTCAGGCTCTTGGTAGACTCCAGAAATGTCCTGGCAGAAGACCCCTCACACTCTTCTCTTGTCCCACAGGGCATGAAGGTCTCCTGCACCCATTTCCAGTGCGCGGCCGGAGCATTCACGTACCTTCGGGACCATTTCCCTCATTCCTACAGCGTCGACATGAGCCACCAGATCCTTAACCTCAACATCAACCTCATGCTGGTAAGAATGGAAGGGACTGCATTTCTGTAAATAGTCACGCCATCGTCCCCAAAGCCTTTTCCAATGCGTCCCCTTGTAGAAAAGTCACATTGATGTTACCTATCTTCTCCTCTTCTTCCCCTGCCTTCTTCCCCATAGGGCCAAGCCCAGGAGTGCCTCCTTGAGAAGTCAATGCTGGACAACCGGAAGAGCTTCCTAGTGGCCAGGATTAGCGCTCAGGTGAACAACATGGGTAGTAATTGGGGCAAGACTGGCAAATGAGAGACAGACCTTACCCCCCAAGTCTAGGCCAGCTTAATCCTAGGGCAAAGTCTGTCAGAAGTATTAAAAATTAACTGGGTATTTTGGATTACAAAAGTGTGAGTCAAGCACTGAAAGAGTGAGTAGGCTGAAGCCTGTTAGAGTCAGTGGGCCAAAGCTAGCATTGTCCTGAGGAGAGTGAGTAGGGCAAAGCCTTTTAGAGTCAGTGGGCCAAAGTTAGTGTTGTCCTGAGGAAGGTGAATAGGTCGAAACCTGTTAGAGTCAGTGGGCCAAAGCTAGTGTCTTCCTGAGGAGAGCGAGTAGGCCGAAGCCTGTTAGAGTCAGTGCGCCAAAGCTAGTGTCTTCCTGAGGAGAGTGAGTAGGCCGAAGCCTGTTAGAGTCAGTGGGCCAAAGCTAGTGTCGTCCTGAGGAGAGTGAGTAGGCCGAAGCCTGTTAGAGTCAGTGCACCAAAGCTAGTGTCTTCCTGAGGAGAGTGAGTAGGCCGAAGCCTGTTAGAGTCAGTGCACCAAAGCTAGTGTCTTCCTGAGGAGAGTGAGTAGGCCGAAGCCTGTTAGAGTCAGTACGCCAAAGCTAGTGTCTTCCTGAGGAGAGTGAGTAGGCCGAAGCCTGTTAGAGTCAGTACGCCAAAGCTAGTGTCGTCCTGTTGAGAGCGAGTAGGCCGAAGCCTGTTAGAGTCAGTGCGCCAAAGCTAGTGTTGTCCTGGGGAGAGTGAGTAGGCCGAAGCCTGTTAGAGTCAGTGGGCCAAAGCTAGTGTCTTCCTGAGGAGAGTGAGTAGGCCGAAGCCTGTTAGAGTCAGTGGGCCAAAGCTAGTGTCGTCCTGAGGAGAGTGAGTAGGCCGAAGCCTGTTAGAGTCAGTGGGCCAAAGTTAGTGTCGTCCTGAGGAGAGTGAGTAGGCCGAAGCCTGTTAGAGTCAGTGGGCCAAAGCTAGTGTCTTCCTGAGGAGAGTGAGTAGGCCGAAGCCTGTTAGAGTCAGTGCACCAAAGCTAGTGTCGTCCTGAGGAGAGTGAGTAGGCCGAAGCCTGTTAGAGTCAGTGCACCAAAGCTAGTGTCTTCCTGAGTAGAGTGAGTAGGCCGAAGCCTGTTAGAGTCAGTACGCCAAAGCTAGTGTCTTCCTGAGGAGAGTGAGTAGGCCGAAGCCTGTTAGAGTCGGTGCGCCAAAGCTAGTGTCGTCCTGTTGAGAGCGAGTAGGCCGAAGCCTGTTAGAGTCAGTGCACCAAAGCTAGTGTCTTCCTGAGGAGAGTGAGTAGGCCGAAGCCTGTTAGAGTCAGTGGCCAAAGCTAGTGTCGCCCTGAGGAGAGTGAGTAGGCCGAAGCCTGTTAGAGTCAGTGCACCAAAGCTAGTGTCTTCCTGAGGAGAGTGAGTAGGCCGAAGCCTGTTAGAGTCAGTACGCCAAAGCTAGTGTCTTCCTGAGGAGAGTGAGTAGGCCGAAGCCTGTTAGCGTCAGTACGCCAAAGCTAGTGTCGTCCTGTTGAGAGCGAGTAGGCTGAAGCCTGTTAGAGTCAGTGCACCAAAGCTAGTGTTGTCCTGGGGAGAGTGAGTAGGCCGAAGCCTGTTGGAGTCAGTGGGCCAAAGTTAGTGTTGTCCTGAGGAAGGTGAATAGATCGAAGCCTGTTAGGAGTCAGTAGGCTAGAGCTAGTGTCGTTCTGAGGAATGTGAGCTAAACCTCTGTGTGAGAGAAGCCTCATGTTAGAAAGCTCCAGTATGAAGGCTGCTGTGTGTAAAGCTACCGTGTTTGGGTTGTTGTAGGTTTTTTCGGGTTGTATGGCCACGTTCTAGAAGCATTTTTCTTGACGTTTCACATTATATATTCCTAATCTTCTGTCATTCCTCTTCTCCCCGCAAGGTGGTGGATTACTACAAAGAGGCCTGCCGGGCTTTGGAGAACTCTGAGACAGCCTCTTTGCTGGGGAAGATCCAGAAGGACTGGAAGAAGTTGGTCCAAATGAAGATCTACTATTTTGCGGCTGTGGCCCATGTGAGCATCGCAAAAGTATAAGAGGTCCTTCCTTTCCCTATGAGACCCTTATGAAATGTGAGGTGACCGTTTAGCACGATCACGGGCAAACTTGCACCCTCCAGGTGTTTTGGACTTCAACTCTTGCAATTATAGAGCTCAAAGCCATGAGATACTGCTGCCTGTGCTCCCCTGAGCCCTTTCTGGCTGCCATCTTGGCCAGCCATTCTCATTCTTTTTCCTTTTTCCTTGCAGTTGCACATGGGGAAGCAGGCGGAGGAGCAGCAGAAGTATGGCGAGAGGGTGAGTTGAAACATGAGCCAACAATGTGATGTGGCAGCAAAAAAGCTAATGGGATTTTGGCCTGCATCAAGAGGAGCATAGTGTCTAGATCCAGGGAAGTCCTGCTCCTCATGCTCTATTCAGCTTTGGTTAGACCACACCTGGAATATTGTGTCCAATTCTGGGCACCACAATTCAAGAGAGATATTAACAAGCTGGAATGTGTCCAGAGGAGGGCGACTAAAATGATTAAGGGTATGGAGAACAAGCCCTATGAGGAGCGGCTTAAGCAGCTGGGCATGTTTAGCCTGAAGAAGAGAAAGCAGAGACATGATAGCCATGTATAAATATGTAAGAGGAAGTCATAGGGAGGAGGGAGCAAGCTTGTTTTCTGCTTCCCTGGAGACTAGGACGCAATGGAGCCATGGCTTCAAACTACAAGAGAGGAGATTCCATCTGAACATAAGGAAGAACTTCCTGACTGTGAGAACTGTTCAGCAGAGGAACTCTCTGCCCTGGAGTGTGGTGTAGGCTCCTTCTTTGGAAGCTTTTAAACAGGGGCTGGATGGCCATCTGTCAGGGGTCCTTTGAATGCAATTTTTCTGCTTCTTGGTAGAATGGGGTTGGACTAGATGGCCCAGGAGGTCCCTTCCAACTCTAGGATTCTAGGATTCTGAGAGGGAATAGGAGGGACTCTGACTTCTCTTGATCTGGACATGATTGCCTTTTGCAGGTCATCTACTTCCAGAGCGCCCTGGACAAGCTCAACGAAGCCATCAAACTGGCTAAGGTAACAGCTCTTTCCGCTTTCATTCCCCACTTTGGTTATTTATTTATTTATTTATTTATTAAAATATTTATATTCCCCCCAAATATCGCAACATTGCTGGGCAGTAGACAATTAAAATTGGTTTGAACGGTTCAAAACAGGCCTGGGCAAACTTGGACCCTCCAGGTCTTTTGGACTTCAACTCCAGTCAGTAGGCTGTTAGAAATTGTGGGAGTTGAAGCTCAATAGACCTGGAGGGCTGTAGTTTTTATTTATTTTATTTATTTGCAGTATTTATATTTCACCCTTCTCACCCCGCAGTGGACTCAGGGCGGATTACATATACATGGCAAACATTCAATGCCATAGACACACAACATATATAGACAGACACTCAGAGGCTATTTAACATTCCAGCCTTTTCATGAGGGCATTCTGGCCACCAGGGGAGCTGTCACTTCACCGTCCATTTGTGACACTGATGAAGTACTTCCTCATTCTTTGCATGGTTGCTGGAGATTTTTATGGTGTCGTAAATTAGCCTCCCAGCATAAGCAGTATCTAAATTTCCTACTTGGCAGATGCAACTGTCTTTCGGGCTGCAAAGGTTGACAGCAAGCTACACAAATTGGTCGGAAGCTCACTCCGACCCAGATGAACTACTTCCTCATTCTTTGCATGCTTGCTGGAGATTTTTATAGCGTCGTAAATTAGCCTCCCCGCATAAGCGGTACCTAAATTTCCTACTTGACAGATGCAACTGTCTTTCGGGCTGCAAAGGTCGACAGCAAGCTACACAAATTGGTCGGAAGCTCACTCCGACCCAGATGAACTACTTCCTCATTCTTTGCATGCTTGCTGGAGATTTTTATAGCGTCGTAAATTAGCCTCCCCGCATAAGCGGTACCTAAATTTCCTACTTGACAGATGCAACTGTCTTTCGGGCTGCAAAGGTCGACAGCAAGCTACATAAATTGATTGGAAGCTCACTCTGATCCAGATGAACTACTTTCTCATTCTTTGCATGCTTGCTGGAGATTTTTATGGCGTCATAAATTAGCCTCCCAGCATCAGCGGTACCTAAATTTCCTACTTGGCAGATGCAACTGTCTTTCAGGCTGCAAAGGTCGACAGCAAGCTACACAAATTGGTCGGAAGCTCACTCCGACCCAGGCTGGCTTCGAATTCATGACCTTTTGGTCAGTAGTGATCTTAATGCAGCTGACTCCCAGCCAGCTGCACCACAGTCCATGCCTAGTATAAAACAACACAAAGTTTAAAGGCATATTAAACCATTTGACCCTCAGGACATATTAAAAGCTTGTTGAAACAGTTTACAACCAGTTTGAGTGAGAACAATCAGGTCTCCAATGCTAGTAAACAGCCATGTTTTTACTTGGCACTGGAGCAACAGCCATGTTGACACCAGTGGAGCCTCCATAGGGAGTGCATTCCTTTTCATTCCTTTGTTGGGCTCTGCTGCAAGAGGGACCCTGGGGCCTGAGTATTGCCACCCAGTTTTGCTGCCTGCGCAGCCCTGGGCTTACACACGAGGAAACCTGCAGCCACACCCTCATTCTAGCCAGCTGACCCAGCAGGGAGAGAATATGACCCCTGCAACCTCGCCGTGCGGCTACTTTAATGGCCACACCACCCATTGCCCGGCTGCCGGAATACCTGCACCGAGTGCCTCCATAGCCATGCTGCCATTTGGACATTGGAACACCTGTGCGGGTGCTCGTTTTCGGGGTTCCCCTGCCTCTCCTGGTTGCTTCAGACCACTTTTTCCATCAGCCCACTTTGGTTGGGATTCAATGTTTACTTTTAAGCTCTTTTTTGTATTTATATTTGAATTATTGTATGTTTACTTTTAAGCTTTTTTATTGCATTTCTATTTGAATTACTTCTAAGCTTGTTATTGTATTTATATTCGAATTATTATCTCTTGTTTAATATTGTATGTTTAAATTGATATGTTAATTGTTTAAATTCACATGTTATGTTTATTATTATATGTGTAATGCGGCATTGTATGCCATGGATTGTAAGCTACCCTGAGTCCCCCACTGGGGTGAGAAGGGTGGGGTATAAATGTAGAATAATAATAATAATAATTTATTTTATTTTTTGTCGTGTCAGGAGCGACTTGAGAAACTGCAAGTTGCTTCTGGTGTGAGAGAATTGGCCGTCTGCAAGGACGTTGCCCAGGGGATGCCCGGATGATTTTGATGTTTTTATCATCCTTGTGGGAGGCTTCTCTCATGTCCCCGCATGAGGAGCTGGAGCTGATAGAGGGAGCTCATTTGCCTCTCCCCGTATTCGAACCTGCGACCTGTCGGTCTTCAGTCCTACCGGCACAAGGGTTTAACCCACTTCGCCACTGGGGGCTCCAATAATAATAATAATAATAATAATAATAATAATAATAATAATAATGTATGTTTTAGCAAATTAACAACAACACTTTATTTATATTCTGTTCTATCTCCCCGTTGAGATTCAAAGCAGATTACAACATACACAGATAGGCAAACATATGCTTGATACAGTGGAATAACAATGACACACAAATACACAGAACAAAGGTAAAGGCTTCCCCTTTCACCTCCGGCTTTCTGGATGTAGTGCTCAACTCTGGCCATGGGGAGGTGCTCTTGTTCCATTTCCAAGCTAAGGAGTCTGTTGTCCATAGACACCTCCTGGTTGTGTTTGCGGCATGGCTGAATGGATTTCTTTATTACCTTTCTGCCAAAGTGGTACCTATTGATTTAATCACATTTGCATTTTTTCAAACTGCTAGGTTGGCAGGAGCTAGGGCGAATAGCAGGTCACTCTGACTCGCAGCTTCAAACTGCCAATCTTTAGGTCAACAGATTCAACAGTTAAACGGTTTAACCTGTTGCGCCACCGCAACCTAGAGCTCTCTGATTCATCCATGCTTTTCCACCAGGTTCCTCTTTGGATTTTTCACCTATGGATCTATGTTTAGGGAATGGGCTTGCAAATGCTTCACTCTCTCCCTATGTTCGTTCTTGTAGGGCCAGCCGGAAACTGTGCAGGAAGCCCTGAGATTCACCATGGATGTCATTGGCGGGAAGTAAGTCTGTTTGTCTGCTTGCAGTTGTCTCGGCCGTACCCTTTATAATAATAATAAAAACAAACTGGTGGAGTTCAGAATGCTCTTTGATTGTAGGTGAACTATAAATCCCAGCAACTACAACTCCCAAATGACAAAATCAATTTTTTGAGTGAAGGACATACATTGGGCTGTTAGGTGTCTTGTGTCCAAATTTGGTGTCAATTCGTCCAGTGGTTTTTGAGTTCTGTGAATACCACAAACGAACATTACATTTTAATTTATATAGATATATATGGCGGTAAATTGATACACACACTGGTGATGGGTATAGGGGATTATGGGATACGCAGTTCTGAAATGTAACTTTTGCCAGCTTCAATTGCTTCTGGTTTCATGGCAGGGCTCCTAAACATACACACACACACACACACACATATATATGGTGGTAAATTGAAACACACACCTCTCTTCCCTTTTCAATATATTTCTGTAGAGACAATCCAAATCCAGTTGGGAGGTGCTAACACATCAGATCTCTAAAATCACTTTTAAATGTAGGGTAACTAAGTAGTACAACATATGTATATATCTCATAGAACAGGCATGGGCTGTTAAGCAGTTGAGGGGGGAAAGGAAAGGGCCTGAGGCTGTTAGGAATGGTGGGAGTTGAAGTCCAAAACACCTGGAGGGAGGACCCAAGTTGGCCCATGCCCGGTTTAGCCTCATGCCTGCAGAGGAGTCACTGTCCCTCTGGCAATGTAACCTGGAGTTCTAGAGTCCGCAGACACCCCCAAGAGCTGTCCAGTCCAATCCCAATCTGCCGCCTGTTGCACTCCAGGTCAGGAGGAAGCCCTCTAACTTTAAAACTTTAAAACACACTACACAAAGAGTGAAGAAACAAATTTTTTTTTGAAGCTTAGTAAATAGCCAGAAGAAATAAATGCTTGTAAGAAAATAAGAAAGTTCCAAAAAGTAGTAAGTCCATAAAAAAGCAGTAACACAAAGCAATGTCCACACAGGAAATAAAAGCAATCCAAGACAGCATTCATCCAGACAGAAATCAAGCAGGATGCAAAGACAATCCAAAAGGCTAAAAAAAACTTCACAGAAACAAGACCCCTTGAACAGGATTTCCATGGCACATGAACTTGGTTTCCAAACGATGCCTGATCTAACAGGTTTCCCCTTGAGGCAATCCTTATATCCCAAAACTCAGAAATTGGTTTCGCTTTCCCCCACATTTTCCCCTTATCAGAAGAAGCCTTTCAGAGTGACGTAAATACTGAGTTTGTTGTCGATCCTGGCTAATCTCCAGCCGCCTATTCTTCAGATCCTTATCTGGCTGCTCATTCAAATTCCCAGGTGTCAGATTGTTTTCCAAACTCAAATCTTGAGAGCTCACAGAGAGAGGGAGTGAACCATCATCCCTAGGCTCAGCAGGGATATTCTCATGAGAAACTGCGCTTTGCACTGGGGCCTCTCTGTCATTGTCTGCCTGAAAATCATTGACCAAACTATCTCCATCTTGTACCTCAGCTTCAGCACCATCATTTCCCACATCAGGATCCTGAAACACAAACACAGGCTGATTCCCAACACCGCCCAGGAAGACACTACCCAATCATTCCCAGCTGATGGCCATCCAGCCTCTTTTTAAACACTTCCAGAAATGGAGACTCCACTGTACCTGTGTCTAGCCACATGTCTAGTCCCTCTTCTCAGCTGTTCTGCCTAGTTTTCCTCCTGACTCTCAAGAGGAGGGGAATCTTTCAACTCATTGTGTAGGGATCCTGCCGCAGCCCTATTTGCAGCCTTGAATTTCCTCTGACTTTCCTGTGGCAGTTTCCGCGGGGCCATCCAGTCCTCCAGTGTCAGCCTCACCTCTTTCTGTTCCTTTTGCTGCCCTTCAGGTACAACTCTGCCAAAAAGGACAACGACTTCATCTACCACGAAGCCGTCCCTGCCCTGGACACCTTGCAGTCCGTGAAAGGTAAAGCAGAGGCAACGCAGTCGCTCCACGGGATGCTCAAGTGGGGTCATGTTTGCTACAGCTGGCAAAGGAGTTCCTCTCTTGTCTGCTCTTATATCGGCGTATCTTAGGCTGTGAACCACAGACACTTTGCATCTTTTGAAAAGCATAGACTCATCCATTTATAGTTGGAAGAGACCTCCAAAGGCCATCCAGTCCAACCCTTTTCAGCCAGGCACACTATCTAAGCCCTCCCAATAGATAGTTTAAGCAAACAACAGGAATGTTGTGATGCCAGTCTTTTGCCTCTTGGTATTGACAACAGACCATTTGGCCACCTTAAACCTGTCTTGGAGGCACTTTTTCCCTTCAGAACTGCCTGGGGCCAAAAGTATTGGGAAAACCAGGAATCTCCACAGGCTTTTAGAAGCGTGACCCTTTTGGAGATGTCCACAGATACCGTATTTTCTGGCATATAAGACGACCGGGCGTATAAGACGATCCCCAACTTTTCCAGTTAAAATATAGAGTTTGGGATATACTTGCTGTATAAGACTACCCCTCTTCCAACGCACACCAAATAAAATTTTTAAAAAGCATCACATTTGATGTCAATGTGGCAATTTTCCTATTGCTGTACCTCCTTCTCTGCCTCTCGGATCTCACACATGCGCACCTGCACTGCTTCACTGCAGTCTTCAGGAGCGAGATCTGAGAGGCAGAGGAGGAGGTATTTATTTATCGTGTCAGGAGCAACCAGACATTTGTATTACATTTTAAACAAAACAAACAAACAGACAAAACACGAAGTTTGCAAGCTTGGTAGTTGGTTAAATGTCCTTTGACCAGTATCTGGCCACTTGGAGTGCCTCTGGTGTTGCTGCAAGAAGGTTCTCCATCGTACATGTAGCAGGGCTCAAGTTACATTGCAGTAGGTGGTCAGTGGTTGGCTCTTCTCCACACTCGCATGTCGGGGACTCCACTCTGTGGCCCCATTTCTTAAGGTTGGCTCTGCATCTCGTGGTGCCAGAGCGCAATCTGTTCAGCGCCTTCCAAGTCGCACAGTCTTCTGTGTGCCCGGGGGGAGTCTCTCATGTGGTATCAGCCATTGGTTGAGGTTCTGGGTTTTAGCCTGCCACTTTTGGACTCTCGTTTGCTGAGGTGTTCCAGCGAGTGTCTCTGTAGATCTAAGAAAACTATTTCTTGATTTAAGTCGTTGACGTGCTGGCTGATACCCAAACAGGGGATGAGCTGGGGATGTCTCTGCCTTGGTCCTTTCACTATTGGCTGCTACTTCCCGGCGGATGTCAGGTGGTGCAATACTGGCTAAACAGTGTAATTTCTCCAGTGGTGTAGGGCGCAGGCACCCGTGATAATGCAGCATGTCTCATTAAGAGCCACATCCACTGTTTTAGCGTGATGAGATGTGTTCCACACTGGGCATGCATACTCAGCAGCAGAGTAGTATAGCGCAAGGGCAGATGTCTTCACTAGAGGAGGAGGTACAGGAATAGGATACAAGGGTGGGCCAGACAGGTAAAACAGTTGTGTTTTTCTGGATCCAGAGCCACTCTATCTCTTTTTTCCATACCCCGGGCACCCCGGACGCCTGCAGCTTGCTCCGCCCTTCACTTACACCTTCCCGGTGAGGCGCCTCTTCACCTCACCATTGGGACCGCATTAAGTCCACGAATCCTGATGAATGGATTTTCTTCTACCGTACTTGTACACCATCGCCCGTAATGCTTTCATACAATCGCTGCATACAGCAGGGACACGGCCACTGCTATTTTTGAGCTCCCCCCACCATATGTGGCAACCACAAATTCTCCAACCCGGATTGGAAGTTTCATCACCCACTCTATAAGATGACGCCTGGTGTATTTATTTATTTATTTCGGGTATTTGTATTTCTCAACCCCCCTAGGGGGGACTCAGGGCGGCTTCCAGCCAGCACATATTCAATGCCTACAATTCAACACAATAAAATGCACAACAAACAGTAATTACAACGTTAATTATTTATGGAAACGGCTATGGAAACGGATTATGATAAATTGAATGGAATCATTAATTGCAGAACCCGGCGAAACGATGGCCACCAGGCTGGCTTCTTTTCTAGTAGATTTTATTGTATTAACTCAATGTTTTAATTAATGTAATAGAATCTACTAGAAAAGAAGCCAGCCTGGTGGCCATCGTTTCGCCGGGTTTTGTAATTACTGATTCCATTCATCTTATCATAATCCATTTCCATAGCCATATAAGACGACCCCTGACTTTTGAGATAATTTTCTTGGGTTAAAAAGTAGTCTTATACGCCAGAAAATACAGTATGCAAAATCATAACAGTAAATAAAGAACAAAACTCAAAAGCAGGAATTCCAAACAAACAATCAGGGCCAGCTAATCATTTATTTATTTATTTATTTATTTATTTATTTGGGGTTCTTTTACCCCGCCCTTCTCACCCCGAAGGGGACCCAGGGCGGCTTACACAGTAAAGGCACGATTAGATGCCAGCATCATAACAGTCATCTCAACTTACAGTAAAATTCACAAAATTCCAATAAAAATTCCCACTTACTAACATCTTCATGCATTATTCCAATAAAAATCAGTAAAATCCATAAAATCAATACAAACCTAAATTCCTCCCTTACGTTGTCAGTGTTGCTGTCTCATAGATCCATTTTTAATACCATTTCGTCCATCCTGCTGGTCTTTAATTGCCTGGTTGCCCAAAGGCCTGGTCCCATAACCAAGTTTTCACCCTCCTCCTGAAGGAGAGGAGGGATGGTGATGCTCTGATTTCCCCGGGGAATGAGTTCCACAGGCGAGGGGCCACCACTGAGAAAGCCCTGCTCCTCGTCCCCACCAGCCTCACTTGTGAGAGTGGTGGGGTCGAGAGCAGGGCCTCCCCAGATGGCATAGCAGGGGGGTGGTATGCTCCCTGTATGTCGCCCCGGTGAGCAATCTGGCTGCCGCTCGCTGGACTAGTTGAAGTTCCCGAACAGTCTTCAAGGGCAACCCCACGTAGAGAGCGTTGCAGTAGTCTATTCGGGATGTAACAAGAGCGTGGACCACCGTGGCCAGATCAGACTTCCCAAGATACGGGCGCAACTGGTGCACAAGTTTTAATTGCGCAAAAGCTCTCCCGGCCACCGCCGAGACCTGGGGCTCCAGGCTCAGCGGTGAATCCAGGATCACTCCCAAGCTGCCCATCATCTCACCCTGCAGGGGACTCAAGGTGGCTTACAAACTCCAGCAAAAGTTTAAGATCCTCCTGACGTTTCCAGAGTGCCTCTTGAAGCCTCCCTGGGAGTCCCTCCTGAGCCTTGCTGTCTCTCCCTCTCCCACAGGTGCCCCCCTGGTGAAGGCCCTTCCGGTGAACCCCACGGACCCCGCCGTGACCGGCCCCGACATTTTTGCCAAACTGGTCCCCATGGCAGCCCACGAAGCATCCTCCCTCTACAGGTGAGCAGCCACTCCCTCTGCCTCCTCTTGGCTGCTTTGCATTCTGTTGGTCATGGGAGAACTGTGTGCCAGGTTCGGTTCAATTCCATCATTGGTGGAGTTCAGATTGCTCTTTGATTATAGGTGAACTATAAATCACAGCAACTACAACTCCCAAATGACAAAATCATATTTTTTGAGTGATGGTCACTCCTTGTGTTGTGAGACGTTTTGTTGCCAAATTTGGTGTGATTTCGTTCATTGGTTCTTTTGTTTTTAAGGTACTCATTATGCACAGAGCATTTATATATATATAGATTTTTGGCAGACCCTGGGAGACCCACGCTTCCCGGATTCAAACTGCCAATCTTTTGGTCAGCATGATCAGCAGCTCAGTGGTTTAACCTGCTGCACCACCAGGGGCACTGCCATATAATCCAGTTCAGATCAGATAATCTGGATTTTATCTGGCAGTCTAGATGGGACCTTGGATTCCCCAGGGAAGTGGGTGTGGGGTCTTCTCAGGCCTGTTGCAGCGGGGAAGGTTGAGGAGTGCTAGCCTTTGAAGCATGCACAGACGGGCATTGCGTGAGACTCCGCTTAGCAAAAGCAGTGCAAGGCAGCAATTAGGGGCTCATTGTTCTCAGAGTGAGTTGTTGCTGCTTCCTGTTTACCCTACATAAGCCAGGGCCTGAACTCAATTGGCAGTTGTGCTCCCACAGAGGTTGAGGAAGCAAGAAGCCATTTTGTTCCCTTCTGCTTCAGGTAAGCCTTGTCTTAGAGGGCACTAGGAATCTGAGAGAGTGTTTAAAATTAGCTGCTTGAGTGTTTGCTTTGTTTGAGAGGCAGGGCGAGGCCACATTATTTTAGTCAGCAGGGTCTGGAGAACAAGCCCTATGAGGAGCGGCTTAAGGAGCTGGGCATGCTTAGCCTGAAGAAGAGAAGGCTGAGAGGAGATATGATAGCCATGTATAAATATGTGAGAGGAAGCCACAGGGAGGAGGAGGGAGCAAGCTTGTTTTCTTCTGCCCTGGAGACTAGGACGCAGAACAATGGCTTCAAACTACAAGAAAGGAGATTCCATCTGAACATGAGGAAGAACTTCCTGACTGTGAGAGCCGTTCAGCAGTGGAACTCTCTGCCCCGGAGTGTGGTGGAGGTTCCTTGTTTGGAAGCTTTTAAACAGAAGCTGGATGACCATCTGTCAGGGGTGATTTGAATGCAATATTCCTGCTTCTTAGCAGAATGGGGTTGGACTGGATGGCCCAGGAGGTCTCTTCCAACTCTTTGATTCTATGATTCTATGAAAGCCTTCCCTGCTTTGACGCTTCTGTGCTTCCTCTTTTGTTCCAGTGAGGAGAAGGCCAAGCTGCTGAGGGAAGTCATGGCCAAGATCGAGGCGAAGAACGAAGTCCTTGAGTACGTATGTTCCCAGAAAGGATGGACAAATGGTTCAGAGAATATAAAACAGAAATGGGCAAACTTTGGCCCTCCAGGTGTTTTGGACTTCAACTCCCACAATTCCTAACAGCCGTTAGGCTGTTAGGAATTGTGGGAGTTGAAGTCCAAAACACCTGGAGGGCCAAAGTTTGCCTGTGCCTAACATAGAAACACAGAAGATAGAAAAGTTAATAATCCTGTTTAGCACTTCCTGCCTTGGCTTCATAATCAAAACATCTTCTGTGGGAGGGTTTTGTCAGCGTTTGAAGCGGAGCTTCCCTCCCTTTCCAGGCAGTTCATGGACTCCCTGCAGCTGGATCCAGAGACCGTCGACAACCTGGACATGTACGACCACATTCCGCCCGTCTTGATGGAGAAATGCGCGGCCCTGAGCGTGCGCCCAGAGACCGTGAAGAACCTGGTCCAGTCCATGCAGGGTAAGCAGGTGCCGAGGGATCGCAGGGTCATCAGAGAGTGTCATGAACTGGTCTCCCAAGCAGGATGATTCCTCCTGCCTCCAAATGCAACCCCCGTGCTTTATAACGGATGCAAAATAATACAGCTTTTACTTAACTACCACCAGAAGCTTCCTGTAGATCAGGGGTCCTCAAACTATGGCCCAGGGGCAGGATACGGCCCTCCAAGGTCATTTACCCAGCCCTCGCTCAGGGTCAACCTAAGTCTGAAACGACTTTGAAAGCACACCACAACAACAATCCTATCTCATCAGCCAAAAGCAGGCCTACAATTCCCATTGAAATACTAATAAATGTTTCTCAGTGGTTTTATCAGTGATGGTTACTCATTGGCCTAAGAGGTGTCTTGTGTCCAAATTTGGTGTCAATTTACCCAGGGGTTTTAGAGTTATGTTAATCCCACAAACAAACATTACATTTTTATTTATATAGATATCTGCATTGCTGTATTGTTGGGCTTGGCCTCATGTAAGCCGCCCCGAGTCCCCTTGGGGAGATGATGGCGGGGTATAAATAAAGTTGTTGTTGTTGTTGTTATTATTATTATTATTATTTGAACACAGAAAATGATTGTGTCCAGGAGAAATGTCTTCCCCCTTGGCAACAGTCTGTGGAGACATGTACAAGATGACAGGAAGTGGCATGGTGATACTTCTGGGTTCATTTGCAGCTGATTTTGGGGTGATTTTTCAGCCCCCAGAAATATTTAAAGATTTACAACAGGAGTCCTCAAACTTTTTAAACAGAGGGCCAGGTCACAGTCCCTCAAACTGCTGGAGGGCCGGATTATAATTTGAAAAAAAGAATGAACGAATTCCTATGCACACTGCACAGATCTTATTTGCAGTGCAAAAAAACCACTCAAAAACTATACAATAATTAACATGAAAAACAAAAGATACAGAATGGGGGACAATGAGGCCTGGCTCGAGAGCAGTACGTGTGAAAAAGATCTTGGAGTCCTTGTGGACAGCAAGTTAAACATGAGCCAGGAATGTGATGTGGCAGCAAAAAAAGCCAATGGGATTTTGGCCTGCATCAAGAGGAGCCTATTGTCTAGATCCAGGGAAGTCCTGCTCCCCATGCTCTATTCTGCCTTGGTTAGACCACACCTGGAATATTGTGTCCAATTCTGGGCTCCACAGTTCAAGAGAGATATTGACAAGCTGGAATGTGTCCAGAGGAGGGCGACTAAAATGATCAAGGGTCTGGAGAACAAGCCCTATGAGGAGCGGCTTAAGGAGCTGGGCATGTTTAGCCTGAAGAAGAGAAGGCTGAGAGGAGATATGATAGCCATGTATAAATATGTGAGATGAAGTCATAGGGAGGAGGGAGCAAGCTTCCTTTCTGCTTCCCTGGAGACTAGGACTCAAGGGAACAATGGCTTCAAACTACAAGAGAGGAGATTCCATCTGAACATGAGGAAAAACTTCCTGACTGTGAGAGCTGTTCAGCAGTGGAACTCTCTGCCCCAGAGTGTGGTGGAGGCTCCTTCTTTGGAAGCTTTTAAACAGAGGCTGGATGGCCATCTGTCAGGAGTGATTTGAATGCAATATTCCTGCTTCTTGGCAGAATGGGGTTGGACTTGATGGCCCAGGAGGTCTCTTCCAACTCTTTGATTCTATGATACCTTAAGTAAACCTGGCAGGCTGAAGTGCTTGACACCTGCCTGATCCCACCTTGTTTTCCTTCCTCCTTGACGCCCCTCTCTCTCCCACCAGTCCTCTCGGGGGTCTTTACGGACGTGGAGGCCTCTCTGCGGGAGATCAAGGACCTTCTGGACGAAGACGAGGCGCAGGAGCAGAAGCAGCGGGAGGCGCTGGGCAAGGCCCCTCCACAGCCCCAGGACTCCCCTCCGGCCACTGCACCCTCCTCTTCGGGGCTGGCCGAAGTGGCCAAGGAGTGGGCCAAGTACATGGAGGTGCACGAGAAGGCCAGCTTCACCAACACCGAGCTGCACAAGGCCATGAACCTCCACATCAGCAACCTGCGCCTGCTCAGCGGGCCCTTGGAGCAAGTGAGGGCGGCCCTGCCCAGCCCCAGCTTGACCGAAGGTGAGTCATAATATAGTCCAGGCATGGGCCAACTTGGGCCCTCCCTCCAGGTGTTTTGGACTTCAACTCCCACAATTCCTAACAGCCGGTAGGCTGTTAGGAATTGTGGGAGTTGAAGTGCAAAACACCTGGAGGGAGGGCCCAAGTTGGCCCATGCCTGCTTATAGTCTATTTGGATGGGGACTGTCCCTCTTTCCCCCTTTTTGCCCTGCTCTCAGATAGAGCCTCACCAGCCCCGTCTCTCCCTGCAGAGGACCAGCAGGTGATGCAGAACCTGAAGCGGATCCTGTCCAAAGTGCAGGAGATGAAGGACCAGCGGGTCTCCTTAGAGCAGCAGCTGCGGGAGATGATCCAGAAGGATGACATCACCACCTCCCTGGTCACCACCGACCGGTCCGAGATGAAGGTGAGGCGCTGCGGAACAAACTTTGGCCCTCCAGGTGTTTTGGACTCCCACCATTCCTAGCAGCCTACCTGCTGTTAGGAATCATGGCAGCTCAAGTCCAAAACAATTGGAGGGCCAAAGTTGGCCCACACCTGATTTATATTGTGAGCTGCCTTGGGTTTCATACAAGAAGGTGGGCAGGATAGAAAATAAACAACACACACACACACACATATATAACTCCTAGCTGTACCTGCCACGCATTGCTGTGGCCAACATTCTCTCCCTCTTTCCTTTCTTTCTCTCCTTCCTTCCTTCTTTTTTCTTCTCTCCTTCCTTCCTTCCTTCCTTCCTTCCTTCCTTCCTTCCTTCTCTACCTCTTTCCTTCCTTCCCCTCCCTTTTTCTTTCTCTCCTTCTTTCCCTCTCTCCCCCCTTCCTTCCTTCCTTCCTTCCTTCCTTCCTTCCTTCCTTCCTTCCCTCCCTCCCTCCCTCCCTCCCTCCCTCCCTCCCTCCCTCCCTTTTTTCTTTCTCTCCTTCCTTCCTTAATTCCTTCCTTCCTTCCTTCCTTCCTTCCTTCCTTCCTTCCTTCCTTCTCTACCTCTTTCTCTTCTTCCTTCCTTCCCTTTTTTCTTTCCTTCTCTCCTCCCTTCCTTCTCTACCTCTTTCCTTCCTTCCCCTCCCTTTTTCTTTCTCTCCTTTCTTCCCTCCCTCATTCCCCCCCTCCTTCCTTCCTTCCTTCCTTCCTTTCTTCCTTTCTTCTCTACCTCTTTCCTTCCTTCCCCTCTCTTTTTCTTTCTCTCCTTCCTTCCTTCCTTCCCTTTTTTCTTTCCTTCTCTCTTTCCTTCCTTCTTTTCTTTCTTCTCTACCTCTTTCCTTCCTTCATCTCCCTTTTTCTTTCTCTCCTTCCCTCCCTCCCCCTTTCCTTCCTTCCCTCCCTCCCTCCCTCCCTTCCTCCCTCCCTTTTTTCTTTCTTTCTCTCCTTCCTTCCTTCCTTCCTACTCTACCTCTTTCCTTCCTTCCCCTCCCTTTTTCTTTCTCTCCTTTCTTCTTTCTCTGCGTATTCTTGGACTGCAACTCCCAGCAGTTCTCCTCATCAATCTACCTACCTATTGATCTCTATCTAATCTATCTCTTATCTATCTGGAGGATTGCTAGGAGTTGCAGTCCAGGAATAGGAAATAGGAAATAATAATAATAATAATAATAATAATAATAATAATAACAACAACACTCTATTTATATTCCGCCCTTCTCACCCCAAAGGGGACTCGGGGTGGATCACAGTACGTATTTGGCAAACATTCAATGCTTCTTTGTATAGACAATAGACAGACAGACAGACCAGGAGGTGGTTTGTTTCAGCTGTTTTTGGTGCCGTGGAAGGTTAGGCTTGGGTCCAGGGGGTGCTGCTGCTCTATCCTCTATGATGAAGAGCTGTCAGGACTTCCTCCTTCCTTTTGGTCACCCAGCACTTTCTGATCATCTTTCTTTATTGCATCGTAAAACATCTCCACCGCTTTTTAGCAGTACCTAATTTCTCTAATTATAGCTAAAACTGTTTTCGAATTGCTTAGGTAAACAATGAGCTAGGCTGACAGTTGGCAGCTCACGCCAACCCGGGGTTTCAAACTTGCAACCTTTTGGTTGATAAATCTTATAGTTGCTGATGATTTAACAGCTGGGCTAAACCTCCGGGTCCCGGATATGTACGGATTAGGATGCTCTCAAAGAAATCCAAGGAAAAGCATGCTTGCAGCTTGGAAGTAGTACATTTGGAGCATCCTCCTTCCCTAAAGGGCTTGGTCTAGGGCAGTGGTTCTCAACCTGGGGTACGAAATGTTTTTGGCCTTCAACTCCCAGAAACCCTAACAGCTGGTAAACTGGCTGGGATTTCTGGGAGTTGTAGGCCAAAAACATCTGGGGACCCCAGGTTAAGAACCACTGGTCTAGGGGGTGGTGTGAGCAGTTGTTTTCGCACATGCGCTGTATTGTCATTTAGCTTTTTTGGGTTTTTAAGTCCTTTCCATTGTTTTTTGGGCGGGTTTTATGAGTGATGGTCACTCGGTCTGGTAGGGGTGTAGTGTCCAAATTTTGTGTGAATTCATCCAGTGGTTTTTGAGTTATATTAATCCCACAAACAAACATTACATTTTTATTTATATAGATAAACAAAACAAGCCCCAGGGACCTGAGGGCTGTGGGATGGTGGGAGTTGTAGTCCAGCTCACCTGGAAACCACCATTTTGGCCAAAGCTTGGGCACCAATCCATTAGGAAGCCACTTCCTACCTCTCTGATCTACATATCTCTGATTCCATTTTGGCCAGTTTCCTCTTCCTGCGCCTTCCTTGCCCCTTGACCCCTCACCATCTTGCTTTGCCTCCCTCTTGCGCCAGAAACTCTTTGAGGAGCAGCTGAAGAAGTACGACCAGATCAAGGTCTACCTGGAGCAGAACCTGGCGGCCCAGGAGAACATCCTCAAGGCCCTGACTGAGGCCAACGTCAAGTACGCCACCGTGCGCAAGGCCTTGTCGGAGGTGGAGCACAAGTGAGTGCGGGGAGGCCGTGGCACTGGGGACGGAGGCTGGAGGGAAGGCCTCCCTCACACTGAGGCCTTTCTCCAACTAAGGATTTCTCCCACTGAGGGCTCTCTCAGACTGATGCCTCTCATATACTAAGGCGAACTAACACTGAGGCCTCCCTCACACTGAGGCCTTTCTCCAACTGAGGCTTTCTCTCACTGAGGGCTCTCTCAGACTGATGCCTCTCATATACTAAGACGAACTAACACTGAGGCCTCCCTCACACTGAGGCCTTTCTCCAACTTTCTCCCACTGAGGGCTCTCTCAGACTGATGCCTCTCATATACTAAGGCAAACTAACACTGAGGCCTCCTTCACACTGAGGTCTTTCTCCAACTGAGGCTTTCTCCCACTGAGGGCTCTCTCAGACTGATGCCTCTCATATACTAAGGTGAACTAACACTGAGGCCTTTCTCCAACTTAGGCTTTCTCCCACTGAGGGCTCTCTCAGACTGTTACCTCTCATATACTAAGGCAAACTAACACTGAGGCCTCCCTCACACTGAGGCCTTTCTCCAACTGAGGCTTTCTCTCACTGAGGGCTCTCTCAGACTGATGCCTCTCATATACTAAGACGAACTAACACTGAGGCCTCCTTCACACTGAGGTCTTTCTCCAACTGAGGCTTTCTCCCACTGAGGGCTCTCTCAGACTGATGCCTCTCATATACTAAGGTGAACTAACACTGAGGCCTTTCTCCAACTTAGGCTTTCTCCCACTGAGGGCTCTCTCAGACTGTTACCTCTCATATACTAAGGCAAACTAACACTGAGCCCTCCCTCACACTGAGGTCTTTCTCCAACTGAAGCTTTCTCCCACTGAGGGCTCTCTCAGACTGATGCCTCTCATATACTAAGGCGAATTAACCCTGAGGCCTCCTTCACACTGAGGCCTTTCTCCCACTGAGGGCTCTCCCAGACTGATGTCTCTCATATACTAAGGTGAACCAACACGCCTCCCTCACACTGAGGCCTTTCCCCAACTGAGGCTTTCTCCCACTGAGGGCTCTCTCAGACTGATGCATCTCATATACTAAGGCGAAATAACACTGAGGCCTCCCTCACACTGAGGCCTTTCTCCAACTGAGGCTTTCTCCCACTGAGGGCTCTCTCACACTGATGCCCCATATGCTAAGGCGAACTAACACTGAGGCCTTCTCATACTGAGGCCTGCTAACACACAGGCTCTTCTCCCACAGAGACCTCTCACAAACTGAGGACTATAAAGCTACCGGTATATACCTGCTTAGATTGAACTTACCCATTTAACCCTCAGGTGGAACACAACCCTGCAGTCGCTGGTGGCCTCTTACGAAGCGTATGAAGACCTGATGAAGAAGTCCCAGGAGGGGAAGGACTTCTATGCCGACCTGGAGAGCAAAGTGGCCAAGCTCCTGGAGAAGGGCCGGGCGGCCTGCAAAGCGGCCGAAGCAGCCAGGCAGCAGGCCTTGGCAAAGTAAGTACCCCCACCCCACCCGCCCCCCCACGGCCGGGGACTGAAGGCAGACAGGAGGGGAATGTGTGTACTTGGAGTTGGAGGGCTTTTCCTTTATGGCACATATTTCGACTGCTCCTCGGTCTCTCTTTCTACTCTCTCTCTCTGCTCTTGGTGTTTCCAGGGAAGCAAAGATGAGGCCCCCGCCCAGGCCTACGACTCCAAAACCACCGCTTCAGAAGAAGCCTACGGACCCGGACGGGGTCGAGATGATGCCGGCCCTGGCCTCCCTCTCTTTGGCCGACCTACCGGAGGAGCTGAGGAGCCTCCCGCCCGAGGTGCTGGCCTCCCACCTGGCGCAGCTGCCCCCCGATGCCCTGGCGGCCCTCGGCATGGACCCGGCCTTTGCCTGCGCAGGCATGGGGGGTCCAGGCCTTGAGGCCTTTGGGGCCACTCCTTTGCCGCCCCCCAGAGCAAGCCAGCCCCAGGCTCCCTTCAGCCCGGGACACTTCATGGCAGGGGGGGCCATGCCTGGGCAGTACCAGCCCCCCAGAGCCCCCGCTGCTGCCTCTGGACAGAGGCCTTTCCCCGGGGTCTCGGTGCCGGCCCACTTCCCCGCCCACCAGATGCCGCCTCCCATGCCTCGGGCGGGCCCCCCTCCGATGAGCTCTGCTCCTTCAGCTGTCCCCAGCCCTCAGGTGTATCCAACGAGGACCATTGTACAGGGGCCCCCCTTGGCCCCCGGGCAGCCACCCTACCCGGGGCCTCCGCTGCCCCCCCAGCACACATCCCCCCAGCACATCCCCATGTCAGTCTCTGCCCCGGGCGGGGGTTACGTCATGGGCCGTCCAACCCACGGGAATGTAGTGGTGGCCCCAGCGCAGCCCATGCCTCTGGCGGTGAGGCCCACCACTGTAGTTCCCCACCAGAACTTTGGGGTCCACAACTTCCCCTCTCAGGCGCAGGTCGTCCGCCCGGCCACCACCACTGTAGACAGCATCCAGGGCCCCATCTCCAGCTGCTCCGCCCCCAGGGGGGTCACCGGCCCGGTCTCTCATTGGGCAGCGCCCCCTCCTCCTCCTCCGCAGGGAGGGTTTGTGGGACCCCAAGGGCCCGCCGCCCAGTATCCTTACGGACAAGTGAGTGGGCCTCCCTACATGTCACCGGCCGTGGCTCCTTACTCCACCGCTCAGCCCCATCCCCAGCCCGGCTTCCCTCCTCATGGGCATCACCAGAGCCCTCTTGACCGGCAGGCCCAGCCTCAGGCAATTGCGGGCCAGCCATACCAAGCTCAGTTCCTGCCCCGAGGGCAGCCCCCCCAACAGGGCCCCTTCCAGGGTCCCTTCCCACCCCAGGCTTCTGTCCCACCCACCGTCCTGAGCCAGGGTCCCGTTCACCCCACGGTCCAGGGACAGATCCCGGGGCAGATGGCTCCCCAGCATTACCAGCTGCCTGACAAGATGCCCCCTCCGCTGGCACTTCCCCCCCACTCCGGGGCCATGGCCTTCCCAGCCCAGGTCCCCAGGGGCTCCAGCATCACAGTGGGCATGGTGGGGCCTGGACAGCCACTGCCCCTGCGCCCCTCACACGCCGCTGTCGCCATGCAGCCCATGCCCCCAGCAGCCCAAGGGGCCTACGGTCCGGTTGCCGCCCAGATGCCCCCAGGACCCCAGCAGCCACCACCCCCTCCGCCGCCCAGTCCAGGACTGGCCCAGATGACTGGAGGGGTGGTGGTCCCGGGTGCCGCCCTGCCTTCGCCAGCCCCCTCCCCACAGCCGCAGCCCCCCATGGCCCTGCAGGCCCCACCCTCCTCGCTGCAGGGCCCCTCCGAGACCCCCTTCCACCGGCAGGGCTCCTCCTCCTCCACCACCGACGACCTGCTGTCCTCTAGCCCAGAGAGCCAACATGGTGGGCCCAAGGCGGCAGTAGGTCAGCCCTTGCTGCAGCCCACCAAAGCGGACGCCAAGGACGGCCTGCGGCCCAAGGCGGTGCAGTTGATCGAGAACGACCCCTATGAGAAGCCCGAGCGGCTGCGGAGGCTGCTCTCGGAGCTGGAGCGCTTCCAGGAGGCGGTGGCGGCACTGGGGAGGCCCGGTCCCGGGGGCATGGAGCTGGACGGCCTGTGGAAAGAGCTTCAGGAGGCCCAAGAGAAGGAGGCCCGCCAGCGCTCCATCGCCATCGCCCGCTGCTACGCCATGAAGAACCGGCACCAGGACATCATGCCCTACGACAAGAACCGCGTGGTGCTGCAGTCCGGGAAGGATGACTACATCAACGCCAGCCGGATCGAGGACCTCTCCTCCTACTGCCCCACCATCATCGCCACCCAGGCCCCGCTGGTGGGCACCGCCTCCGACTTCTGGCTCATGATCTACGAGCAGAAGGTCTCCGTGGTGGTCATGCTGGTCTCCGAGCAGGAGATGGAGAAGGTGAGCCAGGGAGGCGGAGGTGGAGAAGGTGACCCAAAAGGTGATTCTGTCCAGTGTCTTGGATGACATAGAAGGCAGTGGAAGATCAAATTTCTAGTTGAGATCAAGTTGGGAAGATGGGCTCATAATAGCAAGGGATCGGGGTCCAAAATGACCTCAACAGATTAAATGTCAGTGGCATCGACAGCACAGCAAAGCAGGAACAGATCAGTCACAGCCACTTCAGGCTATAAACTATTTTATTTTACAGCTATATACATTTGAAGCTACTTAACACTCAGCACATCGTAAACTTGCTTCTTTACCGTCTGATCGTAACATTGCGAACACACTAACGGTTATCAGTACTAGTCCACACCTCTTGCATTCCAGAGTGACGTATGACATACGAAGCTGCATCCATTTGTTCTGTACACTTGATTTATGACCTCTCTAGGAATGCCATTCCCTCCATAGTTCAGTTAACTCTTTCCACACAGGAATACATTACACTTGGCACGTAGCTGCTGCATTTCAAACATACATACATACTTTAAAATCTACATTATGAATTGTAAACAACTTCAACATTAAAGACTTGGGCCAAAACTACCAAAATAGTTGAAGGCCTTATGACAAGCTTGGGCCAACTTGGGCTCTTCCTCCAGGTGTTTTGGACTCCAACTCCCACAATTCCTAACAGTCTCAGCCCCCTTCCTTTTCCCCCTCAGCCACTTAAGCCTGAGGCTATTAGGAATTGCATAGCTCACCTGGAGGGCCAAAGTTGGACCATGCCAGCATTATGAGGAACAGTGGAGGGAGTTTGGAGACGTTCAGCTTGGAGAGAAGGCTGAGAGAGAGTGGGCTTGTTTTCCGCTCTTTGGAGATGACCCTCTTCCAACTGTGATTCTTTGTCCGGCAGCAAAAGGTAGTGCGCTACTTCCCAACGGAGCGAGGGCAGCCCATGGTCCAGGGCCCCATCACGCTGGTGCTGACCAGCCAGAAGGCCACCCCGACCCACACCGAGCGCATGATCAGCCTCCAGTTCCGGGACCAGAGCCTCAAGCGCACCATCATCCACCTGCAGTTCTCCTCCTGGCCTGAGCTGTAGGTACCTCTTAGGCAGTGTTTTTCAACCTGGGGGTCGGGACCCCTGGAGTGGTTGCGAGGAGGTGTCAGAGGGGTCGCCAAAGACACAATATTTTCTGTTAGTCATGAGGGTTCTGTGTGGGAAGTTTGACCCATTTCTGTCATTGGTGGGGTTCAGAATGCTCTTTGATTGTAGATGAACTATAAATCACCGCAACTAAAACTCCCAAATGTCAAGGTCTATGTTCCTCAAACTCCACCAGAGTTCACATTTGGGCATATTGAGGATTTGTGCCAAGTTTGGTCCAGATCCATCATTGTTTGAGTCCACAGTAGTCTCTGGATGTAGGTGAACTACAACTCCCAAACTCAAGGTCAATGCCCACCAGACCCTTCCAGTATTTTCTGTTGGTGATGGGAGTTCTGTGTGCCAAGTTTGGTAAAATTCCATCACTGGTGGAGTTCAGAATGCTCTTTGATTGTAGGTGAACTATACATCCCAGCAACTACAACTCCCAAATGACAAAATCAATCTCCCCACAATCCCACCAGTATTCAAATTTGGGTGTATCGAGTATTTGTGCCAAATTTGGTCTAGTGAATGAAAATACATCCTGGAAATCAGATATTTACATTATGCTTCATAACAGTAGCAAAATTAAAGTTGTGACGCAGTCATGAAAATTATTTTTATGGTTGTGTGTCACCACAACATGAGGAACTGTATTAAGGGGTCGCAGCATTAGTAAGGTTGGGAAACACTGCTCTTAGGCAACCCCCTTTTCGGCATTGGAGGGAGGGGGGAGCTGAGCTTGGATGGGCCTCCGTGGCCGGAAGAAGCCTGGACGAGCCCCCAAGACACAACAGGCAACCATCACTTCCACGCTGGAAGAAAGCTTCCAAAATGGGTTTGTCCTTGAAAGCTTTTCGGGTTTTTTTGAACCTCTATTGATGGAGCTACAATGAAACCGTATTTTTCATGTTTTTTAATCTTTAGTGTGTTTTAGTAGAATTTTTTTTTTGTATTTTGTGATGTCTACAGTTGTTTAATTAGATTGCCGAATGTGTTTATCTTGATGTGATTGTCCGTATGGTTTCTTTGTGGCAATTGAATGATTGCCTTACATCAGTGTTTCTCAATCTGGGGGTCGGGACCCCAGAGGGGGTTGTGAGGGGGTGTCAGAGGGGTCGCCAAAAACCATCAGAAAGCACAGTATTTTCTGATGGTCACGGGGATTCCATGTGGGAAGTTTGAGCCAATTCTATCGTTGATGGAGTTCAGAATGTTCTATGATTGTAATGAACTATAAATGCCAGCAACTACAACTCCCAAAAGTCAAGGTCTATTTTCCCCAGGCTCCACCAGTGTTCACATTTGCGCATATTGAGTATTTGTGCCAAGTTTGGTCCAGATCCACCATTGCATGAGCCCACGGTGCTCTCTGGATATAGGTGAACTACTACTCCCAAACTCAAGGTCAATACCCACCAAATCCTTCCAGTGTTTTCCATTGGTCATGGGAGTTCAAATCCATCGTTGGTGGAGTTCAGAATGTTCTTTGATTATAGGTGAACTATAAATCCCAGCAACTACAACTCCCAAATTACGAAATCAATCCTCCCCCAACCCCACTAGCATTTACATGTGGGTGCATTGGGTATTTGTGCCCAGTTTGGTCCAGTGAATGAAAATACATCTTGCATATCTGATATTTACATTATGATTTATAACAGTAGTGAAATGACTGCTATGAAGTAGCAACAAAAACAATGTTATGGTTGGGGGTCACCACCACATGAGGGACTGTATTAAGGGGTCACGGCATTAGGAAGGTTGAGAAACACTGCCTTACATGTTGGAAACCATCCTAAGTCCCTTGGGAAATAAGGTGGTATCCAAATAAAGTTTTATCAGTAGTAGTATTATTATTATATTGGAGCCCCCTGTGGCACAGTGGGTTAAAGCACTGAGCTGCTGAGCTTGTTGACTGAAAGGCCGCAGGTTTAAATCCGGGGAGCGGCGTGAGCTTCCGCTGTCAGCCCCAGCTTCTGCCAACCTAGCAGTTTTGAAACATGCAAATGTGAGCAGATCAATAGGTACCGCTCCGGTAGGAAGGTAAGGGCGCTCCATGCAGTCATGCTGGCCACATGACCTTGGAGGTGTCTACGGACAACGCCGACACTTCGGCTTAGAAATGGAGACAAGCACCACACCCTAGAGTCGAACATGTTAGGGGAAAACCTTTTTGCTATTATTATTATAAGACCCCCTGGTGGTGCAGCAGGTTAAACCGGTGAGCTGGTGAACTTGCTGACCGAAAGGTCGGTGGTTCGAATCCAGGGAGCAGGGTGAGCTCCTGCTGTTAGCCCCAGCTTCTGCCAACCTAGCAGTTCAAAAACTTGCAGATCTGAGTAGATCAATAGGTTCTGCTCTAGCAGGAAGGTAACAGTCCTCCATGCAGTCGTGCTGACCACATGACCTTGGAGGCGTCTACGGACAATGCCGGCTCTTCAGCTTAGAAATGGAGATGAGCACCAACCCCCAGAGGCAGACATGACTAGACTTAATGTCAGGGGGAAACCGTTACCTTTACTTTACATAGTGAAATATCTTGGAGATGTTAGGAGTCAATTTCCGACGGCATGAAGACATCACAAATTCCCTCTGTGACATCCTGACTGAATTATCCTGGCTGAATCAATTCTCTCTCTGTGACATTTCGAAGCCAGCAAAGGGTGCTGGAAGCCTTGTATTGCAACTTGTGAAGCCACAAGTTCTAATAAGGAAACTGAGAAGAGGGGGAGATGGGCAGGAAAGGTGTATAAAAGGAAGTGGTGGTGGGAAAAAGTCAGTAGTATCTTTCTTTGCTGCAGAGAAACAAGCAATATATTCATTTCAAAGCAAAAACGGCTTGTGAGTGGTTATTTAATATTGCTAAATAGATCCTACAGTCTGACAGGAGATGTGAAACTACCACCAGGCTGAGGGGGGGAAAGGGAAAGGCCTAAGGCTGTTAGGAATGGTGGGAGCTGAAGTCCAAAACAGGAGGCAGGGCCCGCCTTGGCCCAATGCTCATGTCTGGAGCATGAGGCTGTGCATTCAGATTACAAGAAAAGATATTTTGTCAGGGTTGTTCCAAGGTTTGGTGGTTCTAAGAATCTTGGAGTACGGGAGGGACTCTCTCCTCCTGGGCAGGAGGAATCTCCTTGTGAGAGTCTGGATGCTGACCTTTTCCCTCCCCTCCACAGCGGCCTCCCCGACAGCAAAGGTGTCCTACTCCGCTTCATCCAGGAGGTGCACAGCCACTACCTGCACCAGCGCCCGCTGCACATGCCCATCGTGGTCCATTGCAGGTAAGGAAGCAGAGATACAGACGGGCCAACTGGGGCCAGGGATGCAAGGAGGGGTGGAGGTGCTCACCTGCGGGAAGCTTCTGGCAGTTCCCTTTCCCACTCTCTGAGTTGTCTGCCCCAAGGCCGGGGTAGGCACTGAGAAGGTCCTGCCCCCCATCTTCCCCAAACAGTCCAAAGTGAAGGGCTTTAGGCTGAGGAACAGAAGGGGCTAGGCTGCAACTCCCTGCATCCTACACCACTGAGGGATGCCTGCCATAGATGTGGGCAAAACGTCAGGAGAGAATGCTCCTGGAACATGGCCAGACAGCCCGGAATACTCACAGCAACCCAGAAGTTGCAACTTTTGCTATGTACTATGTACTACTATTATTACTACCCATATTGACTCGAGTCTAATGCGCACCTCAATTTTCAAAAGCCTGGAAACAAAAACAAAAAAGTATTTGCTGCTGAATGTCATGCGCAGCAGCAAAAAGTGCGCACTTTTCCTTATGGCCATTGCAATTACTGCCTGCTTAGAATTCCTTTGCGATAGAACACGAAAGCTTCAAGTGATGGAAAAGAAAACCTTGGGGTTCGTCTCTGATGTGGAATGAATCCACTTTATGTTCAATGCAATGGAGTCAAGGGAGGGGGCATAGTTTTGCAAGGCCTTGAGTTTTCTCTGTAAAAGGATGCGGATGCCTCACCAAACTATACATCCCAGGATCCCATAGCATTGAACCATGGCCATTGAATTAGAGATGACGTCTCTCAAATAGAAGCTCCAGGTGCAGCTCCTGAAGCAGCTTCCCCTTTTGCTTTGGCTCAGCATTAAGATTATCCTATGATGCAAATTGTTGGGAATCAGCCTGTGTTTGTGTGGTGGACTCTGTGTGAAAATGAAACTGTTTTGCAGGATGACAGGCAAGAGAAGAGATTAGATAGGGAGGCGAGATGGCTTCTGCGTGGGAAGAATTCCAGGTGCAAGTCAGGCAGTGGGAAAAGATGGCTGAAGGGCCGAAGGAATGCTTTCATGCATTGCTGCCTTATTAATGGGGAAAACTGCTTTTGGTTTTTTAGATCAAGTATCTTAGCAATTAGAGCAAGGATTTCTTGCCTTGGTTCTCGCTTCATGTCCTGGTCAAGTTTTGCTTTAAGTCTTGGGGATTTTACCATGAACTCAAGCTCATTTGTTGTTCTTTGATTTGACATGACTTGAAGCGAGCTCTTGCCTTGGTTCTCGCTTCAAGCCATGTCCTGGTCAAGTTTTGCTTTAAGTCTTGGGGATTTTATCATGAACTCAAGCTCATGTGTTGTTCTTTGCTTTGACATGACTTGAAGCGAGCTCTTGCCTTGGTTCCCGCTTCAAGTTCTGCTTTAAGTCTTGGGGATTTTATCATGAACTCAAGCTCATGTGTTGTTCTTTGCTTTGACATGACTTGAAGCGAGCTCTTGCCTTGGTTCCCCCTTCAAGTTCTGCTTTAAGTCTTGGGGATTTTATCATGAACTCAAGCTCATGTGTTGTTCTTTGCTTTGACATGACTTGAAGCGAGCTCTTGCCTTGTTTCCCGCTTCAAGTTTTGCTTTAAGTTTTGGGGATTTTACCATGAACTCCAGCTAATGTGTTGTTCTTCGATTCTTGGATCACTTGAGTGGATGTTTTATTCCTCGTCTTTGGATCATTCAAGTTCACGAGTTTACCCTGCTCCTTGGATTTAGATTCATGCTTTAACCTTTGCATTGGAATTTCATCTCTGGTTTTGTGAGACTTTTTATCTTACCTTTGGATTTATTTATTTTTTTACTCTTTTACTGTGTGTGCTTTTTCAATAAACTGTTTATTTCTCTGCTGGGCTTCCTGGTGAGTGCTCACCACATCATCCCTTTGACCTTTGGACGCTGGGGAGGGGGAGTCCAATGGGAGAAGGGTGCCTCTGCCCCAGCTAAGGTGTAACATTTACTAACTCAGTCCTCCTCCTCTTCCTCCTGAAGCTCTGGGGTCGGGCGCACGGGGGCCTTCTGCCTGCTCTATGCCGCAATGCAGGAAGTGGAGGCTGGGAACAGCATCCCGGACTTGGCCCAGATGGTGAAGAGGATCCGCCAGCAGAGGAAGCACATGCTGCAGGAGAAGGTAGGGCCAGGGGCACTAGAGGGGCCACGCGAGGGGCCACAGCCCTCCTTTCCTCCTCCAATGGGACTCTAGTTGGTTTGCAGCAGGCACGAGCCAACTTGGGCCCTCCCTCCAGGTGTTTTGGACTTCAATTCCCACAATTCCTAACAGCCTACCGGCTGTTAGGAATTGTGGGAGTTGAAGTCCAAAACACCTGGAGGGAGGGCCCAAGTTGGCCCATGCCTGCCTTAATGTAAAGCCATTCATTATTGTGCAAAGTGACTTGGAGGCAGAAGGCCTCTCTCTCTCTCTCTCTGAGTGGGCATTGGGTCAAGGGTGCCTCGCTGACCATTGCTTCCCTTCCAGCTCCACCTCAAGTTCTGCTTCGAGGCGGTCCTGAAACACGCCAAGCAGGTCCTGCAGAGGCATGGGGTCATCGCCGCCTCCTCCGCCTGCAAGCCTCCCAGCACCACCTCCGGCCCACAAAAGGTGAGCCACATCATCCCCTTGACCTTTGGACACTGGGGAGGGGGAGTCCAATGGGAGAAAGGTGCCTCTGCCCATGTGCAGGTACCAACCTGCCACTGCATCAAGTCTCAAGGAGTCAGAAGAAGAACAGTTTCAAAATTCGTATCTCTTTATTTGAATTGAAGACACACGCTGGTGGGATTCCTTCACCGCTGGTGGGCCTTGAGCCATTCTCTCTTTGTGGTCAGGGCTTTGGCTCCAGAACTTCCAAAAATGGTGGCCCAGAAGGGACACGGCATCCGTTTAAATGTCAAAACAGGGTTTTGGGGAAGGGATAGAAAAGCTCTGAAGGTCAGGTTGCTGTGAGTTTTCCGGCCTGTATGGCCACGTTCCTGAAGCATTCTCTCCTATACACATGTATTGTTTCCCATCGTGGTCAACTGTGAATAGCACATATGGTAATCTCTGGCACCTGCATAAAAATGAACTGGCTGGCTACCAGTTGAAATGGAATTCAACTGGAATGATAATATGGCTGCTTATGCTGTTGTTATTGTTTTTCATAATAATAATAATAATAATAATAATAATAATAATAATAATAATAATAATAATCTTTATTTATAACCCGCCACCATCTCCCCAAAAGGGTCTCGGGGCGGCTAACATGAGGCCAAGCCCAGAATAATACAACATGATTAAACACAAAATAACAAAAAATACATCATAACAAAATATATCAATAACAAATAAAATAAACTGGGTTGTTGTAGGTTTTCTCAGGCTATATGGCCATGTTCTAGAGGCATTCTCTCCTGACGTTTCGCCTGCATCTATGGCAAGCATCCTCAGAGGTAGTGAGGTCTGTTGGAACTAGGAAAAAGGGGGTTTATATATCTGAGGAATGACCAGGGTGGCGCAAAGAACTCTTGTCTGCTGGAGCTAGGTGTGAATGTTTCAACTGACCACCTTGATTAGCATTTGATTGCCTGGCAGTGCCTGGAGCAATCTTTTGTTGAGAGGTGATTAGATGTCTTTGTTTGTCTCCTCTCTGTTGTTGTGCTGTTCTAATTTTAGAGTTTTTTTAATACTGGTAGATAAACAATATAAAATAGGATAATAAAATCGAACACAGAGGGTGGGCCAGATGTATGAGGTAAAATGTTAAAAGGTTAAAACCCTGGGTAAGATAGGGATAAAAAGTGCATTTATAAGAGAAGACGCCCTGAAAGGAAGAGCAATGGAGTTTTTTTTAATGAATGTTCTATTTATTGTTTTAATTGTTATTATATTGCTTTGTTGTATGTAGTGGCTTCGAATTGCTGCCAAATGTAAGCCGTCCTGAGTCCCCCTTTGGGGGTCGAGAAGGAACGGGATAGAAATATTGGAAATAAATAAATATTCTAAAATCAGGACAGTAAATAAAGAGGAACACTCAAAAGCAGGGGAAATCCAGGCAAGAATCAATCAGGGCCAACTAACACTTCCAAACAAAGGATTCTCCCAGGCAGGAAGCAGCCAGGCTTTGAAGCTGCAAAGCCACTCAAGATGGCCAACTGCAACATTTACATTTGCCTCAAACAGATAGTTCTTTCTCCCACTCTGGACATCATTCCACAGGAATATAAACCTCTCTTGCCTAGTTTCCAACAGACTCCTCAACCTGGAAAATGATTTTAGCGATGAGACGCTGAGGACTTGTGTTTTTTTGTATTGCTTTTATTGTTTTTATATGATTTATAATTCAGTGCCCCCAACAACTGTATTTTATGTTGTTGGGGGCATTGAATTATGCTGATTGTAAACCGCCTTGAGTTGCCTTTGGGCTGAGAAAGGCGCTATATAAATATGGTAAATAAATACATAAACAAACCTCTGAGAATGCCTGGCATAGATGTGGGTGAAACCACATGAGAGAATGCTTCTGGAACATGGTCAGACAGCCCGGAAAACTCACAGCAAGTCAGTCACTCCGGCCATGAAAGCCTTCAACAACGCCCTGAGCTTTCTCTAGTCGGCCTGGCCAGCAATGAGGGATTCTGAGAGCTGAAGTCCAAAATATTGAGAAACAAAGGTTGGGAAACTCTGGCCTAGAAACACACAATCCTCTGGTTCTTTTAGAGCAGTTGTTCGAGCACCAGTAGGCTGTGAGGATGAAAATCTCGTCCATGAGCCTCCATCCTCTTTGTTTATTTATTTTATTTTTCCGCTCCTTTTGTGCTGTCTGCCACTCCTTCCCTGTTGCTGACCATGGCATATGTTCTGTATCAGAAACTAGAGCTGGTGTAGTCTATCCAAGGCAATTTTCTGAATCAGCACCTCAAACCAAATCTAAAGTTGACCAAAAACTGATTCACAACCCTTTTGGGGCTGAAATTGGAGAGTGGCCCCTAGTCAAAGTGGTCAAAGCTTAGGAGTCACTGTTTTAGAAGCCCACTGCAGGGCTCCATCTCCCCCCAAACCCAGACCCCATGCTGTCAAGGGCACTGAATGTTTATCTTTTATGTTGGGAATCCACCCTGAGTCCTTCCAGAGAGATAGGGTGGAATATAATTATGTAAAGGTGTGTTGTTATTATTATTATTACTACTATTACTAGCCGTCTACTTTGTCTACACTTGTCTACTTTGTAGTGGTGGTTAAATGTGGATGTCTCCTTCCATATCGCCACTTTATAGAAATCTCCAAATGAAGCTGACACTCTCTATAGAATGTTGTTGGCATTGAAACCATGGTACTGCCAAAATACCTGTTTTGTAATGCCTAAACCGCCATCTATATAATAATAATAATAATAATAATAATAATTATTATTATTATTATTATTATTATTATTATTATTATTTATACCCTGCCATGCATTGATGTGGCCCACATGGGGGTTCTGTGTGGGAGGTTTGGCCCAATTCTATCGTTGGTAGGGTTCTTTCCCCTTTTTTGAAGAGGGTGATGATGGTGGCATCCTTGAAGTCTGCTGGGATTTTCTCGGTCACCCACACTTTTTCTATGAGCTGGTGGAGTTGGTGTGTCAGCTCGGGTCCTCCCTCTTTAAAGATTTCAGCAGGGATCCCGTCCGGTCCGCTGGCTTTGTTATTCTTTTGTTGTTCTTTTGTTGGCTGATGGCAAGTAAGTAAGCAAGCAAGCTGATGGCAAGTAAGTAAGGGGTTCAGAATGCTCTGTGATTGTAGGTGAACTACAAATCCCAGCAACTACAACTCCCAAATGTCAAGATTCTATTTCCCCCCAAACTCCACCAGTGTTCACATTTGGGCATATTGAGTATTCATGCTACATTTGGTCCAGATCCACCATTGTTTGAGTCCACTGTGCTCGCTGGATGTAGGTGAACTACAACTCCAAAACCAAAGGACACTGCCCACCAAACCCTTCCAGTATTTTCTGTTGGTCATGGGAGAACTGTGTGCCAAGTTTGGTTCAATTCCATCATTGGTGGTGTTCAGAATGCTCTTTGATTGTAGGTGAACTATAAATCCCAGCAACTACAACTCCCAAATGACAAAATCAATTTTTTAGAGTGAAGGACATACATTGGGTTGTTAGGTGTCTTGTGTCCCAATTTGGTGTCAGTTCGTCCAGTGGTTTTTGAGTTCTGTTAATCCCACAAAGGAACATGACATTTGTATTTATATAGATTCTTCCTCCCTTTCCAGCCGTACGTCCACCAAGACCCTCAGGACCTGGTCCTGGGGGGCGACATGCCCATCAGCTCCATCCAGGCCACCATTGCCAAGCTCAGCATCCGGCCGCCCTCCGGAGGGGGAGAAACGTCCGCTGCCAACGGTCAGCCCCTGATGGAGCCCTCCATGACCAATGCCGGCACTTTCCCAGCAGCTGCTCCTTATCCGGCCGTGCCAGACCCACTGGTGTCTGTGGTCCCAGAGCAGCCGCCCCCTCCGCCCCTCTCTCCCCCAACCGTGGGGCCAGAGGCTCCGTCAGAGAACAGCAACCACGTGGAAGAGGCGGAGACGGAGGAGGGACCCCCCGACTTGGATGCTGCCTCCGCCCTTGCCTCCTCCGCGGTGGCCCCTTCCTCCTCCTCGCTGGAGCTGCTGGCCTCTCTCACGCCCGAGGCGTTCACCCTGGACAGCGCCCTCAAGGGCCGGCAGCGGGTCAGCAAGCAGAGCTTCCTCCAGCCCCAGAACGGGGAGGGCCTGCGAGGGTCCCGGCCCAGCGACGACCCCCTCAGCCTGCTGGACCCGCTCTGGACCCTCAACAAGACGTGAGCAGAATGGAGCGGAAGGAGGGCAAGCAGACTCTGTGGCTGTTGGGATTTCCCCATTTGTCTAGGGTGGGAGAGGGAGCCGGCTGGTTTCACACAACAAAAACATGGCCAGGAGACCGTTCTCCTTCATTCTCTTGCTTTCTGAGCAGACAGGTTCCCCTAAGGCTGTGGACGAGGAAGATTCCCGAGCTGGATTTCTCTCTCTGTTGCATCCTGCCGCCCTTCCTTCTCTGCCTCAAAGAGGGGTGGGACTCCTGGGCTCCTCTTGATGCGGTTTGCATGCGCCCTTCACCCTTGTTCCTGCTGGCAAGTGGCGGTCAAAAAAGTCTCCGCAGATCTGTGTGAGCCAGACCCACTCCTGTAGCACCCAGGGAAGGGCACAGAGGTGTTGCTAATGCCCCATTGCTTGGTGAATCTGCACGGTTTTCTGCACAAGGAGGCTTGGCTGCCCCACATGGACTTCGCTACCAGGCTCTTCCAACTTCGAGAGGCTCACCTGGGCTCTGCATTGGGCCGCTCTTGGCTCCTCCACCAGCCCCACAGACTCTTGCTCTTTTGGAAAGGAAAGGAAGGGGCCGCCCAGTGCCTTGCACCATCCGCGTTGTGACCACGCAGCCGAATCAGCCCCTCTTCCTCCGCTATTCCTCGTCCTGGCTGTTGCTCACTTGCCTTTGGAGGGAATAATGCCCACAGAAGGGAGTCCCGGCAGGAGCGGCGTTTGTGTGACTCTCCCAGAACGGTTTGCTGCTGCTCTCCTCCACAAGTGCTTTGTCCATTTTGAGGGCAGAGCGCAACGCCCATGGGTCTCATCCTCTGCTGCCAAAGCTCCTCTTGGTTTTCCAGCCAGGCTCTCAATGGTTGCCTCCAAGCCTTTTTTTTTTTTTTGGGGGGGGGGGGGTCCATTTTGGGATTGTTAGCTCTGCAGCCCTTCCTTGAATGGAGATACACTCATGCAACCCCACACATCTTGCAACGGTGGGACTGAAGGGTGAGCTGCTCTCGGGCTCCTCAGCAGCAAAACTTGAATCGTCGTGGGATTTTGGGATAGTGGTCCACTTGTTCCAAAGGGCTGGGGAGCAGCTGAAGGCGGCACAGGAGGAATGCCAACCCCGTGAGCCTTCTTCTAGAGGTTGGACTGCAATGCCCATCATCGAGGGCTGTCAGCCTTCCTTGGGTGAATGCAGCCGTGGAGTGGAGGCTTCGTCTTTCCTCGGCCATCCGAGAAAAGGTGGGCCTGCGCTCCCGCCCCAATGACGCTGCCCCCCTTGTGCCTCCTGGGGAGATGGGTTTGGGGGCTCCTCTGCTTTCCTTCTGTATAAATGTAACATGGACTTCCTCTTCTGTAATTTAGAACCAATCTTTTTCAGCTCTTTGCTACTAAACTAAATAAAAAGGGGATGGGATCACTGCTGAGTTTTGCCGTGCAGGTTTTTGGTCTGCAGAGAGGCCGAGGGTATGTTTGCATCGGGAGGGAGCTTCCAGCTTAGTCCTTGGCTACCTGTCATATGTTCCATAGTTGATGCTGGTTGGTGGTAGTAGACCTGGCAGTTGGTGATGGAAGGGTTAATGCAAGTTTTGGTTCTAAAGGGCTGAGTAGTTTGTAAGTAACAGTTTACAGGTAAAAGCAATTAGGGTGAAGGCATGGAGGGGATAGGTTGCAGCTTGTTATTGAATTTAAGGAGCTAACCTTGAGACTGATCTTAGGAAGAAAAGTATCTGTTGTCATATTTTGGTGGTGGATGCTGCTGGCTTTCCCCCCAAGTCTGTTGGATTTTCCGTATCCTGACCTGTCTCCTGAACCCTTGTAACCCTGGAACCTTGAATCTCTGGACTGGCTTTTGACTACAGTATAGACTCTTGATCCCTGGACTTTGTTTATTGAACTCTCGGCGTTTGACCACTGGACTGGACGCTTTTGACTACGAAGTTATTTTTGCAATCAGTTTTTGTTTATTCTGTGGCTGAGTGCTATCTTTATGTTTTATATTTTGGTCTATTAAAACAGCCCGCAAGTAAGTGCTGTTTTAATTAAACTGTTTGATAAAACTGGGAGTTTGGTTCATCTCTACCTAAATAAGGCAGAGCCCTGGCAACGTGACAGAATATTTTCTCCCAAAGATCAGTCTCAAGGTTAGCTCCTTAAATGCAGTAACACCCAGCTGCAACTAATCCCCTGCATGCCTCCACCCCTTAACTGCGTTTACCTGTAAACTGTTACTAACCACTCAGCCCTTTAGAACCAAAACTTACATTAACCCTTCCATCACCAACTGCCAGGTCTACCACCACCAACCACCATCAACTATGGCACATATGACACTGCCAGGGCTTATAATGGTCTAAACACAAACCTTGTTCCCAGCTAAAGTCACCCAGACCCCGAGAGGCCTTCCTGCTCATTTCCCCGCAAAGACACGCCAGAGCCGTCAAGTTAGTTCTGTTTAATGTCCCTGTCCACATTATAAAACACAATCTGGTACAAAAGCCGCTCCCGCCGTACGGTCCAAAAAGGGCACAGCAGAGCTAAGGCCACCTGAGGCATTGGGGGAGGGGGGGGGCGATGTGGGAGACAATGCCCAGAGGGGTCAGCAGTGGGGGGGGGGAGGAATGGGGGTCTCCATTGGCCAGAATGGGAAAAGGGGCAGAAAAGGGATGCAGCAGGCTAGATCCAAAGCGTCCTTTCTACAGGAAGGGGCCCTAAACGAAAACAACCAAAGACACCAACTAGGTGGTCAGTCCGTGGCTTTAAACACTTAAGTAGTAAAGCCTCTTCTTGCTCCGCTCTTCCTTTCCTGTCTTCCCGGCCACCGGAGAGGAGCAATTCTGTTTTCCTGCTTGCTTGGGGTGTATCACAGGAATCTGCAAAGCCAAGACTGGCCCAAAACGGAGTCGGGAGGGCCGCATTGCTGCTCCAGCTGCTCCCCTTGAGCCTGACCATTGGGCCAGCTTTGGAATCCCCTCCCGCCACTCCTCTCTCTCCTTCCGAGCTTATTATAGGCCAGAATAAATAAGTATGTACAGGACATAAATAAATATGGCAGGCAGCAGGATAGGCTCACCCTTGGAGGGAAGGAGGGAGGGAGGTGGCAATGAGGGGCTCACGAAGCTTCCCAAGAGCAGAGCCCAAGGTCGACCCCAAAAGTGTCCCTGGCTGGAGCCCTGGACAGGAATGGGCCAGAGGAGGAGAAGCAAGGAGGGTGGAAAGCCAGCTGCCATTTTGCCAGGCGGCAGGAGGGCCCTTGGTGCAACAAGGGGCCCAAGAAGCCTTCCAAGAGCAGAGCCCAAGATCTATCCCAGGACTATATGGGGCAGAAGGGGTAGGAATGGGCAGAGGGAGGGTGGGAGCCAGCCAAAGCAGCCCTTCCTGTCCCAAAGCGGGGAGAGAGAGAGAGGCTCTTCTTTGGGGCACCTGCCAATTCTAGGGGCCAAGTGTGGACTCTCCTTGATCTCCTCTTGTCCAGACAGGACTCTCGCCCCTCTCTTTCATAATCTCGACTCGAGAGCATGGAGAGATGCCTCCAGAGTAGCAAGGCTTCCTTGCCTCTTGGCTGACCCCATTGCACCTCTGCAAGTGGGACTTCCCATGACCCTTGTCAGCCAGTGTGCCCTCCCTCTCAAGCGCCCTCCCATCGTCCGCTTCGGTCAGACAAGGACCCAGAAGGGCTGACTGCCGGCTGCCGGGCCTCTTGCCCCCGTCCGCATCAGTCCCGCTTCTCCAGCACGGAGGGCACGTAGACCAGGCTGAGCTCGCTGCCGAAGTTGCAGACGATGGCCGCGTTCTCCAGGACCAGGATCTGGCGGGCGGGCTGGGCCTCGTTGCTCTTGCCCAGGTAGACCGTCTGCAGGAGGTCCCCGTAGCCGATGTCCCAGAAGGAGACGCAGCCCTGGCCCCCCGTCACCAGCAGGTTGTCCGAGATGACGCCCAGGCTGGCCCCGCAGCCCATGTCCTGAGGGAAGGAAGGAAAGGAGACAACAACGGGTGAGATCAGGTGAGATGGTGAAACAGGCAGGACACAAGTCTTCTGGGGGTCAGACATAGCCTACCATCAGCATTAGGGAAAACTACCCTAAAACATACAGCAGAGCATCCAAAAACAAACAGGATGCAAAAGTTGAGCTGATAAGCAAGCAGAGCATGAAGTGCCGTGTCATGTGGATGTAAAGATTTCCCTTCGTGACCACCTGTGATTTGCACCTATGGTAATTCTGCGCGCGCGCGGATGTAAAGAATTCACAGCTTAGGAGGCAAACCTGTAGAGACCGATTTTAAAAAATCACAAAAGGGTTTAGTGTTCCCTTGCTGATTTGCAGTTTGCTTTCCGCAGACTTGCTGTTTCATGGTTAGTGTTGAGAATTTACTATTCTAAACCCTAACCGCAAAACAGTGAATCCGCGGGCTCTGGGGCAAGGTGGGGAAGCTGGCCGTGGTTGATCCAGCCAGGGGTGGACTCTGCTGCTGGTTGGATTGGCCAGGGCCGGCTTCTCCACCTCGCCCCAGCAGCCACGGAGCCCTGTGGAAGCCCAGGGCAGCACTGCAAAGGCTGCTGGGGTGAGGTGGGGGAAGCCAGCCCTGGCCGATCCAACCAGCAGATCAGCCAGGGCCAGCTTTCCCATCTCGGCCCAGCAGCCTTTGCAGCGCTGCCCTAGGCCTCCATGGCTGCCAAGGCGAGATGGGGAAGCCAGCCCTGGCTGATCTACTGGCTGGATTGGCCAGGGCCGGCTTCCCTGCCTTGCCCCAACAGCCATGGAGCCCTATGGAAGCACAGGGCAGTGCTGCAAAGGTTGCTGGGGCGAGGTGGGGAAGCTGGCCTTGGCCAATCCAGGGGTAGGGCAGGGCCTGCCGCTGGCTGGTCAGCTGGCCAAGCAGCAAGAGACTTCCCGCCACACAGGGGGCTTCTGGGAAGAAGAAGCCCCCTGCAAGCAGCATGGCTGGCGGGAGAGTGCCCACTGCCACAACGGCCCTTGCCCAGTAAGTCGGGCAAGGCATTTCTTACACACACACATACACACATATAGAGAGAGAGAGCATCCCTAAATTGTGGTTTTTCACATCGGGGTGGTCCTGGAACGTACCCCCTGTGATAAGTGAGGGAACACTATTATTATTATTATTTACATTTATATGCCACTCTTCTCACTCCGAGGAGCCACCACTGAGAAGGCCCTGTCTCTCATCCCTGACAGGCGGCCTGCAACAAAGAGCAGGGCCTCCCCTGAAGATCTTAAATTGGGTTGTTGTAGGTTTTTCAGGCTATATGACCATGGTCTAGAGGCATTATCTCCTGACGTTTCGCCTGCATCTATGGCAAGCATCCTCAGAGGTAGTGAGATCTTAAATTCCTTCTGGTTTGTAGGGAGAGATATGTGCGGACAGGTAAGTTGGGCCAGAACCGTTTAGGACTTTATAGGCTAAAGCCAGCACTTTGAATTGTGCCCAGTAGCAAACTGGCAGCCAGTGGAGCTGGCGCAATAGAGGAGTAGTATGCTCCCTGAGCGCTGCTCCCATTAGCAACCTGGCTGCCTCCCACTGGACCATTGGAAGCTTCCAGACAGGCTTCAAAGGCAACTCTACGTAGAGCGTGTTGCAGTAGTCTATACAGGATATAACTAGAGCATGGACTAGCGTGGCCAAGTCAGACTTCCCAAGGTATGGACTTAGCTGGTGCACACTCCTCCACTTCCAAGATGAGACCGGATCTGGTCCCTTTGGGGTACTTCGACCGCATCTTTCTCACCTGCTGGATGGAATAGTGCTTGATGCCGGAGCTGCGGTCCCAGATGCTGATGACGTCGTCCAGGCCGCTGCTGATGACGCAGGTGGCGGTGCAGGTCAGGGAGGTGACGTCCCCGCGGTGCGCGTACATGTGCCCCACCCGGGCCCCCGTCAGCACGTCCCAGAGGCAGATGGCCCCGTCCTGGCCCCCGCTGGCCAGAGCCATGGTCTGGAAGGCAAAGGCAACGTGTCAAATCCCTTCGCTGGACCAGAGGGAGTCTAGCTGGAGCAACGCCCTCCCCCCCAAAAAAAGGCCTCCTCCTACCTGGTCAATGTAGACGGCCGTGATGGCCCCCGAGTGGCCCTGCAGTGTGAAGAGGCAGCAGGAGTCCTCCAGGCGGTAGACCTGTTGGGATGGGAAGCGGGTTCAAAGACATTCAAAACAGGACAAAGAGGAGGAGGAGGATTCGGACAGAAATGTATTTTCTGGCTGGAATGTTTTAAGATTCTGCCCAGAAGGTGTGAACCAAAGGAAAACAATGGGAGTCGCACCCCAACAACAAGAACAGCGTTTCTCAACCTGAGGATTGGGACCCCTGGGGTCTCCTAAGACCATACATGTTTTCAGAGGGGTCACCAAAGACCATCAGAAAACATATATGTTCATAGGAATCCCTTTGGCAGAGAAGGCTGAAGATCTCTCCGCCTGTCCTTCTCTTCCTTTTTGGAAACAGATGGCAAATCCTCCCACCAAAAGCCCTCCTCTGCTGTGATTGGCCGGCCTTTCAGCTAAAGGGAGGGCTCTTTCTGAGACTTTAAGCATGCGTGTTCAGCGCATGGCAGCATGGTGCGCATGTATGAGCGAGAGTAGAGCATGCAAGGCAGCAGCGAGTCCTTTCAAGGCATGGAGATTCTGCATGGGAAGTTTGGCCCAATTCTACCATTGGTGAGGTTCAAAATGCTCTTTGTAAATAAACTATAAATCCCAGCAACTACAACTCCCAAATGTCAAGGTTATTTTTCCTAAACTCCACCAGTGTTCACATTTGGGTATAATGAGTATCCATCCCAAGTTTGGTCCAAATCTATCATTGTTTGAGTCCACAGAGCTCTGGATGTAGGAGAACTACAACTCCAAAACTCAAGGTCAATGCCTACGAAACGCTTTTAGTATTTCCTGTTGGTCATTGAAGTTCTGTGTGCCAAGTTTGGTTCAATTCCATCATGCTCTTTGATTGTAGGTGAACTATAAAGCCCAGCAACTACAACTCCCAAATGTCAAGGTCTCTTTTCCCCTAAACTCCACAAGTGTTAACATTTGGGTACATTGAGTATTCCTGCCAAGTTTGGTCCAGATCCATCATTGGTTGAGTCCACAGAGCTCTCTGGATGTAGGTGAACTACAACTCCCAAACTCAATGCCCATCAACCTTCCAGTATTTTCTGTTGGTCATTGAAGTTCTGTGTGCCAAGTTTAGTTCAATTCCATGGTAGGTGGAATAAATACCGCTTTGAGTACACCTCGGGGTGAGAAAAGCGGTATACAAATACTGTAAATAAATACATTCAATTCCATCATTGGTGGGGTTCAGAATGCTCTTTGATTGTAGGAGAACTCTAAAACCCAGCAACTACAACTCCCAAATGTCAAGTTCTATTTCCCCCAAACTCCACCAATGTTCACATTTGGGCATAATGAATATCTGTCCCAAGTTTGGTCCACAGTGCTCTCTGGAAGTTGGTGAACTACAACTCTAAAGGTGAATGCCCACCAAACCCTTCCAGTATTTTCTGTTGGGTCATGGGAGTTCTATGTGCCAAGTGTGGTTCAATTCCATCGCTGGTGGAATTCAGAATGCTCTTTGATTGTAGGTGAACTATAAATCCCAGCAACTACAACTCCCAAATGTCAAGGTTTATTCCCCCCAAACTCCACCAGTGTTAACATTTGGATACATTGAGTATTCCAGGCAAGTTTGGTAGAGATCCATCATTGTTTGAGTCCACAGAGCTCTCTGGATGTAGGTGAACTACAATTCCCAAACTCAAGGTCAATACCCACCAAACCCTTCTAGAATTTTCTGTTGGTTGTGGGAGTTCTGTGTGCCAAGTTTCGTTCGATTCCATCATTGGTGGATCTCAGAATGTTATTTGATTGTACATGAACTATAAATCCCAGCAACTACAAATGACAATATAAAACCCCACCCCAACCCCATCAGTATTCAAATTTAGGTGAATCGAGTATTTGTGCCAAATTTGGTCCAGTGAATAAAATACACCCTGCATATCAAATGTTTACATTACAATTCATGACAGCAGCAAAATTACCGTGATGAAGTAGCAACGGAAATAATTGGGTCCTCTGACCCTGATCCCCAGTGGAACAGTTCCTTTCACCTCCGGTTCCCCTTGAATCACCCTAAAACTGAATTGTCTACATTCCCCATCGTGGTCCCTGTGAATCGCACATATGGTATTTCCCGCTGTTCGGAATCTTCTACAAAACTTATTACACACTTTTAGATGGTAGCCCCGCCCACTCTCCCCTTGAGAGTATATATATATAGCCAGTGGGAGGGGCTACTGCCTCAGATCCTTTCATCCGCTGCCATTGCAGCAGCTAGAAATCTCTCGTTTTTCTTCATCGTTGACTAGCGTTTAAATTGTATAGTCTTTTAAGGCTGTAAACCACTTTGGGTCTCATCCATATTGGAGTGACACCCACGTTGACAGTCAGCCCCTTACTCACCCGGAGGGTGTGGTCCTGGCTCCCCGTCACCAGGCGCCCGGCTGCGGCCTTCAGGGCGGTGATGGGTTTCTGGTGGGCACAGGTGACCGTGTGGGTCAGCTGGCAGGAAAGGAGGTCGCCGCTGCTGTACATGGGGGGCGGGGGAAGGCTGCTCCTCCCTGGCGCACCTGAGAGACAGGAAGGAAGGACAGGTGAGCTTGGTGTGAACACTCTCCTGGGCAAACTTCAGCCCTCCCTCCAGGTGTTTTGGACTGCAACTCCCACCATTCCTAACAGCCTCAGGCCCTTTCCTTTTCCCCCTCAGCCGCTTAAGCTGGAGGGAGGGCCAAAGGAAAGGGCCAGGACAGGAAAAACCCTCTGACTTTAAACACCACACTGTTAGATGGAAAGCCATCCCTTTATTGAAGATAATTAAAAAAGCAAAAAGGTAAAAAAACACTTTAAAGAAATAGGTAAATCCAATTCGGTAGGAAGATAAGCAGGAACAAAGTAGTCCAGGGTAAGCCAAGACCAGTGTCAGAATTCAGGAAGGAAGGAAAGCAGATGGAATAGTCGCTGCACATGCAGCACAAAAATCTGAGCACCACACTATGAATGAATTATGCCAAAAAATGGTGGTAATAAGAACTGTGCAGCATGAGGTTGCCCAACTGACACACTGGGCACCATACAAGCCATGACACAATGACCACGATGTACTCTTTGACTCCCTGGCCATTGCACCTTGCATATGCTGCCTGCATTGCTACTATTCTGTTGTGCTCTGATTGCTTGCGTCCAAATAGAGAGATGTTTAGACTATGCTGAGAACAAACTGCAGTGGTTTGTCAGTGGCATCGGCCGCACAGCAAGGCAGGAAACAGATCGATCACAGCCACCTTAGGCTAAAATCTACTTTATTTACAGCTGTATACATTAGAAGCTACTTAACACTCAGCACATCGCAAAACTAGATTCCTTCTGACTGATCGTAGCATTGCGAACACTGTTATCAGCACTAGTCCACACCTCCTGCATTCCAGAGTGATGTATGACATACGCACGCTGCGTCCATTTGCTCTATTCACTTGATTTATGACTTCTCTAGGAATGCCGTTTTTCCATGGTACAGTTAACTCTTTCCACACAGGAATACACTCGGCACAAAGCTACTACATTTTAAACACACATACATAATTTGGAATCTACATTAGAAACTGCAAACAGCTCCAACATGGTTCCCATCCCTTAGTTCCCCAGATGCTTGAGGCCTGAGCTTCCAAAAGTCCCAGCCATCTTGACCGAAGGGAGTGGAAATCCAAAACACCTGGAGGACCAAAGGTTGGAAACTACTGGCTGCTGAATTGTGTCCACTGCCAAAATCTTTCCTGCATTTGGATAATGGATATTTTTGATGTTAGGCTGAAATCGTATTATTTAAAGGGGGGAATTGCTGTTCTTGGAAGCGGAGACAATTCTCTGCCAGGAAATGGGGATTCTGGAAACTTCGTTGAACGTAAGTTAAAGGTAAAGGGTTTCCCATGACATAAAGTCCAGTTGTGTCCAACTCTGGAGGTTGGTGCTCATTTCCATTTCTAAGCCAAAGAGCCGGCGTTGTCCGTAGATAGCTCCAAGGTTAGGTGGCCACAGGCATGACTGCATGGAGTGCCGTTACCTTCCTGCCGGAGCAGTACCTATTGACCTACTCACATTTGCATGTTTTCAAACTGCTAGGTTGGCAGAAGCTGGGGCTGATAGCGGAAGCTCACGCCGCTCCCCGGATTCGAACCTGTGACCTTTCGGTCAACAAGCTCAGCAGCTCAATGGTTTAACCCACTGCGCCACCGGGGGCTCCAGTTGAACATCAGGAGTATGAAAACAGACTCCTTGTGCTATTGGGGAGCAGGAAATGTGCAGGTGGAATGGAGGTCTGGCTGCAGGAAAGCGCTCGTCACGAATGAACCCATCTCTCTCACCTCGGAACTGGGAGTGATCCAGGGAGGAGTGCGTCCTCAAGGAATAGAAGTCCAGGGAGCCGTTCAGCCGGGCAGCAACAATCCTATGGCAAGGATACAAAGGCCAAGACACGCAAATGAATGTGTTTCCATTATCTGGACTGTTCTAGAACTCACTTCTAAGGCTGAAAGCCCTTTCAAAGCAATCGCAACACTCTCCTGAAAACAACCCATGTGAAACACATCCTGAAATACTCCATAAGCAATTGGGTTCCAGCTAAAACATTGCATGTTGTTAAAGGGCAATTGTGCTCCATGCACAAGGGAGGACCTCCTTGCAGCAACACCAGAGGCACTCCAAGGGGTCGGCTACTGGTCAAAGGACATTTAATCGAATACTAATTTTGCAAACTTTGTGTTTTGTTTGTTTTTAATGCAATGCAACTGTTTTGTTTGTTCCTGACATGATAAACAGGGCAAAGAAAGGGTCCCTTGGGGTCTGTAGTCCAACCCCCTGCTCAATGCATGGTCTCCCAGGAGAGCACCTGCAGCAGGAAGCAGCCTGGCCTCTCTCTTTGAAGACATTCGGGGGAAGGAGGAGACCCCAGCATCAGTCAGGGCAAAGGCCCCATTGCTGAGCTGCTCTTCACTGACAAGGAACTCCTTCCAATACAGTGGTTCTCAACCTGTGGGTCCCAAGGTTTCTGGGCATACAACTCCCAAAAATCCCAGCCAGTTTCGTTTACCAGCTGTTTGGATTTCTGGGAGGTGAAGGTCAAAACATCTGGGGACCCACAGGATGGCAACCACTGGTCAATTCAAGCCCTTAGGCCTGGCCCTCCAGGTCTGAAGGCATTCCAAGATGGGAATCAGGCCCTCTCTGGGGTCTTTCCTCTTCTAGGCTGAACCTGCCCAGCTCCCTCCACCTCTCCTGATATGGAGTTGTTCTCCCTCCTTCGTATCCCCCTTGTTGGCCTTCTCTGGATGGGCTCCCACTTGTCTACATCCCTAAAAGGGGCCCAGGACTCCAGGAGAGTGGTGCAGAACACAGTGGGACTATCACTCCCCTCATCCTGGACATTACAGTTGACAAAGGCAGGCTAATATATCCTTTGCTGTTGCAGCATCTTCAGCCCTCTCCCTGAAATGCACCCCATTCCCAGGTCCACCATTGAGGCCTCACTGGGAGAGAGAGGAAGGAAGGAAGGAAGGAAGGAAGGAAGGAAGGAAGGAAAGAAAGAAGGAAAGACGAAGGAAGGAAGGAAGGAAGGAAGGAAGGAAGGAAGGAAGGAAGGAAGGAAGGACAAAAGGAAGGATGGACGGAAGGAAGGAAGGAAGGAAGAAAGGAAGGAAGGACGAAAGGAAGGAAGGACGAAAGGAAGGATGGACGGAAGGAAGGAAGGATGGATTGAAGGAAGGATGAAAGGAAGGAAGGAAGGACGAAAGGAAGGAAGGAAGGAAGGACAAAAGGAAGGAAGGAAGGACAAAAGGAAGGAAGGAAGGAAGGAAGGAAGGAAGGAAGGAAGGAAGGAAGGAAGGATGGATGGATGGAAGGAAGCCCATTACCTGCCGTTCAGGAAGACCAGGGAGGTGATGCCAGACTGGCCATCCTCGGTGCTGCAACGGAGCGTGCCCTCAATGGCGTCCCACACCTGCAAGGAAGGACGGAAGGCATTAGGGAGGGAGGGATGGGTTCAATCCTCCCTGGACACCTGACCCTTCCAAGAAAGGGCCACCCGGCTTCCTCCTCTCGTCTCTTCAGCAAAGGCATATGTGGCTCAGTGTCCTCTCCTCTTGCCAAGAGCCAAACTGCTGGACAATCTAGTCCAGACACAGGCAAACTTCGGCTCTCCCTCCAGGTGTTTTGGACTGAGACTCCCACCATTCCTAACAGCCTCAGAGACTGGATGGCCACCTGTCAGGGATACTTTGATTGTGCTTTCCTGCATCATCACCGTCATCATCATCATAACATGTGGATCAAAAATAGGTCTCTACAGCCACCTACATATCTACCACCGAGACCCTACACTTGGGGGGCCATCATCCTTGGGATCACCTAAGTAAGTAAGTAACTAATAACACTTTATTGGTATTCCACCCTATCACCCCGAGGGGCCTCAGGGCGGATTCCAGCATATGCAAGCACAAAGGAAAACATTCAGTGCCTTTGTTGTTGTTGTTGTTTATTTGTTCAGTCGCTTCCGACACTTCATGACCTCCTAGACCAGCCTGTGCCAGAGTTCCCTGTTGGCCGTCACCACCCCCAGGGTCTCCTTCAGAGCCAAGCCAGTCCCTTCAAGGATACCAGCCATCCATCTTGCCCTTGGTCGGCCCCTCTTCCTTTTTCCTTCCATTTTCCCCAGCATCATTCTCTTCTCTAAGCTTTCCTGTCTTCCCATGATGTGGCCAAAGGACTTCATCTTTGCCTCCAATATCCTTCTCTCCAGTGAGCCAGTGCTGTACATAGACACCTCCAAGGTCATGTGGCAGACATGACTGCATAAAGGTAAAGGTAAAGGTAGTCCCCTGACATTAAGTCCAGTCATGTCTGACTGGGGTGTGGTGCTCATCTCCATTTCTAAGCCGAAGAGCCAGCGTTGTCCATAGACACCTCCAAGGTCATGTGGCCGGCATGACTGCGTGGAGCGCCGTTACCTTCCCGCCGGAGCGGTACCTATTGATCTACTCACATTTGCATGTTTTTGAACTGCTAGGTTGGCAGAAGCTAGGGCTGACAGCGGAAGATCACGCCGCTCCCCGGAATCGAACCTGCGACCTTTCGATCAACAAGCTCAGCAGCTCAGTGCTTTAACCCACTGCGCCACCGGGGGCTCCTCTTTTCCGCCGATGTGGTACCTATTGATGCACCGGGACTGTGGCGCAGCTGGCTGGGAGTCAGCAGCATTAAGATCACTACTGACCAAAAGGTCATGAGTTCGAAGTCAGCCCAGGTCAGAGAGAGAGTCCGACCAATTTGTGTAGCTTGCTGTCAATCTTTGCAGCCCGAAAGATGGTTGCATCTGTCAAGTAGGAAATTTAGGTACTACTTATGCGAGGAGGCTAATTTAACTAATTTACAAGGCTATAAAAATTTCCAGCAAGTGTGCAAAGAATGAGGAAGTACTCCATCTGTGTCACAAATGGACGGTGGAGTGACAGCTCCCCTGGTGGCCAGAATACCCTCATGAAAAAGCTGGAATGTTAAATTGCCTCTGTGTCTGTCTACACACGTTGTGTGTCTATGGCATTGAATGTTTGCCATGTAGATGTACATTGTAATCCGCCCTGAGTCCCCTGTGGGGTGAGAAAGGCGGAATATAAATACTGTAAATAAATCTCACAATTTGCATGTTTTTGAACTGCTAGGTAGGAAGAAGCTAGGGCTAACATCCCATCTTGTGGATTCAAACTGACAACCTTCCAGTCAGCAAGTCCAGCAGCTCAACGGTTTAATCTGTTGCGCCATGCAGCAGGGGGTTGGACTAGATCAGTGTTTCTCAACCTGGAGGTCGGGACCCCTGGGGGGGGGGGGTCGCGAGAGGGTGTCAGAGGGGTCGCCAAAGACCATCACAAAACACAGTATATTCCGTTGGTCATGGAGGTTCTGTGTGGGAAGTCTGACCCAACTCTATCGTTGGTGAGGTTCAGAATGCTCTTTGAGTGTAGGTGAACTATAAATCCCAGCAACTACAACTTCCAAATGTCAAAGTCTATTTTTCGCAAACTCCAACAGTCTTCACATTTGGGCATATTGAGTATCCATGCCAAGTTTGGTTCAGATCTATCATTGCTTGAGTCCAGTTTTCTCTGGAGGTAGGTGAACTGCAACTCCCAAACTTGAGGTCATTGCTCACCAAACCCTTCCAATATTTTCTGTTGGTCATGGGAGGTCTGTGTGCCAAACTTGGTTCAATTCCATTGTTGATGGAGCTCAGAACGCTCTTTGATTGTAGGGTGACTATAAATCCCAGCAACTACAACTCCCAAATGACAAAATCGATTCCCCCCCCCCCCATATCAGTATTCAAATTTGGGCCTATTGGGTATTTGTGCCAAATTTGGTCCAGTGAATGAAAATACATCCTGCACATCAGATATTTACATTACAATTCACAACAGTAGCAAAATTACAGTTGTGAAGTAGCAATGAAAATAATTTTATGGTTGGGGGTCACCACAACATAAGGAAGTGTATCAAGGGGTCGTGGCATTAGGAAGGTTGAGAACCCCTGGACTAGATGGTCCATGTGACCTCTTCCAACTCTTATTATTCTGATTCTATGACCCCCAAATTCCTGACAATTTCTGCAAAAAAGTGTGTCACCAATGTGAAGTATTTGGAAAGCTCTGACCTGGGGCCCCAAGGTCCTCTCCTTTTCTTGACCACTGTTCCTCACCTCCAGCCTCCCGTTGCTGCGTCCAGCTGCGATGAGGTTCCCCTGCAGCTCCAGGCTCCAGATGGAGCTCTCCAGGTCCCCCGCTCCCCAAGAAGGGGGCCCCGGGGCCCTCTCCATTGCAGGGCAGGGCTCTTCACCCAGGCTGCTCCGCCTGTGGCCCCACTGTCCCATCTCCTCCTGCTCCTCCTCCTCAAAAGCCCTGCAACCGGGGGCCGCGCTCCGTCCCTCCGGGGGTCCACGAGGGGCCGAGAAGCCCAGGGCGCTCAGGCAGTTGGGGGCCCCTTGCTCCTCGCAGGCCTTCTCCACCAGGCTGCAGAAGTCGTAGCCCGCCTCTCTCTGGCGGCCGCAGACAGTCCGGTGCCGGGGCTCGGAACCACCCGCCTTGGCCTGCTCCAGGAAGTTGGTGTCGATGAGCGACGAGAGGTCCGGCTGGTCGCTGAAGAGAGGGGGTTGCGGGGGGCTGCGGGCCCTCTTGCACAGGCGGGGCCCCTCCAAGGGATCCTCGGGGCCGCTCTCGGGGCTGTGGTCCCAAGCCTCTGGGTAGTCAAAGACCCCGCTGTGGTCTCGGCGGAGCCTGCAACGGAAGGGAGGTCATTATGACCAGATACAGCAGGCATGAGCGAACTTTGACACCTCCAGGTGTTTTGGACTTCAACTCCCACCATTCCTAACAGCCTCAGGCCCTTTCCTTAAGCGGCTGAGGGGGGAAAGGAAAGGGCCTGAGGCTGTTAGGAATGGTGGGAATTGATGTCCAAAACACCTGGAGGGAGTGGCCCAGGCCCGGGTCATATTGCAAAAACAGCAATAAAGGAAAAATAAGACAGTGAGTGAAGTTTGCAGAATTGTTTCTGAAATTGTGTGTTGAAGTACATATTTATCTGTCTGTCTGTCTGTCTATCAATGTGGGTTTGTGTCTATGTGGCAGCTTTCTGATTGCCTCCCAGTTCCACAAGCCACTGCGACCACCACAAACGACAGACCTGGACCAAACTTGGCACACATAACCCCAATGACGCACTTTACATCCTGGTGCAGTTTGGGGGAGGATGGACCACAGATTATGAGATTTGCAGTACTTTCCATCACTTCAGCTCTCACAGACTACTGCAGCCCCCACCATTGACAGATCGGGACCAAATTTAGCATACAGAGCACTCATGACCTACTCTAAATCCTGGTGTGGTTGGAAGGCGGGTGGACCATGCACAACCATGAAGGATGGGACAGGCAGTATCTTCACTCACTTCCTGAGAACATTGCAACCCACACCAATGAGTGTTCAAGACCAAGCTTGGCGGCATGACCCACTCTACATCCAGATGTGATTTGTGTAATGACAGACTATAGACGATGGGACTTGGAGTACTTTCACTCACTTCCTGAGACCACTGCGACCCACACCAGTGACTGATCAAGACCAAGCTTGGCGGCATGACCCACTCTACATCCAGATGTGATTTGTGTAATGACAGACTATAGACGATGGGACTTGGAGTACTTTCACTCACTTCCTGAGACCACTGCAACCCACACCAGTGACTGATCAAGACCAAGCTTGGCGGCATGACCCACTCTACATCCAGATGTGATTTGTGAAATGACGAACTATAGATGATGGGACTTGTAGTACTTTTACTCACTTTCTGAGACCACTGCGACCTACACCAATGACTGATAAAAACCAAACTTGCCACACAGAGCCCCCATGTCACACTCTACATCCTGGTGCGGTTTGGGGAAGGATGGGTAATGGGACTAGCATATGGGAGTTGTAGTTCACCCGCACTCACTGAACTCAGCCTACATTGGATCTAGACTAAACTTGGAGCACAGACAAACAATGCCTTTCTCAAATAACCTGGGCACCGCAGGGTCCCCAAACTAGTACACAAAATAAAAGGGAAAATATGTATGTGTGTATGTGGCTGGGCATCCACTTACACAGAAAATTTACTGTGTGAGTTGGAGTCCAAAGCACCTGTAGGAGGGCTGAAGTCTGCCCATGTCTGTATGAAAGTCAACAACAACTCAGAAGCAACCTTTATGAGATTGTGTCTGCACCGACGTACCCTTGCTTTGGAATGACCGTGAGGCAGTCGCCCGTCTGAGCGTCCCAGACCCGGATCTGGCCCACCAAGCAGCAGCTGACCAGCAGCATCCCATCACTGGCCAGGCATTCAATGTCCTGAGGAAAAGAAGGGAAGGAGCCGGTCAAGCGCATGAGCCATAGAGAAGAGGGAGGAACAGGCTGGCCATTTGGGGAACTCCCAGGATGGCTTGCAAAGTGAGAGCACCATCCTGGATTTCAATACAAAGCTGGAAAATAAACAGCCTACAAGTGGGAAAAGGGAGATCAGCAGGAACCAAGTTGGCCATGGCCTTCCTCTGAGTGTTCTTGACACATCCTAGTGTCTAGAACAACATCACATTACGCCATCAACTGTGCTGTCTGAATGCCTGATCACTGTCTCCCAAAGCAGTTACTCTGCTCCCAACTCAAGAATGGGAAACGTAATGTTGGTGGATAGGAAAAGAGATTTAAAGATGAGCTTGCAGCCAGGCTTTAAAACTGTGGCAGAAACACCAAGAGAGAACTGGGAAACCCTGGCCCTTGAGTGCTCTAACTGGAGGTCAGCTGTGACCAGCAGTGCTGCAGAATTCAAAGAGGCACGAATGGATGGTGAAAGGGAGAAACGTGCCAAGAGAAAGAAGCTGCATCAAGCCAACCTTGGTTGGGACCGCCTTCCGTCTGGAAACCGATGTCCTCCCTGCGGGGGAACATGTGGATCTAGAATAGGGCTCCACAGCTACCTACGGACCTATTGCCAGGACACCACATCTGGAGGACCATCATCCTCGAGCTAGGAGGGATTGCCTCAGTGAAGTGACTGCTTCAGCCTTGACCCCTTCCCGGCTGCTTACCATGAGGTGGCCCCTGAGGACCAAGGGAATGATCTCCGTCTCGGGCGGGGAGTAGCCGTAGTCGTCGCAAGGCAGGTCCCCTCTCCTCCGGCGGCTGTGGGAAGGGCCGTTCTGCCCGTAGTTTTTGGGGCACAGGACTTTGTAGAGGCAGAAAAGCAGGAGGACCAGCAGGATGCCGGACGCCAGGCCCAAAGCGGCCACCCTGGAGCGGAAACGGGGGAGAAGTGAGGCCAGGTGCAAAGGCAACAGGTCCAAATGGAGGGAAATTAACTGGCCTCGGAATCAATTCCCGGGGAGCGGATGTCTGAGCCTAAGTGTTGTACGTTATAGCTCCACTTTGGAAAAAGCTACAGTAGGCATGGGCATACTTGGACACTCCTTCCAGGTGTTTTGGACTCCAACTCCCACCATTTCTAACAGTCTAAGGCCCTTTACAAGTGAGCAAGGCAGCAAAAATGTCCCAGTGCGATGCTTGCAACTCTCACCCACTACTCCCAGGCTCCCCCGCCCTTCTCTCTCTCACTTGTAAAGAGTGACGTCTCGGTGGGCCTGCACTTTGGCCGTGCCTTCCGCCAGAGGGTCCACCTTCTCCGGCTTCCCGCTGCTCAACGAGAAGAAAGTCTGGTAGCGATTTGCATCGTGAGGGTGACGGGCCTCTAAGGCCTCCTGCGGGTCCAGGTACAGCGTGACCGGGATTACAGGAAGGATGCTGATGTATCTGCATTGAACACAAACAAAGGGAAAATAGAAGGGATGGCCGAGGGTGGGAGAAGCAGAAAAGCTTCACTAGACCATCTTAGAGGAGCACAACTGATCTGAAGAGTCCCTTCCTTGCAGGTAAGTGTTCTAGGTATGTGTTTCATTTTCAGGTTTGTGCTTTGTAGTAGCTAGAATAATAATAATAATAATAATAATAATAATAATAATAGTAATAATAATAATAATAATAATAATAATAATAACCTTTATTTATAATCCGCCCTGTCTCCCCAGGGGGACTTGGGGTGGATTCCAACAAAAGATGGCCCACATTCAATACCATAACCTATGTAAATAAAAATGTAATGTTCGTTTGTGGTATTAACATAACACTAAAACCACTGGACGAATGGACGCCAAATTTGGACACAATACACCTATCAGACCTACAAGTGACCATCAGTCATAAAACACTGAAAAACACAGTTGAAGGGACTAAAAAAGCCTAAAAAATTCATTTCAAAAAATTACATTACAATGCATGAGAAAAACCACATATATATACATACACACACAAAACGTACATACACAAATCTATACACACACACAAAACATCTATACACACACACAAAACATATATACAGACTGGGCCACAGCAACGTGTGGCGGGGGACGGCTAGTAAACAATAGAAACACATCAAACCAAATCAAAACAGTAAACAAACACCTTAAGACAAATTGCTAGGTTGGTAGGAGCTTGGCCTAACAGTGGGAGCTCATCTCACTCTCTGGATTCAAACCACCAACTTTTGGGTCAGCAAGTTCAGTTTAGTTTTTTTTTTTTGTTGTGTCAGGAGCAACCGCTCCTGTTGTGAGAGAATTGGCCGTCTGCAAGGACGTTGCCCAGGGGACAAGTTCAGTGGCTCAGCGGTATAACCCACTGCGCCACCGGGGGCTCCAATGTGCATTATCTGCCTTGATATTCTGGATTATATGGCAGTGTAGAAGGGCCCTAAGACAGTGAACCAAAGCCCACCAAGGCTCACGTTTAATAATCTGCTGCCCAGTCCTTTCCCTCCCTCTGCCCTTCCTTCTTGCACTGAAACACAAAGCTACAGCCCGGCTCTCTCTCTCTGTCCGCAGGTGCAGTGCTGCTCACCGTTTGGCCAGCGTGAGGTTGTAGTAGCTGAAGAGGGAGGGCCAGTGCCGGAAGGAGAGCCTCCTCCAGAGCTCCTCATCCTCAGCTCCCCAGGTCACCTCTGCCTTGGGGTCCAGCTCCGTCTGCCGGCTGCCGGTCCTCCTCTGCCGCTGCTGGACCTCCTCCTCTTCCTCCTCGGTCCGGAGACCAGCCTCCTGCCGACTCAGGGACTCCAGCGTCTGGTTCCTGGACAGCTGCTGAACGGGGTCCGGAGGGAAGATGGCGAGGGAGAGCTTGGCATCCCCGCCGGTGGGAAGGACCTCTCCAGGGACAGGCACCGGCAGGGCGGGCAGGCCGCTCTCTCCCAGGGGGCTCTGCTCCGTCACCTGCGAGGCCAGGTAGGGGCGGAGGCCCGCCGGGTCCGTGTAAAACAGGATCCCGATCCAGACCACGGTTCCAGTCTGTGGAGGCAAAGAGGCAGTGTTACAACCTTGTTCTAGCAGCATTTTCTCCTGAACATGCCAGCCACAAATGCAGGTGAAACATCAGGAGGACATGCTGCAAGAACATGGCCATACAGCCCAGAAACCGCACAACACTCCAAGGAGAGATCCCACTACCTTCCCAGTTATATTTGGTGAGAACAAAGTGTTGGAATTCAACCCCACACTGCCCAAGTCACAAGTCCTCAGTGAGGAATAGTAAGTTAGTTTAGTGTAGGTCCATGATGGCGAAACTATGACACGTGTGTCAGCACTGACACGCATAGCCATTTTCGATGACACACAATGGCATGCGGCCGCATACAGAGAAGATGGGGCCACATCCCAAAAGGACATTTCATCCTCGGCTCCTACACCAGCATTTTTCTATAATACCGAGATATAGGGCATTATAGAAAAAGCAGGTAAGTTAAATAATTAGTTTTTTGTTTATTAAATACAGTTATACATTGCAATAATATATTTTTGTTATTAAACTCTAAATATCATGAAATTATGGTTTTTTTCTCGAAGTGACACCCCACCCGAGTTATGCTCGTTTTTTTGGCAAGTATTGACACACCAAGCTCAAAAGGTTGCCCATCATTGGTGTAGGTTGAGGGAATTCCTTTCCCCCATGTTTCCTGTATGACAATTGGAATACATCTAATTTCTTCTCTTCTCTGCTTCTGCTCTCATTCTGATTGGTTGTTTAAAAGTATACTTTTGTACTGCAAGTTTTTTGAATCTGCCTTCTTATACTTTTAGTATGGAGAGTATGTGCTGTGTGCTTTGAGATCTCTCTCTGCTTGCGTGTCAGGAGAGATGTCGTGATTGGATGATTTTCCCTCTCTTGAAACCTTAGACGAGATGGGTGTTGGAGTAGCTCGGTTCTTTGATTATTAAGAAATGTAGTTAGTTCTTATTATTGTAAATAACTGGATTCTGCATGTTTGCTTCCTAAGTTCTGAATTCTTTACAGCCACATCACACGGCACTTCATGCTCTGCTTGCTAATGAGCTGAATGTTCAACTTTTGTTTCTGTTGGAGTTCAGCCAGGATCAGGGTGCTTTGGATGTGGGGAATGATGTTAATGGGGTCCAAGATGAGTTTCAAGATGGCAATGGTTTGGTCAGTGATATTGATGCAGAGAATGACCAGGAGATCCCTGTAGTTTCCTATGAGAATGTCCCTGAGGGGTGTGGGGATGATGGTGTGCTTTCTGAATTGTTATCAGAGAGTTCTCATGAGAGAGAACATGAAAATAGCTTGGCATGTGCAGAAATTAATGAGCAAGTAGATAACGAGCAGAGAGATAGACAAGATCAGTCAAAACAGGAGAGCGAAGCAATGGCTTCGGCTGTTCCAGTGTGCCTTCCCAGATTAGGAGAACTCTCAGCAATATGCCCTCATAATGCACTTTAATATTGAATTAGGATGGATTGTTGTTCCCTTGTTTCTCTCTGAAAAATCCGATCCAGATAGATTTTTTACCTGTTCACGTCAGCATATTTTCAATTTTAATCTATTACATTTGGCCCAGCCATTTTAAAACTGTTTATATGTCACTATTGATAGTTGTTTTGTTATGTGATTTATATGATTTGTATTTTATTGATTGCTTTATTAATGTTGTGTTATTGATGTTGTTTGATGTATTTTGGGCTTGGCCTCATGTAAGCTGAACCAAGTCCCATGGGGAGATGGTAGCGGGGTACAAATAAAGGTTATTATTATTATTATTATTATTATTATTATTCGGCGCTCTGCCAGGGTTTGACAGAAAACAATAACAAAGCCTCAAGTAAAGAGAAACCAATTTCTGACCGCTAGTGACCTAGCTAACGAGGGGATAAAAGTCTCAAGTTTGGAATGTGTAGTCAGATGAAGTATCATTTAGAATCACACCAAGTTTTTGTCCTTGTTCATGGAAGCCTTGCTTAAAAGATTCATGTTAAGATATTTGTTTCTTGTTATGTAGCGGCCTTGTACCATTACTAAATGTAAGCCATCCTGAGTCCCCCTTTGGGGGTAGAGAAAAGATGGAGTAGAAATACCAGAAATAAATAAATAATAATTGTTTCAAGGTTTTGATTCTTGAATTTCATGATTGTTTATCCAAGCCTTGGATCAATGTATTCCTGATTTTCTGGATTGTATTAGAGTTGTGTGGACTTTGCTTTTATGGACTTTGCTGAACTCTACCTTGGACTAATTTGTTCCTGCTTATTTTCTTACCTAAAACTGGGCAACTTGGAAGGCACTGAACAGACTGCGTTCTGGCACCATGAGATGTAGAGCCAACGTTAAGAAATGGGGCTACAAAGTGGAATCCATGACATGCGAGTGTGGAGAGGAGCAAACCACTGACCACCTGCTGCAATGTAACCTGAGCCCTGCCACATGCACAAGGGAGGACCTTCTTGCGGCAACACCAGAGGCACTCCAAGTGGCCAGATACTGGTCAAAGGACATTTAATCAACTACCAAGCTTGCAAACTTTGCGTTTTGTTTGTTTGTTTGTTAAAAAATGCAATGCAACTGTTTGGTCTGCACCTGACACAATAAATAAATAAATATTCTTACCTAATTGGATTTACCAATTTCTTTAAAGTGTTTTTGCTTTACTGTTTTTTACTTATTTTCAATAAAATAATTGTTTTTTCCTATTCAATGTATTTAAAGTCAGAGGATTATTCCTGTCCTGGAGTGCAACAGTATCCTGTTTATGTTTTTGGATGCTCTGCCCTATTTTAGGGTAGTTTTCCCTAACACAAAGAAGGTGGCCTTAATAGTGACGGCTCTCAGATTATGGAGTTCGTTCCCTAGAGAGGCTTGGCCTGGCCCCTTCCTCGCTCTCGTTCTGTTGGCAAATAAAGCCTTCCTCTTTTTCCTGCAGCAGAGCCTCTGAACCCTGGATCCAACTGCCTCCCACTCCCTTAAAAGTCCCTCGAATAACAGGGCAATACCATGATGAGCCTCTGGGCCAGCCGGGTCCGGGCAAAGAAGTAGATCACCCGCAGGCGCTTGGGGAGGCGCAAGTTCCGGAAGGAGGAGGGCTGGAGGGTGATGGTGTGCAGGGTGGCGGGGCGCATGGCCGGCTGTCGCTCATAGCGCTGGGAGCCGCTTGAGGGCTTGGCGGGGGCCACACAGGCCTCGGCCGGGAGACGCTTGTTCAGATCTGCCAGCTGCCAAGAGAAGGGAAGCAGATCGCATCAGGTGGCAAGAGAACCGCAACACCGGCATTGAGCATCTTCACTCAATGCAACATAGAAGAATGGTGGCTCTGGCTAGTAGACTATCCTTCCTTGTTAGTGCATGATATATGCATGGGGCATTTTGATGGGTCTAATTCAGGCATAGACCAATGTTGGCCTTCCCTCCAGGTGTTTTGGACTCCAACTCCCACAATTCCTAACAGCCTCAGGTCCTTTCCTTGCACCATCTGCATTCTCACAGACTAAGTCATGTTTAAACCACTTTCACAGTTTAATTGAAGTTTAAAACCATGCCTTACGCAAGGGATCCTAATTCCTGTCAGAAATGTAAAAATTAACTAGGTATTTTTAATTACAAAAATGCAAGTCAAGTACGGAAAGGGCTAAACGGATGCAATGACTCAGCAAAAGTTGTAGTTCAATATAAGCAGGTGTGCCTGTTGCTTAGTAATGCCTCAGTGTGAGAGGAGCCTGTGTGAGAGAATGCCTCACTGGGAGAAAAGTCTCAGTCTGTGAGAAGGTCTCACTGTATGAGGTAGGCTTTAGTCTGTGAGAGAAGGCCTCAAAGTGTGAGGAAGGTCTCAGTCTGTGAGAAGGCCTCACAGTGTGAGATAGGCCTCGGTATGAGAAGACCTCGTGTGTGAAGCTCAGTGTGAGGGCTAAACTTTATTTATGTCATCAAAACATAGCGCAACCATATAAAGAAAAGCCTCCTAAGGAGGATATAACATTGGTTTGTGTGGTTTTGTTCTTTTTATCACTTTTGGGATGCTGGTGCTGGGTCACACTGCTGCTAAGTTACTCTGCTGTACATTAATGGGGAGGGTCTTTCGTTAATAAGCCCACCTGCCAAACAATTTCTGGTCTGGGAAAAGGTGGGTTGTGGTATAATATACTATAATATTTGTTGCCCTGCTAAGCTTTCAAGACATTTGTGACTTATGGCAGGTTATAGACCAGGATTAAAGTGCAAAAGATGTGTTTGGTGCTGGATTTCTGAATGGACTCCCTGAAGTCACCTCCTGGTGACGCCAAACGAAAAAACGTAGCCAAGAAAGAAAATTCCACGTGAAAGGGCAGAATTTTACCTCCATCCGTCGAATGTCAATGGAGAGGACGGTGGTGAAAAAGAACATCTGGAGAAAGAAGTCGGACACCAAACCCACTACGGCAAAGAGGCAAAACTCCTGCAAGGGACAAGGGAGGAGAGGAGGGATTGTAACGGACACAATCCACGTGGTCAGCTCTGGCAAACATTTATTTATTTATTTATTTAAAACATCTATATTCCGCCCTTCTCACCCCGACTCAGGGCAGAGCACAGCATATACACGGCAAACGTTCAATGCCGGGACACAGATTCACATACAATACATAAACATTAAAAAACATTTATCAAAATATTAAAATACACCATTTAAAAACGTCCTAGTTATCCACGTCAAATCTAGTTGGCCTGGTCATCTTTCCTATTGCTGCTTTATTGCCCTGTCCCGAAAGCTTGGTCCCACTGCCAAGTTTTGACCATCCTTCTACAGGACAGGAGGGAGGGGGCTGGCCTGATCTCACCAGGAAGGGAGTTCCATAGCTGGGGAGCAATCACCAAGAAGGCCCTGTCTCTCGTCCCCATCTATCGCACCTGTGACGATGGCGGGACGGAAAGCAGGGCCTCCCCGGAGGGTCTTAATCCCCGTGGTGGTTCATAGGGGGGAGATGCATTCGGACAGGTAAATCGGGCCAGGGCCGTTTAGGGCTTTATAGGCCAAAGCCAGCACTTTGAATTGTGCCTGGTAGCAAACTGGCAGCCAGTGGAGCTGGTGTAACATGGGAGTTATATGCTCCCTGTATTCTGCCCCAATTATTAACCTGGCTGCCTCTCGTTGGACTATTTGAAGCTTCCAAGGAGTCTTCAAAGGAAACCCCATGTAGAGTGCACTGCAGTAGTCTATCCTAGATATAATGAGCGCATGGACCACCGTGGCCAAGTCTGACTTCCCAAAGCAGGAGGCATTAATCAATGCCCAGCATGCTTTCCATGATAAGATGACTTGCTACTTGACAAGTGAAAGATGGGGAAGAGATAGACCAGGGGTCCTCAAACTTTTTAAACAGAGGGCCAGGCCACAGTCCCACAAACTGTTGGAGGGCCGGATTATAATTTGAAGGAAAAAAAAGATTAAATTCCTATGCACACTGCACACATCTTATTTGTATTGCAAAAAGCACTTCAAAACAATACAATAATTAAAATTAAGAACAATTTAAACAAATATAAACTTATTAGTATTTCAATGGGAAGTGTGGGCCTGCTTTTGGCTGATGAGATAGGATTGTTGTTGTTGTTGTGTGCTTTCAAGTCATTTCAGACTTAGTTTGACCCTGAGCGAGGGCCAGGTAAATGACCTTGGAGGGCCGTATTCGGTCCCCGGGCCATAGTTTGAGGACCCCTGAGATAGACAAACTGAAGATGCTGAACGTGGAGAAATCTCAAACGACCTTCAAAAAATATTTGGACTCCTTTACTACTTTTCCACAACTCCAATGGGGGCAAATGTAAATTGCTGGATTTATGAATCAGACAAAACTTTTGAAAATAGGAAAGACTCATCCATCAGAAATACAGGCCCAATTCTGCAGCAGAGCAAGTTGCAAGGAAAGCACCCAACCTGCATAAGTGCCGCTCTCTGTTACGAAAGACCAGCAGCGCTCCAGGAAAGCCCCAATTCTGACCTCATTGGAGGAGAACTCCCACAAACTATAGGACACACACTGGTTTCTAATCTACCTGTTACTCATTATCCTGTTTTATCTTGGCATTCATAAATGTTGACGTTCAAAGTACATTCTAAGTTCGATGCTTCCTCTGTCGGGAGGGCTTGGATGCTGCCCTCCTGCTGGCCAAAGAGGGCTGGACTGGATGGCCCTTGGGGTCTCCTCCAACTCTAGGATTCTATAATACAGGCCAGTAATTCCCAAACCTAATCGAAAGTTGTCCAAAAACCGCTTCATGACTCTTTTGGTACTAATGTTGGAGAGTGGCCCCTGGTCAAAAAAAGGTTGGGAACCACTGGTATAGGCAATGCAACTTGCATGTGTTTATATTTGACTGATCTGCCCAGTTTGGCATGCTGTGCTCTAAGACCCCATGGCAAGGACCTAAGTAGTCTTTTGCTTTCTTAGAAGCACTATGATCCTTTCCTAGCTCCATCATCACTACAGGTATTTCAAAGCATATGTATTTCAAAGTCAACACTGACACTGAAATACAACACCGCCTGAGTTCTGCAAGTGCAGCATTCTTCTGAATGAAGCAGAGAGTGTTTGAGGATCAGGACATCCGTAGGGAGACCAAGATGCTTGTTTGTAAAGCCATTGTCCTCCCAAACCTGCTATACGCCTGCGAAATTTGGACTGACTACAGACGTCATATGCAACTCCTGGAACGATTCCATCAGCGTTGCCTCCGAAAAATTCTGCAAATCTCTTGGGAAGACAGGCAGACAAATGTCAGCGTGCTGGGAGAAGCAAAGACCACCAACATTGAAGTGATGGTCCTCTGCCATCAACTCCACTGGACCAGCCACGTTGTCCAGATGCCCGACCACCGTCTCCCAAAGCAGTTGCTCTACTCCGAACTCAAGAACGGAAAACGGAATGTTGGTGGATAGGAGAATTGACTGAAAGATGGGCTTATTTTAACTGTTTTGTATTGATTGTTTGTTATTGCTTTTATTACTGATGTGTTGTGGGCTTGGCCTCATGTAAGCCGCACCGAGTCTCTTGGGGAGATGGTAGCGGGGTACAAAAAAGATTATTATTATTATTATTATTAAAGCCAACCTCAAAAAATGTGGGATAGACACTGAGAACTGGGAAGCCCTGGCCCTTGTGCACTCTAACTGGAGGTCAGCTGTGACCACCAGTGTTGCAGAATTTAAAGGGACACAAATAGAGGGCAAAAGAGAGAAATGTGCCAAGAGAAAGGCACGTCAAGCCAACCCTGACCAGGGCCACCTTGTATCTGGAAACCGATGTCCTCACTGTGGGAGAACATGTGGATCAAGAATAGGTCTCCACAGCTACCTACGGACCCACCACCAAACCACCCCATCTGGAAGACCGTCATCTTCGAGCTATGAGGGATTACCTAAGTAAGTATAGGTATTTATACTCCATCTTTTCTCTGCCTTCTGGGCAAAGTGTGAGTATGAAAGCAACAATGGGAAAGCCTTCCTGCTGGTGGTTTCAGACTGGCCAAGATCTGGACAGAGGCAGCTGCTCTGGAGGTCCCAGGGCTCCCACTTCTCAATCTATTTATTTATCTACCCTATTTATACCCCACTTTTCTCAACCCCGTAGGGGACTCAAGGCAGCTTACATATATAGGCAACAATTCGATATCATGTAAACATACATGCATAATAAAATAAACATATGTAATAAACAATCATTAAAACATATTAAACCTTGAAACGCAATTAAAATCAAATTATCCACAGTCATAATCCATGGCCATTCCAAATTTTCATTGCACTATTCCATAATTCTCTAGTGGGTTACCAATTAGGTGCCAAGGCCATGGATCGCCTGGGTCGCAATTCCGCTTCCTATCTCTCGGACTCCTTGGACTCTGACTATCATGCCATTCTTTATCTCTGTGGCGGCCTTCAGAGGCTCAAGGACACAGATAAGGGACAGAGACGCAAACCCACTGCAATTTTAAGGAGCAGCCATTATGAGACAGCGCATGCAAAAGCTAGGCTCAAAGACATGGGGTTCTGACCAGCCTTGTTCAATCTACTCCATCTCATCAACACGGAAAATATGAAGACAGTGAAAGAACAGAGGAGAAAAAACAACACCACTGTAATTCCTGCTCTCCCAAGCACTCATCAGATTTAGGCCATGGGCCATCCCATCATAAATACCTTCCAGCAGAGCACAGACCCATATATGCAGGTAGTGAGAGGATATCTTCTCCACAACTATTTATTTATTTATTTAGCAGTTTTGTATACCGGTCTTCTCACCTCCGTTCGAGGGACTCAGGACGGTTTCCAACATCAATATTATACAGTCATTAAAACATCATATTCTAAATCACACTAAAACATTAAAATAGCAAAATACAGTCATAATTACAGTGGTCAGTCATCATCAAAAATCATTATTCATCGTCATCCATCCATATCACAGGATCATGGCTCATTCGTCGAATGCCAATCCCCAAAGCCAAGTTTTCACCTTTTTCCTGAATGTTAAGATAGAAGGGGCAGTTCTGATCTCCAGTGGAAGGGAGTTCCAGAGTCGAGAGGCCACAACTGAGAAGGCCCTGTCTCTCGTCCCCACCAGCCACGCCTGTGAGGCTGGTGGGATTGAGAGCAGGGCCCCTCCAGACAATCTTAGCAATCTTGATGGTTCATAGGGGAGGATACGTTCGGACAGGTAAATTGAGCTGGAGCCATTTAGGGCTTTATAGGTTAACACCAGCACTTTGAATTATGCTCGGAAGCTGACTGGCAGCCAGTGGAACTGGCGCAACAGAGGAGTAGTATGCTCCCTGTACCCTGCTCCCGTTAGTAGTCTGGCTGCCGCACATTGGACTAATTGAAGCTTCCGGGCAGGCTTCAGAGGCAACCCCACGTAGAGAGCGTTGCAGTAATCTAAACGGGATGTAACCAAAGCGTGGACCACCGTGGCCAAGTCAGACTTCCCAAGCACATCTCAACCCACTAAAGGATTTTCGTGATCAAATGCCGTGCTCTTTCAACCATAAAGACTTTGCAAGAGGCAAGATAATAATAATAATAATAATAATAATAATAATAATAATAATAATAATAATAATAATAATAATAATATTGTGGGATCACAAGCCAGAAAAAGTTACAGAAAATGAGCACATCAAGCTACTCTGGGACTTTTGGATTCAGACAGACAGAGTTTTGGAGCACAATACTCCTGACCTCACGATCGCATTAAAAAACGAAGTATGGATCGTCAATGTTGCAATCCCAGGTGACAGCAGGATTGAAGAGAAACAACTGGAAAAGCTGACACAATATGAGGATTTAAAGATTGAACTACAAAGACTCTGGCACAAGCCAGTCAAGGGGTCCCAGTGTTGATCGGCACACTGGGTGCAGTGCCTAAAGACCCTGGCCTGCACTTGAAAGCAATTGGTGCTGACAAAATTACCATCTGCCAGCTGCAAAAGGCCATCTGACTGGGATCTGCATGCATTATTCGCCGATAAATCACACAGTCCTAGACACTTGGGAAGGGTCCGACGTGTGATCCAATACAACAGCCAAAAGCGACCAGATGCCTGTCCGGCGATGGTGGAGAAACATGTCCCAGCACCTGCTGTGCGCCCACATACCTGAATGGCTGGGACAAGGGTGAAGTAACCAATCAGGATAATCCCCAGCTCCGTGGCCATGTTCTTCATAATTGACCAGCTCTCATTGCTCAAACCTGGGGGGGGAAACGAAGGAAGTCACAAGGAATGAAATCCAGGGATCAGGGGAAGGAGACAGCGATTCTGTTCTATAGCTTGTTTAATTACCATATATACTCAAGTATAAGCAGAGGTTTTCAGCTCTTTTTTTAGGCTGAAAAAGCCTCCCTCGGCTTATAATCGAGTCAAAGTTATTTATTATTTTATTGGGGGTTTTTATTATTATTATTATTACATTAATTATTTTACTCTGTTTACTATTATTATTACATTTACATTATTTTACTCTATTATTAGTATTATTACATTTATTATTTTACTCTCTTTATTATTGTTATTATTACATTTATTTTTCTCTATTTATTATTGTTATTACATTTATTATTTTTTCTATTATTAGTACATTTATTATTTTACTCTATTTGCTATTATTATTATTATTACATTTACATTATTTTACTCTATTATTAGTATTATTACTTTTTTATATTACTCTCTTCAATAGTACTATTATATTTATTATGTCTCTATTTATTTATTATTGTTATTACATGTATTATTTTTCTCTATTATTAGTAGTACGTTTATTATTTTACTCTATTTGCTATTATTATTATTACATTTACATTATTTTATTCTATTATTAGTATTATTACTTATTTATGTTATTCTCTTTATTAGTATTATGACATTTATTATATGTCTCTATTATTATTGTTATTACTATATTTATTTTTCTCTATTATTGTTATTATTACATTTATTATTTCTCTATTATTAGTAGTACATTTATTATTTTACTCTATTTACTACTATTATTATTACAATTGCATTATTTGACTATTATTATTTTATTACATTCATTATTTCACCCTCTTCATTATTATTGCAAGGATACATAAGCACATTTACACTGAAGAAGGTTAAAATAATGGTTTAATCAGAGTTGGGCAGTCTTATCTTAAATTAGTCTTATGTCAATATTCAAAAGCATTTAGCCTACTGTTGCCTCAATTAATGTTATTGTATTGGTTTCTATTTTTATTTTGAAACTGGCCATTAGCTGTTGCATTTCCCACCCTCGGCTTATATTTGAGTCAATACGTTTTCCCAGTTTTTTGTGGTAAAATTAGGTGCCCCAGCTTATATTCAGGCCGGCGTATACTTGAGTATATACAGTACACTTAGAAACTAACTTTTATACCTGATTACTGATGCTCTATACGTATTTTAGCACATACAGTTTGTGTAAGCCATCTTGTTACTCAATAACGGAAAGAGGGGTGGGATATAAACTGAACAGAGCAAATGTGGTGAAGTGATCTGAGTGCTGAACTACTTCAAAAGCCCACTCTGCCATGGAAACTTGCTGGGTGACCTTGGGCAAGTCACACTCTCAGCTTCCGAGAAAGACCACAACAAGCCTTGGAATGAATCATTGCAGACAGTGTGGTGGACTGATATGGGAACTGTCCAAGAAAACATGAGCAGCTAATGCAATTCTATTGACACTTGCTAGATGCACCAATGGCCTGGCACAATCCACCATCTTTGATCCATAATGAATGGAAGGCAATCGTTTCCACGCACCTTGCGCAATCCGCAGCTTCACTTCCAGGTCGACAGGCGTGGAGACAACCGATTTGGTGAGGACCAACACATTCTCCAGACCAATCACAACCACAAGGTAAGGGAAAATCTCCCTGAAAACAAAAACAGAGACATTCCTTAGAAACTTGGGTCAGGACAGTGTTTTTCAAACTGGGGGTTGGGACCCCTTGAGGGGTCGTGAGGGGGTGTCAGCGTGGTCACCAAAGACCACCGGAAAACACAGTGTTTTCCGTTGGTCATGGAGGTTCTATGTGGGAACTTTGGCCCAATTCAATCGTTGGTAGGGTTCAGGATGCTCTTTGATGGTAGGTGAACTATAAATCTCAGCAACTACAACTCCCAAATGTCAAGGTCTATTTTCCCCAAACTCCACCAGTGTTTACATTTGGGCATATTGAGAATTCATGCCAAGTTTGGTCCAGATCCATCATTGTTTGAGACCACAATGCTCTCTGGATGTAGGTGAACGACAACTCCCAAAACTCAAGGTCAATGCCCACCAAACCCTTCCAGTATTTTCTGTTGGTCATGGGAGTTCTGTGTGCCAAGTTTGATTCAATTCCATCGTTGGTGGAGTTCAGAATGCTCTTTGATTGTAGGCAAACTATAAATCCCAGCAACTACAACTCCCACAGGACAAAATCAATACCCTCCCCCAATCCCACCAGTATTCATATTTGGGTGTATTGGGTATTTGTGCCAAATTTGGTCCAGTGTATGAAAATACATCCTGCATATCAGATATTTACATTACTATTCATAACAGCAGCAAAATGACAGTTATGAAGTAGCAATGGAACTAATGTTATGGTTGGGGGGTCACCATAACATGAGGAAGCGTATTAAGGGGTCGTGGCATTAGGAAGGTTGAGAACCACTGGGTCAGGAGCAGGTGCCTTTAAGAAGAGGCAACGATGGAAAAGGTGCTTTTGTGGCCAAAGTGGGGAAAACGACTCACATTCTGAGATGATGGTTTCCACAAATCCAATAAAACAAAAATTCTCAAACTAAGGCTGGTATTTATTCTAAAATAAATACCCTTAGGAAGGCAGGCAACATATTCCGCTATAAGTTAAGGACACCTGTCAAAACAGAGTTCAGATGCCAAGGTTGTCAGCCAACAAGAGGGCAAGTCAGGTAGCTGGCTCTCAGTCAACATGGCGTGGATCCAAGGTGGCCTCAATGGCCCCATCGTGGACCATGCAACCCAAGGAAGCCCAGGCCTTGTGCCCCAGACAGGCAGCATTGTGTCATCCCAAAGTGAAGGGCACGGGGAGGGAAATGTGGCAATTCTCTTCCATGTTTGTCCAACTGTATCAGCTGTTTGCATAAGACGACCATGACGCAAGGGTCTGATGAAGGGCAGACAGGTCAGAGGAGGAGAACAGGCTGAGCACATCTCAAGGCCCTTTGTGAGAAGCTTATCTTGCCAAGTAATGTAGCATCTATGATTCTATGATGTTGAAATTGTATAATAGTAATAATAATAATAATAATAATAATAATAATAATCACATTTCTCCTGACGTTTCGCCTGCATCTATGGCAAGCATCCTCAAAGGTAGTGAGGTGACCTCACTACCTCTGAGGATGCTTGCCATAGATGCAGGCGAAACGTCAGGAGAAATGTCTCTAGAACATGGCCCTATAACCCGAAAAAACCCACAAGAACCTAGTGATTCCAGCCATGAAAGCCTTCAATAATAATAATAATAATACTTTATTTGTACCCCGCTACCATCTCCTGAGGGACTCGTTGCGGCTTACATGAGGCCGAGTCCACAACACAACAATAACAATAACAGCAATAATACAAAAAACAATACAAAACTCATAGCAAAATAAGAAAAACAATAATAACACGACGCATTTAAAAAACCAATGGCTGGGCCAAATGCAATAATTAAAAATTTAAAAAATAATGCTGGACATGAACAGGTAGCATGTAATTGGAATAAAGGTTCTGAAGAGGGAAGAAATGTGCAGACAATCCAAAATCATTATTAAAGTGCGTTTCAGGACATATTGCTGGGAGTTTCCTGATTCTGGGAAGGCACACTGAAACAGCCACGTGTACGATCATCTGGAGAGGCCCTGCTCACGCTCCCACCACCATCGCAAGCGCAATTGGTGGGGACGAGGGAGAGGGCCTTCTCGTTGGGGGCCCCTCGACTCTGGAACTCGCTCCCCAGGGATATTAGACAAGCCCAAACTCTGGCAGTCTAGCTATTAGGTTCTTGTGGGCTTTTTCGGGCTATAGGGCCATGTTCTAGAGGCATTTCTCCTGACGTTTCGCCTGCATCTATGGCAAGCATCCTCAGAGGTTTATATATCTGTGGAATGGCTGGGGTGGGGCAAAGAGCTCTTCTCTGCTTGAGCTAGGTGTGAATGTTTCAACTGACCAACTGACCACCTTCATTAGCATTTGAAGACCTGGCTGAGCCTGGGAAAATCTTTTGTTGAGAGGTGTTAAGATGTGCCTGCCTGTTTCCTCTCTGCTGTTTTGCTGTTGTAATTTTAGAGTTTTTTAATACTGGTAGTCAGATTTTGTTCATTTTCATGGTCTCTTCCTTTCTGTTGAAATTGTCCACATGCTTGTGGATTTCAGTGGCTTCTCTGTGTAGTCTGACATGGTGGTTGTTGGTGTGGTCCAGCATTTCTGTGTTCAAATAATATGCTGTGTCCAGGCTGGTTCATCAGGTGCTCAGCTATGGCTGACTTCTCTGGTTGAAGCAATCTGCAGTGCCTTTCATGTTCGTTGATTCGTGTTTGGGCGATATGCCAATGTTTATTCCAAACAGAATTCATTAATTCCCAAGTTGCTCCATAAGACACCATGTCCTTTTCACTCAAGTGGACATGAGAGGCTTCTTGGAAAGCAGGCAGCCAATACAGACATCTTGTTGTGGAATTCCTGCACCCAGGACATGAGGGAGAAAGCAGTTCAGTGGGGCCCAACCCAACATTCTTGGCACTGGTTAAGCTGGGCTAAAAGACTTACCCTCCATTGAGTGTTGGCGTCAGGCCAAAGAGAGTGCACAGGCCAACGGACATGAGCAGGGAGCTGAGAACCGTCACGACAGCAGCCAACGCCAGGCCCCATTTGGACTTCACCATGTCAATCTTGCCTGAGGAAGAGAACATCAGATGGTGTCCACAGGAAGAAGTTTCATCCCAGCCCCTCAGATAAAGGAGACCCAATGATCTAGGACAGGCGTGGCCAAACTTCAGCCCTCCAGGTGTCTTGAGCCGCAACTCCCACAATTCCTAACAACCTGTAGGCTGTTAGGAACTGTGGGAGTTGAAGTCCAAAACACCTGGAGGACCAAAGTTTGCCCATGCCTTCTCTAAGGTGAAACACCTTCAAAGTTGCTCTCGGAAAGAACAACGTAAAACCCCAAAGGCTGCAAAAAAGTGAGAGATGCAACCGAGCCCCAAAAGGCCTCAGCTCTGAACCAAAGAGGATTTCAACTCTATTTCCATCCAGCCTCTCTGCTCAAATAAGCCATAGAAGGTCTCCTCCTCCAGCTGGATTCCAAGAACAGGCCCAGATCCTCCTCATAAGTACCTGTGCAATTGTCCATTGTAGGATTTACAAATTAGATGAATGGCACTAAAAGTAGAAATGTGCTTTTACAGTATTATGTAAAGTGAGTAGAGTAATACGGGATTAAAATCAAGAGACAGTGAGTGTGAGGTTTGTAGGATTGTCTGTGTTTGTAGGTTAGTATAGTATGTGCATCAATGTTGTTGTAGGCATGTGTTTTGTAAGTGTGCCTGCATCTGAAGTAGGCCTGTAGTATGTCGCAGTGTCATAGGTAGCTTTGAGACGGTTGAACAGAAGCTCTCCAAAGCTCTAGGTGCTCTTACTGCCTATTATAGGGAAAACCAGCTGATCCCTAACCCATCTAGAACACAGACATGTGCTTTTCACCTCAAGAACAAACAAGCATCCCGAGCTCTGAGGATCACCTGGGAAGGAATCCCACTGGAGCATTGCAGCGCACCCAAATACCTGGGAGTCACTCTGGACCGTGCTCTGACCTACAAGAAGCACTGCCTGAACATCAAGCAAAAAGTGGGCGCTAAAAACAATATCATACAAAAACTGACTGGCACAACCTGGGGATCACAACCAGACACAGTGACATCTGCCCTCGTGCTACGCTACTCTGCTGCTGAGTATGCATGCCCAGTGTGGAACACATCTCACCACGCTAAATGAGTGGATGTGGCTCTTAATGAGACATGCTGCATTATCACGGGGTGTCTGCACCCTACACCACTAGAGAAATTACAATGCTTAGCCGGTATTGCACCACCTGACATCCACCAGGAAGTAGCAGCCACTAGTGAAAGGACCAAGGCAGAGACATCTCCAGCTCATCCCCTGTTTGGGTATCAACCAGCACATCAATGACTTAAATCAAGAATAGTTTTTTAAGATCTACAGAGACACTCGCTGGAACACCTCAGCAAGCGAGATTCCAAAAGTGGCAGGCTCAAACCCAGAACCTCAATCCATGGGTGATACCAAATGAGAGACTCCCCCCTGGGCACACAGAAGACTGGGCGACTTGGAAGGCGCTGAACAGGCTGCGCTCTGGCACCACGAGATGCAGAGCCAACCTCAAGAAATGGGGCCACAAAGTGGAATCCTCGACATGCGAGTGCGGAGAAGAGCAAACCACAGACTACCTGCTGCAATGCAACCTGAGCCCCGCCACATGCACAATGGAGGACCTTCTTGCGGCAACACCAGAGGCACTCCAAATGGCCAGATACTGGTCAAAGGACATTTAATAGAATACCAAGCTTGCAAACTCTGTTTTGTCTGTTTGTTAAATAATTGTTTAAAATGTAATACAATTAGGTTCTTGTTGGTTTTTTTCGGGCTATAGAGCCATGTTCTAGAGGCATTTCTCCTGACGTTTCGCCTGCATCTATGGCAAGCATCCTCAGAGGTAGTGTCTGAGGATGCTTGCCATAGATGCAGGCGAAATGTCAGGAGAAATGCCTCTAAAACATGGCTCTATAGCCCGAAAAAAACCCACAAGAACCTAGTGATTCCAGCCATGAAAGCCTTCGACAATACATTGTAATACAATTGTCTGGTTGATATTGACACGATAAATAAATAAATCAATAAATTGCTTCATGGTTTTAGCAACATATGTTACAAAAATCTGACTTTTTTGGTATTAGCTTTGTCTTCTATTGCAATTTCTTTATTTTTGAATTTCAAAAAATGAGCAAACTAAAGACGTACGTGTGGAGAAGTAGATGTAAGCGAAGAGGATGATGTAGGTGGTGACGAGGGGGATCAGCTCCGCGACGCCGATCTCCTCCTTGAAATGGACGTGGATGATGTGCTCCTCGCGCAGGGTGCAGTTGGGGCTGGGGTGCAGCGCCTTCAGCCGGGAGCGCAGGCTGGACAGGAACCTGCGCAAAGACAGAAAAGATGCTCCCGTTGGCCATGGGCCCGTCCTCAACATGGGCCCCACCAGGCAAATGGCCTGTGGGCAACACAGCAAAGACCATCAGAGCTCAAAGGTCCTTAGACTAGGCATGGGCAAACTTTGGCCCTCCCTCCAGGAGTTTTGGACTTCACCTTGCACAATTCCTAACAGCTAGTAGCCCAAAGTTTGCCCATGCCTGGCTATAGGAGATATTCTGGGGCCAAGAGTTTCGACTGCAGAAGTCTTGGAATATGGGACGAGTATTTTTTTTCAAGTATTTGTACATGCTGCATTTGCTGCACAACATGTATTGCACACATAACCCAAAAATAAAAGAAAAATAGAACTTAATTTTTCATTGCAGTATAGATAACACTCAGCAGCATGGGCAGTATTTGTCTAGCTCAGAGTTTCTCAATCTGGGGGTCGGGACCCTTAGGGGTGTCGCAAGGGGGTGTCAGAGGGGTCGCCAAAGACAATTAGAAAACACAGTATTTTCTGTTGGTTGTGGGGGTTCCGTGTGGGACGTTAGGCCCAATTCTATAATTGGTAGAGTTCAGAATGCTCTTTGATTATAGGTGAACTATAAATCCCAGCCACTACAACTCCCAAATGTCAAGGTCTATTTTCCCCAAACTGCACCAGTGTCCACATTTGGTCACATTGAATATTCATGCCAAGTTTGGTCCAGATGCATCAGAGCTCTCTGGATGTAGGTAAACTATAACTCCAAAACCCAAGGTCAATGCCCACCACACTCTTCCAGAATTTGTTGCTGGTCATGGGAGCTCTGTGTCCCAAGTTTGGTTCAGTTCCATCATTGGTGGAGTTCAGAATGCTCTTTGATATTGTAGGTGAACTATAAATCCCAGCAACTACAACTCCCAAGTGACAAAATCAATCCTCCCCTCAACCCCACCAGTATTCAAATTTGGGCGTATCGAGTATTTGTGCCAAATGAATGAAAATACATCCTGCATATCGGATATTTACAAGATGATTCATAACAGGAGCAAAATTATAGTTGTGGAGTAGCAATGAAAATAATGTTATGGTTGGGGGTCACCACAACATAAGGAACTGTATTAAGGGGTCACGGCATTAGGAAGGTTGAGAACCACCTTCCTTGGCATTTCACTGAAGAGAAATGGGGCCACAAAGTGGAGTCCACGACCTGCGAATGTGAAGAGCAAACCTCAGACCACCTATTACAATGCAGCCTGAGCCCTGCCACATGCACAATGGAGGACCCTCTAATGACAACACCACAGGCACTCCAAGTGGCCAGCTACTGCTCAAAGGACATTTAATAGAATGCTAAGGATTTAAACTTTGTGTTTTTAAATACATTACAACAGTCCCCTTGGTTCGCTCCTGATATGATAAATAAATTATAGTTATGTCTGCCGAGAACTTTTGCCATGAATCTGGAGGTCTTCCGACCAAGTCCTACCTGGAATCGTAACGCCGGAGGCCCAGGGTGATGGTGTAGGTGACCACGCGCTTCCGGTTATAGAGGTTCACCCCGCTGTACTTCCCTGGGACTCCGAAGAGTAGATCTGAGGGAACAGCAGGAACATGCTTTGAAAGTGGGAAAGCTAGGAGGGGAGCTTCTCAACCGGCTTCAGTTACTTCATTTCTGATGTATTGGTCAAGTCGAACATGACTCACCCCGACCCCCCACATAAGAGATAGTAACTTATAGTTTTGCTAAGGACAAGGACATCAGGCTGGATAATAGGGGTCAAGTCTTGGTCAATTTGCAAAGACGCTAACAACAACAACAGAGACCCTTCCTATGTAGGATATTGTGTACATTTAATCAAGGTTTTATGACCTAAATTTCATATATAGCAGAAGGTAACAAATTTATTACTGAAAACTATGCCACAAAAGTCATTTGACTTTTTCCATCTGAGACACAACTGGGCTAGAGAATTCATGGCTCTCCAGTTGGTTTTCCATCTCAGTCAACGACTCACAAACAAAAAGGATTCCCTTTTGAGCTGAGAAACATTTACATATCCAGGCTAAAAGTCAGCCAAGAAAAACATTATGCTCTCCATACTTTATGAGATGGACTCTGGGTGGGGGTGAGGAGGGTTGATATGATTTCTTTCCCCTCTTTGAGTGTATGCCTTATGAACCCCATATATGTGTCTGTATAAAATATGAAATGCCACCTCTTCGTGACCCCAGCACACCAAAGTTCTCAGGAAAATCTTCTCATTTCCTGGGATAGAAGATCCCCTGACTGAAAGGACTCAACAGAAACCTATTGCATGGACAATACAATAGGCGCACACCTTCAGGCTTCGGAGCATGGCCACCTGACAGAAGTGCCCCATGGTGATAAAATCACTTTTCACAAAGGGGACATCCTGCCTTCGGGAGGATTTGGTTGCCCCAACTGTCTCACCCATTGTGGGAAGGCTAGGAGGGGAGCTTCTCAACCGACTTCGGTTACTTCGTTTCTGATGTATCTGCATCAGGACAATGCCAAACAACCCCAAGCCTGCCTACCTTTGGGAGTAGCCGAGGTCTGTAGGGTCTTTGGTTCGTACTGGTGGATGGTTTTGATGATATCGGGGTCCACTCGAAAGCGCTCCTGGTCGTTCTGCCAGAAGTTCCCTGGCGACAGCAGCAGGCAGCCATGTTCGGGAAGCAGGCCTTGGAGCTTCTTTAAATTAGGAAGGAGGTCCGTTACCTGGAGGCAGATTTCTTCCAAGCTTTTGACGCTGGAACTGGAAAGGAAACAAGATTGGCAGGATAAGGACCAAAGAACAACTGCCAGGTTTGTGGTGGGCCTCAAAGAACTAAACCCTGCCCTTAACTGTGCCGGCATTAAAATGTCAAGCATTTCTGCACTCGATTGAACAACTTTTGTCCAATCTCCAGTCTCCCCCTTTTAGGCAAATTCTTGGAACGTGAGGTGGCCTCGCAACTCCAGGTGTTTTTGGAGGAAACTGATTATCTGGATCTGGCGCAATCTGTCTTTAGGCCAGGCCATGAAACTGAAATGGCCTTGGTATCCTTAGTACAGTGGCTCTCAACCTGTGGGTCCCCAGATGTTTTGGCCTTCAAATCCCAGAAATCCTAACAGCTGGTACACTGGCTGAGATTTCTGGGAGTTGTAGGCCAAAACACCTGGGGACCCACAGGTTGAGAGCCACTGCCTTAGTGGCTGATCTACACCGGGAACTGGACAGGGGGAGTGTGTCCCTGTTGGTTCTCCTGAACCTCTCAGTGTTCTTCAATACCATTTTATTTTACTTTGTATCAAAGTATTACATAAATTAGTATAAAACTGATAAAAACACAAGGCGGACAAGAGACTAAATAGTTTTAGACCTAAAATGGGCAACAGCAACCGCATTGTCTGTAGCCTCAAACAACTCTTCCTCTGCACATGAGGCAGGGCATAGTGGACAAGTATACAGATGTGGAGTTGTCTGCTCTGCTCTACAGTTGTACAAGGTGGAGGATTTTTCCAGGTGGTGCCATTTTGCCAGCTGGTCTTTTGATCTGCCCACTCTGCTTCTGAGTCTGTTCAGGGACTTCCAAGTTGCCCATTCTTAGTTTCTCCCTTGGGGGGGGGGGATCCACTTGGGATGTCTTGGTTTAGCTGCCCAGAGGGATACCCTTGCTGTTGCTGAGGGAACGTTAAGAGGAGTGGTGGTTCTCATGAAGCTTTCCCTTGAATTGAGTCTACTGGGAGGAGGCTGATAGCCATGCAGTGGGTGGCTTTCAGTGTTCACCCTTATTTCTCTCATAGTTAGCAGCAACTTCTGATTGCACATCAATACCATAAATCGCAGTATCCCTCTTGGGACACCCAATGGGAATGGGGCTTGGAGGTACTGTCCTATACTGACTCTGGTCCTTCTTGGAGGACCACTCTCAGAAGGTGTTGTTGGGAGACACCTACTTGGCCCCATAGCCTTTGGTATCGCATGGTTCAATATTGTACCCCATATTGTTTGACATTTACATGAAGCCGCTGGAAGAGACCATCCAGAGTTTTGGGTTCAATGCCATCTGTATGCAGATGACATCCAATTCTATCACTCCTTTCCACCTGCTGCCAAGGAGGCTGTTCAGGTCCTGAACCATTGCTTGGTGGCTGTGGCAGTCTGGATGGGGGTGAACAAATCCTCAGGACAGGCATCCTCAGAGGTTGTGAGGTCTTACAGATGAAACATCAGGAGAGAATGCTTCTGGAACATGGTCATACAGCCCAGAAAACTCAACAACCCAATGATTCTGGCCATGAAAGCCTTCGACAATACAATGTCTATCTAATCTGCATTCGTTGTTTTATTGTTCATTTGTTCCGTCGTTTCAGACTCTTCGTGACCTCATGGACCAGTCCACGCCACAGCTCCCTCTCAGCCGTCACCACCCCAGCTCCTTCAAAGTCAATCCAGTCACTTCAAGGATGCCATCCATCCATCTTACCCTTGGTTGGCCCCTCTTCCTTTTTCCTTCCATTTTCCCCAGCATAATTGTCTTCTTGAAGTCTTCCTTTCTTCTCATGATGTGGCCAAAGGACTTCACCTTGGCCTCTTGGCATTAGCTTAACTGTATTTAGAGCAGTGGCCCTTTAATCCAATAGTTCCTTACACAAAGGATACACTAAGTAAACATTGTTAATACACTAGGTTGGACTAACACTTAAGGCCACTGAATTTTCCTGTTTTGTTTACATAATATTTATTATTTGATGGTGTAATGGTTAACCGATTGCCGTGAGCTTCTGAGCAGAAGGGTCATTGATTTGACGATCAATGGATTAACAGAACTCAGAAATCGGACGCTCTGAGAAGGCTGGATTCTCCACTGAACGAATGAAGCCCCTCACAAGAGGAAGCGGCACAATCCTAGCTTAGACCAAAACCCAACTTCCCAATTCCAGTGGGAGCACCAAATGCCAAAACAAAGAAGGGGAAGCCATCTTTGCCTCTCGCTTGGGGCCTCCTACCCGTCTTGCAGGGCGTGATTCCTGATCTCTTCCACCAGCTGGAAGACCCGGGAAAGCGGAGAGCGGAACACATCCACCGCTAGGAAGGTTGTGGGCCAAGGGGAGACCGTGGCTTTCACCAGGACCTGCTGGATGTAGGCCACGGGGGCCCCCGTGTACTAGAGGGAGAAGCAAAGGGAGAGAGAGGCATGGAAACACACAATTAGGAAAACTTGACATTGTTAAGGAAATGACCCAAAATAGTAGATTATTTAAAAATACAAAAACAGGATACTTAGCAGAGCATTCAGTTCACAGCAAGCAGCAGTGATATGGTGTGACTGTAAAGCAGGCATGGGCAAACTTGGGCCCTCCCTCCGGGTGTTTTGGACTTCCAACTCCCACAATTCTTAACAGCCTACCAGTTGTTAGGAATTGTGGGAGTTGAAGTCCAAAACACCTACAGGGAGGGCCCAAGTTTGTCCGTATGTACTGTACAGTATTCTAGAGAACCCTGGGGGACTCCTGGGGGGGGGGGGGTGTGAGAAGGGTTTCACAGGGGTCACCAAAGTCACATATTTTTGATGGTCTTAAGAACCCAAATCCCTCTAATATTTTCTGTTGGTCATTGAGGTTTTGTGTGGGAGGTTTGGCCCAATTCTATCATTGGTGGGGTTCAAGGGGCTCTTTGAGTGCAGATGGAACTATAAATCCCAGAAACTACAACTCCCAATTATTAAATAAGGTTTATTGAAAGCTTTTAGGAGGAAAAAGGTTAAAAATAAGAAGAGGGGAAACGGAAAAAGAGAACTGAAGGGTGGGATGGATAGGTCAATGCTCGCCAAACCTTTCCAGTATTTTCTATTGGCCATGGGAGTTTAATTCCATCGTTGGTGGAGTTCAGAATGCTCTTTGATTGTAGGTTAACCATAAATCCCAGCAACTACAACTCCCAAATGTCAGCTCTATTTTCCCCAAACTCCACCAGTGTTCACATTTGGGCATATTGATTATCCATGCCAAGTTCCAGATCCATCATTGTTTGATTCCACAGTGCTCTCTGGATGCACGTGAACTACAACTCCCAAACTCAAGGTCAATGCCCACCAAACCCTCCTAGTATTTTCTGTTGGTCATGGGAGTTCTGTGTGCCAAGTTGGGTCCAATTCCATCGTTGGTGGAGTTCAGAATGCTCTTTGATTGTAGGTTAACCATAAATCCCAGCAACTACAACTCCCAAATGTCAGCTCTATTTTCCCCAAACTCCACCAGTGTTCACATTTGGGCATATTGATTATCCATGCCAAGTTCCAGATCCATCATTGTTTGATTCCACAGTGCTCTCTGGATGCACGTGAACTACAACTCCCAAACTCAAGGTCAATGCCCACCAAACCCTCCTAGTATTTTCTGTTGGTCATGGGAGTTCTGTGTGCCAAGTTGGGTCCAATTCCATCGTTGGTGGAGTTCAGAATACTCTTTGATTGTAGGTTAACCATAAAACCCAGCAACTACAACTCCCAATGGCAATTGGGAATTGTGGGATTAAGTGTAAAACACCTGAAGGACCAAAGTTTGCCCATGCCTAGGATAGGAGAAGTTAGTACCAGACTCAGACTGACCCAAAATATCATCTCTCAATTTTTTTTGAGTGGGGATAACAGGAGAGCTCCTTGAGAGTTACAAAATGTACATACGGCCACATTGTCCTTATCTCTGAATTAAAAGGATCTAAAATAGCAGGTCAAACAAAGAACCCAAGTCTGTGGGCCTGGGAAATCTGAGCAGATGGTCTGGCCTATTGGCTGTTAGGAATTGTGGGAGTTGAAGTCCAAAACAACCAGAGGGAGGGGCGAAGTTTGCCCACGCCTGGCTTAGGCAGAAGGCATTTTTCTCTTTCCTTATGCTCTTCTGACTTACCTAAATCCTCTATAATACATTCATTCTATAGAAGTAGCGAGGAAAGGATGGTTATGGGTTAAAAGCTAGCAACAGGTGCAGGAAAAGTATGCTGGGCTTTGAAGCAGGGATGCTGGGATGGAGGCAAAACTATCTCAGACACCAAAGGTATCATTGTGAGCCAAAGCAGAAGGAGAGGCAGAAGAAACAACAAGGCCATTCTGAAATTGCTAATGTCAGATAATGCAGATACAGGTGATGCCCACTTTCTTTTGAGCCACCCGAATGGACCTCAGCACAGAAAACACCCAATGCGTACCCAGTCGGGCCTCTCGCTGGGCTCTCCTTGCTGGTGCGCAGGGAAGGCGGGAGGCGGCGCGTAGTCCTTGGCAAGGGTGGTGTACTCCACAGGGCCCGTCCCCGGCAATGGGAGTTTCAGCAATGGATAGCTGCAAGGCAGAGGAAAAACACAACGTCAAGCCCAAGTCATGAAACCACAAGAGTTCCCGAAGAATCAAAAGTGGAAATCCTGAACCTAAAACCGGCCTAACAGGTGCCAGAGGGAAGCCTGTCCAGAAGGGAGAGAGGACAGTCTTTCTAGGGAGGCTCTCAAGGACTGGCATCTTTAAACAGCAGTAGATGCTTTTGGTAGTAAGAACTCTGTTTAAGCATCCAAAGAAAGAGATTCAACTTCAAGGACTGTCCACTACTGAGTTATTATTGTCAGAAATATTAAAAATTAACTAGTTATTTTTAATTACAAAAATATGTGTCAAGCACTTAAATGGATGCAATGACTTAGCAAAAGCTTAAGTTCAATATAAGCAGGTGTGCCTGTAGCTTAGTAGCCCTCAGTCTGTGAGAGATCTCTGTGGGAGAAAGGCCTCAGTATGTTAGTAGGCACCAGTATGAGAAAACCTCAGTGGGAGAAAGGCCTCAGTGTGAGGGAGGCCTGAGTATGAGAAGGCCTCAGTGTTAGTTCGCCCCAGTGTGTGAGAGGCCTCAGTCTGAGAGAGGCCTCAGTGGGAAAAAGGCATCAGTATGAGAAGGCCTCAGTGATAGTTCACCACAATGTGTGAGAGAGGCCTCAGTCTGAGAGAGCCCTCAGTGGGAGAAAGGCCTTAGTGTGAGGTAGGCCTCAGTATGAGAAGGCCTCAGTGTTAAGTTTGCCCCAGTGTGTGAGTGAGGCCTCAGTCTGAGAGCACCCTCAGTGGGAGAAAGGCATCAAGCCAAGGCTCCGAGCCAAATTGGGAGTAGCGATATACAAGCTAAATAAATAAATAAATAAATAATGTGAGGTAGGCCTCAATATGAGAAGGCCTCAGTGTGAGAGAAGCCCCAGGTTGAAGGCCTCATGTGTGAAGCTCCAGTGTGAAGGCTGCTGAGCGTAAAAAGCTACTGTGTGAATTCATTGTGAAAAGAGGTTCTGTGAGAGTGAAGCTGTTTATCTGCATAAGAAAGAAGCCCAGTGTGGAAGCAAAGAAGGAAGTGTAAAGAACTTTATTTGTATTATGAAAACCTTGATCTTATAAATAGTGCATATTATTTTATTACAAAGAAAAGCCTCCCATGGAAGAAATGACATTGGTCGGTGTGTTTTTGTTCTTTTCATCACTTTTGGCTACTGGTGTTGGGTCGTACTGCTGCTAACATTCTGTTCATTTATGAGGAGAGTCTTTTGTTAATAAGCCCACTCACCCAATAATTATCAAAGTTTCCATTTCTGTCTGATGTTTCCCTCTCTGGGTATCCAGCCACTTGCAAAACAAGCAAAACTTTTCCAGAAATACACCAGTGCAGGAAACTTAAAGCAAACAGCTTTAGGTGAGCGGAGCCTCAGTTTTCTTAAACCCAGACGCCCTGAGCTTGGGGCCCCTCTTCCCCGCCTTTTCCCCTCTGGATTCCTTCCACTGGAACGCTCTCTTTGAACCTCAAAGGCAGGGAAGGGAGTCTGCCTGGGAAAGGAGGCTTTCCATGTGAAGCAAAGGAATCCTTTATTCCCCTTCCATGGCTCTCGTCCTGCAATGCTTTTCCATGTGAAAGGGAACATGGCACTTCCTCCTGCTGCCAAGACTGACAAAAAGGCCACTGTTCTGCCTGTTACCCATCAAGACTGTGCTATATTCACACCAAATGCTGCAAAGATGATGTTGCTGCTATTCACACTTCTACGTGCACCACAACCTGACACAACATTACAAACGTTACACGGCTAATGGAGACAGGCAGGACACAGAAATGTTGAAAATTAAAAAAAAAATACATGCTTGAGAGCAGGTACGGGCCAATCTGGGCCCTTCAGGTGTTTTGGACTTCACCTTCCACAATTCCTAACAGCCTCAGCCCTCATCGCAAGTGCTACTTGTGGGGACGACAGAGAGAGGGCCTTCTCTGTGGTGACCCCTCGGCTCTGGAATTCGCTCCCCAGAGATAGTAGACAAGCCTCCACCCTGGAAAGTTTTAGGAGGAGCCTGAAAACTTGGTTGTTCCAATGTGCCTTCAATGACTAAATGTATGATAATCCCTCACCAAACTCTGCATAAAATGTCCTCAGAAGCACTTTATTCTCTGGTTTGTGCAATGAAATCCTACCTCATCCCCCAGACCCCCTTCCTGGTATTTTACACTGTCCTATGTCCCAGTGTTTTAAAATGTTAATCTTTAAATTGGCCCTGCCTACTGTGATCATTTTTTAGTGTTTTAATGTTTTGATTTTATATTGTTGTGCTGCTTATTTACATTGGTTTTGTATTTTATGTTATTTTATTTTCTGATTTTCTGTTGTGTTTTTGTGTTATATTGTGTTTTCTGTATAGATTGGCGTGGCCTCATGTAAGCCGCCCCGAGTCCCCTTGGGGAGATGGTGGTGGGGTATAAGTAAAGTTTATTATTATTATTATTATTATTATTATTGGTGTATTGTGTCCAAATTTGGTGTCAATTCGGCCAGTGATTTTTGAGTTAGGTTAATCCCACAAATGAACATTACATTTTTATTTATATAAATACACACACACACTATAGCTAGCTAGCTAGCTAGATAGATAGATAGATAGACAGACAGTATACAGTATATACTATATATGTTTCCCACCAATAAAGTTGGCATAATAGTAATAATAATAATGATGACGATGATGATGTGTGTCAGTGTCCAGAACCAAAAAGACCTTTGGAAAGGCCCAGAACTACACTCAGTTCCAGACTGAGACAGAAGAGGTTTCCCAAATATCAGAAAACCCTGTCAAAAAGGATGAATGAGAAATCCTGGAAGGAAAATACAATTTTCTGTGCAGAAAGGACTGCACAAATAGCACAGTTGCTGAGAAATCTGTTGCTACTGAGAGCAAAATGTACAAAGATCTTCATCCTGCTTTGTCTCAAGTCGCACCACGCACTAAGGGATATTTGGGGAGGGGGTGTGTGTTTACCAGCAGGCCAAGACACAGAGTCCCGTGAAGAGGATGATGGGGATGGGGTAGGAAGCGCAGAGCAGCCCGTGCTTGTGGAAGGCCCCAGATGTCTTCTCCCGCAGCCTGTCAGTCAAGGTCATCCTCAGCCGCCCATCAGCTTGCTGTCATCCCGGGAAGCCTCAGCGGGGCTGCAGCGGAGTCCAGCATCAGGCGCACTTCACAGGAGGACACAATCCTGCAGGAAAACAGTAAGAGGGGAGGAGAAAACAATGGGTGATGGAGCAATGGACTCAAGTAGCAGGAAAAGAGATTCCACCTAAACAGGAGGACAGCCTTCCTGACGGTAAGGAGAGCTGTTCAACAGGGGAACAGACACAACTTGGGAATCCAGTGGAACCTCCTTCTCTGGACGTTTATACACAGAGGCTAGTTGGTAATCGATTAGGAGGGCTTAGATTGCGTGTTCCTTTATGGAAGGGCAATGGAAGGCCCTTCCAACTGTGGCATTCTATGAATGCACAGAGCAACAAGCAACCTGCAACCTAGAATCCTAGAGTTGGAAGATATCACAACTCAGGATAGATTCACCTTGCTCAAGACACCACCACACACCAAGGCTGTAGGTTTTGTAGTTTACTGAAGAAAAAGCAAAATCAAAAACATAGAAGTGAAGTTGCAAAAGTTTAATAGCCAAAGCAGAGTCTTAAATGCAAAGGCAAAGTTTCCAAGATCCAAAGGCAAATAACATGAAGTATACATCTTTAGCATTGGTTAAACAAGAATCCATGGCAGCATGACAAAGTCCCCAAAAATCAAGATCAAAACCAAAGTCCCAAAGAGCTAGAAGCTTTCCCCAAAAGCCGAGGTAATTTCAGAGAAGTTAACAGGGTATAAGCAACATTGCACTGACAAAGGACAGACTTCAATCAGATCGTTAAATATGTTTCCCCAGCATGAAATCATTACGTTGACCTCTAATTTCCCGTTTGTTGGCAAGCTGTGCACTTCGGCGAACCCTTAATTGCAAACAGTCCTCTCTAATCAAATCTCCACCATCTTCAAGGCCGGATACCTCATTATCCTGGGTCTGGTCACCCTGGGAACCGAGAGGCATTGAACTCCCAGATGGGGCTGACTCTTCCACCTGCAGCTGTGAAGTTACACTATTTTTTATCTAAAACAACATTACTTTCTCTGGAAAACAGAAATGCTGTCTTTTCTTCAGAATCAACACTGTCTGCCTCAATAACAGGAACATGTTCAGAAATCTGTAACCCATCATCCTCCTCATCTTGAGGAAACTCAGGCTCAGAAAGCTCAGGCTCAAAGTGAGCCACAACAGAAGAGACCTCATGGGCCATCCAGTCCAACCCCCTTCTGCCAAGAAGCAGGAAAATCACATTCAAAGCACCCCCAACAGATGGCCATCCAGCCTCTGTTGGAAAGCCTCCACCACGCTCTGGGACAAAGAGTTCCACTGCTGAACAGCTCTCACAGTCAGAAAGTTCTTCCTAATGTTCAGGTGTTCCTTTCTTGTAGTTTGAAGCCATTGCTCCGCATCCTAGTCTCCACAACAGCAGAAAACAAGCTTTCTCAGACCCGGAGGCAGGACAACTCCGAGAGCCATGCTTTTGGCTCTAGGTTCCTTTGCAGGACACATGAGACTAAAATACAAAGCATCTAGTCCAGACATGGGCTAACCTGGGTCCTCGTGTTTTGGACTTCAACTCCCACAATTCCTAACAGCCTCAGGCCTCTTCCTTTTCCTCCTCAGTAGCAGCACACAAAGGAAGGTGACCAAAGGATACCTCCACAAGAACATCCTGTAGGACCCGATATACCACCAGTAACAAGCCACATTCGCCAAAGACACTTCATACATTCTTCTAAGACAACTGAGGTCCAAAAGCAAGCAGTGGTTACTTAAAGTGAGAAGTGGCCTTCAAATGAAGGCAGATCTCTCAGGAAGGCTCAAGTCAGGCACACTTATATATTAGCTCTGCTCATGTATGAAGATCATGGTACAAAAGAAAGATATAAAGAATCATCAAGTAATGTCTACATGTAAGTCACCCCAAGTCCCTTCGGGGAGATGGAGGCAGGGTATAAAAATAAAGTTGTTATTGTTATTATTATTATTATTTGAAACACAACAAGATGAGTCCATACCAGACACTCTGCTGACTGTTGTACTGGATCACACGTCGGACACTTCCCAAGTGTCTAGGACTGTGTGATGTATCGGTGAATAATGCATGCAGATCCCAGTAGGATCGCCTTTTGCAGCTGAGAGGTGGCAATCTTGTCAGTGCTGATTGTGTTTAAGTGGAGGCCAAGGTCTTTAGACACTGCACCCAGTGTGCCGATCACCACTGGAACCACCTTTACTGGCTTATGCCAGAGTCTTTGCAGTTCGATCTTTAAATCTTCATATTGTGTCAGCTTTTCCAGTTGTTTCTCTTCAATCCTGCTGTCACCTGGGATTGCAACATTGACAATCCACACTCTGTTTTTTAATATGATCGTGAGGTCAGGAGTATTGTGCTTCAAAACCCTGTCTGTCTGAATCCAGAAGTCCCAGAGTAGTTTGACATGTTCATTTTCTGTAACTTCTTCAGGCTTGTGATCCCACCAGTTCTTTGTCGCAGGTAGATGGGATTTGTGGCACAAGTTCCAATGGATCATCTGAGCAATGGTGTTGTGCCTCTGCTTGTAGTCCGTCTGCATGATCTTCTTGCAGCAGCTGATATGATCTAATGTTTCATCTGCTTCCTTGCAGAGTCTACATTTATTATTATTATTATTATTATTATTATTATTATTATTATTATTAGAAACACAATAAGATGAGTCCACAGCAGACACTCTGCCGGACGTTGAATTGGATCACACGTCGGACCCTTCCCAAGTGTCGAGGACTGTGTGATGTATCGATGAATAATGAGTGCAGATCCCAGTAAGGTGGCCTTTTGCAGCTGGCAGGTGGTAATTTTGTCAGCGCTGATTGTGTTCATTCTCTGAAACTTTTTCCGGCTTGTGATCCCACCAGTTCTTTGTCGCAGGCAGATAGTATTTGTGGCACAAGTTCCAATGGATCACCTGAGCAACGGTGTTGTGCCTCTGCTTGTTGTCTGTCTGCGCGATCTTCTTGCAGCAGCTGAGGATGTGATCTATTGTTTCATCTGCTTCCTTGCGGAGTTTACATTTGGGGTCTGTTCTTGACTTTTCAATTACTATTATTATTATTATTATTATTATTATTATTATTATTATTATTATTAGGCCTTCAGAGAAGCTCACTCTGTAAAAGCTAACTGCAGGGCATCACGTGGCAAAAAACGAGAAGCTGGTACTATCCTGTGCACTCTTATCCTTCCACCCACGATATGTGCTTGAGTCACTATGGCAGAAGAGAGGAGACCAGCCTCCCACCCATACATTTCCAAGGGCGGCCATTGAGATGCAGGCTCGAGCATCCCTGGGGACAACCACAGAGAGGAAGGGAACATGCTCTCCTTTCTGTTGGGAGTGGATTTTGTTTGTTTTGAAAAGCCTGTAAGAGCAAAAGGGGAAAAAAACACCCCATAAACCTAAGGTATGTGTTACTACAGACTGGGCTTGCACATGGTTGCTGTGGCAACTGGAAAGAAACAGCGGGGAAAGAGTGCATTGTGAATCAACCTTCTGGAGCTTGAGCGTGGGATGGAATTGAGAGTATTTCACACCCCTTATTCGGGAGGGGGAGAACCACAGCAACCACTTGTTACACCTTCTATTTTTAAATATGATGGTAGGTTAGGGAGGATGCTAGGCAAATGCCTTTCATTTCTACTGGCTTGTTATGAATTAGGAGCAGCCTCACGCAGCAACACGAGTTAGCATTCTGGTCACACACCAAAGTCATGAAATGCAGAAGGAAGGGAATGCAGAGACTCAATGCCCCTTCCTTTGCACCACCGCTCCTCCAACCTGGACCCTGTGCAGATGTTAAAGGTTCCTAATGAACAAATTAGACATATGTTGAGATATAACAACAACAACAACAACAACACACTTTGTTTATATTCTGCCCTTCTTCTCTAGGGGACTCTGAACAGATTACAGCATTTACATACACAGGCAAACATTACATACCTTTACAATCATAAACAGTGAGACAGACAAACACAAACAAAGGCAGAGGCTTCTCCTTTCATTTCCGGCTTCTGGAGATATGGCTGGAACAGTATCAAATAGCAAAAATGATATAGAATCATAGAATCACAGAGTTGGAAGAGACCTTGTGGGCATCCAGTCCAACCCCCAGCCAAGAAGCAGGAAAACTGCATTCAAAGCATCCCCGACAGATGGCCATCCATATTGCTGAAAACATTAGAGAGCTCCAGATAGTCACTTGGTGGGGCGGCAAAGAAGGCTTTGTCTTCACTGCTCCTGGGCTCTACCTCCCTTCAAAGAAAAGATGGGCTGCCCTCCATCGTCCTTCTGCCAAAAGCTCTTTGAAAACAATTCCAGCAGGATTTTGGCCAATCCCTGCTTGCTTGACCACACACTCAACTTATTTTCTTTGTATTTTTATTAATGAGTTTTAAACTGTGCAATATTGGCTGGCTTTGTTGTGCACTTCAGTAGGTACTTTTATCCATTTTGGTCTGATAGACACCATGTGTTCCATTGGAGGAATTAATTAGAATATAAATTAAACAAAGGCTGAGTACCTCTTATGCAAATTACCAGAAGAGCTCTGTTTGTTTGTTTGATTGATTTTGGCATACTTGCATATACAAACTTGAGATATCTTGGTGGTAGGATTGGGAGCACACTCCCCGCCCTAGCACCAACCGCTGCTCTGAGAGCAGTACGAAGAGAGGGGCCAGCAAGGCAGTTCCAACTTGTCTCCTACACTGTGCTTATAATATAATATAATATAATATATTGTATATATATATAATATTGATATTATAATATAATACAATGCACTACTACTAATAAAATGATATTATAATTATATATTTTATAATAAATGTAATATTACTAATAATATTACAGTATAATGTTATAGTATAATATAATATTAATACTGTGCTATGATAATAATAATAGATTGTATTTACTTTTTACTTGTAAGCCGTTCTGAGTCCCCTTCAGAAGGGCAGCATATAAATGCCGTAAATAAATAAATAAACAAATAAGATTCCAATCTAAACATGACATTCTTTTGTTCCATATATAACTTATAAATATAGCCGAACGATGATTGTGTACACAACATTTTAAATAATTTTGTGCACAAAAATGTTTGGGTATACAGGCAGTTCTCAAATTACAAATATTGGACTTACAAACGACTCCTGGTGAAAAATGAAGTAACAACTTTCCTCATTTGAACCTGTTTGGTCACTGCGCTCAGCAGGGGAGCCCAGGCATGGGCAAACTTCGGCCCTCCGGGTATTTTGGACTTCAACTCCCGGGTGTTAGGAACTGTGTGAGTTAAAGTACAAAACACCCTGAGGGCCAAAGTTTGCCAATGCCTGGGGGAGGCCCTCCTCTCGATCCCACCCAGTCTCAAACCCGGTTGGTGAGGATGAGAGAGAGGGCCTTCTCTGCAGTCACCCCCACCTCTGGAACTCCCTCCTGAAAGAGATCAGAATGGTCTCACTGCTGTCCACCATTAGGAAGCAAATAAAAATTCATTTGATCATTTCATCGGAAACCACTCTCCAACATTAATACCAATGCAACTTGAGAGCATTAGAAATCCGTTTTTGGTCAACTTTAGATTTGGTTTGGTTATTTGGGGTGCTGATTCAGAAAATTGCATTGGACAGCCCACATCAGTTCTAGTTTCTGACACAGAACATATGGCAACCAGAAGCCACCATCTGCTCGCCCACAGAAAACCATATTTAATCATCTAGAGCCATGGACCTTATTTTAGATCTCATTGGAACCACTGCTATATACTGAGGCTTAGGGAGATGTGAATGTTTAAAGAAAAGGCCTTATGAAATAGGAATGTAATATGGACATGGCTTTTAACCTTGTTTTTATTGATATTGTTCTTAATTTGTTAGTTGGTGATTTGTATGATTGTTGAATGTGCTGTATTGTCCATTGGAATTTTGTTAAGTTATTGTGTTGTTTATGGCATTGCATGTTTGCTTTTTATGCTGTGAGCCCCCGAGTTCCCATGGGGTCATAGGGCGGGAGAGAAAGAAAGTGTTACCTACAACAAGAAGTGAGGGAAATCCTCCGAAGGGAAATCCACTCCTGGAAGAGTTATGATCAGGGGGAAAGGCCACATTTTCCAAAATCCAATGATCACAGGCACAGAAAGGAAGGTGACATCTGAAGAGGGGCACAGGCAGCAAAGGAAACACCATAGGAGTGTTGACCCTTCTCTATATGATCCAAAGCTAAAAGATACATATTTTTGACTGGCGTTACACTTAAAAATGTACCTGTTCTGATTTGCAAACCAATTCAATTTATAAATAAACCTGCAGAACCTCGTAATCTTGTAATTTGAGGATTACCTGTACTGAATAATCCAAAAGCAAAGATGGCTCTCTCAGCCACCCAACTGAACGATTTTGAACTATTTTAGATTCAGGAATTCTTAATAAGAGATGCTCAACTTGTAATACATGGCAACCCACTTTTGGTTACTGACCGCTTGCTTGGTAAAGGGAAAACTTCTTAACTCAGAAGAGGGAAGCTTTATATATTTGGAGAGTAAATCTGGATTGCACCTTGCAAGAGGACAAGGATGGAGAGAATTCACTTCGAGGCAGGCCTGGGCCAACTTGGGCCCTCTATGTGTTTTGGACTTCAACTCCCACAATTCCTAAAATGCCTGCTTTAAGGCTTGGGGGACCTGAGTGAAGAAGGCACTGAATTCTCTGTCTGCTACGTTGCCTGCCTGACCGCACTCAAGGAGGACAGCTTTCAAGACCAGGAAGGTGGTCTAGATTTTCCCACAGAAGCTCAAGGTCTTAACAGCTTAGGAAAAGCTTATAATAGAGTAAGAAGTGGGACAGAGAAGCAGGCCCACGCTGAGGAGGGGCCATGTGATGCCGGCATCAGGGTTAAAACTGTCTTGGATCTCATTTGCCCTCCCTACTATTCTTAGGTGCTAGGATTAATGAAGAACACAATGAGAGACACCACTGAGCACCCTGTGCCACAAATGTAAGTGCAGACCATCAAACGAAATGGAAGATTAGCTTTGACGGAGAGAATCTCAGAGCAAGTCTGCCAGGTTTCCTTCTTGGCTGCAAAGGGAGGGACTCTAGGATATGCTGGACTGGAAGGCCGGTGATCTGAAGCTCTTAAGTTGCATCCGCAGTTTCAGGTAACCACGGTCAGGCCAGGAATGTATTTCAATTCTCATGGCTATGGGGGTCTTATACCGCTCCACAGTTTGCCTAACAAGAGCCTGAGGGCACTCTCCCTCCTTGGGAAGGGAGGTCACACTAGTGAAAGCCCTAAACGGGTCCGGCCCAAAATACCTTTCGGACCGCATCTCGGCCTATGAGCCCACGAGGGCCTTGAGATCGTCTGGGGAGGCCCTTCTCTCGATCCCGCCTGCTTCACAGGCACGTCTGGCGGGGACGAGAGAGAGGGCCTTCTCGGTGGTGGCCCCCCGGCTGTGGAACGCCCTCCCTGTTGACATCAGACAGGCGCCCCCCCTTATGTCTTTCCGTAAGAGCCTAAAGACATGGCTATTTGAGAAGGCATTTAATTGAGTGCTACAGTAACTGGTAATGACAACTGGAACGGAATATGGATTACGAGATTGGTTATGATTCTACGATAAGATGGAGCGGATTATTTTAGTGTAATTATATGACTGTATTAGTGATATGTTGGTTTTTTCGTTATGGCTTATTGTAAATTGTCTTTTACATGTTGTACACCGCCGTGAGTCGCCCTAGGGCTGAGAACGGCGGTCAACAAATGCAGCAAATAAATAAATAATAAATAATAAAGCTCCATTTGCGGCAAAGCACTCCTGGCACTCTCGCTGGAGACTGCCAAACCATGGCTTGCAGAAACCACACCTGACTCACACTCCAGATGCAAAGAGGCCTGGAGCAAAGTGAAACCAGAGATTGCTTATCTACACTTGTGGGGAAAGCGGAAAGAGCTGGAGGATGGCCTCCTTCACCCAAATATATTGATGTCACATCCCCCTCCTCCGTAATGCCATTTTATTCATGCAAAGTAAAACTGCATTGGTCCGTACCTAGACCTCTGAGAAACTTCTATTACAAAGAATATTGGTACTGGGACTGTGGCACAACTGGCTGGGAGTCAGCTGCATTAAGATCACTACTGACCGAAAGGTCATGAGTTCGAAGCCAGCCCAGGTCGGAGTGAGCTCCCGACCAAAATTGTGTAGCTTGTTGTCAACCTTTGCAGCCCGAAAGATAGTTGCATCTGTCAAGTAGGAAATTTAGGTACCACTTTGTGGGGAGGCTAATTTAACTGATTTATGAGGCCATAAAAAACTCCAGGAAGTATGCAAAGAATGAGGATGTGACAGCTCCCCTGGTGACCAGAAGTTGGAAAGTTAAATAGCCTCTGAGTGTCTTTCTATATAGGTTCTTGTGGGTTTTTTCGGGCTATAGGGCCATGTTCTAGAGGCATTTCTCCTGACGTTTCGCCTGCATCTATGGCAAGCATCCTCAGAGGTAGCGAGGTCTGTTGGAATTAGAACAATGGGTTTATATATCTGTGGAATGGCTGGGGTGGGGCAAAGAGCTCTTCTCTGCTGGAGCTAGGTGTGAATGTTTCAACTGACCTTCGACAATACATCTTTCTATATATGTTGTGTGTCTATGTCATTGAATGTTTGCTGTGTATATGTACATTGTAATCCACCCTGAGTCCCCTGCAGGGTGAGAAAAGCGGAATATAAATACAATAAATAAATAAATAAAATACTATTTATTGATGATCCTATTTTCCTCCCTAATGACATGAGATTGTCTACAAAACATTAAACTATACTTTACTTTACTTGTATACCGCAGTTTCTCAGCCTAACAGGCGACTCAACGCGGTTTACAACAAAGGTACAACAGTCAACAATATACAATTTAATACCATAAAAGCGTAATACACAATATTGACAGAACAATAACAATCCAATGCATCTCATGACTAAAATCGTGATCCAGTTTCGTCGTCCATATTACCATTCCTGTAATCATATATACAGTTTTCCCTCGCTACTTTGCGGTTCGCTTTTCACGGACTTGGTGTTTCGCGGGTTTTTGCCTCCCAGTTTAATAATAATAATAATAATAATAATAATACTTTATTTATATTCCGCTCTATCTCCCCAAAGGGACTCAGGGCAGATTCCAACCATAAAAGGCAAACATTCAATGCCCGAATCCAACAACAATACATCCATGCTAACGAAATGTATACAACCCAACATATAAATATGAATTATAACTTAACAAACTAAAATGAAATAAAAAGCACAGCCTGTTATAACAGATATAAGACCAAACATACAACATCAAATGGAAACACGGATTTCCTATTTCTTCGGGGCAAATCGATTAATCATTGCTCAAGATATCTATTGAGCTGGTGGGGTGAGCAGGGCACGGATACGGATGGCAGCTATTAATCAGAGGTATAATGGTAGCATTACTAACTACTATTTCTCCTCCTCATAAGCCAGTGAGCAAAGGTATGTCCAGCTGCTTTTAAAAGTGGGGAGGGAGGGGTCCATCTTTAACTCCTTAGGAAGGGAGTAGCAGTGGTGGGGGGGGGGGGCAGCCACGGAGAAGGCCCTTTCTCTCGTTCCCACCAGCCATGCTTGGGACGGGGGTGGAACTGAATCGCTGCCGTTGCCCAGAGTGGCATTCTAATCCCACCTCCTGCAATGATAGAGTGTGGAAGGGGGTTTCACCCTCCCCCTTAGGAGAGAGGGAACCAAACAAGAGAGATTGCAATGCAAAGCAGAGATAGCTAGCAAAAAAAGTATTTGCAGGATTTTCCGGAGGCAGCGCTGATGGAATCGTTCCAGGAGTTGCATGTGACCTCTGTAGACAGTCCACGTCTCACAGGCATATATCAGGGTTGGGAGGACAATAGCTCTATAAACAAGCAACTTGGTATCCCTACGGATGTCCCGGTCCTCATATATATACATATATACATACACACACACACGGCATCTAATTGTTGCCAGTCTGTACGCCACCCTAAGTCGCCTTCGGGCTGAAATGGGCAGGATAAAAATTGTGTAAATAAATAAATAAATAAAAACTAAGCTCCTTTTCACTCTTGATGTCAGTTTGGCTGCATGGCACCTCTGCAGTTAGAAATCAAAGGATCTTTGGATAATCTCAGGTAGATGTTTGACATGTTTCTGGAAACTACCAATGTTGTCTCTGGTATTCTCTGATCCATTTCTGCAAGTATTTAAACATGGTATTACCTAGGAACCCCTGGGTTAAACCGCTGAGCTTCTGAAGTTGCTGTCCGAAAGGTCAGTGGTTTGAATCTGGGGAATGGGGTGAGCTCCTGCTGTTAGCCCCAACTTCTGCCAACTTAGCAGTTTGAAAACATGCTAATAGGTACCACTCCAGCAGGAAGGTAATGGTGCTCCATGCAATCACGACAGTGGCCACATGATCTTGGACGTGTCTCCAGACAACGCCAGCTCTTCGACTTAGCAATGGAGATTAGCACCAACCCCCAGAGTCAGGTGTAAGCTCACAGCAGCCGCTCCCAGAAAAGACACAGGACGCCAATCCGTAATCAATCAGGAAACCTTTACTACTGGATGCATATACACAATGAAAGCCAGGATTGGCGCACAGACGCAAGTCAACCCTTATATACCCTCCCCCACATTCGAATCCCCTCTTCCCGCCTGACAAAGATCCCGCGCAATATTCCCCGCCAAACCACCAACGGGCCCTCCCAAGATCACCAGCTGCAATCCCTTATCAGTTCTCCATGTCAGGAATCCGGGTTTTTGCGCCAACATCCAAGGCCAGGAACCCGGGTCCTGACAGTCAGGCATGACTAGACTTAATGTCAGCCGAAACCTACACCTTTACCTTTTATCAGCTTGGAGGACAACATACAAAGACAAGGAAACCGTTGCCTTGGTGCCATTGCATAAAATGCCACAGACTCACAATCTGTAGCCTGCAATTTCTAAGGGAACTTCTTCATTACCAACCATTCATGATTTCATTATGATGAAACCATAAATTGTCAGTAATTAAGAAGCTCCCTTCAAAATTATAGACTACCTTGAGAAGATTTTAAAAGTAGATGTTTCAAAGGATGTTCTTACTTTGAATTGAGGAGAAATTATGCATTGATAATGTGATTATTAATAAAATAGTTAATACAACTATGATTATAACAAAAGTCCTGAGTCTTTCAAAAGAATATGCAGGATGGGATTCCAAACGGATTTAATCCAGCAGCTAGCAGGCAATGTAATGAGTTTTACCACAACGTAATAAGCTCCTTCTAATAATTCTCATGTTTCACAATTAGAGGAGTATTAGCACACCTCCCGCCTTCTAAGAGGGAGAACGTTCACAAATGCCAATCCATGGCAGACAAGCTTCCTTATCCATGCAACTCAAGGCTCTGTCTAAATACAACAGTTCTGGCAAAGGGATGAAAAGTGAAATTTCGGAATGTGTGTGGCATAACTGCAGGAATGTAAAGATCTCTATCTTGAATTCATTTCTCCAAATCACTCCCGCATTCCCTCCCTATTTCACATTCAGTTGTACGACTACATTTTTTTTTCTGATGTGGAAACAGGTACATTTTTAGAATTCCTTTTTAAGTAGTCTTCTCATACATACATTCAGGCAGTCACGAAAGGTAGCTATGCTGCCCATTTTTAAACATTTACGTTATAACGTGTATATCTACATAATTTAAAGAAAAAACCTGCTGCATGGCATTTCCTCCCAATGATGAAAACTCAAAGATAATTGACTTTCAGTCTTGGAAACTACAAATGAGGTATGTTGGGTTTTCAAAACTCAGCTAATAACTCTTCTCCAGTATTCCTATCTATCTATACAAACAGTCAGAGTAATTAGAAAACAACACATTAATATCAGAGACTACAGAATATTTAAGTAAGAGATGAGCAGCAAGCCAATGTGGTATCAGTAGTTTGGCTATTGGATTAGGACAATGAGAGACAGAAGAGGCATGCCCATATGTGCCCAGATTACAATCACTGACAAGCACATAAAACAACTGCAAGCTTTTAGCACAAGACAGAAGCACATCAAAAACATTTCAGGGTTTAAAAGGTGTATTTATTTATCTATTTTTTTAATTTATGGCATTTATATGCCACCCTTCTCACTCCAAAGGGGACTCAGAGCGGCTTACAAGAAATATTTTCATACAATATATTATATTATTACTATAGTACACAGAAGACTGGACGACTTGGAAGGCGCTGAATAGACTGCGCTCTGGCATCACGAGATGCAGAGCCAACCTTAAGAAATGGGGCCACAAAGTGGAATCCTCGACATGCGAGTGTGGAGAAGAGCAAACCACTGACCACCTGCTGCAATGCACCCTGAGCCCTGCCACATGCACAAGGGAGGACCTTCTTGCGGCAACACCAGAAGCACTCCAAGTGGCCAGATACTGGTCAAAGGACATTTAATCAACTACTAAACTCACAAATGTTGTATTTTGTCAGTTTGTTTGTTTTGTTCTGTTAGAAATGTAATACAATTGACTTTTTGCCCTGACATGACAAATAAATACCATAGTACAATTATCATTATTATATATTACTATATTGCACTATACTATTATATTGTAATCTTAATAGTAATATTACATGTAATGTAAATACATAATTATAATTATAATATTGTATTATCATTACTAGTATTATATTGTATTGCATCATAATATTATAAATATTATATGTATATACAATATACTATACCAGGGGTCCTCAAACGTTTTAAGTAGAGGGCCAGGTCACAGTCCCTCAAACTGTCGGAGGGCCGGATTATAATTAGAAAAAAACATGAATAAATTCCTATGCACACTGAACATATCTTATTTGTAGTGCAAAAGCCACTTAAAATACAATAATTAAAATGACGAACAATTTTAACAAATATAAATTTATTAGTATTTCAATGGGAAGTGTGGTCCTGTTTTTGCTGATGAGATAGGATTGTTGTTTGTTGCTGTGTGCTTTTGAGTAATTATTTATTTTTGAATCTATTTCCTGTGGTGGTCAATGACCGAAATAAATGATTTGATTTGAGTCATTACAAACTTAGGTTGACCCTGAGTGAGGGTCGGGTAAATTACCTTGGAGGGCCGCATCCGGCCCCCGGGCCTTAGTTTGAGGACCCCTGGACTATACTATACTATACTATACTATACTATACTATAGTGTAGCTAAACCAGTGGTTCCAAAATCCTTGGCCTTCAGCTCCCAGACGCCCCAGTCAATTTGTCCACCAAGTTGAACAATTCCAAACCTTTGGTAATGATTTGGAGCAAGTTGGGCAACACAGGAGGTAGCTACTAAGAGCTACCTGTTGAGGCATCAATTTCTCAGTTTGTGCAGAATTGTAAAACATGGAGTTTTTATTGGGAAATCATCATCATCTTTAATTACTTATTAATTGCCCTCCATCCGAGATGCTCCAGGCGATTTACATTGCAGAAATTATACAGGATAAAACACATACAAACAAATATTAAAATTAAATTGACTGCAAACCCTTGGCACAAGGAATTCCCAATTGCAGGGTTCATAGTCAGCCAGAATCTTCTGTGTCCTCTCCTTACCAAGTTGCCTCCAAGCCATTCTTACATCCACTGAAGTGAGTGGCTGCCTAAACCAAGGGCATCTTCATCCGACTGTAATCTCAGTAGCTAAAACCAATTGCATTTGAACAATATGCATCTTCTGTACTGATGGCTTCTGCTTACAATTATTAAACTATCTTCTCCCCAAACATAAATGGCTGTGGAACACTCTCCCGGCACACATCAGACAGGCGCCTTCCCTCATGTCCTTTCGAAAAAGCCTTAAGACCTGGCTGTTCGAGAGGGCATTTAATTAAGTGCTAAGCAACAACATTACGGTAATGAGAACTGGAATGGTACAAGGAAAATGAGACTGACTATGATTCTACTAAGAGACGAAGCGGATTTTTATGTAGTTTGTATTTGTTGTATAGTCATATGTTGTTTTTTTTTTTTAAATATCATCTTTATTAAAGTTTTCAATACAAAAAATAGGAACTTGTTGTGCATGAGAAAGGGGTTAGACAGTGAGGGACGGGGCGGGGCTGGAAAGGGAGAAGGGAGTTAGGATGGTGGGAAGGACGGGTGGGGTGGGGGGGGAAAGGAGCAAGATTAAAAAAGATAAAAAAGCTTGACTTCCAAATAGTCCGTCGGGGTTATTCCAAAAGATGTTGGTATTCTTCATAATTCTTTCTCTTAGCCTCTTCATTCTACCTTCTGTCCCAGCAATCTGGGGCAATGTTTCTCTTTTCCTTCAGGAATGATTTCATTAGTTCCCAACCCGTCCTATTTTTTCTCTTTTTGTCATACATCAGAGTGGCCAGCGTGTCCATGTCCATTAGGTCTCTGGCTTTCAATAGCCAGTCCTCGGTAGTTGGCTGCTCTTTTTTTTTCCACATACTCGCTAGGACGGTCCTTGCTGCGGCTGTTAAGTGATACAATAGTCTCTCTTTATTACTTTCTAGTTTAAAATCTATCAAATGGAGTAGGTAGTATTCTGGCCTTAATTCAAATTTGGTTTGTATGATTAGCTGGATCTGCTTATGGATCTCCACCCAAAAGCTCTTCACTTTTTTGCACTGCCACCATGAGTGAAAAAATGTCCCCAGGTGGTCACCACATTTCCAACAACTACTATTCGTTCCTTTGTAGAACTTGGCTATTCTCTGGGGAGTGAGATGCCAGCGGTACGCCATCTTGTACCAGTTTTCTGTAATCGATGTCGCTTTTGCAAACCTGATTTTCCTTTTCCAGACTGCTTCCCACTCCTGCAGTAGTATGGTATGACCGAAATCTGAGGCCCAAGCGATCATACTTTCTTTTACTAGTTCTGTTTCGGTATCCCAAGCGAGGAGTTTTTGGTAGAGCGCTCTTATCAGTTTTTTCTCCTTTTTCATTATAGAATCCCAGAAATTGTCTTGTGGCGCAAACCCATTTTTTTTGTCCTCTTTAAAGGCGTTTGCTACTTGATAATAATGGAACCAGGACATGTTTCCGTCCACCTTCCTAATTGCCTCTATCGATTTCAGTTTCAGCTGATTGTCTTTATTTTCTAGAAGTGTTTTATAGGTGTGCCAGTTGTTACTTGGGAATTCCCTCTTATGGTTGGCTTCAATGGGTGACAGCCAAAGGGGGGTTTTGCTGTAGAAGTTTCGTTTGTATTTTGTCCAGACTTTAAGGAGAGATGCGCGGACAAAGTGATTAGTAAAGTTTTTCTCGATCTTGGCTTTATCGTGCCAAAGATAGGAATGCCAGCCTCTGCGGATGTCAAATCCCTCTAAATTTAGGAGTCTTGTCTTTGCGAGCGTGGTCCATTCCTTAATCCAAGTTAGGACGCAGGCCTGGTAGTAAAGCTGAAGGTTTGGGAGGCTCATACCTCCCCTTTCTTTTGAGTCTGTCATGGATTTGAATTTAATCCTGGCCTTTTTTCCGTTCCACACAAATGCCATGATCTCCCTCTTCCATTGTGTGAAACAATGGTTAGTCCTTAGTATCGGGATCGTTTTAAAAAGAAAAATCATTTTGGGGAGTAAATTCATCTTTATTATGGCTATCCTACCAAGAAGGCTTAAGTTTAGGTGTTTCCAGCTGGCCATCTTCTTGGTGATTTCCTTCCAAGTTGTTTCATAGTTATTTTTTATCAATTGGTTGTTGTTTGCCGTAAGATGAATCCCTAGATATTTTATCTTATTTGTGATCCCGAACTGTGTTATTTCTTGCAATTTGTCTTTTTTGACTGCATCCATGTTCTTAGTCAGTATTTTGGTTTTGGCCTTATTGACTTTAAGGCCTGAGACTTTCCCGTAGCTGTTTATCTTCTCCGTCCACTTTTGAATTGTCTCTATCGGGTCCTCGATTATACAAACGATATCGTCAGCATAGGCCTTTATCTTAAATTCGTCCTTCCGAACTTTGGTGCCCTTTAGGTTTGCATCTTTCCTGATATCTTCCAGCAGTATTTCGAGAGTCATGATGAAAAGTAAGGGCGATAGAGGGCAACCCTGCCTGGTGCCTTTCTCGATGTCAATGTTTTCTGTCTCTTGCCCGTTGATCCGCAGTTTTGCCCTCTGTTTGGAGTATATTGTAGTTATGGCGTTGGTGAAATGATAGCCCATGTCTCTTTCTTTGATTACTTGGAGCATAAATTCCCAGCTGACGCAGTCAAAGGCCTTTTCTGCGTCAAGAAACAACAGGCCCAGCTCTTTCTGCGTGTTGACTGCGTAGTATTCTATAATGTTCAGGACTGTTCTTACATTTTCGCTCATGTGCCTCATTGGGAGGAAACCGGTTTGATCCTCGTTGATGATGGCGTTTAGTAGTTCTTTCAGTCTGTTTGCTAGTATGCTAGCGAAGATTTTATAATCCGTATTCAGGAGTGATATTGGCCTGTAGTTTTTCATGTTCTCTAGATCGGTGGTTTCTTTTGGGATGAGGGTGATGGTTGCCTCACGCCAAGTGTCGGGCATTCTGGCTTCAGATTGGATGTTATTGAATATGACTTTTAAGTGTGGGATCAGCTCTTCTGAGAAGGTTTTATAGTACTTTGCGGTAAAACCGTCGGGCCCCGGTGCTTTATCTCTGGGCAAGCTGTTGATGGCTTTCCTGATTTCAGCTTCTTCTATTTCTTTATTGAGGGCTTCTCTCTGTTCGTCACTTATTTTCTCTAACTTGTGTCTTGCTAGATGTTCTGTAATGTCTTCCATTCTGATTTTGTCACTTTGATAGAGTTCATTATAAAATTTCCTGAACTGGGTTTTAATGTCTTCCTCTGTATAATAGATCTTCCCGTTCTTTGAGATTTTGGCTATGTGGTGAGATTGTTTTTTCCTCATAAGTTTCCTTACGAGCCATTTGCCCGGCTTGTTTGCATTAGCAAAGTGATAAACCTTCATGTATTTTAGGTTTTTGGCCAGTTTTTCTAATTGGTATGTGTTCAGCTGTTTCCTCAGGAGTTCTGTCTCTAATCTGATTTTCTTACTTCTTGGCTTTCTCTTTAATTCCTCTTCCTTTCTTTTTAAGTTCTTCGTGATGGTGTTTACAGCCTCCTGTCTCCTCCTGTTCCTTATTGCCCCCTGCTGAATGAAGTGCCCCCGCATTACCGCTTTGCTAGCGTCCCAAATCACTTCTTCCTTCATCTCCGTGCTCTTGTTTAATTCAAAGAATTCCTGAAGTGATTTCCTGTATCTTTCTATATCTTCGTCTGAACTTAGTAGGTATTCATTCAGTTTCCATTTTCGGTGGGGTGTTGTGCCTTGCAGTTCTACCAGGATGGGGCAATGATCGGACATTGTTCTGGGCAGGATTTGGACGTTGTTTATCTTACTGGTGAGAGTGTTTGATGCCCAGAGCATATCTATCCTGGACCACGATGAATGCCTGTCCGAGAAGTAAGTAAAATCTCTTCTTTCTGGGTTTCTCATTCTCCAGGCATCCTCGAGGAAGAACTCTTTCTTTAGTTGGAGGAGGCTAGATGGTAACTTCCCTCCATTCGGGTCCTTTCTATTCTTTTTTGTTCTGTCCATACTACAGTCAAGCACCCCATTGAAATCTCCCGCTATGATCAGTTCCATGCTTGCATGCTCTGATAGTCTTTTCCTGAGATCTTTTATAAAATTTGTCTTTGGGCCTATGGGGGCATAGATGTTACATATTAAAATTTCCTGTTCATTTCTTCTGATTTTGATCCCTATCATCCTGCCTTCTTCGTCCTTGAAGGCCATAGTTGCATTTAAGGATTCTCTGGCGTATATTACTACCCCTCTTTTTTTTTGTGATGCTAGTGCAAAGAACTCGTTTCCGAGTTGTGGGTGTACCAAAAGTGTGCTGTGTTTTTTGTGGATGTGCGTTTCCTGCAGGGCGATGATATCGTAGTTGCCTTTCTTGAGTAGGTTGAAGGTAAGTCTTCTTTTGTTGGGGGAGTTCAGCCCGTTGATGTTGTTGGAGAAGATTTTTAGATTATTCGTCATCAATTGGTTGGTTTGCCTGCATTGAAGGTCCCATGTCCTTTTCCCCTTCTTCATTGTCCAGTGAGTCGGGCCTTGGTCTTTTCTTATCTTTTCGGTTTCCATCCCCCTCCTTTCTTCTATCCTTTGTGTGTTCGTGGTGTGGATAGGTTCTCTCCGCCTCTCTGAAGGTATTTGGTGTTTGCGCCAGATCTTTCAGGAGTTTTTTATAGAAGTCTTTGGCCTTATCTTCTGTTGTGAGCCAGAATTTGCTTTCCTTATACGAGACTTGTATTCCTTCTAGGCGTTCCCATCTAAATTTGATCTTATGTTTTTTTAACTCTTCTGTCAGGAAGTAATATTTTTTCCTTTTACTCATTGATGCAGACGAGAATTCTTTGAGTATGATTATCTTTCTTCCTCTGTAGTTAGCCTGGCCGCTGGCTTTCATCTTTATGATCTCGTCGCGGACACTCTTTCTGCAGAATTCTACCACAACGTCCCTGGGGACTTTGTGTTTCCTGGCATAACTTGAGTTGACTCTTTGCACCGTGTCTATTTCCTTGCTTAGTTCTTCCGGTGCCATATTTGTCAAGTTCGCTGTTATTTCTCTAACTATCTCTCTCAGATTCTCGCCTTCCTTTTCTTCAATATTCCTGAATCTAAGTTGGAAATCCGTCTCTTTACACGCCCAGAGTTCTTGTTGTTTTTCTAGTTTCTCGTTTGTTTCCTCCAGTTTTTTGATTTTGGCCTCGGTTTTTTCCTGATTCTTTTTTAAGATTGTGTTCTCTTTCTTCAGTGCTTTCATTTCATCTTGAACTCCACAGACCTCTTTCTGGATATGGGCCATGTCTTCTTTCATTTCTTGTTTTAATTTTCCCAATTCCTTCTGGAATAGTTTTTCCATGTTTTGCTGTGTTTTTTCCTGGCTGTCTTCTATTTTCTTCTCTATGTTTTCTTGCATCTTCTGTATTTCCTGCAGTAGTTCCTTCAGTGTTGTTTCCTGTTGTGTCGACATTCTCCTCGCTGGGGTAGGGGTAGGTATTGTCCCCTGCTCTGGAATAGTGGTCAGGGAGGTCGCGGAAGTCATGCTTGTGGATGTAGTTATCGGCGTTAGCACTGTGTTCTTAGATTTACTTTGTTTTCCTGTTTTTAAGCTTTTTTCCGAGAGCATTGACCCTTCCCTTTATTGTTGTTGTCTTCTTTTGTCGTTTGATGTTTGTGGGTCCCCTTCCACTGGGTTCTTAGGGGGGAGAGCTTCTTCCCCTGGGTCGGTGTTAATACACCTTGAAAACCCCGTCTGGTTGTTCTTTGCCCTGCTTTCCTCCCCTTCCAGCTGGGGTTTGGTTGTTCCTACTGTCGTGTTCTTGAGTTGCCCTTGGGGTTCTCCTCCCGCCTTAGTCCTCACAGACCTTCTGTTCTTCTTTTCTTCTCCTCTTTTCGTTCCCCCTTCCTCACTCTTATCCCCCTCGCTGCACTCTTCCACTTTAGTTCTGCTTTTCCGCTCCTCCTTCCCAAGCAGAGGTCTTCTTTTTCCCCTTTTTCCCAATGTTTCGTCTCTCCCCAGCCCCCTCTACTTCCCCCGGTCTCCCAGGTCTAATTCACCCCGTAGCCTACCTTTCCGGTGTTCTTCTGGCTATTTCAGGGTGTTTGGTGCACCCCGCGTTCCCTTCAGTTCCCTTGGCGGGGGCGCTCCTCCGCGCTTCCTTCTCTGGCCTCCTCTAGCCTCTCGCGGAGTTCTCTCGCGAGATTCTGTACTCCCGCGGGGTTGCGCGAGAGTAGAGCCGGCGGTTCGTGAGTAGACGCGGGTCTACTCGTCCTGCTCTTCTTCTGAGCTCCGAAGGATTGGGGGTAGGTAAGCTGCGGCTTGGGTGCGGAGGGGGAGCGGGGATAGGGTGTAGTGACCGGGGGGGAAGCCCGTGTATGTCTTCTGTTAAGGGGGTTGGATGGGGTTGTGGAGTTGTAGAATTTACGGGCCTGGTCGGGTGGGGGAGAGGTTGGGGAAACGGGGAAGTGGGGAGCTATGTTGGCTTGCTGTGGCCAATCCCCTTTCTCCTTTCTTAGGGTCTTTCTTTTGATGGAACTTTGAGTTTACTTGGGCTGCTTTGTTGTATTAGTCCTCTTCCTTACCTTCTTGGAGGCGCGCGATGGCTGCCCTGAAGTTTTGGAGAGTTTTTTTGAGCTGTTGGCTGTTTGGCTTCTGTTTGGCTTCTTGTGCTTCTCCAGCTTCCGCTTTGGAGCTTCCACTTGGAGTATTTTCCTTGGAGTATTTTCCTTCCGCCAGCGTTACTCCAGCCAGGCCCGTGTTTTGAACCTGCCACCGAGTCTTCTTTCCAATTTCTTTCTCCTGCACCCAGTACTGGTACTTGGTAGTAGAGACCTGGGTCTTTTACCCCGCTTCTCTATTTTTTTTTCCTTATTTTTTTTCCCTCTTGTTTCTAGTTGTACTTGCGGTAAGCTTAACAAGGGCAGGCGGCGTTTACGGCTCTCTCGAGCCGTGCCTTCCCCCTGGGCGCCAACCCTCCCAGAGCCGAGCGAAGTCGACCACCTCCCTTGAGGGGAGACGGTTCGCGACCACCCGTGCTCCGTTGGTGGGCCTTGCTTCAAATCGACCTCTTGTCCGTCGATTTGTGGGGGGGTAGTCCCTCCCAACCCATTGGGGGATGCTCAGGTCTCCTTAGGCTCACGGAGCTTCAGTGACCTGCTGCTGCCGCCATGACGCCCTCGCCGGAAGTCCTCTATAGTCATATGTTGTTGATACTGGCCTCTGTAACTGTCTTTTTATGTCTTTTTATGTGTACTGTACACCGCCATGAGTCGCCCGTAAGGGCTGAGAATGGCGGTCAATAAGTGCATCTAATAAATAATAAATAAATAATAATAATTAAGACGATTTCCGCAAGTTCTGGCCTTGGAATATACCTCCTGTGTCTTGTTGTAAATTCACAAGCACCAATACTACTTTTTCCCTTTTTATACTTGCACTATTCTGTTCAATAAGCAAACCTCACTCTCTGAAGTTAAATTGATCCATGACCAGGAGTTTTCTCTAAGGGTTGATTATCCTCAGGCTTCTCATTGAATTGGACTTGTCTATCTGCGCGACCGCCTCCTCCCCTATGAGCCCACACGGTCCTTAAGATCTTCTGGGGATGCCCTTCTCTCGCTCCCGCCCCCGTCTCAGGCGTGGTTGGTGGGGACGAGGGAGAGGACATTCTCGGTGGTGGCCCCCCATCTCTGGAACTCCCTCCCTAGGGAGATCAGGCAGGCACCCTCCCTAGCCACATTCTGTAAGGAACTAAAGACATGGCTGTTTCGTTGTGCCTTCAGCTGATGATCCCTATGACAAACGATTGTACCATGATCTGTTTTCACCATTTAACTTGAATTCCTATATTACATCATTATTCATATATGTAAGTTAAACTGAGATGATCCTGACCTGTTTAATTGCTCTGTTCCCAAGTTATCTCCTGTGCCATTTATGTTCCTACCCACCTTATTGAACTATCTATCCTTTAATCAATTTGTACGCTGGCCTTCCCCCCCCCCCCCCAAAAAAAATTGGTTTGCTGTTGCTTGATACTTGTTTATTACTGTTATGCTGTTTGTGCTATTTTAATTTGTAATTTGCTGTTTTCTTTGCTTTTAATCTGTATGTTGCCTGGGCTTGGCCCCATGTAAGCTGCCCCAAGTCCCCTTGGGGGAGATGGAGGCGGGGTAGAAAAATAAAATGGGAAAGAAGTTGGCACCTTCGTCCATTTATGGTGGAAATGCAAAAAAACTAAATCCTTCTGGCGGGCGATTCATAAAAAGATGGAACTAATTCTACAAATAAAATTTGATCTCAAGCCGGAGTATTTCCTATTGGGTATAACTGATTTTGAAATGAAAATAAACACAAATAAAATTTTCATCTGCCTTATAACAGCAGCCAGGATTAAACTAGCACAATTATGGAAAACAAACACAATGCCAACTATAGAAAACTGGCTATTGAAGGTCCGGGACATAATGAACATGGATTTACTCACACAAAGACTAACAGACAATAGTACAATGAGACAAAAAACAAACTGGGAAAAAATCACGGACTTCATTAGGAACGAGAAACCAGAAATATCTTTGCAAGAGTCATAAGAAACCTCAAAGACCAAAATAGAAAGAAACTAGAAGGCAAAAACTAGAAAAAGGAAGGAAAAGAATGGACAACATAACTGGAGAAAACCTGGAAGCCATCTTATCTTCCTTCTTTATTTTATTCTTTTTTTTCTCTTTTCTTTTCCCATATCCCTATTTCCCTATTCCATTTTCCTACTGTCCTTATACAATATGTTCTCACACATTTTTTCTTCTTTTCACACTCCAGTTTAATAGAGTTTAATTTTATTTGCAAGGGAAAAAAATCAATAAAAATATTTATATATATAAAAAGAAAAATGAAGTTCTTCTTCTACTACTACTACTACAACAACAACAACAACAAATCCAGGCACTCTCCAAAATGCTTTATGGTGCAAAAGTGCTAAAGGATGCCACAAATATACATTCTCAGTGATAAGAAAAGCCAAGATCAAGATCTTGACACAATTACTAGGCTCCGATTTATACACAAACCTTCATATAATAATCTGATCAAAGAACAAACACTTTATGTTCATATTGCAGTCCATGAAAGCTTATGCCAGTTTATGTTAAATTGTTTAGCAGCCACAAGATTATTTTCCCTATTTTCCCTGCAAAATACTAACATACCTAATCTTGAGATATTTGCTTACGGACATGTCCCAAGAGTTAAAATAAATGGAGTTCTTGAAAAGATCAGTACTTTGACATGGTGGAAAATGAGAATCCAATGTATTCCTTTACAAAGTGTAGCAGAGTTAAGCCAGGGACTGGTAAATACTTGGCTCAAGGTGTTGGAAGAGGATTGAATTGTGTGTCTCTGGCAACACAAAGGAGAGAGGAATAGGAGCCTGCACTGCTCTCTCGAGCAACACGCTTTCACAGTCCAGTCATGCATCATATAATCGGCAGAAAAAGGCACCACTAAACATCCATCAATGCCACTAGGAATCTCACAGAAGACAAAACACTGGCTTTTATCAACTGATACCAATTGAAACACAAACAACCCCAGGATGCTACACACAAACACACACAATGATATGCAGGGCTCCAACCTACCATGTGAAAAGCAAGGCAGCAAATCCACATAAGCCTCCCTTTATGGAAGTCAAAGGAAGGTTTCACAAAATAAAATGAGATGCTAGTTATCTTTCACATTCGTCCTGGTGGCCACAGAATACATCTATTTCTTTATTTATTTACAACCCTGCATTTCTACCTTGCTTTTCTCCACCCCGGCAGGTCTCAAGGCGGCTTACGCACAGACAACTCTTCAATGCCATAAAACAATGTACAATTAAAATAAACACTTAAATAGAATTATAAAATACATTAAAACAAATAAAAACATTGAAGACAATATCTTCACAATTAATCATGTAATCCAGGCCGTTCCAATAGTCCTTGCACATAATTCCCAGGCTTGACATGCAAATCATCTTATTACCAAGCAGATAGTCAAACTTTTTTGAAACACACAACCATGAAGATCACCACGACCCAGGAAGGCAAATGAGTTATACTTACTGAAAGGATGACTTTGCTCTTTTCGAAACACCAGAATTTGGAGCAGGCATGGGCAAATTTCAGCCCTCCAGGTGTTTTGGACTTCAACTCCCATCATTCCTAAGCCCCAGCCACTTAAGTGGAAAAGGAGAAGAAAAGGAAGGGGCCTGATGCTGTTAGGAATGGTGGGAGTTGGAGTCAAAAACACCTGGAGAGGCGAAGTTTGCTCATTCCTGATTTAGGCCCTTTGCAAAACATACTTTTAGTCGTTGATGTCCCACAGTATAATCCCTGATGAAAGAGATAACAGAGGTGTGTGTGTGTATGTGCCAGGAGCAACTTGAGAAACTGCAAGTCGCTTCTGGTGTGAAAGAATCAACTGTCTGCAAGGACGTTGCCCAGACGAAACCCGAGTGTTTTGATGTCTTACAATCCTTGTGGGAGGCTTCTCTCATGTCCCTGCATGGGGAGCTGGAGCTGACAGAGGGAGCTTGTAAAGAATTAATGTTTGAATGTATGTAGAAGGGCAGAAGAAACAGGCCTAAAGAAAAACCAACATGGAGTTCGCACAAGGCATGATATGGGACGGCCTTGGCAGTCGAAGCGAGGAGGCAGTAAGGCATAGCTGAACAACAATGGAAAATAAGGTGTGCGACTGGGCATGTAAAGAGGGTGCAGGTGTACCCCATAAGTCATATGGCCTGGAATGAGGATGTCCTGGACTGGAACTGACTTGAAAGAACAGAACAACGTGATTATTAAAACGAAGAAAAATGGATTTTGGCCTATAAATGCAGGGGACCCCAAGAACATGCACGCTTCCTGATCCGAGGCAACGGGAACGTCCACACCTTCTCAGAGGAAAGCTGATCATCTTCGTCTGGAGAAGGCCTGTGTGTGTGTGAGTATGCGTGAATGTGTGTGTGCACAAGAGTTCTCCCTTGATATGATTCTGATATGATTCTGTGATGATTGTATTTCAATAAATGTTACATAAATAGTGTTAAAACCAAATTTGGTCTCTAAAGTGTCTGATTGGTCTAAAAAAAGGTAATGTCCCCTGACATTAAGTCCAGTCATGTCTGACTCTGGGGTGTGGTGCTCATCTCCATTTCTAAGCCGAAGAGCCAGGGTTGTCCATAGACACCTCCAAGGTCATGTGGCCGGCATGACTGCATGGAGCACCCTTACCTTCCCGCCGGAGCGGTACCTATTGATCTACTCACATTTGCATGTTTTCGAACTGCTAGGTTGGCAGAAGCTAGGGCTGACAGCGGAAGCTCACGCCGCTCCCCGGAATCGAACCTGTGACCTTTCTATCAACAAGCTCAGCAGCTCAGTGCTTTAACCCACTGCGCCACCGGTCTAAACTTCCTTACTATTCCTTGAACACTCTGCACAAAAGAACAGGAACCTCTTTGGGTTCATAACAAGCTCAACCCGCTCTCCCCAGATTCAAACCTCTGACTTGTTAGTCCGCAATCCTGCCAGCACAAGGGTTTAACGCATTGCAACATTGGGGGCTCCTAGACCTTTTCATAACATAATGTAGCTGGACTTACCTACCTGAACCCAGAACAAAAAAACGAAATGCTAGCCGGACGTCCGATCCTCTGCAGCAGCCCTCACTACTCAGTCTGGTCATCACCACCGCATTCCCACATGATTGTCTCTATGGAAGGCTTCATTCCCACTTTAGTAGAAGGGTCATCACCATACAAACGTCAAGGGATGCTGAAAAGAAAAATACCTCCTTGCTTGCCTCCTGCGAGATCCATGCATCAGCTCCTCTTCCGATCCAAAAATGTCACTGGATTATTAAAGAGAGGGGAGGAAACAAGCAAGGCACAATCAAGCTGATTCCTTTTTCACAAACTCTCGGCATCCTATTCTAGTGGGAAACTACTCAGCAGGTCATTTTCCCAGATAAAGTTCAGTTTTGGGAACCAAGAATGTGATACTGAACAATAGCCTTTCTCTGTGAGTTTGCTACAGAAGGAACATAGCAACATCAACGAGCCACTATTCTCCTTTCAGATTCCCATGGGAAGAAGTGCGCCCTTGCAAGATGGAGATACGCAAAAAAAAGAAAGCCAAGTGGAAACAGAGAGTGTTGTATAAGGGACGCACTCGTTGCAAGAGGTCAAATGCAGTCTGCAAACGCTGCCAAAACAATTGGGCCCTGAGCGCTCCCCATACCCAAGGCTGGTCTTTGTCATACGGGGCTTTAACCACACACAGATTAGATAACCAAAAGGGAGAAGGGAAAGAGAAGAGATCTAAAAGTTAGAAGGAAAAAAGACACAGCTATAAACCACAGTGTATATAGGACTGCTGAAACGCTACATGTTTTTAGCTTTTGATTTCCACAAAATCATCACACTCTTTTAACCTTAAGAACAGACAAATATCCTGAGCTCTGAGGATTATTGCCTGGGAAGGAATCCCCCTGGAGCATTGCAGCGCACCCAAATACCTGGGAGTCACTCTGGACCGTGCTCTGACCTACAGGAAGCACTGCCTGAATATCAAGCAGAAAGTGGGCGCTAGAAACAATATCATACAAAAGCTGACTGGCACAACCTGGGGATCACAACCAGATACAGTGAAGACATCTGCCCTTGCGCTACACTACTCTGCTGCTGAGTATGCATGCCCAGTGTGGAACACACCTCACCACATTAAAAAGAGACATGCCGCATTATCACGGGGTTTCTGTGCCCTACACCACTGGAGAAACTACACTGTTTAGCTGGTATTGCACCACCTGACATCCGCCGGGAAGTAGCAGCCAATAGTGAAAGGACCAAGGCAGAGACATCTCCAGCTCATCCCCTGTTTGGGTATCAGCCAGCATGCCAACGACTTAAATCAAGAAATAGTTTTCTAATATCTACACTCGCTGGAAGACCTCAGCAAGCAAGAGTCCAAAAGTGGCAGGCTCAAACCCGGAACCTCAATCAATGGCTGGGCACACAGAAAACTGGGCAACTTGGAAGGCGCTGAACAGACTGCGCTCGGGCACCACGAGATGCAGAGCCAACCTTCAGAAATTGGGCCTCAAAGTGGAATCTCTGAATGCGAGTGTGGAGAAGAGCAAACCACAGACCACCTGCTGCAATGCACCCTGAGCCCTACCATATGCACAATGGAGGATCTCCTTGCAGCAACACCAGAGGCACTCCAAGTGGCCAGCTACTGGTCAAAGGACATCTAATCAACTACCAAGCTTGCAAACTTTGTGTTTTGTTTGTTTGTTAAAAAATGCAATACAACTGTTTGGTTTGCTCCTGACATGATAAATAAATCACACTCTTTCAAAACACCCAGCACAATTCGAAATCTGAGACACAAACCAAGACTCATTATTTTCATCCAGAACACTAACGTATAGTAGAATACTCCGCCCAATATAGCTTTCCATTACATTTGCTCATGATCCTAATATAGCATCACCAGCTGGTTGAACCACATCAGTCCTCAGAAGGCCACAGCTGCCTCCCTAATGCTATATAATTTTATTATCTGTTTATTAGAGTCATTATATCCTGCCTTTTATCCGGAGATCTCAAGGCAGCTTACAAGAAAATAAACATAAAACAAGCACAAAAGCTTTAGAGACTAAAAATATACTAAATAGATTATTAAATTTAAAAACAGATGGTTTAAAACAGGTTAAACCAGTGTATTGTCGAAAGCTTTCATGGCCAGAATTACTGGGATGTTGTGAGTTTTCCAGGCTGTCTGGCAATGCTCCAGAAGCATTTCCCCCTGACGTTTCCCCTGCATCTATGGCAGGCATCCTTAGAGGTTGTGGGGTCCGTTGAAAACTAGGAAAAATTATTATTATTTATTTTAAGCATTTGTACCCCGCTCTTCTCAACCCCCGAGGGGGGACTCAGGGCGGCTCACAATCGGCAGCAATTTGATGCCAACACATACACCATAACAACATAACACAGATTCAACATTAATTAAACCATTAAATTATAAAATAGCCAATTTAAAAATTATTGTTACAATAACAATATAACTGCATCCAAGTTCAACTGAGAGACCCAATCCAAAGCCTGTGCATTATCAATTAAAATATAACATTGCCACTGCTGTTAGGCCTACTGCCTAAATGCCTGGTCCCAAAACCATGTATTGAGCTTTTTCCTGAAGGAAAGGAGAGATGGAGCTGATCTGATTTCCCTGGGGAGTATGTTCCACAGATGAGGGGCCACCACCGAGAAGGCCCTGTCTCTCGTCTCCACCAGTCGTGTTTGCTAAGAGGGCGGGACCGAGAGCAGGGCCTCCCTGGATGATCTTAAACTCTGAGGTTGATACGTTCGGACAAGTAAGCTGGGCTGGAATCATAAAGGGCTTTATAGGCCAAGACCAGCACTTTGAATTGTGCTTGGAACTGAACTGGTAGCCAGTGGAGCTGACATAACAGGGGGGTGGTAAGTTCCCTGTATGCTGCTCAGGTGAGTAAAAATGGGGTTTATATATCTGTAGAATGTCCAGGGTGGGAGAAAGAACTCTTGTCTGTTGGAGGTTGGTCTGAATTTTTCAACTGGTCACCCTGGACAACCTCTGAAGATGCCTGTCATAGATGCAGATGAAATGTCAGGAGAGAATGCTTCTGGAACATGGCTAGACAGCCCAGAAAACTCACAACAACCCAGGTTAAAGCAGGCTTGAATGATAATGATATAACTATAGAGCACGTGAAGCGTGGACCAAAATCACGTTTGGCCCAAAGACTTTAATAAAAAGCCATTGTACTGCCACAATGTATTTCCCATATCGATGGGGCATAAGAGAGGTGCTCCCCCAAACGTTGAGGTCCCAAGGCATTTAGAGCTTTGTGTATTATTATTACCAGCACATTGAATTCACAAGAGAATGTATTGGCATCAAGTGCAATTCTTTCCAACAGCTGTCTTATATAACTGAATGGAATTCCAGTCTGTCGGCTTAGTTTTGCACCAGGTGCCGTTTCCAATGCAACATATCAATTACAAAACCACTTTATGCAATCATTGTGCTAAGAGATGCAAGCTGCAGCTCTTCCCTCATGGAAATAATTCTGAGCAATGTGTACAGAATTTATCTGTTGCACTCCAAGGATGGGAATCACCTCTGTACTTAACACACACTCCAGTCCAAAGTAAAATAGCAAAGCAGTTTATTGAAGAATATATATGAAAAGCAATTCAGTAACAATAGTATTAAAAAGTCCAAATATTAGGAATAATCCATAGAATTCAAAGTACATGAGTAGAATCAAAAACCAGGAATACAAAAGCAGAATAAATCCAAAACATGAGATTCAGAGAAACGTGGAATATGGAACTAGAAATCCCTTGACATAACAGAAGTTCTATACTCAATCACCAACTGGCAAAACAGTCTGCTGGACTCGCTAATATAGACAGAAAATCATGCCTTCTCCCCTAGGAAACTGATAAGGACTTCTTGGCTAGTAATAGTTGTTGTTATTATTATTATTATTATTAAATATTAAATAATAATATTTTTTTTCCTCTCACACCAGAAGTGACTTGCAGTTTCTCAAGTCGCTCCTGACATGACATAATAATAATAATAATAATAATAATAATAAACAACTGGAAAAGCTGACAAGATATGAGGATTTAAAGATCTAACTGCAAAGACTCTGGCACAAGCCAGTAAAGGTGGTCCCAGTGGGGATCGGCACACTGGGTGCAGTGCCTAAAGACCTTGGCCTGCGCTTAAACACAATCGGTGCTGACAAAATTACCATCTGCCAGCTGCAGAAGGCCATCTTACTGGGATCTGCATGCATCATTCGCCGATACATCACACTGTCCTAGACACTTGGGAAGGGTCCGACGTGCGATCCAATACAACAATCAGAAGAGTGTCTGCTGTGGACTCATCTTGTTGTATTTCAAATAACAACAACAACAACAACAACAACAACAACAACTTTATGTTTATACCCTGCCACCATTTCCCTAAAGGGCATCTTGACCATTGTAAACTCTCATGAGAAGCTCTGTGTTGACGGAATATAAATCTCCTATCTAACTGCTCATTAGTCTGCCCAGCTGGACTTTCATTTTCATCCTCTCAGCTTAGTTCAGTTTCTGACCTTGCTTCCCTAGCAAACTGCCTTCCTGGAATGTGGCCTTCAGACAGAGACCGCTCATGTTCAGGGCTTAAAATATCTTGCTGGCTTTCCTGCTGACTTGCAGACCCAGAATCCCTAGTGTCATCAGGCTGACTAACAGGCCCAGAATCCCCAGAGAGATCAGGTGCAGGCACAATCAAAGGCTAGACTACAACACTATCTTCCTTACCCCATTTGGATCCCATCAGTAGAGAAGTACCATTTCTTTCATCTCTTCAGCATTTTCATTTCAATTGAAAAGAAACTTGAATGCATCTGATTTTGGATTTTAGTTTTAGGCAGGTTTAGACTTGCTGAGTTATTACTTGGATGGAAGGTAATCCTGTAATTCCTGGAAACACCTCACATATGAAGAAATCCCTCCTGAAATTGCAAAGAGCTTCCTCCTATCAGAACGGACAGTTCTGTGCCTGTCTAAATAGTATGATTTCATCAGGACAAGTATGATTCCTATGTTCCTATTACACAAAGTGCTTTCTAAAATAATAAGGCACATAACTGCTTACTAAAAATAAAACTCCAAAATAAAAAAAACACAGTGCAACAGTACAAAGGAAAGGACCTGTTATGGACACTGTCAGGAAATCCTTGTGATCAGCTCTTAGTACATCTGTCTTTTTCCAGGCTCTACTCCAAGTGAACAATTCATGCAAGTGTGACTTTTTTCATGTCAGGGGCAACTTGAGAAACTGCAAGTCACTTCTGGTGTGAGAGAATTGGCTATCTGCAAGGACATTGCCCAGGGCACACCAGATGTTTTGATGTTTTACCATCCTTGTGGAACGCTTCTCTCATGTCCCCCGCATGGGGAGCTGGAGCTGACAGAGGGAGCTCAACCCGCTTCTCCCCGGATTTGAACCTCCGGCCCATCAGTCTTCAGTCCTGCCGGCACAAGAGTTTAACCCACTGCACCACTGGGGGCTCCTATGCAAGTGTGATGGGAAGCAAATATGCAATGGCACCATAATACCCAGACTACCACTATTCAACATACTGGTTTCTGGGCCAGTGCTGGTCCACAAGCCATTGAGTGACCTAACTTTGGAGCATTTCCAGGAAAGAAAGAAATAGTTGTGACCCATAGGCATGGAATACTAAAGACTTGCAACTGCTGGTCCCCTGCATCAGACAGCCTGAGAAATGTGGCTATGGGTCATATTGCACTACTAGCTGTCCCCTGCCACGCATTGCTGTGGTCCAGTCTGTGTATATATGTTATGTGTGTATATATGTGTGTGTATATATTTGTGTATATGTGCATATATATGTTTGTTTGTGTATATATGTGGTTTTGTGCATGCGTTGTAATGTATTTTTTTGTTTTTTGGCTTTTTAAGTCTCTTCTGCTGTGTTTTTCAGTGTTTTTATGAGTGACTAGCCATCCCCTGCCATGCACTGCTGTGGCCCAGTCTGTGTATGTGTGTTTTCAGTGTGTGTATATATATGTGTAGATGTGTGTGTGTATATATTTGTGTATATGTGTATACTTATTTATTTACCTTATTTATATCCCGTCTTTCTCTACCATGAGGGGGACTCAAGGCGGCTTAGCATCGCAACTCCATGGTGCCTTAAAACACATGATGTTGTGAGTAAACCAAATGTTATTTTTACCAAAGTCCACTTAATGTTTGTCTCTGGAGTGCATGATATAAAAGAAGTTGCTTTATGTTTGGCAGCCTTGGTGGCACAGCGGGTTAAATGGTTGAGCTGCTGAATTTGCTGACCGAAATGTCGGTGGTTTGATCCAGGGAGCAGTGTGAGCTCCCGCTGTCGGCCCCAGCTTCTGCCAACCTAGCAATTTGAAAGCATGTAAATGTGAATAGATCAATGGGTACCAATAGATTGGTGGGGACAAGTAACAGGGCCTTCTCAGTGGTGGCCTCCTGGCTATGGAACTCCCTTCCCAGGGATATTAGATCGTCCCTCTCCCTCCTGTGTGTTTGTGTATATATGTGGTTTTGCACATGCGTTGTAATGTATTTTTTGGGTTTTTTGCTTTTTAAATCTCTCCTGCTGTGTTTTTCAGTGTTTTTACGAGTGATGGTCACTTATTGGCCTGATAGGTGTCTTGTGTCCAAATTTGGTGCCAATTCGTCCAGTGGTTTTTGAGTTATGTTAATCCCACAAACGAACATTACATTTTTATTTATATAGATACAGTACGTCATTCTAAAATTTTATTCAGGTCAGATATAAAACTGCGATGTATTGGAATAGAATGGTCTACCTTATATCAACCAGCCTACTGCCTTTATAAGTTGGCTGATTCGGAGCTGCTATACCAAGCATGAGCAAACTTGGGCCCTCCAAGTGTTTTGGACTTCAACTCCCACCATTCCTAACAGCCTCAGGCCCTTTCCTTTCCCCCCTCAGCCGCTTAAGCGGCTGAGGGGGGAAAGGAAGGGGCCTGAGGCTGTTAGGAATGGTGGGAGTTGAAGTCCAAAACACCTGGAGGGCCCAAGTTTGCCCATGCCTATGCCATACAATATTTTATCATTAACCAAGTGAGATTCAATATGAGGCTCCCACTGTACAAAACAATGAAATCATAACTTTCAGTTCTGCAAGACTGGTAAGAAGAGCAGATAGAAATCACCAAGAGGAATGTAAACAGAAATCCGGTTTTGTCATAACAGTAAATGCAATGGACAAAGGCAAATGGTCAAGCACTCCGCATCTGAACCAGTTGAGCTTCCCCTTGTTTATCAAGTCAGAAACTTTCCTGAAGTGAACTAGGGAATTCACCTTATCTCTGTTATGGCTGCTGATGCAACCGATGCCACAAATTACATGCTCGGTTCTAAATGTCAACAATAAACATACAAGTAGGTGAAAAAAATCAGATATCTTCGTAATAGGACAGCAGCAGTGAAAATGAAGTACAGAATAAATGGAAAGGATGAAGGGGGAAAAGGGAAAAAAAGGCTTAGGACATATACACTTTAAACCAGGCCTGGGCAAACTTTCTAACTTGGGGGCCTCATGCTAGCTCTCCCTGCTAAGAGGACTGGCGGCCCGGTGATGGAAGAAAGGAAGGAAAGGAGGAAGGAAAGAGAGAAGGAAGGAAGGACGAAAGGGAGAAAGGGAAGGAGGAAGCAAAAAGAGAAGGAAACATGAAAGGGAGGAAGGGAAGGATGGAAGGAAGGAGAAAGAGAGAGGGGTGAAGGAGGAAGGAAAGAGAGAAGGAAGGAAGAATAGGATGGTGAGAGAGAGGAGGGTCTGAGAAAAGAGCCCAAGGGGCCGCATACGGCCCCTGGACTTGGCTTTGCCCATGCCTGCTGTAAACGGTTGATCCAAAGGACAGCACAGTTCCACAATGAACAGAAATAGTTCCCTATCTATTACAAACTACTTATTCCACTATACTGTTAAAGCACCATATTTCACCTTAATTGCCATGGCAACAAACCATAGGATCCTGGGATTTTCAGTTTGGAAAAGGTCATTTAGAATTCCCAGCCAGAGAGCTCTTGCGCCTCAAGGAACTACAAAGCCCAGAATCCCACAGAATCTTGGTATGGTAGTTCAAGTGAAATATAGCTGTATAATGTGATACGTGTCTAAGTATTAAGACAAATGTATACACTGCCAGGCTAACATTCTCATGACAATTTGAATGGTTTCATCCGTCCTACTAGTGTATGAACAGCACCGATACCAAGACTACTAATAAACATTCACTTGAGCTTCCAAACCACATCTTTTGAATATACTATATAGCCTTCGCAAAGGATGCTTTCGAGGCTTCCAAATGGAAATCCAGTTCTTCCTGCCTTTCAGTCCAGATGCACTATATATGTGAATGGAAGTGGAAGAAATGCTAGTCAGCAGGGAGAACTCTCTTTCTGTGACGCCTGTCAGTCAGGACTCCCATTCACCACCAAGCTGACCCTGCAATAACAGCTCTCATCAGTTATGCTTTTCTAGATGCTGAAGCTTAAAAGCACCAACAATTTAAAAAATAGTCTGATTTTCAGGAAATTTTGTCCCCAAACCACACAGAACGTCTTTCAAATGTGTGAAAGCACCCAAATACCCACCACCTCACCTATACAAGCACCTCAAGACTCCATAATACCCCCAGGTACCCTCTGCAATCCCTCTTGAAATGAAATTAGGAAGTGATGGGAAGTAGGTTCGATCGAAAGGTGAGATAGAAGAAGGACCTCAACCCCTGGTCCCTAATCTCCCTATGCATGGAAACAGCTTGAAGCAGGAATGCTCCTATTCATGCGGCTCCTTCGCATGAAGGCCTCCTTGATATAAACATAGCAGAGTATCTGCAAGGGTCAGCTGGAAGAGCATGAATCTATTTCCTGAACCATGTTTATACATTTACATAACATGGCACAGGCACTGCTTTGTTTTGAGGCAAAATGAACATAAAATAGAGGCACAAAAGAGCACAACAAAGGCTCTTCTAATCAAACATGCCTTTTCCCATAGAGTTTCCGAAGACAATAGTTCTCTGCTACTGCTACTCTTCAGTAATCAATATTCAGACACACATGCATTGCTTCTGATTCTGGAGGTAGCATATTGATCAGAAGATATCGGATATCCTCATCCCTCCAAGAGAAACCAGAATGATTACAACTAGCTGTAACTGTAATTATACTTATTGGTGGAAGGCCTGTGTATTGCTTTCTGTATTAACACATATTAAAACCCTCTAAAACGACTCCGGCCCTGTTTACCTCTCCGAACGTTTTCTCCCCTACGAACCATCAAGATTATTAAGATCATCTGGAGAGGCCCTGCTCTCGGTCCCACCGGCCTCGCAAGCGCGCCTGGTGGGGACGAGGGACAGGGCCTTCTCGGTGGTGGCCCCGCGACTCTGGAACTCTCTCCCTCTGGAGGCCAGAACCGCCCCATCCATCCTAACATTTAGGAAACGGGTGAAGATGTGGCTGTGAATGAGACAACACCATAGGACCCTGGATGGAAGTTGATGTAGACCCATCTTAATACGACGACTGACCACTGTAGTTTTATATATAGTGTTTTTAAAGTTGTTTTTGTAATTGTGATATATGATATTTTAATGAGTGTATATGTTTTTTATGGCTGGAAACCGGGCTGAGTCCCTCAATGAGAAGCTCGGTATAGAAAACTGTGAAATAAATAAATAAATAAATAAAACAACATGTAATTGCAAAATTGGGGAATCCACACTCTCTATCCAGACCAGCATTTCTCAACCTGGGGGTCAGGAACCGAGGGGGGGGGGCTCACCAAAGACCATCAGAAAACACTTCTTCTCTCCCGTCCACCATCTCATCCTGACCAAGGGTAACCCTTTTGGAATCCAAATGTTTCCTGTCTTTCCTTCACTTTCTGCTTCCGAAAGAGAAGAGGAAGGGGAGGAAAAGGACTTGGGGAGAACCCCCTTCCTCCTGGCCTATCCAACCCATTACGGCCCGCCATGCGGTCCCAAGTTAGAAAGTTTGCCCATGTTTGGTCTATATAGAAAGCCAAAAACCACCATCTTGAGCAATTCACAAGAGGGCCTCTTTATTAGATCTCCACTGTATTGTTGATAAAAGGACAAAAATGTAAGAAAACAGAACCACAAGGAACCCATCAAAGAGAGCAGCCACGGCAAAGACAGCGAACATATTTTCCAGAGCTGTAGCTCAACCAAACAGAACTTGAAGATAGCACAGCAGATGCGGGCTTCACATTTTACCGACAATTCTATTTTCTATTTACATTTGTTTCACTGAACTGTCAATGGAAAGCGCACATTTATTCTGAGCTTCTCAAGCTTAACTAGTAATGTTGGCTAACCGTTTGTACAGCATGACATACTATGCAGAAAAATGCCTGAACAAACAAGGGTCAAAGCTCGGAACAGAACTACGATAACTGAGATACCTTTCATAGGTAACACAACACGAACAAGATCAGTGCAGGTAGCCAAGGCTCTAAGTTAAATGAAAAGCAATCACTCTGGAAACTAGGATCCAAATCCAAGTTCAGATATGGAAACCCCCAGGAGACCGTGGGAAGTCACCGTGTCCCTGTCTCAAAGGAGGGCAAAAACAAACCCCTCTGAATGAATGTTGCCAAGCACGCCTCATGATAGTGTTGCCATAAGTCAGAAACAATGTGAAGGCACACAACAATGTGGTAACTAGGCCAAGGTTTGTATTGGCTTGCATCACGGGCCTCTCCTTCAGAGCAACAAGTTCACCTAGAAAGGTGGGGCTTTTTCCATGCACAGAATTGCAGTCCTGGCCTCCAGTCTGATACTCTTCTTCTCCGCATAGTTTGGGGGAATCCTCTGCTCCATTTCCCAAGGCCAAACTTTTGAGGCTAGGATTTTATTTTGGGGTTGTTGGCCTCAACTCTATTACCACAATGGTAAACTCTGACATTCTGTAGAGGAGAGATCTTTCCTAATAGCACACAAAGCACCCGGACACAAACACACCTCTTATCTGAAGGCCATGGCCAGAACAAGACTTTGGCAACAGAGTATGAATTAATTGTTCCGGGAGGAATGTACATAGATACCTCAGAAGGGAAGTAACTAATATTCAAGATCGTCTAGGAATGTGATATTAGATAGAAAGAAGAGTTAAATAAAGAGTAAATGTGAGCTGTTTGAACTACAATGTGACACATGGATACTGCGTCGGGTTTCACAATACAAACAATACGTAATACGCCTTCTACCTGTCTCAGAAGACACCCTCCCAAAATGCCAGAACGGCTTTCGCCCCTCCAGAGGAACAGTGGACATGATCTTCACTGCACGACAGCTCCAAAAAAAGGCTGGAAATAAAACCAACCTCTGTACATGACATTAATTGACCTTGCCAAGGCATTCGACACAGTGAATTGCAGTGCTTTCTGCACCATCCTCCAAAAAATAGGATGCCCTGACAAATCTGTGAACATCCTGCGATTCCTCCATGATGACATGATGGCAACAGTTTTGGACAACAATGGCTCCCAAAGTGACCCATTTAAGGTGGAATCAGGTGTCAAACAGGGATGTGTTATTGCCCCAACTTTATTCTCCATCTTCATCGCTCTGACACTTCACCTTTTTGATGGGAAGCTTCCCACCGGAGTGGAAGTCATCTATTGGATAGATGGCAAGCAGACTGAAAACCAAAACCAAGGTCACAACAACAACTGCTATAGAACTCCAATATGATGATAACATAGTCTGTGCGCATTCAGAAGAACACCTACAAGACACTCTAAACGCATTTGCAGAAGCATATGAGAAGCTCAACCTCTCACTAAATACCGAGAAAACCAAAGTGCTCTTCCAGCAAGCACCAGCCAATCCCTCTTCAATGCCAGAAATACAGCTTAATGGTGTAACATTAAAAAATGTTGACCATTTCCGCTACCTTGGCAGCCACCTCTCCACAAAAGACAACATTGACACTGAAATACAACACGGCCTCAGCTCTGCGAGTGCAGCATTCTTCTGAATGAAGCAGAGAGTCTTTGAGGACTGAGACATCCATAGGGATACCAAGATGCTTGCTTATAAAGCTATTGTCCTCCCAACCTTGCTATACGCCTGCGAGACATGGACTGTCTTACAGACATCACACTCAACTCCTGGAACAATTCCATCAGCGTTGCCTCTGAAAAATCCTGCAAATCTCTTTGGAAGACAGGCAAGGAAATGTCAGTGTACTGGAAGAAGCAAAGACCACCAGCACTGAAGCAATGCTCCTATGCCATGAACTCCACTGGACTGCTCACGTTGTTCAAATGCCAGATCACCGTCTCCCAAAAGTTACTCTACTCCGAACGCAAGAACAGGAAAAGTACGGTAATGTTGGTGGACAGGAATAGAGATTGAAAAATGGGCTTAAAGCCAACCTTAAAAATTGGCAGAGACCAAGAATTAGGAAGCCCTGGCCCTTGAGCACTCTAAATGGTGGTCAGCGTGACCAGTTGTGCTGCAGAATTCAAAGAGGCACGAATGGAGGGCAAAAGGGAAAAACGTGCCAAGAGGAAGGCGCGTCAAGCCAACCCTGACCATGACAACCTTCCACCTGGAAACCAATGTCCTCGCTGTGAGAGAACATGCGGATCGAGAATAGGGCTCCACAGCCACCTACGTCTCTACTACCAAGACACTACACTTGGAGAACCATCATTCTCGGGCTACGAGGGATCACCTAAGTGAAATAAGTGACAATACATATTAAATGCCGGCACTGTTATTGTTCCCTACTATAACCACATCACATCCCAAGAAAATATTTAGTGTTTGACATCAGAACTACATCTTCCAAGCCAAAGGATCCTCTTTTCCTGTGCCTACCTCACTCAGTTAAAACAGATAATGCAGGGAACAACCAATGCAGGGAGGAAATGGGACATGCCCAGGATCCTCTTGGTATTCATACCAAATTTTCGGGGTCTAGATATCTGCCCAACTGCTCTTTGGAGGGAAGGATAGTAGATGAAGTCCTTTGGCCACATCAGGAGAAGAAAGGAAAGCTTAGAGAAGACAATGATGCTAGGGAAAATGGAAGGAAAAAGGAAGAGGGGCCGAACAAGGGCAAGGTGGATGGATGGCATCCTTGAAGCGACTGGATTGACCTTGAAGGAGCTGGGGGTGGTGACAGCCAACAGGGAGCTCTGGCATAAGGTCACGAAGAGTCGGAAACGACTGAGCGAATGAACAACAACAAGATATCTGAGAGCACACAGGAGAAACAGATTATCCAATTTCCTATAGATCTTCATGAGACAACGGAGGAGACTGTGACATTGAACATGGTGCCAGAAACAAAATGAACCCTCTTTGTGAACTCCAAATAAATACATTTGTGTATTTGCCTGCCTTTCATTTGTCTCTCCAACTCAAGTTTATTTCCAGAATACATTTTTCATTGTTCTCCCTACATTACCATCCCATAATATGTGACCTCAACAACCACAGACAAAGGCCAGCAGCAAACTCCCAGCCTCAAAAGTCTTATGACTACAAAAGCCACTGCAACTGTTGGATTGTTGCAGTCTTTTCTAGAATTACCCTGCTCATTCATCGTTTGCAACACATGTCGAATGCTAGCCAAGACTACTTCCATCTAAAGAATTCAACCACATTATAGATTTGACACAACGTCCATTCATCCTGCACAATGCCCCTCCACACCTTTTGTGGTTCCACAGTATGTCCAATGAATCTTTTCTTTTCAACTTCCAAATGACAGAGGAGATCCTGGCTTCATGTCTATTTTATGTGTGTTTATAAGATGAGTTTCATCTTATAAACATCTCACTTTTGGATTTATACAGCAACAAGTCATTTAGAGGTACGTCATATGTTAGATAAACATATGATTCTACTCTATGCTGCCAAACGTCCGCAACATTTCAAGCTTTAAATCTTAAAAATGATTCTAAAACTTATTGTAATAATAAGGGAGAAAAATATGTTAATTATGCAAAGGCCAAGTTGACAAATACATGAGTAAAGATTCTATTAAATGAGCATCAACTCACTGATTAAAATGTGATAATTACAGGCGTGCAATAGAAGAGTGCTATATTGACAAAGTACTCCCTGTATTTGAAAACAAACAACCTATCATTAGTTAATGTTTCCTAGAATTAGTCCTTACTAGTAGCCTAACTGTGTTGTCATGGTACAAGCTAATGTTCTGCAAGGGAATGAGATGTAACAGGCACACAAGAGCTAAAGAAATAATAATAATAATAATAATAACCATAACAACAACACTTTATTTGTACCCCGCTACCATCTCCCGAAGGTACTTGGTGCGGTTTACATGAGGCCCAAATACAACAATACAAGAAGTAAAACAACAATACAAGTAATAAAAATTAAAAAAAAAACATAGACAATAAGATATACAACATTATCAATAAGACAGCACACAATTAAAAACAGTGGGAAGGCCAAATGTAAAATTAAAATTGGAAGTGATGCTGGGACATGGACGAAAAGTTGATAGTGGTGCTTGTGGAAGGGCATACGAGCAGACCTAAAGAAATGTAAAGTGCTTTGGAGGACAAAGTGCTATGGGATCATTATTCCGGGAAGGCACACTGGAACGACCACGTCTTCAAGTTCCTCCTAAAGACTGCCAGAGTTGGGGCCTGTCTGATGTCTTTAGGGAGTGAGTTCCAGAGTTCTAGGCTAGCAACATTCATATTTTAACAGTTTGAGGTTCTCCAACTTCATAATATCATGTTCTGCATACAAATAATTGCACAGAATTTAGATTAATATATCTCTTTTGTAAATTTCATGTATTTACCAGATGCAGGATATATCAGAATGGTATCATACTTTCTATCCTCAAGGCAGTATGATGCAAAGTTGATTCCAAGGGTAAACATCTGCATGTTATTTTATAAGCAAATTATGATATCAGATAAATCTAGCAGACACAGACACCACCCACTTTGGTTAGGTTTGGATCCTACACATGCATATTCAATTTCTGTTTTGTCTTTCCTTGCAAATAAAAGGCCAGTGTGACTTAAAAACCAATTAAAAACACCATTGCAAATACATATAAATACGATATTAAAATCCATATTAAGATTTAATCTGATTATGCATCAAGGCATACAGACAAGTATAATAAACAGATTGTCGGAAATCTCATCTATTTGCATCTGAGCAGGGCTTGACATGCCATCCTGACCAGCACCATTTTTTGAATGCCATCCACACGCCTGAAATCCCAGTTGCCCCCAGCCCTGACTCACACATTTACGCACAATGAGCTTGAACAAATACACAGGAAGAAACTGTGATGGTGAAATCTGCAGTGACTCAGAGTGGAGGTGAAGAGTGCTGCCAAGGTGTATTTTCCACTGGCTTCACAACGCAACCTGAGTCCTGTTCACAGACACAGTATCTCCACATAGTTGCACATTAGCAGAGATGTGAAGAGGGCAAACCATCAATCAGGAAGGCCCTGGGCTGAATCTTGCCTGGGTTATTTGCTCCCATGGGTCTCTGGCAAACTACTCTCTCAAATGATTTCACCATCAGATATATGAGTGCTAATACCTTAGAGACAAGGTAGGCTACTTATAACAAATACTTTTAATAAACAAAGTTTACAGGATTTGTTTTAAGGGTTGCGATTGTTTCCAAAGCCCTCTGAATATTTAAAAGTCCTGCAAAAATGGCGATTATTTTATTTCTATATGAAAGGGATGGTTAATGAAATCTTCTACAACTTTAGACCTTCTACTACTCACAAGTGGCAATATATTTCCCAACCACTTTGCAGATTTTGTTTATTTATTTATTTACTATATTTGTATACCGCTCTTCTCAGCCCTCAGGCGACTCAGAGCGGTTCACAATAGCAAAATTCAATGCTTAAAACATCATAAACAGTTAAAAACAATTAAAACAATAGCATTATAACAATCAATTAATAATAATAATAATAATAATAATAATAATAATAAACCTTTATTTATACCCCGCTACCATCTCCCGAAGGACTCGGTGCAGCTTACAAGAGGCCGAGCCCAAATACATCAGTAAAAACAACAACAACAATACAGACAATAAATAAAATCATAAACAAAGCAGTAAACATTAACAATAACACCATGATGCATTAAAAACCTGTGGCAGGGCCAAATGTAGTAATTAAAAATTTAAAAATAATGCTGGGCATGACCAGGTGACATATAACTAGGATAGGTATTTGGAGAGGGATGGAGCGAGCAGACAATCCTAGATCACTAGTAAAGTGCATTTAGGGACATATTAGGGACATATCCTATATTTGTTACACTGCCTATTCAAATGCCTGCTTGAACAACCAAGTCTTCACTTTCCTCCAAAATGCTAACAGAGAGGGGGGCGATCTAATTTCTGCAGATAGGGCGTTCCACAGCCAAGGGCCACCACTGAGAAGGCCCTGTGTCTCGTCCCCGCCAGATTCTTTCACCATCCCACACTCATAAGATCCAACAATTGCCACTAAGAACAACTGCAGACAAGATTACAGAACTAATTTATCACACTCAAATAAAGTTTCTATGGAAAGCTCTTGTCAGTTTCAGCCCTACATCCAGCCATGGAAGTTGATGGTTGATCTCAGACCCGTTCCTACTTTTTAGGCCCTTGTTCTCATTTAGATGGACAAATGGACAATAAACAGAGGCTGGATGGCCATCTGTCAGGGGTGATTTGAATGCAATATTCCAGCTTCTTCATAGGGGGTTGGACTGGATGGCCCATGAGGTCTCTTCCAGCTCTTTGATTCTATGTGTTTCCAGGCTGGAAGTAGATGGAGAAGGCTCCCAAGAGGCAATCTTCCCTTAGAATCATAGAATCATAGAATCAAAGAGTTGGAAGAGACCTCATGGGCCATCCAGTCCAACCCCCTGCCAAGAAGCAGGAATATTGCATTCAAATCACCCCTGACAGATGGCCATCCAGCCTCTGCTTAAAAGCTTCCAAAGAAGGAGCCTCCACCACACTCCGGGGCAAAGAGTGGTTCTTAACCAGTGGTTCTCAACCTGTGGGTCCCCAGGTGTTTTGGCCTGCAACTCCCAGAAATCCCACCCAGTTTACCAGGTGTTAAGATTTCTGGAGTTGAAGGCCAAAACATCTGGGGACTTATAGGTTGAGAACCACTGCCCTAAACAAACCACATGCAAAGTGGAAACCCTGCTTAATCGGGAGCAAATTATGCCAGTCTCCTTTCCTTGATATGCTCAATTTATTGATTTGTCAGTTTGGTGAGGGTAATGAAAATAACAATACACAGAGCCACTAACCAGCCATGGAAACAGAAAGGTCCAAGAGTCAGAATGGCCACCTCCATCCAAACTAGGCCAGTTGGTATAACCTGCCTGACAGGTAGATATTCACTGTGTAAATGTTTGAAGAAGGGGGAAAACAATGAGCATGTTATCAGCAATTTGGGCCTGAGAGGGAGAAACCTGACAGATTCACAGCCACCCACAGGCCTAAACTTTCAAAAGAGATAAGGAAGAGATAGAAATGTTGGGCCAGCTCCAAGGTTTGTTCAATCAACCAAAACCCAGGTCTCCAGGCTAAGTGTATAAGGTGCATATGAAACTTAAATTAACTAATTAACTAATGTAAATTAACCAGGGTTCTATTTCCAAAATATTTCATGATGTATATCCAAATATTCCAATATCCAAGGGGGAAGATTAGAGTATCCCTTTAATCAGAATTTCAAAATCCAAAATTGTCCCCCTGGGTGTTTGAGAGAGTGGCACGTTTCCTTTCTGGAGATTCAATGTACACAAGCCTTGTTCTGTTCACAAAATTATTAAAAATATTGTGAATAACACTGTCTCCAAGGTATTGTCGAAGGCTTTCATAGCCAGAATTACTGGGTTGTTGTGATTTTTCTGGGTTGTATGGCCGTATTCCAGAAGCATTCTCTCCTGACATTTCGCCTGCATCTATGGCAGACATCCTCAGAGGTTGTGAGGTCTGTTGGAAACTTATTTGTACCCCGCCTTTCTCAACCCCCCAGGGGGCTCATAAATGCTTCTGGCATGCACATATGTGGTGGGAATGTCCAAAGGCAAAAACATTTTGAGAACAAATAACAGAAAAAATGGAGAAAATATTTAAGATACCACTTCAAATAAATATGGAGTTGATGTTCATGGGAATATTAGGAAACAAGAAAATCAATCCAAAATATCAAGATTTCTTCAAAGCAATGATTCTTGCTTCTTCAAAGCAATGATTCTGTGATAGCTTGGGGTTGGAAAGATGCAAAAAAACCGAATATGGCTAATTGGAATAAATATTTGTTTGACCAGATCCAATCAGAAATTATTGCAAATGTAACCTGTGAGGATATGAAGGAAGATAAAATGAGGAAAATTAAAGAGAAATGGTTCATATATTCAGAATAGATAAAAAGAGGCGAAGCCAATGTAAATATTGTACAGTGATGGGAAAAGCTGAGCTCATGGATGGAGTTAAAGTTCTAATGGAAATGTGGTATTTGGGGTGGGGGGGGGGGAGGGAAGGGAAAAAACAAAAACAAAAGAGTGAATGAACTCTAAGACATACTAGATAAGTGTGTGGATAATACTGAATGGAGGAGGTGGAGGATAATGGTGTAGACTTGTGGTTATAGACGACATGCATGTGAACATCCTGCGGCTCCTCCATGATGACAACAGTCTTGGACAGCAATGGCTCCCAAAGTGACCCATTTAAGGTGGAATCAGGCATCAAACAGGGATGTGTTATTGCCCCAACTTTATTCTCCATCTTCATCACTATGATACTTCACCTTGTTGATGGGAAGCTTCCCACCGGAGTGGAAATCATCTATCGGACAAATGGCAAGCTCTTTAACCTCAGCAGACTGAAAGCCAAAACCAAGGTTACAACAACATCTGTTATACAACTCCAGTATGCTGATGACAACGTCATCTGTGCACATTCAGAAGAAGATCTACAAGCCACTCTAAACACCTTCGCAGAGCATAGGAGAAGCTCGGCCTGTCATTGAACATCAAGAAAACCAAAGTGCTCTTCCAGCAGTCACCAGCCAATCCCTCTCCAACGCCAGAGATAAAGCTTATTGGTGTAACATTACAAAATGTTGATCATTTCCACTCCCATGGCCACCACCTCTCCACCAAAGTCAACATTGACACTGAAATACAACACCGCCTGAGCTCTGCGAGTGCAGCATTTTTCCCAATGAAGCAGAGAGTGTTTGAGGACCGGGGCATCGGTAGGGAGACCAAGGTTTATAAAGCTATTGTCCTCCCAACCCTGCTATACACCTGTGAGAGGTGGACTGTCTACAGACATCACATGCAACTCCTGGAACGATTCCATCAGCGCTGTCTCCGGAAAATCCTGCAATTCTCTTGGGAAGACAAGCGGACAAACGTCAGCATGCTGGAAGAAGCAAAGACCACCAGCACTGAAGCGATGGTCCTCCGCCATCAACTCCGCTGGACCGGCCACGTTGTCCGGATGCCCGACCACCGTCTCCCAAAGCAGTTGCTCTCCTCTGAACTCAAACAAACTAGTCCAATGTGGGCTAGGCAAAACTACGGTGAGATGGATCAGTAATTGGTTAAATGGACGAACGCAGAGGGTGCTCACCAATGCTTCCTCTTCATCTTGGAAAGAAGTGACTAGTGGAGTGCCATCAGCAGGGTTCTGTCCTGGGCCCGGTCCTGTTCAACATCTTTATTAATGACTTAGATGAAGGGCTAGAAGGCAGGATCATCAAGTTTGCAGACGACACCAAATTGGGAGGGATAGCCAATACTCCAGAGGACAGGAGCAGGATTCAAAATAATCTTGAGAGATTAGAGAGATGATTGGCCAAAACTAAAAAAAAATGAAGTTCAACAGGGACAAATGCAAGATACTCCACTTAGGCAGAAAAAACGAAATGCAAAGAGACAGAATGAGGGACGATGAGGCCTGGCTCGAGAGCAGTACGTGTGAAAAAGATCTCGGAGTCCTCGTGGACAACAAGTTAAACATGAGCCAACAATGTGATGTGGCGGCAAAAAAAAACCCCAATGGAATTTTGTCCTGCATCAAGAGGAGCCTAGTGTCTAGATCTAGGAAAGTCATGCTCCTCAGGCTCTATTCCGCTTTAGTTAGACCACACCTGGAATATTGTGTCCAATTCTGGGCACCACAACTCAAGAGAGAGATTGACAAGCTGGAATGTGTCCAGAGGAGGGCGACTAAAATGATCAAGAGTTTGGAGAACAAGCCCTATGAGGAGCGGCTTAAGGAGCTGGGCATGTTTAGCCTGAAGAAGAGAAGGCCGAGAGGAAATATGATAGCCATGTATAAATATGTGAAAGGAAGCCACAGGGAGGAGGGAGCAAGCTTGTTTTCTGCTTCCCTGGAGACTAGGACGCAAGGGAACAATGGCTTCAAACTACAAGAGAGGAGATTCCATCTGAACATGAGGAAGAGGAAGAACTTCCTGGCTGTGAGAGCCGTTCAGCAGTGGAACTCTCTGCCCCAGAGTGTGGTGGAGGCTCCTTCTTTGGAAGCTTTTAAACAGGGGCTGGATGGCCATCTGTCAGGGGTGGTTTGAATGCAATATTCCTGTTTCTTGGCAGAATGGGGTTGGACTGGATGGCCCAGGAGGTCTCTTCCAACTCTAGGATTCTGTGATTCTATGTAAACATTACAATCAAACCGAAGATCACCTAAAACCCATTCAAATATTGTAACTACAACACTGAAACGGCTTCCCAGGCTGGTTCCTAATCGCCATTGAGGAAGGAGGAGTTCAACAGGTCGAGGCCTCCCTCAAAGGGTCCCCAAAACAGGCCCAAAGGGAGCCTGATTGGGAGTAGTGCGGCTCCCCTCAGCCCCAGGCGCGGCCTACGGAGCCTCCCTCTCTCCCTTCCCCTTCTCACCTCAAAAAAAGACGGGGAACAGCTCTCCAACCGCCTCCTTCCTTCCTTTCTTCCCCTCCGCGCCTCCTCACACGCCGCCCGCTTTCGCCTTCTCCTCGTTCTCCTCCTTCGCCGCTTCCCGGCTTCCGTCGCTCCGCCTCTTTTTCGTGCGCATGCGTAGAAAGAGCCCGCGAGTAAGGGAGGAACAAACCCTTTCCGCCATTTCTCCTGCCCTAGACTTCAACCTTTTGCGCGCATGCGCCACCGGGTGTTTTTTTTTTCTCTTCTGCTCTGCTAAGCCACGCCCTCCGCTCGCTGATGCCAACTGCTGCAAAAGCTTCCGCTTGGTCCTAGCGCCGGGACGAAGATTGTGCGCATGCTCCAGGAAGAGCCTTAAAGCTGTCATGGGAGTAACTCCAGCTATATAACCTATCTCTACACATAACAATGTTTGTTTGTATTTCTCAAAATTGCTTGCTTTTCGTTCATTTACAAGGATTTAAGACAAAATATTATGGTTTTCTTCATCATCCTCATCATCAATAATAATAATAATTTCCTTCCTCTATTCCTAGGATTTGGCAAACCTTGCACCTAGAAAACCTGATTGGTGAGTATAAGCAGTAATCTACATAAATAATCAAGAGAAGGTGGCAAGACTATACAGAAGATCTGTATAGGAAGGATAATAATATCGAGGAGAGTTTTGACGGTGTGGTGAATGAATTAGAACCAGACATCCTGAGGAGTGAAGTGGAATGGGCCTTAAAAACAAAGATGGCAGGGACCTAACAGAAGCTGAAGAGATCAAGAGAAGGTGGCGAGACTATACAGAAGATATGTATAGGAAGGATAATAATATCGAGGAGAGTTTTGACGGTGTGGTGAATGAATTAGAACCAGACATCCTGAGGAGTGAGGTGGAATGGGCCTTAAAAACAAAGATGGCAGGGACCTAACAGAAGCTGAAGAGATCAAGAGAAGGTGGCGAGACTATACAAAAGATCTGTATAGGAAGGATAATAATATCGAGGAGAGTTTTGACGGTGTGGTGAATGAATTAGAACCAGACATCCTGAGGAGTGAGGTGGAATGGGCCTTAAAAACAAAGATGGCAGGGACCTAACAGAAGCTGAAGAGATCAAGAGAAGGTGGCGAGACTATACAGAAGATATGTATAGGAAGGATAATAATATCGAGGAGAGTTTTGACGGTGTGGTGAATGAATTAGAACCAGACATCCTGAGGAGTGAGGTGGAATGGGCCTTAAAAACAAAGATGGCAGGGACCTAACAGAAGCTGAAGAGATCAAGAGAAGGTGGCGAGACTATACAGAAGATATGTATAGGAAGGATAATAATATCGAGGAGAGTTTTGACGGTGTGGTGAATGAATTAGAACCAGACATCCTGAGGAGTGAGGTGGAATGGGCCTTAAAAACAAAGATGGCAGGGACCTAACAGAAGCTGAAGAGATCAAGAGAAGGTGGCGAGACTATACAGAAGATCTGTATAGGAAGGATAATAATATCGAGGAGAGTTTTGACGGTGTGGTGAATGAATTAGAACCAGACATCGTGAGGAGTGAAGTGGAATGGGCCTTAAAAACAAAGATGGCAGGGACCTAACAGAAGCTGAAGAGATCAAGAGAAGGTGGCGAGACTATACAAAAGATCTGTATAGGAAGGATAATAATATCGAGGAGAGTTTTGACGGTGTGGTGAATGAATTAGAACCAGACATCCTGAGGAGTGAGGTGGAATGGGCCTTAAAAACAAAGATGACAGGGACCTAACAGAAGCTGAAGAGATCAAGAGAAGGTGGCGAGACTATACAGAAGATCTGTATAGGAAGGATAATAATATCGAGGAGAGTTTTGACGGTGTGGTGAATGAATTAGAACCAGACATCCTGAGGAGTGAGGTGGAATGGGCCTTAAAAACAAAGATGGCAGGGACCTAACAGAAGCTGAAGAGATCAAGAGAAGGTGGCGAGACTATACAGAAGATCTGTATAGGAAGGATAATAATATCGAGGAGAGTTTTGACGGTGTGGTGAATGAATTAGAACCAGACATCCTGAGGAGTGAGGTGGAATGGGCCTTAAAAACAAAGATGGCAGGGACCTAACAGAAGCTGAAGAGATCAAGAGAAGGTGGCGAGACTATACAGAAGATCTGTATAGGAAGGATAATAATATCGAGGAGAGTTTTGACAGTGTGGTGAATGAATTAGAACCAGACATCCTGAGGAGTGAGGTGGAATGGGCCTTAAAAACAAAGATGGCAGAGACCTAACAGAAGCTGAAGAGATCAAGTGAAAGTGGCGAGACTATACAGAAGATCTGTATAGGAAGGATAATAATATCGAGGAGAGTTTTGACGGTGTGGTGAATGAATTAGAACCAGACATCCTGAGGAGTGAGGTGGAATGGGCCTTAAGAAGCATTGCTAACAACAAGGCAGCAGGAGACGACGGGATCCCAGCTGAACTGTTTAAAATCTTAAAAGATGATGCTGTCAAGGTGATGCATGCCATATGCCAGCAAATATGGGAAACACAAGAATGGCCACCAGACTGGAAAAAATCAACTTATATCCCCATACCAAAAAAGGGAAATGCGAAAGACTGCTCAAACGTACAGTGGCCCTTATTTCTCCTCATGCCAGGAAGGGAATGCTCAAGATCCTGCAAGGAAGACTCCAGCAAGACATGGAGCGAGAGTTGCCAGATGTTCAAGCTGGGTTTAGAAAAGGCAGAGGAACGAGAGAGGAACCAGATTGCCAATATCCGGATGCTGGAGAATGGAGAAAGGCAGGAAGTTTCAGAAAAACATCTATTTCTGTTTCGTTGACTATTCCAAAGCCTTTGATTGTGTAGGTCACAATAAATTGTGGCAAGTTCTTGGTGGTCTGGGCATACCAAGCCACCTTGTCTCTCTCCTGAGGAATCTGTACAAGGACCAAGGAGCAACAGTCAGAAGTGACCACGGAACAACAGACTGGTTCAAGATTGGGAAAGGCGTCCGGCAAGGCTGCATCCTCTCACCCAACCTTTTTAACTTGTATGCAGAACACATCATGCGAGGATGTGCGGGGCTTGAGGAATGCAAAGCTGGGGTGAAAATGGCTGGAAGAAACATTAACAACCTCAGATATGCAGATGACACCACTCTGATGGCCGAAAGCGAGGAGGAGCTGAGGAGCCTTCTAATCAAGGTGAAAGAAGAAAGCGCAAAAGCTGGGTTGCAATTAAACATTAAAAAAACCAAGATTATGGTGACAAGAATGATTGACAACTGGGAAATAGAGGGAGAAAATGTGGAGGCCGTGACAGACTTTGTATTTCTAGGCGCAAAGATGAGTGCAGATGCAGACTGTGGCCAGGAAATCAGGAGACGCTTCCTTCTTGGGAGGAGAGCAATGTCCAGTCTCGATCAAATAGTCAAGAGTAGAGACATCAGACTGGCAACCAAGATCCATTGCCTAGTCAAAGCCATGGTCTTCCCTGTAGTCACCTACGGATGTGAGAGCTGGACCTTAGGGAAGGCTGAGCGAAGGAAGATCGATGCTTTTGAGCTGTGGTGTTGGGAGGAAAGTGCTGAGAGTGCCTTGGACTGCGAGAAGACCCAACCAGTCCATCCTCCAGGAAATGAAGCCTGACTGCTCACTGGAGGGATGGATAGGAGAGACAAAGTTGAAGTCCTTTGAATGCCACATCATGAGAAGAAAGGAAAGCTTAGAGAAGACAATGATGCTGGGGGAAATGGAAGGAAAAAGGAAGAGGGGCCGACGAAGGGCGAGGCGGATGGATGGCATCCTTGAAGTGACTGGATTGACCTTGAAGGAGCTGGGGATGGTGACAACCAACAGGGAGCTTTGGCGTGGGCTGGTCCATGAAGTCACAAAGAGTCAGAAACGACTGAACGAATGAACAATTCCTAAATTGCTGATTTTACCCAGCTGGTGTGGTGCTTAAAGTCATCAGAGGTGATTCTGCTCGGGAGTGTGTCAATTCCACTCTTGTGCGACTGAATGTGCAATGGTGCAGCTCAGCTGCGCACTTTCCTGTTGTGCAAGAGTTAATCCAGCTCCGCACCTGCCATTGAATACTTACCAAACTTCCCACACAATGGGGCAAAGCTTGTGTCCTCATCCCAGGGCTTACTCAATGGCCTTGGCACAAACGAAAGAACGTCTCATTACTTATGTAATAGCACTTATGACATGAGGAAGAACAAAGGGATTAAGATTTTGGCCATGACAGAAGATGCAGAAGCATTGCACTATCCGTCCTCCACACTTGTGGACTTTTGCAGATTTATCTCGGGGTGCATCTTCACTACAGAATGAATCCAGTTTGACACCACTTCAACACTCATGGGCACATGCTGTTGGATCCTGGGAGTCGTAGTTTTGCAAAGTCTATAGCAGGCATGGACCAACTTCGATCTTCCGGGTGTTTTGGACTTCAACTCCCACAATTCCTAACAGCATACCGGCTGTTAGGAATTGTGGGAGTTGAAGTCCAAAACACCTGGAGGACCAAAGTTTGCCCATGTCCGCCTTAACCCTACCAAACATGGAAGGCTGATAAGAACTCTGTTTACATTGCCATGTAATACAGTTTCAAACTATATTATATATCAGTATAAATGAGGTCTAGATGTTTGTATCCCACTTGTGATGCAGATGCCGCTGGAGGAGGAGCCATATAGTTTAATACTATTTTAATACTGTATATATATATTCGTTTGTGGGATTAACGTAACTCAATAACCACTGGGTGAATTGACACAAAATTTGGACACAAGATACTGATCAAGCCAACAAGTGACTATCCTGCATAAAAACACAGAAAAATACAGCAGAAGAGACTTAAAAAGCCAAAAAAACAACAAAAAATACATTACAACGCATGCGCAAAACCACATATATGCACAAACACACATATATACAAATATATACAGACATATATGCACACACAAAACACATACACAGAAAGGGGAAAGGAGGGAGAGAAGGAGGGAGAGAAAGAAGGAGAGAAGGAAAGAAAGAAAGGTAGAGAAGGCTGGAAGGAGAGAATGAAATAAAAAAGTGAAAGAGGGAAGGAGGGAAGGAAGGAAAGGGACAAGGAAGGATGGAACCAAAAAGCAAAGGAAGTGAGAAAAGAAACAGAGAAGGAAGAAAGAAGAAGGGAAAGAAAAAGAGGGAGGGAAGGAAGGAAGGAAGGAAAGAGGGAGGGAGGGAGGGAGGGAGGGAGGGAGGGAGGGAGGGAAGGAAGGAAGGAAGGAAGGAAGGAAGGAAGGAAGGAAGGAAGGAAGGAAGGAAGGAAGGAGAGAATGAAATAAAAAAGTGAAAGAGGGAAGGAAGGAAGAAGAGAAGGAATGAAAGAGAGAAATAGGGAAGGAAGGAAACAGACAAGGAAGGATGGAACCAAAGAGCAAAGTAAGCGAGAAAAGAAACAGAGAAGAAAGAAGGAAGAAGGGAAAGAAGAAGAGGGAAGGAAGGAAGGAAAGAGGGAGGGAAGGAAGGAAGGAAGGAAGGAGAGAAAGAAAGGAGACAAAGAGGGAGGGAAGGTTGGCCACAGCAACGCGTGGTGGGTGAATCTAGTGTATATACATAAGCTGTATTGCAATGCTTTTAGTTATGAGCCACTTTGAGTTGCCACATGAAGAGAAAAAGTGGGATGTAAACAAACACAGTAATGATAATAATAATAATAATAATAATAATAATAGTCCCATCCCATGCTATGCAGGAAGACACAATCAAAGCACCCCTTACAGATGGCCATTCAGCCTGTATCTTCTACTAGAACAGCATTTCACAAACTAGGGGTCGAGACCCTTGGGGGGGTCGCGAGGGGGTGTCAGGGGGGTCATCAAAGACCACCAGAAAAAACATATTTCTGATGGTTTTAGGAATCGGGTTTGGTGCAGATCCATCATTGTTTGAGTCCACAGTGCTCTCTGGATATAGGTGAACTACAACTCCCAAACTCAAGGTCAATGCTCACCAAACCCTTCCAGTATTTTCTATTGGTCATGGGAGCTCTGTGTGCCAAGATTGGTTCAATTCCATTGTTGGTAGAGTTCAAAATGCTCTTTGATTGTAGACGAACTATAAATCCCAGCAACTACAACTCCCAAATGTCAAGGTCTATTTTCCCCAAACTCCACCAGTGTTCACATTTGGGCATATTGAGTATCTGTGCCAAGTTTGGTCCAGATCCATCATTGTTTGAGTCCACAGTGCTCTCTGGATATAGCTGAACTACAACTCCCAAACTCAATGTCCATGCTCACCAAACCCTTCCAGTATTTTCTATTGGTCATGGGAGCTGTGTGTGCCAAGATTGGTTCAATTCCATTGTGGAGCTCAGAATGCTCTTTGATTGTAGGCAAACTATAAATCTCAGCAACTACAACTCCCAAATGTCAAAGTCTATTTTCCCCAAACTCCACCACTGTTCACATTTGGGCATATTGAATATGTGTCAAGTTTGATCTAGATCCATCATGGTTTGAGTCCACAGTGCTCTCTGGGTGTAGGTGAACTACAACTCCCAAACTCAAGATCAATGCTCAGCAAACCCTTCCAGTATTTTCTGTTGGTCATGGGAGTTCTGTGTGCCAAGATTGGTTCAATTCCATTGTGGAGCTCAGAATGCTCTTTGATTGTAGGCAAACTATAAATCCCAGCAACTACAACTCCCAAATGTCAAGGCCTATTTTCCCCAAACCCCACCAGTGTTCACATTTGTGCATACTGAGTATCTGTGCAAAGTTTGGTCCAGATCCATCATTTTTGAGTCCACAGTGCTCTCTGGGTGTAGGTGAACTATTTATTTATTTACAGCAGTGTTTCTCAACCTTGGGTCGGGACCCCTGGGGGGGTCATGAGGGGGTTTCAGAGGGGTCGCCAAAGACCACCAGAAAACACATATTTCTGATGGTCTTAGGAACCCTTTTGGCAGAGAAGGCTGAAGATCTCTCTGCCTGTCCTCATCCGTGTTGGTGAATGACAATCCCCAACCCCACCAGTAGTTAATGTTGGTCATGTTGGTAGTGTGCCATGTTTGGTGCACATCCATTTTGGGGTGGGTTCAGAGTGCTATTTGATTATAGGTGATCTATAAATCCCAGCAATTACAACTCCCAAATGTCAAGGTCTATTTTCCCCAAACTCCACCAGTGTTCACATTTGGGCATATTGAGTATTCATGCCAAGTTTGGTTCAGATCCATCACTGTTTGAGTCCACAATGCTCTCTGGATGTAGGTGAACTACAACTCCCAAACTCAAGGTCAATGCCCACCAAACCCTTCCAGTGCTTTCTCTTGGTCATGGGAGCTGTGTGTGCCAAGATTGGTTCAATTCCATTGTGGAGCTCAGAATGCTCTTTGATTGTAGGCAAACTATAAATCTCAGCAACTACAACTCCCAAATGTCAAAGTCTATTTTCCCCAAACTCCACCAGTGTTCACATTTGGGCATATTGAGTATTCATGCCAAGTTTGGTTCAGATCCATCACTGTTTGAGTCCACAATGCTCTCTGGATGTAGGTGAACTACAACTCCCAAACTCAAGATCAATGCTCACCAAACCCTTCCAGTATTTTCTGTTGGTCATGGGAGTTCTGTGTGCCAAGTTTGGTTCAATTCCATTGTTGGCAGAGCTCAGAATGCTCTTTGATTGTAGGTGAACTATAAACCCCAGCAACTACAACTCCCAAATGATGAAATCAATCCCCTCCAACCCCACCAGTATTCAAATTTGGATGTATTGGGTATTTGTGCCCAATTTGGTCCATCTTGCAGATTAGATATTTACACGACAATTCATAACAGCAGCAAAATTACAGTTATGGAGTAGCAACGAAAATAATGTTATGGTTGGGGGTCTCCACAACATGGGGAACTGTATGAAGGGGTCGCGGCACTAGGAAGGTTGAGAAGCCCTGTAATTGAAGATGGGTTTTCCCCCAAAGGGCTGGAGCTTTCCAAGAAGGGAGCGAGAAAGCCTTTCCTCCTTCCTTTCCCACTGGTGCATTCCACGGCAGAGTGTCCCCTTTTGGCCTTGGGTCAAGTCCCTTTGCCCTGCGCTTGAACCCTGTCCCGGGACACAGGCTGCCACCCTGCCATCAGGCTTGGAGCCAGCTCTCCTTGTATTCACAGATTCAGATCAGGTTCCTTTGCTGACTCTGGCGCCGCTCCGATTGCGTGCCCCGACTCCCCGTCTGCAAAGCATTTCACTCTTTCGAGTTATCTTTTGAGACCGGCGTCCTCGCCTGCAAGGATTCCAGCCAGGCAACTCAGCCGCTCCATGAATATTGAGGTGCTAAACCTTGCCCGGTACCTGGTTATCTATGCCTATCAGTACCAGGTTGTTTGCCTTGGCAGATAAAGCCAGACACAGGCGTGTCCCCAGGGTAGGCCTTCCATTTGGTCTTCTTTGATGTAATCCTTCCTGCAGAGAAAACAGGAATGCCAATGTTTTGGAATAATCTGAATGTCGGATGGAGGAATGGGTTCAATCCCTGCTCAGCCATGCAGTTTCCATGGATGCATCTACACTGCATATTTAATTAATGCAATTAGACACCACTTTAATGCTCCCTTGATGTCACAGCATCGAGCCTTGGCTCTTAAAGTGGTGTCAAGCTGCAATAGTTCAACTGTGCAGCTGTGCCCATGGGAACCTATTGGGAAGCCTTGGGTAGGTCACACTCTCTCAACCTTGAAGTATCTTCTGAATAACTATGGCCAAGAAAACATGATAATAGGGTTGTTATTATTATTATTAATAATAATAATAATAATAATAGAATCATAGAGTTGGAAGAGACCTTGTGGGCCATCCAGTCCAACCCCATTCTGCCAAGAAGCAGGAATATTGCATTCAAATCACCCCTGACAGATGGCCATCCAGCCTGTTTAAAAGCTTCCAAAGAAGGAGCCTCCACCACACTCCGGGGCAGAGAGTTCCACTGCTGAACGGCTCTCACAGTCAGGAAGTTCTTCCTCATGTTCAGATGGAATCTCCTCTCTTGTAGTTTGAAGCCATTGTTCCATTGCATCCTAGTCTCCAGGGAAGCAGAAAACAAGCTTGCTCCCTCCTCCCTGTGGCTTCCTCTCACATATTTATACATGGCTATCATATCTCCTCTCAGCCTTCTCTTCTTCAGGCTAAACATGCCCAGCTCCTTAAGCCGCTTCTCATAGGGCTTGTTCTCCAGACCCTTGATCATTTTAATCGCCCTCCTCTGGACACATTCCAGCTTGTCAATATCTCTCTTGAATTGTGGTGCCCAGAATTGGACACAGTATAAATTGGACACAGAATTGGACACAATACAAAGACCGTGCTCTTTCAAGTCAAACCTTGAACAACAATGGTTTGTTACCTGAAGATAAACATCTGCATCAGGAGAGGAAGATTCAAGATATTTTCAAACAGGACCATTATTTATTAGAACAGCAGAAATATTCCTATCAAAGACTCAATCTAATAATTCTCAAGTATGACAGATCAGAGGAGTCTTGCTCACCCGCTATGCTCTGCTCCATTGGGAAGAGGAGAGAAAGTCTACCATGGAGAGTGTCAGATCTACTATGGGAAAACAGGATTCTGTACACTTTGGGCTTCTGTACACTAGGCCGTAGTTCTTGCCTAGATTCACCCTCTCAGGGCCAAGACGAAGCAATCCACAGGATTGGATTCAGAACAGAAGGTCAGAAGGTTTGAATGAGGCCCAGGATAGAACCGAAATGAAGACACTGCCATTGTTCTTGCGCCATCCCTCTCCTGCCGCCATTGTTGCTCTCCTTCTTCATTTCTCTGGATGCTGCACGCATTCTTCTCCCATGGCATTGTCCTCCCTGCAGTCACAGCACGGCTGCCGACATCCCCCTGGCGAAGAAGGAGACATTCTTGTCTTGGATCTTGTACTGATAGACACGGAGGAGGTCGCTCTCGGCTCCCGTCTCCCAAGAGCCCCGCTGGATGATGGTCAACTGCAGCAAGAAAGGAAGAAGAATTCTAAACGCACGTCTTGTGTTCAGTAGAATCATAGAGTTGGAAAGGACCCCAAGAGCCTTCTAGCCCAATCCTTTTGCTATGCACTGAAAGCACAATCAAAGCACCCCTGACAGATAGCCATCCAGCCTCTGTTTAATAGCCTCCAAGGAAGGAGCTTCCACCTCACTCAAAGGCAGAAAGTTCCACGGCTGAACACTTCTTCCTCCTGATTTTTATAAATTTCCTCAATTGCATTGGTAAATTGGAAGCCTAGATCCATTTTCCTCATTAAGATTTTTTTAAAGTCCCAGTTTAAATTGTCAAAGGCCTTCTCCGCGTCTAGTCAGGAAGTTTTTCCTAATGTTCAGGTAGAATCTCCTTCCCTGCCATTTGAACCCATTGCTCCATTGAGTCCTAGTCTCTAGGACTATAATTTACTCTTTGTTCTATTTTAATATATGTATTTTGTACAAATATGTTTTAATATGTGTATTTTATATAACACTATATAACACAATTTCTGTTCCTTGGTTATAAAATGATTTCCCATTATAAAAACATGTGGAAAGTTTATTTATTTATTTGCAGTATTTATTAGGCATGGTTAGGTTTGGTCGGAATCTTCATAATTTGGAATAAATTCGGAAAGATTTGCTTTTTGAAGCAATTTCAAGTTTTTAAGGAAACCGGAAGTCTCCTTGCCCTTCAAAAGCTTTTCCGCCATTTCTGTTACGAAGCAGTAAGTGAGTCGGAAATTATTCAGCATTTCCCTGCTTCTTGTCCCTGGCCTCGGCTCAAGCCATTTTAAACCAGAGTGGATGAATTTCCTCCCTTTGCTTCCCTGCCCACCCACCCCCCCACTGCTTCTGGAGTAGAACTACTTTCAAAGTAAAGACCACCCAATGAAACAGGAAATAACACTTTCAAACAATTAAGGAAGGATTTAGAAGTCTCGGAAGTTTAGAAAAGTTTTGAACATTTTTTTCTGTGAAAATTGGAATTGACTTTAGAATCGAACCACCAGCACACTCTACATCCAAAATGAGTTTTGAACCTTTTTTTTTGGGGGGGGGGGGAATCAGCTGTGCTTCACAAAAAAGAAAATCAAGTTGTTAAGCAAGCCTTGCTAATGCTGATTTATTACCATCTCCTTCTATTTATTATATTGCTTTGTTACATGTAGTGGCATCGAATTGCTGCCAAATGTAAGCCGCCCTGAGTCTCCCTTTGGGGGTTGAGAAGAAACGGGGTAGAAATACCAGCGATATATAATAGTACAGGCATGGGCAAACCTGGGCCCTTCAGGTGTTCTGGACTTCAACTCCCACAATTCCTAACCGTTGAAGTCCAAAACACCTGGAGGGCTGAAGTTTGCCCATGCTGATATATGGGCTGATTGCAGCTGCCAGAAGGACCTCATTCCTGTCCCCATCTATAACTATAAAGCTGTCAAATACTTTGAATGGATGCCTTTTTGAGCCATGAGAAAGAGGAACTCACCTCCCCATGGACCTCCTTGCAGAAGCCGGTGGCCAGGCCCTTTGCCCACAGGATGCGGTGGCTCTGGTGCTGGAGGGACTTTGCCAGCCGCTCGTTCTCCTCGTCTTCTGAGTCCTCGCTGCTGCGGACCATCACCACCACGTTCCCCTGAGGAGGAAAATATAACAGGATTAGAAACTGAGGCCACGTCAAGATATTCACATTATTTTTAGTTTGCAACTCCCGTGAACCCTTTTCTGAACAAAAAAACCCAACAAAAACCCCAGTGACAGGTTTCCTTGGGGTTGCCACAGGAAGATATCAACAAGAGAAGCATCAGGATCCCAGAGTTTCAACCCTCATCAACTATGGAAACTCATTTGGCGACCTTAGAGCACATCACTTGGAGCATATCTCTCTCAGAGGAAGGCAATGGTAACCCCATTCTGGAGAAACCTGACCAAAGAAACCCTAAGTCCAAAACTAAGTGTCTCCATCTTCATTTTTTGAAGCTTAACACACTGAACACACTTCCTTCTTCCCGTCTTTGTCAGACTCCCTGTCTCCATCCTTGCCCTTCTCTGGACAAGCCGCAGCTTGATCCAATGTCTCCTTTTTGTGCCCAGAACTGGAGATGGCATCCCAGGTGAGGTCCTTTTGTTCTTGTGAGCATTTTGTGGTTGTGTAAAAAATCTTTAATATGGATCACAGTTTAATGCTGACTTTTTGGCACATTTGCAATGGCTGCTCTTTCGATGCATAAGCAGCCTTGGAGTAACAGCACAATATAAATATGTTTCATCAGCAGCACTTTCTCAGAAATTGCATAAAACCGAAATCCTCCTGCTGTCATCTATTAAAACGTTGTGTAACAGATGACATCAAGGCGGTGCCTTTCAAAGGGGATTCAAAAGGAGGTGTTAGCTTGATTCCCCCAGGCAGGGGGAATCAAGCTGATCAATTGCAACATTAATATTTGCCTCAGACAGACAAGCATTCTTTCTCCCACCCTGGACATCATTTCACTGGACTGTGACACAGCCGGCTGGGAGTCGGCTGCATTAAGACCACTGCTGACTAAAAGGTCATGAGTTCGAGGCCAGCCTGGGTCAGAGTGAGCTTCCGACCAATTTGTGTAGCTTACTGTCGACCTTTGCAGCCCGAAAGACAGTTGCATCTGTCAAGAAGGAAATTTAGGTACTAGGCTTGGGCGATCAAGAAAAAAATTGGTTCTAAACTCGTTTCGTTTCTAGGGTGCGCTAGCATTTCGAAATTCTGAGGACTTCCGAAATTTAAGATTTCAAAATTTCGAAATTTCCGAAATTTTGTAAATTACGAATCGATTCATTAATGGTGGACGCGATTGCGCAATATGCTAAAAAAACCTCCAAATGGGACAGGGGGAACTTCTATTATATTATTATTATATTATTATATTATATTGTTGTATATTATATTATATTATTATATTATATATTATTATAATAATATAATATATATAATATAATATAATATAATAATTTATTATATTATATTATAATATATTATATATTATATTATAATATAATATACAATTATAATATAATAGAATTATAATATTGTAATATAATATATAATATAATAATATAATATAATATAATATAATATAATAGTATTATAATAATACAATATAAGAAAGAGGAGGGAAGCAGCAGAGCAAAGGAACTGGAAGTGGGGTAAATGCGAGATTGTAAAACTTGCACCAGACATACGAAAATAATTACGAAATAATTATGAAATAATTACGAAATAATTACGAAAATTGGAAAAAATTGTTTTGATTCTTAATGACTCCTTACACTATTCCTGCATGGCTCGATATTGGATCGTAAGCTAATTTAAATACAAATCAATAACGAATTACGAAATTAACGAACTGGATCGCCCAAGTCTATTAGGTACTGCTTATGTGGTAAAAATCTCCAGCAAGCATGCAAAGAATGAGGAAGTATTTCATCAGTGTCACAAATGGACGGTGAAGCGACAGCTCCCCTGGTGGCCAGGATACCCTCATGAAAAAGCTGGAATGTTAAATAGCCTCTGTGTGTCCATCTATATATGTTGTGTGTCTACGGCATTGAATGTCTGCCATGAATATGTACATTGTAATCCGCCGAGTCCCCTGCGGGGTGAGAAGGGTGGAATATAAATACGGTAAGTAAATAAATAAATAAATTTCACAGATATATAAAATCCTACTTGCCTAGTTTCCAACAGATTCCTCAACCTCTGAGGATGCCTGCCATAGATGTGGGCGAAACGTCAGGAGAGAATGCTTCTGGAAAATACCAGACAGCCCGGAAAACTCACAGCAACCTAGTATTTATTTATGTTTTTAACTTTCACAAGGGACCTGTGTCCCTAGACCCAGAAAATATGGAGGGCTGACAAATAGCATGAGCAAGCTGTTTAAGAAGTAGGTTAACTCCTTCTCCTTCGCTTGCCCTTGTTCATAGACACTTCTATATCTTTGCACTGCATTAATCCTCCAGTTTGGTCTGTGAACTCAAATCTGCCCTTCGCAGGCCACCCAATAGTGTTGATGTTTGGCCTCAATGCTGACATGGATTGCAGAGCCCCTGTTTCTGGCAGGAGGGGCTGATGCAAATTACAAATACCTTTAGCTGGGTATTTATGGTGACTCTGCAGTAGTGGATGAAGTCCAGGATGTGGGTCAGCCTCACATCCAGGCTGAGCAGGACGCCCAGGTCATCCACCATCAGCACAGGGGGGCCCCAGGAGTCTCCGGCCCCGGGGATCAGGGCTGCCCGGATGCAGTCATGCAGGGCTCTCAGGTTGGAGCCGTCTCCGCTGAAAAGAAAGACCCCAGTTACCTCTGAAAGCAACTGGAAAACTCAACAGTTGCCATTCCTTCTGTAAATGTCGTGAATATATTACATGTAGTTTGAATGGAACTTTATGAAAGATGTATGACTGGGGTCTATATACGGTTCTGGCCCAGCTTACTTGTCCGAATGTATCTCCCTCTACGCTCACCCTCACAGTTTAAGATCATCCCGGAAGGCCCTGGTCTCAGTCCCGCCAGCTTTGCAAATGCGTTTGGCGGGGACAAGAGACAGGGCCTTCTCGGTGATGGCCCCCGCCTGTGGAATTCGCTGCCTAGTGAGATTAGGTCGGCTTCATCCCTCCTGTCTTTCAGGAAGATATTGAAATCATGGTTCTGGGACCAGGCTTTTGGATAACAGGCATAACAGCATTTTAGATACAGAATTGGACGGGATTGGTTATATGGTTGACAAAAATGCTTTTAATTGTTTTTAATTTAATGTATGATCTATTGCAGCGGTTCTCAACCTGGGGGTCGCGACCCTCAAGGGGGTCGCTGGGCCATTTTCCGGGGGTCGCGAAGTTGCCTCGGTTGGCCCCGCCCCCCTCCAAAATGGCTGCCGGCTCCTGTGTGAGCCAAACAGCCACAGCCATGGAGGGGGCGTTTCCCGCTCACCCCACGCGCCATCCGGCCTCGGTCATGGAAGTCCTGTACGCCAAGTTTGGTTCAATTCTATTGTTGGTGGAGTTCAGAATGCTCTTTGGTGCCTGGTGAACTATAATTCACACAAATGCAATTCCAAAAAGTCAGAGCTGAATCGGTTGGCAGTAATTCCAATCCCTTCATCCATTGTCCATATCATTAATCACTATGCTTGAATTATGTTCAATTTGTAATAATGGAAATACATCCTGCATATCAGATGTTTACATTACAATTCATTACAGTACAGTTATGATGTAGCAACAAAAACATGGTTGGGGGGGGGGTCACCAAAACATGAGGAACTGTATTTAGGGGTCACAGCATTAGAAAGGTTGGGAACCACTCATCTATTGTTTTAAATTGTTGTTATATTATTGCATTTGTCTATATGCTGCGACATCTAATTGTTGCCGAGAGTGTAAGCCGTCCTGAGTCCCGTCCCCCCCCCCCCGGGGGGGGGGGTTTGAGAAGGACGAGGTAGAAATGCTAGAAATAAATAAATAAATAAATATTAACTTGGAGATGCCATCCTAAGAAATGAAGCGTAGAAAACTAGAAAAATTCATGGACTGTAATTAAAAGTTGCTGAACTGCTTATCATGTTAGAAGCAAATTGGGGGTACAGTTGTAATGTATTTAAAAACACAAACAAAGCAGAACTGCTGACATTGATGACCAGAGACAAATGCTTAACTGATGAACTCTTGGTGGAAAACAACATGTTTACATTACCAAAGAAAAGGGTCTTTTAAAGTTTATTTATTTTATTTATTTATTTAGAGCATTTGTATCCTGTCCTTCTCAGGACGGCTTACAATGGGCAGTCATTAGATGCTGACAAAGAAACAGAACACAACAGTTCACATAAACTGTTTTTCAGTGTTTTTATGAGTGATGGGCACTTGTTGGCCTGATAGGTGTCTTGTGTCCAAATTTGGTATCAAATTGTCCAGTGGCTTTTGAGTTATGTTATAACATTACATTTTTATTTATATAGATTATTATTATTACATTAATTATTTTACTCTCTTTATTATTATTGGAAAGGGTGAGTAAGCACATTTACACTGAAAAAGGTTAAGACTAATGGTTGAATCAGAGTTGGGCAGCCTTATCTTAAATTACAGTTTTATGTAAATATTCAAAAACATTTAACCTACTGATGCAGCAATTAATGTTAGATAGATAGATAGATAGATAGATAGATAGATATAGATAGATGCATAGATAGGTGGATGGATGGATAGATAGATAGATGCATAGATGGGTTTATGGATGGATGGGTAGATAGATAGATAGATAGATAGATGGATGGACGGATGGATGGATGAATAGATAGATAGATAGATAGATAGATAGATGCATAGATAAATAGATGCATAGATAGGTGGGTAGATGGATGGTTAGAGAGATAGAGAGATAGATAGATGCATAGATAGATAGATAGATAGATGGATAGATAGGTGGATGCATAGATGGGTTTATGGATGGATGGGTAGATAGATAGATAGATGGATGTATAGATAGATAGATAGATAGATAGATAGATAGATAGATAGATAGATAGATAGACGCATAGATAAATAGATGCATAGATAGGTGGGTAGATAGATAGATAGATAGATAGATAGATGGGTGGTTAGAGAGATAGATAGATGCATAGATAGATAGATAGATAGATAGATAGATAGATAGATAGATAGATGGATACATAGATGGGTGGATAGATGGGTGGATAGATAGATAGATGTATAGATAGATGTATGGATAGATGTATGGATAGATGTATGGATAGATAGATAGATGCATAGATAGATGCATAGATAGGTGGTTTTGATTGGTTTCGATTTTTATTTTGAAATTTACCAGTAGCTGCTGCTTAGACTCGAGTCAATCCATTTTCCCTGTTTGTTGTGGTAAAATTAGGCGCTTCGACTTATATTTGGATTGGTTTATATTTGAGGATATACGGTAATTCAGCTTGACAAAACTTCAACTGCAAAGGCTGAATGCTAGGGGATCTCTTTGGCAGAGAAGGCGAAAGGCCTTGTCAAAACATATATCCCAGAATTATTTGGTAGAGAAGCTTGACGTTTTTGTAAAAAGAAGAATTTGGAATTCTACCAAAGTTCTAGAACAAAGCATTGTAATTTTGCGATCTGCTATCAAAATAGAACCCAATGGCAATGAGTAACCCCTGCACAGTTACTCACCTGATGAACTGGAATGGGTTGGCTTCATCCGACTGCTGTCCGTCGCCAAACAAGATGCTGTTTGAGGCCTTCAGCCCTTCTAAAAACACAAGCTGCCCCTTTTCTTTGGCTGCAGCCAGACTGACTCCCTGGAGAGAGAAAAAAATGATAAATATAATCTCTCTCTGCTCAAACCATCCTGCATCAGGCTCTCTGCGTGTGTGCTAAGAAGGGGGCTTTCCCACTGTCTTGCATTTGCAACTGCCTTCCAGCTACATAGAAATCATAAAAGAGACACCTCTAAAAAAATGTGATGCAGAGGTTATTGTTCGTATATAAAATTTGAATCCGCACAGCTTACCAGCTTTTGGGCCACGAAGTTGTAGTGGCTGAAGGACTGCACCATCGCCACGAAGCAGACTTTGCAACCCCCTGAAAAAGAAGACAAAGGCACCCATTTCAATAGGACAGTGTTTCTCAACCTTCCTAATGCCGTGACCCCTTAACACAGTTCCTTATGTTGTGGTGACCCCCAAACATCAATTTATTTTCATTGCTACTCCACAACTATAATTTTGCTCCTGTTATGAATCATCTTGTAAATATCCAATATGCAGGATGTATTTTCATTCATTTGGCACAAATACTCGATACGCCCAAATTTGAATACTGCTGGGGTTGAGGAGAGGATTGATTTTGTCATTTGGGAGTTGTAGTTACTGGGATTTATAGTTCACCTACAATATCAAAGAGCATTCTGAACTCCACCAATGAGGCAATAGAACCAAACTTGGGACACAGAGCTCCCATGAAGAACAACAAATTCTGGAAGAGCGTGGTGGGTATTGACCTTGGGTTTTGGAGTTATAGTTTACCTACATCCAGAGAGCACTGATGCATCTGGACCAAACTTGGCATGAATACTCCGTGTGACCAAATGTGGACACTGGTGCAGTTTGGGGAAGATAGAACTTGACATTTGGGAGTTGTAGTGGCTGGGATTTATAGTTCACCTATAATCAAAGAGCATTCTGAACTCCACCAATAATAGAATTGGGCCAAACTTCCCACACTGAACCCCCACGACCAACAGAAAATACTGTGTTTTCTAATTGTCTTTAGCGACCCCTCTGGCCCCCAACTCGCGACCCCCCTAGGGGTCCCGACCCCCAGGTTGAGAAACACTGCAATAGGACCTTGCAGCCCCCAAGATGTACTTTACAAAGTGCAGAACCTGCAAGGAGCACAATATGGAGCTGCAAAATCTTTGTAATGAACAGGAGGATCTGGGCCTTCCAGAGTGGAAAATCCAGCATATTTTCCCCAAAACTCTAACTTTTAAAAGCAGTCTGGAAGTTGGTTCTCAGGTGGGATAGAAAGAGTCATGCAGGGAAAGAAAATGGATGTTCATAGAATCCTGGAGCTGGAAGAGACCCCAAAGGCCATCCAGTCCAACCAGGCCCATAGCCGGGGGGGGGGGGGGGAGGAGGAACTTCTCAGGTTAAAAAAACAACCTGGTTTACTCATGAATTTTAACTGGTTACCCAAATCCCCATGCTAAGTCTATGAGACGCAAAAAAAATTAAGGGTACCTCCAGAACTGCAAGCACTATCTCAAGCAAATATTGACAATTTATTCACACTGTCATTACTTGCAGCAATAGCCAATGTAGCGAAGCAACCAAGTTGGGAGGGGGGGGTGTTGAATGCTCTCATTAAGGAGGCCAGACTTGGTGGAGGTGGTTGACAGGGGCAGAGCTGCAGGCTATTGAAGGCTGCTCTGCCCCCTGCTGTGCTCTTGGCTTCAGCATGAGCTAAGAGGCAGGTTTCAACCTCTTGTATTTCTGGCTATGGCCCTGAGTCCACCCCCCCCCCCTCTTTCCTTATCATTATATGGAAGAAATCCCCAAGGGCCATCCAGTCCAACCCCATGTATGTACATTTGTCTGTCTGTCTTTCGGTCTATCTATCATCTATCTATCTATACATTTATCTATCCACACATCTATCTATTAATCCATCTATACATCTGTCTATCTATCATCTATCCATCCATCCATCCATTTGTGCATTTCTCTCTCTCTCTCTCTCTTTATCCATCCATCCATCTACCCACCTATCTATGCATCTATCTATCTATGCATCTATCTATCTATGCATCTATCTATCCATCCATCCATCCATCCATCCATCCATCCATCCATCTATCCACCCATCTATGCATCTATCTATCTACACATCTATCTATCTATCTATCTATCTATCTATCTATCTATCTATGCATCTATCTATGCATCTATCCATCCATCCATCCATCTATCCACCCATCTATGCATCTATCTATCTAAACATCTATCTATCTATCTATCTATCTACCTACCTACCTACCTACCTACCTATGCATCTATCTGTTCATCCATCCATCCATCCATCTATCCACCCACCCACCTATGCATCTATCTATCTATCTATCTATCTATCTATCTATCTACCCATCCATGCATTTATGCATCTATCTATCCATCCATCTATCCATTCACCCACCCACCCACCGATCCATGCATCTATCTATCTATCTATCTATCTATCTATCTATCTATCTATCTACCACACAATCCTACCGTTGGAAGAGGTCCCAATAGCCATCCAGTCCAAACCCATGTATATATATATGTGTGTGTGTATGTGTATCTGTCTGTCTATCAGTCTTCCTATCTACCATAGAATCCTAGTGTTGAAAGAAGCCCTCATGGGTCATCCAGTCCAATCCTACATCTATTCCCCCCTCCCTCTCTCTATCACAGAATCCTAGAGCTGGAAGAGACCCCCAAGGGCCATCCAGTCCAACCCCTTTCTTCCAAGCGGGAACATACCGTCCAAGCCCTCCTGACAGATGGCCATCCAAATTTGAGTGTTTAACTGAGGCTTCGGGAAACCAAAAAATCCCTACTTGGTGTTGGGATCCCATTGTGTGCCTCTCCAGGCAAGTCACACTCTCTCAGCCTCAGAAGGCCAAAGGAAAACCTCCTCCGAACACATACTGCTAAGAATACGCTATGATGGAGTCAATTTCATGACACGTAGCAGGATTAAATAAAATGATCAATCACAGACCTGTTCCTCTGCCTACCTTTCAAATAAAAGGAGAGGAAGTGGTGCACCAGGAAGCTGGCATCTGTCTTGGCTGCACACAGCAAAGTCAGCTTGCCCTGGGAAAGAAAAGCAAGGAAAGAATTATAAACTTGGAAGAGTCCCCAAAAAGGGACACCTAGTCCACCCCCTTCTGCCATGAGAAGGAGATTCCACTTGACTCCTAGGCAGCATATTCCACTATCAAGCAGCTCTTCCTTATATCTCGGTGGGCCATATATGTGCACATGCGAATATCTCAATATAAACACAAGCAGATTTGCATGTGTGCATATGAGGTCTAGCCCATAACGGAGGGAATTAAAAAAATCTTCTGTCTGATCTCTTTCTTCCCTCAAGTGTTAATTCTAGCTCTGTTTAAGAGTATAGAATCATAGAATCAAAGAGTTGGAAGAGACCTCCTGGGCCATCCAGTCCAACCCCATTCTGCCAAGAAGCAGGAATATTGCATTCAAATCACCCTTGACAGATGGCCACCCAGCCTCTGTTCAAAAGCTTCCAAAGAAGGAGCCTCCACCACACTCCGGGGCAGAGAGTTCCACTGCTGAACGGCTCTTACAGTCAGGATGTTCTTCCTCATGTTCAGATGGAACCTCCTTTCTTGGAGTTTGAAGCCATTGTTCCATTGCGTCCTAGTCTCCAGGGAAGCAGAAAACAAGCTTGCTCCCTCCTCCTCCCTGTGGCTTCCTCTCACGTATTTATACATGGCTATCAAATCTCCTCTCATCCTTCTCTTCTTCAGGCTAAACATGCCCAGCTCCTTAAGCCGCTCCTCATAGGGCTTGTTCTCCAGACCCTTGATCATTTTAGTCTCCCTCCTCTGGACACATTCCAGCTTAGAGTCAATATCTCTCTTGAGTTGTGGTGCCCAGAATTGGACACAATATTCCAGGTGTGGTCTAACCAAAGCAGAATAGAGGGGTAGCATGACTTCCCTAGATCTAGACACTAGGCTCCTATTGATGCAGGCCAAAATCCCATTGGCTTTTTTTGCTGCCGCAACATATTGTTGGCTCATGTTTAACTTGTTGTCCACGAGGACTCCAAGATCTTTTTCACACATACTGCTGTCAAGCCAGGCATCTCTCATTCTGTATCTTTGCACTTCGTTTTTCCTGCCAAAGTGGAGTATCTTGCATTTGTCACTGTTGAACTTCATTTTGTTAGTTTTGGCCCATCATCTCTCTAATCGTCAAGATCGTTTTGAATCCTGCTCCTGTCCTCTGGAGTATTGGCTCTCCCTCCCAATTTGGTGTCGTCTGCAAACTTGATGATCAAGCCCTTCATCTAAGTCATTAATAAAGGTCCTGATCAGGACTGGGCCCAAGACAGAACCTTGCTGATGGCACTCCGCTCGTCACTTCTTTCCAGGATGAAGAGGAAGCCTTGGGGAGAATCACCCTCTGGGTTCGTCCATTTAACCAATTACAGATCCACCTCACCGTAGTTTTGCCTCGCCCACATTGGACTAGGTTGTTTACCAGAAGGTCAAAGAAGGCATTACTGAAATCCAGGTACGCCACATCCACGGCATTCCCCGCATTTACCCAGCTTGTAACTCTATAGAAAAAAGGGATCAGATTAGTCTGGCATGACTTGTTTTTGATAAATCCATGTTGACTATTAGCGATGACTGCATTTGTTTCTAAATGTGTGCAGACCACTTCCTTCACAATCTTTTCCAGAATCTTGCCTGGTATCGACGTGAGGCTGACCAGACGGTAGTTGTTTGGGTCACCCTTTTTCCCTTCTTGAAGATTGGGACCACATTGGCCCTCCTCCAATCTGCTGGAACTTCTCCCGTTCTCCAAGAACTCTCAAAGATGGTTGCCAATGGTTCCGAAATGACTTCCGCTAGTTCTTTCAATACTCTTGGGTGTAGTTGATCTGGCCCTGAAAGGGGACTTGGACTCATTTAGAACAGCCAGGTATTCCTGGACGACTTGTTTCCCAATTTGGGGTTGGATGTCCTCCAATCCCTCATCCACTCCGTCTTGCTGAGGTTGAAGATGACCTTCTTTTTGTGAGAAGACCGAGGCAAAGAAGGCATTAAGTAGTTCTGCCTTTTCCCTATCATCCCGTCAGCATTGCCCCATCTTCTCCTCGAAGAGTCCCTATTGCCTCCTTGTTTTTCCTTTTTCTACTGACATAAGAAAAGAATCCCTTTTTGTTGTTTTCAATGTCCCTGGCAAGCCTGAGCTCATTTTATGCTTTAGCCTTGCGGACCTTTTCCCTACAGGTGTTGGCTATTTGTTTGAATTCTTCTTTGGTTTTCTCTCTGTAGAAAACAATAATCAAAAGGACCAAGAAATATATCAATATAGCTTTGCAGCGGCAAGATTGACCCTAGCCAAAGATTGGAAAGGGGAAAAAGGTCTAACCAAAAAGGATTGGAGGGAAAGAATGCGAGAATATATGCTAATGGCCAGACTCACTTATAACAGGAGGAATAAGAGTAATGAGGACTTTGTAGAAAAATGGAAGTTGGCCATGGCATATCTGAATAGAGAGTCAGTAATATAGAGGAGCTCCATTAGGAATTTAGGTTTACCATGAATAAGGATAGATAAATAGGCTTAAAGGCTTCATAGTGTTTCGGTGCGGGAAGTCATGGTGAAGGGTGCACGGGTGTGGGGATGAGGGTTTATTTTGTTCAGGATAGGGGGTTTTGGGTTGAGTGTAAGGTCTGGGGTATGTGTATAAAATGCCATGTGCTGATTTCCTGAATGTTATGAAAAAATTTTAATACTAAGCTCTGACTGAAAGCAGTGGAAAACAGCCAGAAATAGCAAGTTTATGTGTATTAAGATATGTAAATGATAATAATTTGTACTTAACGTCAAAATTAACTGATTGAATAAGGTAGAGATAAGCATGTACACGTCAAAAATATTGGTACCTGATTATATCTGATTTGCCATGGTTTGCTTTTCTGTTATGTACCATAATCAAAATAAACAGTTTTAACCACACAAAAAAAGAAAAAAAGAATTCTTCTTTGGTGATTTCTCCCTTTTCCCACTTCTTGTGCATGTCTCTTTTGTGTCTTAGCACAGTTAGAAGTTCTTTGGACATCCATTCTGGCTGTTAGGAATTGTGGGCGTTGGAGTCCAAAACACCTGGAGGGAGGGCCCAAGTTGGGCCATGATTATCATTGAGTGTCAACCAATCCCAAGAAGTTTCTGCCACAAAAACTAAGTTTCTGGAGCACTACAACTCCTTTCCAAATAAGGGCCTCGCAATGAATCAGGAAATGACCCATCCAAGCCAGGAACAGAATTGTATTTCCATGTTTGTTACACTGAGTGGCGGCCTGGGCCTGGCCTAGCTTATTTCCTCCTCCAATGAGGGGAAACTACAACTCCCATCATGCCTGGGCACCCCCTTCTCCACACTTCCCCTCCTAGGCCTTATCAACTAGGCTTTATTAGGGTGTATTGTGAGTGTGAGTCCCTCACCGCTTCCGGCTTCTCCGCCGTCTCCCCCAGGAGCTCATTCAGCCCCACAAACATGATTCTTCTCAGAACTACGGCGCCCGACGAGGGATGAAAAGCCCCCTGCGACGGAACGCGGTAAGCGTGCCAGAATAATGCGCATGCGTGCTTTTCGTACTCCTCACTCCAGCCCTTCCCCGTATTGGCTTTGCTTGAGTCGCTCGCCCCCTGCCGGCTGTTTGGAAGCGGTGCGGGAGGGCGCGAGAAAAAAATAAATAAGCAGAAGCGGGCGGGTAAGAAATTATGCAAGGAGGAAAAGTTTGAGTACATTCAAAAGGAAAATGATGGGGAGAAGGGTGCTTTGAAAGTAAAACTGTGCGTGCTATGTTTTAAAATATACATATATGGGTAGAAGGAAGTGGAGGAGACGTGGTTTTAAAAAGGGAATTTTCAGATATATTCCCAATGCCCATATGTCATGATTTACTGCCATATTGGCCTATTTCTGCAGTAGGCCTTTGTTCACAGAAAATGCTGATTGTTTGAGAAATCAGTGCTCCAAAGAAGAAGTTACCATTCAAGGATAACAACATATCCGGACAAAACCGGGAACGTTCTTCTGGGTCCGTATGTGGCTGTGGAGCCCTATTCTTGCTCTGCATCTTCTTCCGCAGGGAGGGCATTGGTTTCCAGATGGAAGGTGGTCCCAGTTGGGGTTGGCTTGACGCGCCTTCCTCTTGGCACGCTTCTCCCTTTCGCCCTCTATTCGTGCCTCCTCAAATTCTGCAGCACTGCTGGTCACAGCTGACCTCCAGTTGGAGCGCTCAAGGGCCAGGGCATCCCAGTTCTCAGTGTCTATGCCAGAGTTTTTCAGGTTGGCTTTGAGCCCGTCTTTCAATCTCTTTTCCTGTCCTCCAACATTCTGTTTTCCATTCTGGAGTACGGAGTAGAGCAACTGCTTTGGGAGATGGTGGTCGGGCATCCGGACAACGTGGCCGGTCCAGTGGAGTTGGTGGCGGAGGACCAGGATAGATACTGTAGGCAGGAAGGAATGTATGTTGATGCCCTTGATTCTTTGTCCCTTCCGCCAGGGGTCAGTGCAAGCAAGCCCTATCTATCAAGATCTGGAAAATCCAAACAAGTCACGTTCAACATCCTGGGGATTGATGACAACTGGCTCCAAGATGCTCCAGCCTTGAGATACAAACTGGGGGCAGGCACTGGATCCTGGCTGGTTTTGGATGCTAAGAAGGGTCAGCCCTGGCTAGGACTTGGATGGGAGACAGCCATTGAAGTCCAGTCCCTATTCCATAAGAAAGGAATGGGCAAAGCCTCTTTTAAGGATGGAGAAAGTTATACAAAATCAGTGGGATCCCCATAAAGCAGGCATGGGCCAACTTGGGCCCTCCGTCCAGGTGTTTTGGACTCCAACTCCCACAATTCCTAACAAATCCTTTCCCGCTCTCCCTCCCTGGGACCGGGCTTGGGAGGAGGCAGGGGACACTCCACCCCTCTCCTTGACCCCTGTACCTCCCTGGGACCAGGCAGGGGAGGAGGCAGGGGACACTCCACCCCCCACCCCAATCCAATGAGAGGGGGTGGAGTGTCCCCCTCTCCTTGCCCCCTCTCCCTCCCTGGGACCAGGCAGGGGAGGAGGCAGGGGACACTCCACCCCCCACCCCAATCCAATGAGAGGGGGTGGAGTGTCCCCCTCTCCTTGCCCCCTCTCCCTCCCTGGGACCGGGCTTGGGAGGAGGCAGGGGACACTCCACCCCTCTCCATGCCCCCTCTTCCTCCCTGGGACCAGGCAGGGGAGGAGGCAGGGGACACTCCACCCCCCACCCCAATCCAATGAGAGGGGGTGGAGTGTCCCCCTCTCCTTGCCCCCTCTCCCTCCCTGGGACCAGGCAGGGGAGGAGGCAGGGGACACTCCACCCCCCAATCCAATGAGAGGGGGTGGAGTGTCCCCCTCTCCTTGCCTCCTCTCCCTCCCTGGGACCAGGCAGGGGAGGAGGCAGGGGACACTCCACCCCCCAATCCAATGAGAGGGGGTGGAGTGTCCCCCTCTCCTTCCCCCTCTCCCTCCCTGGGACCAGGCAGGGGAGGAGGCAGGGGACACTCCACCCCCCAATCCAATGAGAGGGGGGTGGAGTGTCCCCCTCTCCTTGCCCCCTCTCCCTCCCTGGAACCAGGCAGGGGAGGGGGCAGGGGACACTCCACCCCCCCAATCCAATGAGAGGGGGTGGAGTGTCCCCCTCTCCTTGCCCCCTCTCCCTCCTTGGGACCAGGCAGGGGAGGAGGCAGGGGACACTCCACCCCCCCCAATCCAATGAGAGGGGGTGGAGTGTCCCCCTCTCCTTGCCCCCTCTCCCTCCCTGGGACCAGGCAGGGGAGGAGGCAGGGGACACTCCACCCCCCAATCCAATGAGAGGGGGTGGAGTGTCCCCCTCTCCTTGCCCCCTCTCCCTCCCTGGGACCAGGCAGGGGAGGAGGCAGGGGACACTCCACCCCCCAATCCAATGAGAGGGGGTGGAGTGTCCCCCTCTCCTTGCCCCCTCTCCCTCCCTGGGACCAGGCAGGGGAGGAGGCAGGGGACACTCCACCCCCCAATCCAATGAGAGGGGGTGGAGTGTCCCCCTCTCCTTGCCCCCTCACCCTCCCTGGGACCAGGCAGGGGAGGAGGCAGGGGACACTCCACCCCCCCCAATCCAATAAGAGGGGGTGGATTGTCCCCCTCTCCTTGCCCCCTCTCCCTCCCTGGGACCAGGCAGGGGAGGAGGCAGGGGACACTTCACCCCCCCAATCCAATGAGAGAGGGTGGAGTGTCCCCCTCTCCTTGCCCCCTCTCCCTCCTTGGGACCAGGCAGGGGAGGAGGCAGGGGACACTCCACCCCGCCCCCCAATCCAATGAGAGGGGGTGGAGTGTCCCCCTCTCCTTGCCCCTCTCCCTCCCTGGGACCAGGCAGGGGAGGAGGCAGGGGACACTCCACCCCCCCAATCCAATGAGAGGGGGTGGAGTGTCCCCCTCTCCTTGCCCCCTCTCCCTCCCTGGGACCAGGCAGGGGAGGAGGCAGGGGACACTCCACCCCCCCCCCCCCCAATCCAATGAGAGGGGGTGGAGTGTCCCCCTCTCCTTGCCCCTCTCCCTCCCTGGGACCAGGCAGGGGAGGAGGCAGGGGACACTCCACCCCCCCAATCCAATGAGAGGGGGTGGAGTGTCCCCCTCTCCTTGCCCCCTCTCCCTCCCTGGGACCAGGCAGGGGAGGAGGCAGTGGACACTCCACCCCCCCAATCCAATGAGAGGGGGTGGAGTGTCACCCTCTCCTTGCCCCCTCTCCCTCCCTGGGACCAGGCAGGGGAGGAGGCAGGGGACACTCCACCCCCCCCAATCCAATGAGAGGGGGTGCAGTGTCCCCCTCTCCTTGCCCCCTGTCCCTCCCTGGGACCAGGCAGGGGAGGAGGCAGGGGACACTCCACCCCCCCCCCCAATCCAATGAGAGGGGGTGGAGTGTCCCCCTCTCCTTGCCCCCTCTCCCTCCCTGGGACCAGGCAGGGGAGGAGGCAGGGGACACTCCACCCCCCCCAATCCAATGAGAGGGGGTGGAGTGTCCCCCTCTCCTTGCCCACTCTCCCTCCCTGGGACCAGGCAGGGGAGGAGGCAGGGGACACTCCACCCCCCCCCAATCCAATGAGAGGGGGTGGAGTGTCCCCCTCTCCTTGCCCCCTCTCCCTCCCTGGGACCAGGCAGGGGAGGAGGCAGGGGACACTCCACCCCCCCCAATCCAATGAGAGGGGGTGGAGTGTCCCCCTCTCCTTGCCCCCTCTCCCTCCCTGGGACCAGGCACGGGAGGAGGCAGGGGACACTCCACCCCCCAATCCAATGAGAGGGGGTGGAGTGTCCCACTCTCCTTGCCCCCTCTCCCTCCTTGGGACCAGGCAGGGGAGGAGGCAGGGGACACTCCACCCCCCCAATCCAATGAGAGGGGGTGGAGTGTCCCCCTCTCCTTGCCCCCTCTCCCTCTCTGGGACCAGGCAGGGGAGGAGGCAGGGGACACTCCACCCCCCCAATCCAATGAGAGGGGGTGGAGTGTCCCCCTCTCCTTGCCCCCTCTCCCTCCCTGGGACCAGGCAGGGGAGGAGGCAGGGGCCACTCCACCCCCCAATCCAATGAGAGGGGGTGGAGTGTCCCCCTCTCCTTGCCCCCTCTCCCTCTCTGGGACCAGGCAGGGGAGGAGGCAGGGGACACTCCACCCCATCACCTTGCCCCCCTCCATCCCTGGGACCAGGCTTGGGAGGAGGCAGGGGACATTCCACCCCATCACCTTGCCCCCCTCCTTCCCTGGGACCAGGCTGGGGAGGAGGCAGGGGACACTCCACCCCCCCCCCCAATCCAATGAGAGGGGGTGGAGTGTCCCCCTCTCCTTGCCCCCTCTCCCTCCCTGGGACCAGGCTGGGGAGGAGGCAGGGGACACTCCATCCCCCAATCCAATGAGAGGGGGTGGAGTGTCCCCCTCTCCTTGCCCCCTCTCCCTCCCTGGGACCAGGCAGGGGAGGAGGCAGGGGACACTCCACCCCCCCAATCCAATGAGAGGGGGTGGAGTGTCCCCCTCTCCTTCCCCCTCTCCCTCCCTGGGACCAGGCAGGGGAGGAGGCAGGGGACACTCTACCCACCCCCCAATCCAATGAGAAGGGGTGGAGTGTCCCCCTCTCCTTGCCCCCTCTCCCTCCCTGGGACCAGGCAGGGGAGGAGGCAGGGGCCACTCCACCCCCCAATCCAATGAGAGGGGGTGGAGTGTCCACCTCTCCTTGCCCCCTCTCCCTCCCTGGGACCAGTCAGGGGAGGAGGCAGGGGACACTCCACCCCCCCAATCCAATGAGAGGGGGTGGAGTGTCCCCCTCTCCTTGCCCCCTCTCCCTCCCTGGGACCAGGCAGGGGAGGAGGCAGGGGACACTCCACCCCCCCAATCCAATGAGAGGGGGTGGAGTGTCCCCCTCTCCTTGACCCCTCTCCCTCCCTGGGACCAGGCAGGGGAGGAGGCAGGGGACACTCCACCCCATCACCTTGCCCCCCTCCATCCCTGGGACCAGGCTGGGGAGGAGGCAGGGGACACTCCACCCCCCCAATCCAATGAGAGGGGGTGGAGTGTCCCCCTCTCCTTGCCCCCTCTCCCTCCCTGGGACCAGGCAGGGGAGGAGGCAGGGGACACTCCACCCCCCCCCAATCCAATGAATAGGGGTGGAGTGTCCCCCTCTCCTTGCCCCCTCTCCCTCCCTGGGACCAGGAGGGGAGGAGGCAGGGGCCACTCCACCCCCCAATCCAATGAGAGGGGGTGGAGTGTCCCCCTCTCCTTGCCCCCTCTCCCTCCCTGGGACCAGGCAGGGGAGGAGGCAGGAGACACTCCACCCCCCCCAATCCAATGAGAGGGGGTGGAGTGTCCCCCTCTCCTTGCCCCCTCTCCCTCCCTGGGACCAGGCAGGGGAGGAGGCAGGGGACACTCCACCCCCCCAATCCAATGAGAGGGGGTGGAGTGTCCCCCTCTCCTTGCCCCCTATCCCTCCCTCGGACCAGGCAGGGGAGGAGGCAGGGGACACTCCACCCCCCCCCAATCCAATGAGAGTGGGTGGATTGTCCCCCTCTCCTTGCCCCCTCTCCCTCCCTGGGACCAGGCAGGGGAGGAGGCAGGGGACACTCCACCCCCCCAATCCAATGAGAGGGGATGGAGTGTCCCCCTCTCCTTGCCCCCTCTCCCTCCCTGGGACCAGGCAGGGGAGGAGGCAGGGGACACTCCACCCCCCAATCCATTGAGAGGGGGTGGAATGTCCCCCTCTCCTTGCCCCCTCTCCCTGGGACTAGGCAGGGGAGGAGGCAGGGGACACTCCACCCCCCCAATCCAATGAGAAGGGGTGGAGTGTCCCCCTCTCCTTGCCCCCTCTCCCTCCCTGGGACCAGGCTTGGGAGGAGGCAGGGGACATTCCACCCCATCACCTTGCCCCCCTCCTTCCCTGGGACCAGGCTGGGGAGGAGGCAGGGGACACTCCACCCCCCCAATCCAATGAGAGGGGGTGGAGTGTCCCCCTCTCCTTCCCCCTCTCCCTCCCTGGGACAAGGAAGGGGAGGAGGCAGGGGACACTCCACCCCCCAATCCATTGAGAGGGGGTGGAATGTCCCCCTCTCCTTGCCCCCTCTCCCTGGGACTAGGCAGGGGAGGAGGCAGGGGACACTCCACCCCCCCAATCCAATAAGAAGGGGTGGAGTGTCCCCCTCTCGCCCCCTCTCCCTCCCTGGGACCAGGCAGGGGAGGAGGCAGGGGCCACTCCACCTCCCAATCCAATGAGAGGGGGTGGAGTGTCCCCCTCTCCTTGCCCCCTCTCCCTCCCTGGGACCAGGCAGGGGAGGAGGCAGGGGCCACTCCACCCCCCAATCCAATGAGAGGGGGTGGAGTGTCCCCCTCTCCTTGCCCCCTCTCCCTCTCTGGGACCAGGCAGGGGAGGAGGCAGGGGACACTCCACCCCATCACCTTGCCCCCCTCCATCACTGGGACCAGGCTGGGGAGGAGGCAGGGGACACTCCACCCCCCCAATCCAATGAGAGGGTGTGGAGTGTCCCCCTCTCCTTGCCCCCTCTCCCTCCCTGGGACCAGGCAGGGGAGGAGGCAGGGGACACTCCACCCCCCCCCCCCAATCCAATGAGAAGGGGTGGAGGGTCCCCCTCTCCTTGCCCCCTCTCCCTCCCTGGGACCAGGCAGGGGAGGAGGCAGGGGCCACTCCACCCCCCAATTCAATGAGAGGGGGTGGAGGGTCCCCCTCTCCTTGCCCCCTCTCCCTCCCTGGGACCAGGCAGGGGAGGAGGCAGGGGACACTCCACCCCTCCAATCCAATGAGAGGGGGTGGAGTGTCCCCCTCTCCTTGCCCCCTCTCCCTCCCTGGGACCAGGCAGGGGAGGAGGCAGGGGACACTCCACCCCCCCAATCCAATGAGAGGGGGTGGAGTGTCCCTCTCTCCTTGCCCCCTCTCCCTCCCTGGGACCAGGCAGGGGAGGAGGCAGGGGACACTCCACCCCCCCAATCCAATGAGAGGGGGTGGAGTGTCCCCCTCTCCTTGCCCCCTCTCCCTCCCTGGGACCAGGCAGGGGAGGAGGCAGGGGACACTCCACCCCCCCAATCCAATGAGAGGGGGTGGAGTGTCCCCCTCTCCTTGCCCCCTCTCCCTCCCTGGGACCAGGCTGGGGAGGAGGCAGGGGACACTAACCTCCCCAATCCAATGTGAGGGGGTGGAGTGTCCCCCTCTCCTTCCCCCTCTCCCTCCCTGGGACCAGGCAGGGGAGGAGGCAGGGGACACTCCACCCCCCCAATCCATTGAGAGGGGGTGGAATGTCCCCCTCTCCTTGCCCCCTCTCCCTGGGACTAGGCAGGGGAGGAGGCAGGGGACACTCCACCCCCCCCCCAATCCAATGAGAAGGGGTGGAGTGTCCCCCTCTCCTTGCCCCCTCTCCCTCCCTGGGACCAGGCAGGGGAGGAGGCAGGGGACACTCCACCCCCCCAATCCAATGAGAGGGGGTGGAGTGTCCCCCTCTCCTTGCCCCCTCTCCCTCCCTGGGACCAGACAGGGGAGGAGGCAGGGGACACTCCACCCCCCAATCCAATGAGAGGGGGTGGAGTGTCCCACTCTCCTTGCCCCCTCTCCCTCCCTGGGACCAGGCAGGAGAGGAGGCAGGGGACACTACACCCCCCAATCCAATGAGAGGGGGTGGAGTGTCCCCCTCTCCTTGCCCCCTCTCCCTCCCTGGGACCAGGCTTGGAGGAGGCAGGGGACATTCCACCCCATCACCTTGCCCCCCTCCCTCCCTGGGACCAGGCTGGGGAGGAGGCAGGGGACACTCCACCCCCCAATGCAATGAGAGGGGGTGCAGTGTCCCCCTCTCCTTGCCCCCTGTCCCTCCCTGGGACCAGGCAGGGGAGGAGGCAGGGGACACTCCACCCCCCCAATCCAATGAGAGGGGGTGCAGTGTCCCCCTCTCCTTGCCCCCTGTCCCTCCCTGGGACCAGGCAGGGGAGGAGGCAGGGGACACTCCACCCCCCCCAATCCAATGAGAGGGGGTGGAGTGTCCCCCTCTCCTTGCCCACTCTCCCTCCCTGGGACCAGGCAGGGGAGGAGGCAGGGGACACTCCACCCCCCCCCCCCCAATCCAATGAGAGGGGGTGGAGTGTCCCCCTCTCCTTGCCCCCTCTCCCTCCCTGGGACCAGGCTGGGGAGGAGGCAGGGGACACTCCATCCCCCAATCCAATGAGAGGGGGTGGAGTGTCCCCCTCTCCTTGCCCCCTCTCCCTCCCTGGGACCAGGCAGGGGAGGAGGCAGGGGACACTCCACCCCCCCCAATCCAATGAGAGGGGGTGGAGTGTCCCCCTCTCCTTGCCCCCTCTCCCTCCCTGGGACCAGGCACGGGAGGAGGCAGGGGACACTCCACCCCCCAATCCAATGAGAGGGGGTGGAGTGTCCCACTCTCCTTGCCCCCTCTCCCTCCTTGGGACCAGGCAGGGGAGGAGGCAGGGGACATTCCACCCCATCACCTTGCCCCCCTCCCTCCCTGGGACGAGGCTGGGGAGGAGGCAGGGGACACTCCACCCCCAATCCAATGAGAGGGGGTGGAGTGTCCCCCTCTCCTTGCCCCCTCTCCCTCCCTGGGACCAGGCAGGGGAGGAGGCAGGGGACATTCCACCCCATCACCTTGCCCCCCTCCTTCCCTGGGACCAGGCTGGGGAGGAGGCAGGGGACACTCCACCCCCCAATCCAATGAGAGTGGGTGGAGTGTCCCCCTCTCCTTGCCCCCTCTCCCTCCCTGTGACCTGGCTTGGGAGGAGGCAGGGGACATTCCACCGCATCACCTTGCCCCCCTCTTTCCCTGGGACCAGGCTGGGGAGGAGGCAGGGGACACTTCACCCCCCCCAATCCAATGAGAGGGGGTGGAGTGTCCCCCTCTCCTTGCCCCTCTCCCTCCCTGGGACCAGGCAGGGGAGGAGGCAGGGGACACTCCACCCCCCCCCCCCCAATCCAATGAGAGGGGGTGGAGTGTCCCCCTCTCCTTGCCCCTCTCCCTCCCTGGGACCAGGCAGGGGAGGAGGCAGGGGACACTCCACCCCCCCAATCCAATGAGAGGGGGTGGAGTGTCCCCCTCTCCTTGCCCCCTCTCCCTCCCTGGGACCAGGCAGGGGAGGAGGCAGGGGACACTCCACCCCCCCCCCAATCCAATGAGAGGGGGTGGAGTGTCCCCCTCTCCTTGCCCCTCTCCCTCCCTGGGACCAGGCAGGGGAGGAGGCAGGGGACACTCCACCCCCCCAATCCAATGAGAGGGGGTGGAGTGTCCCCCTCTCCTTGCCCCCTCTCCCTCCCTGGGACCAGGCAGGGGAGGAGGCAGGGGACACTCCACCCCCCCATCCAATGAGAGGGGGTGGAGTGTCCCCATCTCCTTGCCCCCTCTCACTCCCTGGGACCAGGCAGGGGAGGAGGCAGGGGACACTCCACCCCCCCAATCCAATGAGAGGGGGTGGAGTGTCCCCCTCTCCTTGCCCCCTCTCCCTCCCTGGGACCAGGCAGGGGAGGAGGCAGGGGACACTCCACCCCCCCCCAATCCAATGAGAGGGGGTGGAGTGTCCCCCTCTCCTTGCCCCTCTCCCTCCCTGGGACCAGGCAGGGGAGGAGGCAGGGGACACTCCACCCCCCCAATCCAATGAGAGGGGGTGGAGTGTCCCCCTCTCCTTGCCCCCTCTCCCTCCCTGGGACCAGGCAGGGGAGGAGGCAGTGGACACTCCACCCCCCCAATCCAATGAGAGGGGTGGAGTGTCACCCTCTCCTTGCCCCCTCTCCCTCCCTGGGACCAGGCAGGGGAGGAGGCAGGGGACACTCCACCCCCCCAATCCAATGAGAGGGGGTGGAGTGTCCCCCTCTCCTTGCCCCCTGTCCCTCCCTGGGACCAGGCAGGGGAGGAGGCAGGGGACACTCCACCCCCCCAATCCAATGAGAGGGGGTGGAGTGTCCCCCTCTCCTTGCCCACTCTCCCTCCCTGGGACCAGGCAGGGGAGGAGGCAGGGGACACTCCACCCCCCCCCCCAATCCAATGAGAGGGGGTGGAGTGTCCCCCTCTCCTTGCCCCCTCTCCCTCCCTGGGACCAGGCTGGGGAGGAGGCAGGGGACACTCCATCCCCCAATCCAATGAGAGGGGGTGGAGTGTCCCCCTCTCCTTGCCCCCTCTCCCTCCCTGGGACCAGGCAGGGGAGGAGGCAGGGGACACTCCACCCCCCCCCAATCCAATGAGAGGGGGTGGAGTGTCCCCCTCTCCTTGCCCCCTCTCCCTCCCTGGGACCAGGCACGGGAGGAGGCAGGGGACACTCCACCCCCCAATCCAATGAGAGGGGGTGGAGTGTCCCACTCTCCTTGCCCCCTCTCCCTCCTTGGGACCAGGCAGGGGAGGAGGCAGGGGACACTCCACCCCCCCAATCCAATGAGAGGGGGTGGAGTGTCCCCCTCTCCTTGCCCCCTCTCCCTCCCTGGGACCAGGCAGGGGAGGAGGCAGGGACCACTCCACCCCCCAATCCAATGAGAGGGGGTGGAGTGTCCCCCTCTCCTTGCCCCCTCTCCCTCCCTGGGACCAGGCAGGGGAGGAGGCAGGGGACACTCCACCCCCCCAATCCAATGAGAGGGGGTGGAGTGTCCCCCTCTCCTTGCCCCCTCTCCCTCCCTGGGACCAGGCAGGGGAGGAGGCAGGGGACACTCCACCCCCCCAATCCAATGAGAGGCGGTGGAGTGTCCAATGAGAGGGGGTGGAGTGTCCCCCTCTCCTTGCCCCCTGTCCCTCCCTGGGACCAGGCAGGGGAGGAGGCAGGGGACACTCCACCCCCCCAATCCAATGAGAGGGGGTGGAGTGTCCCACTCTCCTTGCCCCCTCTCCCTCCCTGGGACCAGGCAGGGGAGGAGGCAGGGGACACTCCAACCCCCCAATCCAATGAGAGGGGGTGGAGTGTCCCCCTCTCCTTGCCCCCTCTCCCTCCCTGGGACCAGGCAGGGGAGGAGGCAGGGGACACTCCACCCCCCCAATCCAATGAGAGGGGGTGGAGTGTCACCCTCTCCTTGCCCCCTCTCCCTCCCTGGGACCAGGCAGGGGAGGAGGCAGGGGACACTCCACCCCCCCATCCAATGAGAGGGGGTGGAGTGTCCCCCTCTCCTTGCCCCCTCTCCCTCCCTGGGACCAGGCAGGGGAGGAGGCAGGGGACACTCCACCCCCCAATCCAATGTGAGGGGGTGGAGTGTCCCCCTCTCCTTGCCCCCTCTCCCTCCCTGGGACCAGGCAGGGGAGGAGGCAGGGGACACTCCACCCCCCCCAATCCAATGAGGGGGGTGGAGTGTCCCCCTCTCCTTGCCCCCTCTCCCTCCCTGGGACCAGGCAGTGGAAGAGGCAGGGGACATTCCACCCCATCACCTTGCCCCCCTGCCTCCCTGGGACCAGGCTTGGGAGGAGGCAGGGGACATTCCACCCCATCACCTTGCCCCCCTCCTTCCCTGGGACCAGGCTGGGGAGGAGGCAGGGGACACTCCACCCCCCAATCCAATGAGAGGGGGTGGAGTGTCCCCCTCTCCTTGCCCCCTCTCCTTCCCTGGGTCCAGGCAGGGGAGGAGGCAGGGGACACTCCACCCCCCCAATCCAATGAGAGGGGGTGCAGTGTCCCCCTCTCCTTGCCCCCTGTCCCTCCCTGGGACCAGGCAGGGGAGGAGGCAGGGGACACTCCACCCCCCCCAATCCAATGAGAGGGGGTGGAGTGTACCCCTCTCCTTGCCCCCTCTCCCTCCTTGGGACCAGGCAGGGGAGGAGGCAGGGGACACTCCACCCCCCCCACATCCAATGAGAGGGGGTGGAGTGTCCCCCTCTCCTTGCCCCCTCTCCCCCCTGGGACCAGGCAGGGGAGGAGGCAGGGGACACTCCACCCCCCCAATCCAATGAGAGGGGGTGGAGTGTACCCCTTTCCTTGCCCCCTCTCCCCCCTGGTACAAGACAGGGGAGTAGGCAGGGGACACTCCACGCCCCAATCCAATGAGAGGGGGTGGAGTGTCCCCCTCTCCTTGCCCCCTTTCCCTCCCTGGGACCAGGCAGGGGAGGAGGCAGGGGACACTCCACCCCCCAATCCAATGAGAGGGGGTGGAGTGTCCCCCTCTCCTTGCCCCCTCTCCTTCCCTGGGACCAGGCAGGGGAGGAGGCAGGGGACACTCCACCCCCCAATCCAATGAGAGGGGGTGGAGTGTCCCCCTCTCCTTGCCCCCTTTCCCTCCCTGGGACCAGGCAGGGGAGGAGGCAGGGGACACTCCACCCCCCAATCCAATGAGAGGGGGTGGAGTGTCCCCCTCTCCTTGCCCCCTCTCCCTCCCTGGGACCAGGCTGGGGAGGTGGCAAGGGACACTCCACCCCCCCAATCTAATCAGAGGGGGTGGAGTGTCCCCCTCTCCTTGCCCCCTCTCCCTCTCTGGGACCAGGCAGGGGAGGAGGCAGGGGACACTCCACCCCCCCCCCAAATCCAATGAGAGGGGGTGGAGTGTCCCCCTCTCCTTGCCCCCTCTCCCTCCTTGGGACCAGGCAGGGGAGGAGGCAGGGGACACTCCACCTCCCCAATCCAATGAGAGGGTGTGGAGTGTCCCCCTCTCCTTGCCCCCTCTCCCTCCCTGGGACCAGGCAGGGGAGGAGGCAGGGGACACTCCACCCCCCCAATCCAATGAGAGGGGGTGGAGTGTCCCCCTCTCCTTGCCCCCTCTCCCTCCCTGGGACCAGGCAGGGGAGGAGGCAGGGGACACTCCACCCCCCCCAATCCAATGAGAGGGGGTGGAGTGTCCCCCTCTCCTTGCCCCCTCACCCTCCCTGGGACCAGGCAGGGGAGGAGGCAGGGGACACTCCACCCACCAATCCAATGAGAGGGGTGGAGTAATGAGAGGAGGTGGAGTGTCCCCCTCTCCTTGCCCCCTCTTCCTCCCTGGGACCAGACAGGGGAGGAGGCTGGGGACACGCCACCCCCCCCCCAATCAAATGAGAGGGGGTGGAGTGTCCCCCTCTCCTTGCCCCCTCTCCCTCCCTGGGACCAGGCAGGGGAGGAGGCAGGGGACACTCCACCCCCCCCAATCCAATGAGGGGAGTGGAGTGTCCCCCTCTCCTTGCCCCCTCTCCCTCCCTGGGACCAGGCAGTGGAAGAGGCAGGGGACATTCCACCCCATCACCTTGCCCCCCTGCCTCCCTGGGACCAGGCTTGGGAGGAGGCAGGGGACATTCCACCCCATCACCTTGCCCCCCTCCTTCCCTGGGACCAGGCTGGGGAGGAGGCAGGGGACACTCCACCCCCCAATCCAATGAGAGGGGGTGGATTGTCCCCCTCTCCTTGCCCCCTCTCCCTCCCTGGGACCAGGCAAGGGAGGAGGCAGGGCCCCCCCCCCAATCCAATGAGAGGGGTGGAGTGTCCCCCTCTCCTTGCCCCCTCTCCCTCCCTGGGACCAGGCAGGGGAGGAGGCAGGGAACACTCCACCCCCCCCCAATCCAATGAGAGGGGGTGGAGTGTCCCCCTCTCCTTGCCCCCTCTCCCCCCCTGGGACCAGGCAGGGGAGGAGGCAGGGGACACTCCACCCCCCCAATCCAATGAGAGGGGGTAGAGTGTCCCCCTCTCCTTGCCCCCTCTCCCTCCCTGGGACCAGGCAGGGAAGGAGGCAGGGGACACTCCACCCCCCAATCCAATGAGAGGGGGTGGAGTGTCCCACTCTCCTTGCCCCCTCTCCCTCCCTGGGACCAGGCAGGGGAGGAGGCAGGGGACACTCCACCCCCCCAATCCAATGAGAGGGGGTGGAGTGTCCCCATCACCTTGCCCCCCTCCTTCCCTGGGACCAGGCAGGGGAGGATGCAGGGGACACTCCACCCCCCCAATCCAATGAGAGGGGGTGGAGTTTCCCCCTCTCCTTGCCCCCTCTCCCTCCTTGGGACCAGGCAGGGGAGGAGGCAGGGGACACTCCACCCCCCCCCATCCAATGAGAGGGGGTGGAGTGTACCCCTCTCCTTGCCCCCTCTCCCTCCCTGGGACCAGGCAGGGGAGGAGGCAGGGGACACTCCACCCCCCCAATCCAATGAGAGGGGGGGGGTGTCCCACTCTCCTTGCCCCCTCTCCCTCCCTGGGACCAGGCAGGGGAGGAGGCAGGGGACACTCCACCCCCCCAATCCAATGAGAGGGGGTGGAGTGTCCCCCTCTCCTTGCCCCCTCTCCCTCCCTGGGACCAGGCAGGGGAGGAGGCAGGGGACACTCCACCCCCCAATCCAATGAGAGGGGGTGGAGTGTCACCCTCTCCTTGCCCACTCTCCCTCCCTGGGACCAGGCAGGGGAGGAGGCAGGGGACACTCCACCCCCCCCAATCCAATGAGAGGGGGTGGAGTGTCCCCCTCTCCTTGCCCCCTCTCCCTCCCTGGGACCAGGCAGGGGAGGAGGCAGGGGACACTCCACCCCCCCCCAATCCAATGAGAGGGGGTGGAGTGTCCCCCTCTCCTTGCCCCCTCTCCCTCCCTGGGACAAGGCTGGGGAGGAGGCAGGGGACACTCCATCCCCCAATCCAATGAGAGGGGGTGGAGTGTCCCCCTCTCCTTGCCCCCTCTCCCTCCCTGGGACCAGGCAGGGGAGGAGGCAGGGGACACTCCACCCCCCCAATCCAATGAGAGGGGGTGGAGTGTCTCCCTCTCCTTGCCCCCTCTCCCTCCCTGGGACCAGGCAGGGGACACTCCACCCCCCCAATCCAATGAGAGGGGGTGGAGTGTCTCCCTCTCCTTGCCCCCTCTCCCTCCCTGGGACCAGGCAGGGGAGGAGGCAGGGGACACTCCACCCCCCCAATCCAATGAGACGGGGTGGAGTGTCCCCCTCTCCTTGCCCCCTCTCCTTCCCTGGGACCAGGCAGGGGAGGAGGCAGGGGACACTCCACCCCCCCAATCCAATGAGAGGGGGTGGAGTGTCTCCCTCTCCTTGCCCCCTCTCCCTCCCTGGGACCAGGCAGGGGAGGAGGCAGGGGACACTCCACCCCCCCAATCCAATGAGAGGGGGTGGAGTGTCCCCCTCTCCTTGCCCCCTCTCCCCCCCTGGGACCAGGCAGGGGAGGAGGCAGGGGACACTCCACCCCCCCAATCCAATGAGAGGGGGTGGAGTGTCCCCCTCTCCTTGCCCCCTCTCCCTCCCTGGGATCAGGCACGGGAGGAGGCAGGGGACACTCCACCCCCCAATCCAATGAGAGGGGGTGGAGTGTCCCACTCTCCTTGCCCCCTCTCCCTCCCTGGGACCAGGCAGGGGAGGAGGCAGGGGACACTCCACCCCCCCAATCCAATGAGAGGGGGTGGAGTGTCACCCTCTCCTTGCCCCCTCTCCCTCCCTGGGACCAGGCAGGGGAGGATGCAGGGGACACTCCACCCCCCCAATCCAATGAGAGGGGGTGGAGTTTCCCCCTCTCCTTGCCCCCTCTCCCTCCTTGGGACCAGGCAGGGGAGGAGGCAGGGGACACTCCACCCCCCCCCCATCCAATGAGAGGGGGTGGAGTGTACCCCTCTCCTTGCCCCCTCTCCCTCCCTGGGACCAGGCAGGGGAGGAGGCAGGGGACACTCCACCCCCCCCAATCCAATGAGAGGGGGGGGTGTCCCACTCTCCTTGCCCCCTCTCCCTCCCTGGGACCAGGCAGGGGAGGAGGCAGGGGACACTCCACCCCCCCAATCCAATGAGAGGGGGTGGAGTGTCCCCCTCTCCTTGCCCCCTCTCCCTCCCTGGGACCAGGCAGGGGAGGAGGCAGGGGACACTCCACCCCCCCAATCCAATGAGAGGGGGTGGAGTGTCACCCTCTCCTTGCCCACTCTCCCTCCCTGGGACCAGGCAGGGGAGGAGGCAGGGGACACTCCACCCCCCCCAATCCAATGAGAGGGGGTGGAGTGTCACCCTCTCCTTGCCCCCTCTCCCTCCCTGGGACCAGGCAGGAGAGGAGACAGGGGACACTACACCCCCAAATACAATGAGAGGGGTGGAGTAATGCGAGGGGGTGGAGTGTCCCCCTCTCCTTGCCCCCCTCTCCCTCCCTGGGACCAGGCAGGGGGGAGGCAGGGGACACTCCACCCCCAAATACAATGAGAGGGGTGGAGTAATGAGAGGGAGTGGAGTGTCCCCCTCTCCTTGCCCCCTCTCCCTCCCTGGGACCAGGCAGGGGAGGAGGCAGGGGGCACTCCACTCCCCCAATCCAATGAAAGGGGGTGGAGTGTCCCCCTCTCCTTGCCCCCTCTCCCTCCCTGGGGCCAGGCAGGGGAGGAGGCAGGGGACACTCCACCCCCCCCCAATCCAATGAGAGGGGGTGGAGTGTCCCCCTCTCCTTGCCCCCTCTCCCTCCCTGGGACAAGGCAGGGGAGGAGGCAGGGGACACTCCACCCCCCCCCAATCCAATGAGAGGGGGTGGAGTGTCCCCCTCTCCTTGCCCCCTCTCCCTCCCTGGGACCAGGCAGGGGAGGAGGCAGGGGACACTCCACCCCCCCAATCCAATGAGAGCGGGTGGAGTGTCCCCCTCTCCTTGCCCCCTCTCCCTTCCTGGGACCAGGCAGGGGAGGAGGCAGGGGACACTCCACCCCCCCAATCCAATGAGAGGGGGTGGAGTGTCCCCCTCTCCTTGCCCCCTCTCCCTCCCTGGGACCAGGCAGGGGAGGAGGCGGGGGACACTCCACGCACCCAATCCAATGAGAGGGGTGGAGTAATGAGAGGTGGGTGGAGTGTCCCCCTCTCCTTGCCCCCTCTCCCTCCCTGGGACCAGGCAGGGGAGGAGGCAGGGGACACTCCACCCCCCCATCCAATGAGAGGGGGTGGAACGTCCCCCTCTCCTTGCCCCCTCTCCCTCCCTGGGACCAGGCAGGGGAGGAGGCAGGGGACACTCCACCCCCCCAATCCAATGAGAGGGGGTGGAGTGTCCCCCTCTCCTTGCCCCCTCTCCCCCCTGGGACCAGGCAGGGGAGGAGGCAGGGGACACTCCACCCCCCCAATCCAATGAGAGGGGGTGGAGTGTCCCCCTCTCCTTGCCCCCTCTCCCTCCCTGGGACCAGGCAGGGGAGGAGGCAGGGGACACTCCACCCCCCCAATCCAATGAGAGGGGGTGGAGTGTCCCCCTCTCCTTGCCCCCTCTCCCTCCCTGGGACCAGGCAGGGGAGGAGGCGGGGGACACTCCACGCACCCAATCCAATGAGAGGGGTGGAGTAATGAGAGGTGGGTGGAGTGTCCCCCTCTCCTTGCCCCCTCTCCCTCCCTGGGACCAGGCAGGGGAGGAGGCAGGGGACACTCCACCCCCCCATCCAATGAGAGGGGGTGGAACGTCCCCCTCTCCTTGCCCCCTCTCCCTCCCTGGGACCAGGCAGGGGAGGAGGCAGGGGACACTCCACCCCCCCAATCCAATGAGAGGGGGTGGAGTGTCCCCCTCTCCTTGCCCCCTCTCCCCCCTGGGACCAGGCAGGGGAGGAGGCAGGGGACACTCCAGCCCCCCCAATCCAATGAGAGGGGGTGGAGTGTCCCCCTCACCTTGCCCCCTCTCCCTCCCTGGGACCAGGCAGGGGAGGAGGTAGGGGACACTCCACCCCCCCAATCCAATGAAAGGGGGTGGAGTGTCCCCCTCTCCTTGCCCCCTCTCCCTCCCTGGGACCAGGCAGGGGAGGAGGCAGGGGACACTCCACCCCCCAATCCAATGAGAGGGGGTGGAGTGTCCCACTCTGCTTGCCCCCTCTCCCTCCCTGGGACCAGGCAGGGGAGGAGGCAGGGGACACTCCACCCCACCCCAATCCAATGAGAGGGGGTGGAGTGTCCCCCTCTCCTTGCCCCCTCTCCCTCCCTGGGACAAGGCAGGGGAGGAGGCAGGGGACACTCCACCCCCCCCCCAATCCAATGAGAGGGGGTGGAGTGTCCCCCTCTCCTTGCCCCCTCTCCCTCCCTGGGACCAGGCAGGGGAGGAGGCAGGGGACACTCCACCCCCCAATCCAATGAGAGGGGGTGGAGTGTCCCCTTCTCCTTGCCCCCTCTCCCTCCCTGGGACCAGGCAGGGGAGGAGGCGGGGGACACTCCACGCACCCAATCCAATGAGAGGGGTGGAGTAATGAGAGGTGGGTGGAGTGTCCCCCTCTCCTTGCCCCCTCTCCCTCCTTGGGACCAGGCAGGGGAGGAGGCAGGGGACACTCCACCCCCCCCATCCAATGAGAGGGGGTGGAACATCCCCCTCTCCTTGCCCCCTCTCCCTCCCTGGGACCAGGCAGGGGAGGAGGCAGGGGACACTCCACCCCCCCAATCCAATGAGAGGGGGTGGAGTGTCCCCCTCTCCTTGCCCCCTCTCCCTCCCTGGGACCAGGCAGGGGAGGAGGCAGGGGACACTCCACCCCCCCAATCCAATGAGAGGGGGTGGAGTGTCCCCCTCTCCTTGCCCCCTCTCCCTCCCTGGGACCAGGCAGGGGAGGAGGCAGGGGACACTCCACCCCCCCAATCCAATGAGAGGGGGTGGAGTGTCCCCCTCTCCTTGCCCCCTCTCCCTCCTTGGGACCAGGCAGGGGAGGAGGCAGGGGACACTCCACCCCCCCATCCAATGAGAGGGGGTGGAACGTCCCCCTCTCCTTGCCCCCTCTCCCTCCCTGGGACCAGGCAGGGGAGGAGGCAGGGGACACTCCACCCCCCCAATCCAATGAGAGGGGGTGGAGTGTCCCCCTCTCCTTGCCCCCTCTCCCTCCCTGGGACCAGGCAGGGGAGGAGGCAGGGGACACTCCACCCCCCCAATCCAATGAGAGGGGGTGGAGTGTCCCCCTCTCCTTGCCCCCTCTCCCTCCCTGGGACCAGGCAGGGGAGGAGGCAGGGGACACTCCACCCACCCATCCAATGAGAGGGGGTGGAACGTCCCCCTCTCCTTGCCCCCTCTCCCTCTCTGGGACCAGGCAGGGGAGGAGGCAGGGGACACTCCACCCCCCCAATCCAATGAGAGGGGGTGGAGTGTCCCCCTCTCCTTGCCCCCTCTCCCCCCTGGGACCAGGCAGGGGAGGAGGCAGGGGACACTCCACCCCCCCAATCCAATGAGAGGAGGTGGAGTGTCCCCCTCACCTTGCCCCCTCTCCCCCCCTGGGACCAGGCAGGGGAGGAGGAAGGGGACACTCCCCCCCAATCCAATGAGAGGGGGTGGAGTGTCCCCCTCTCCTTGCCCCCTCTCCCTCCTTGGGACCAGGCAGGGGAGGAGGCAGGGGACACTCCACCCCCCCATCCAATGAGAGGGGGTGGAACGTCCCCCTCTCCTTGCCCCCTCTCCCTCCCTGGGACCAGGCAGGGGAGGAGGCAGGGGACACTCCACCCCCCCAATCCAATGAGAGGGGGTGGAGTGTCCCCCTCTCCTTGCCCCCTCTCCCTCCCTGGGACCAGGCAGGGGAGGAGGCAGGGGACACTCCACCCCCCCAATCCAATGAGAGGGGGTGGAGTGTCCCCCTCTCCTTGCCCCCTCTCCCTCCCTGGGACCAGGCAGGGGAGGAGGCGGGGGACACTCCACGCACCCAATCCAATGAGAGGGGTGGAGTAATGAGAGGTGGGTGGAGTGTCCCCCTCTCCTTGCCCCCTCTCCCTCCCTGGGACCAGGCAGGGGAGGAGGCAGGGGACACTCCACCCACCCATCCAATGAGAGGGGGTGGAACGTCCCCCTCTCCTTGCCCCCTCTCCCTCTCTGGGACCAGGCAGGGGAGGAGGCAGGGGACACTCCACCCCCCCAATCCAATGAGAGGGGGTGGAGTGTCCCCCTCTCCTTGCCCCCTCTCCCCCCTGGGACCAGGCAGGGGAGGAGGCAGGGGACACTCCACCCCCCCCAATCCAATGAGAGGAGGTGGAGTGTCCCCCTCACCTTGCCCCCTCTCCCCCCCTGGGACCAGGCAGGGGAGGAGGAAGGGGACACTCCCCCCCAATCCAATGAGAGGGGGTGGAGTGTCCCCCTCTCCTTGCCCCCTCTCCCTCCCTGGGACCAGGCAGGGGAGGAGGCGGGGGACACTCCACCCCCCCAATCCAATGAGAGGGGGTGGAGTGTCTCCCTCTCCTTGCCCCCTCTCCCTCCCTGGGACCAGGCAGGGGAGGAGACAGGGGACACTCCACCCCCCCAATCCAATGAGAGGGGGTGGAGTGTCCCCCTCTCCTTGCCCCCTCTCCCTCCCTGGGACCAGGCAGGGGAGGAGGCAGGGGACACTCCCCCCCCCAATCCAATGAGAGGGGGTGGAGTGTCCCCCTCTCCTTGCCCCCTCTCCCTCCCTGGGACCAGGCAGGGGAGGAGGCGGGGGACACTCCACCCCCCAATCCATTGAGAGGGGGTGGAGTGTCCCCCTCTCCTTGCCCCCTCTCCCTCCCTGGGACCAGGCAGGGGAGGAGACAGGGGACACTCCACCCCCCCCAATCCAATGAGAGGGGGTGGAGTGTCCCCCTCTCCTTGCGCCCTCTCCCTCCCTGGGACCAGGCAGGGGAGGAGGCAGGGGACACTCCACCCCCCCCAATCCAATGAGAGGGGGTGGAGTGTAGCCATTTCCTTGCCCCCTCTCCCTCCCTGGGACCAGGCAGGGGAGGAGGCAGGGGACACTCCACCCCCCCCCCCCAATCCAATGAGAGGGGGTGGAGTGTCCCCCTCTCCTTGCCACCTCTCCCTCCTTCGGACCAGGCAGGGGAGGAGGCAGGGGACACTCCACCCCCCCATCCAATGAGAGGGGGTGGAACGTCCCCCTCTCCTTGCCCCCTCTCCCTCCCTGGGACCAGGCAGGGGAGGAGGCAGGGGACACTCCACCCCCCCCCAATCCAATGAGAGGGGGTTGAGTGTCCCCCTCTCCTTGCCCCCTCTCCCTCCCTGGGACCAGGCAGGGGAGGAGGCAGGGGACACTCCACCCCCCCAATCCAATGAGAGGGGGTGGAGTGTCCCCCTCTCCTTGCCCCCTCTCCCTCCCTGGGACCAGGCAGGGGAGGAGGCAGGGGACACTCCACCCCCCCATCCAATGAGAGGGGGTGGAGTGTCCCCCTCTCCTTGCCCCCTCTCCCTCCCTGGGACCAGGCAGGGGAGGAGGCAGGGGACACTCCACCCCCCAATCCAATGAGAGGGGGTGGAGTGTCCCCCTCTCCTTGCCCCCTCTCCCCCCCTGGGACCAGGCAGGGGAGGAGGCAGGTGACACTCCACCCCCCAATCCAATGAGAGGGGGTGGAGTGTCCCCCTCTCCTTGCCCCCTCTCCCCCCCTGGGACCAGGCAGGGGAGGAGGCAGGTGACACTCCACCCCCCAATCCAATGAGAGGGGGTGGAGTGTCCCCCTCTCCTTGCCCCCTCTCCCCCCCTGGGACCAGGCAGGGGAGGAGGCAGGGGACACTCCACCCCCCCAATCCAATGAGAGGGGGTGGAGTGTCCCCCTCTCCTTGCCCCCTCTCCCTCCCTGGGACCAGGCAGGGGAGGAGGCAGGGGACACTCCACCCCCCCAATCCAATGAGAGGGGGTGGAGTGTCCCCCTCTCCTTGCCCCCTCTCCCCCCCTGGGACCAGGCAGGGGAGGAGGCAGGTGACACTCCACCCCCCAATCCAATGAGAGGGGGTGGAGTGTCCCCCTCTCCTTGCCCCCTCTCCCCCCCTGGGACCAGGCAGGGGAGGAGGCAGGTGACACTCCACCCCCCAATCCAATGAGAGGGGGTGGAGTGTCCCCCTCTCCTTGCCCCCTCTCCCTCCCTGGGACCAGGCAGGGGAGGAGGCAGGGGACACTCCACCCCCCCAATCCAATGAGAGGGGGTGGAGTGTCCCCCTCTCCTTGCCCCCTCTCCCTCCCTGGGACCAGGCAGGGGAGGAGACAGGGGACACTCCACCCCCCCAATCCAATGAGAGGGGGTGGAGTGTCCCCCTCTCCTTGCCCCCTCTCCCCCCCTGGGACCAGGCAGGGGAGGAGGCAGGTGACACTCCACCCCCCAATCCAATGAGAGGGTGTGGAGTGTCCCCCTCTCCTTGCCCCCTCTCCCCCCCTGGGACCAGGCAGGGGAGGAGGCAGGGGACACTCCACCCCCCCAATCCAATGAGAGGGGGTGGAGTGTCCCCCTCTCCTTGCCCCCTCTCCCTCCCTGGGACCAGGCAGGGGAGGAGGCAGGGGACACTCCACCCCCCCAATCCAATGAGAGGGGTGGAGTGTCCCCCTCTCCTTGCCCCCTCTCCCTCCCTGGGACCAGGCAGGGGAGGAGGCAGGGGACACTCCACCCCTTCAATCCAATGAGAGGGGGTGGAGTGTCCCCCTCTCCTTGCCCCCTCTCCCCCCCTGGGACCAGGCAGGGGAGGAGGCAGGCGACACTCCACCTCCCCCAATCCAATGAGAGGGGGTGGAGTGTCCCCCTCTCCTTGCCCCCTCTCCCTCACTGGGACCAGGCAGGGGAGGAGGCAGGGGACACTCCACCCCCCACTCTAATGAGAGGGGGTGCAGTGTCCCCCTCTCCTTGCCCCCTCTCCCTGGGACTAGGCAGGGCAGGAGGCAGGGGACACTCCACCCCATCTCCTTGCCCCCTCTCCCTCCCTGGGACCAGGCAGAGGAGGAGGCAGGGGACACTCCACCCCCCCACTCCAATGAGAGGGGTGGTGTGTCCCCCTCTCCTTGCCCCCTCTCCCTGGGACCAGGCATGGGAGGAGGCAGGGGACACTCCACCCCCCCAATCCAATGAGAGGGGTGGTGTGTCCCCCTCTCCTTCCCCTTCTCCCTCCCTGGGACCAGGCAGGGGAGGAGGCAGGGGACAACTCACCCCCCAATCCAATGAGAGGGGTGGAGTAATGAGAGGGGGTGGAGTGTATGCAAGTGAATCAATCAGGAAGGGTTTTGGGGAGAACAAAGGAGCTTCCCCCCAAGGCAGGACAGTAATCCTCAGGTCACATCTTTATGGGGCAAGGGTCGGCAGGAAAGGCGGGAAGGGGGAACACAGTATATTTTATACAACATTTCATCACATATATTTCATAAGATAATCCTATCCCCATCCCAGGCAAAGTTTATTAAAATATTTGATCTTTATTATTGAAGCAAACGGGAATTTCATGGTCCCTTGGTGAAGGCGTGCAGAAACGGAGGCTGCCTGCACTTCAAGGCAGACCTTGTCGGGAGGCTTGTGTCCAAAGATATGACAAAAACAGTCCGAAGTGTGAGGCAAAAAGTCAATAAGAGAAGGCAAGGAAGGTCCAAGGATGATCGCTGGGTGAAATGGTGATAGTGTCCATTGTCCGTCCTTTGGAAAAATATGTCTCCCTCGCCAGAGACCGGAGCTCACACCTGGCCGCCTTCCCGGGGTCTCCTATGGGTCACTGGGGCCAGGCAGGAGCGAGCAGCGCTGAGGAGAAATGGGTTGTCTTGGAAGAAACCGGCCAAATTGACAAACAGCTGATTTCTGTCAAATGAAATACTTTGAACAAAATCAATTTATTCTCGGGTGCAGGAGTCCAAAATGAGAAAAGGGAGATAGCAGTCAGTCTTAGGATTAGTAGCAGAAAAATATAAAATTTGAACGGCGGCGATCCGCCATTTTATGAATTTTTCGCGGATAAGGGGGTCCAAAATGGCGGTTTCCGTATCCGCGGTTCGGGCGAACGCAGATCCGGGGTCCGGGGGGTGCCCGGGGGCACCTCCCCGCAGGCTCACGGCTCTCCAGAGCCTGGAAAAAGGTTTATTTTAGTGTTGCTTTAGTTTGAGTCAAGGAAAGATACAAAAGTATCAAGTGGAGAGATTAAATGTTGCAAGTTTCAAGTACCTTTATTAGGGGAATGTTACAAGGTATGGAGAAGGGGAAAGCAAAAGGAAACCACAGGCATTCCTGGTTTTGAGCTGGCTGCTGGGGCACATTTCATCTGTTGGTCCCAAACTTGGCCCCCAGGAACTGCGGAACTCTCCGCTGCGGCTCACACCAAAGTGAAGGCGGGGCTCTTGGCTGCGCTCGGGCTCAAATCCATCCATCTTGCCCTTGGTCAGCCCCTACTACAGACAAAGTTGAAGTACTTTGGCCACATCATGAGGAGACAGCAAAGCTTAGAGAAGGGAATGATGCTGGGGAAAGTGGGGAGATGGTAGCGGGGTATAAATAAAGTATTATTATTCTTATTATTTATTGCATTGGTCACGGCAGAGACATTCCTGGGACCCTGCACAAAGAGCCTGTGTTTCTCTCTCTCTCTCTCTCCTTAGGCTGCAGGAAATCCTCCCTTGGAAGAGGACAAGGAAGGAAAGGGAAGTGGGCACAGGTGAAAGAGGTTGGCAGGAAAAAGGCATTGTGGGTGGAACAGAACAGAGGCGCATTTTGTGAACACCTCAAAAAGCCTCAGTGTAATTTTTAATTAGATGGGAGGGGTTGCGGTTGCAGGGGTGGGACCAGGAGCTCCCCCCCCCCCCCGCTCTCTCTCTCTGCCCTAACACCCCACCTTCCTGCCCTCCGTTCTGCTCCACCACCTTGGCATCTGAAATAAAGACAGATGACAGATAGGCCAGCGAGGCCGCGAGGGACAAAGGAAACACACACACAAGGCAGGACAGTAGGATGCTAACTCTGCACATTGTATATTTCTTTGCTGCCACCAATTCATTATTAAGGTTCCTTTTGCTGCCACCATTTATCGATTGCTGGGCTCCCTCCTTCACTAGAATGCTCAAGAAGACACACACACTTTTCAGGTGAAACAAAACAAGAATATGTTTGTTTATTTGGTTTCTGAACAGTAAAGATACGTAGTGGTTTCAATCATCTATCAGGCTTTCCTTGTACAGAGAACGGTCTCAATTCTCTCTCTGTGACATTTTGAAGCCAGCAAAGGGCGCTGGAAACCTTGTATTGGAACTTGTGAAGCAACGAGGTCTAATAAGGAAACTGAGAAGAGGGGGAGATGGGCAGGAAAGGTGCATAAAAGGAAGTAGTGTCTTTCTTGGCTGCGGAGATACAAGCAATATATTCATTTCAAAGCAAAGCCGGCTTGTGAGTGATCATTTAATATTGCTATATAAAACCTCCAGTCTTACACAGTGTCATTAATCGTCATCAGCCATTATCATCATTATTTGTCTTCCCTTCTCCTCGGTTAGGGAGAGATGCTGTGTATCCTAATGGGCCTTTCCCCAATGGTAGTGATTAAACAGTCTCAAATACTACAGGGAGTTCACTCTAAGCAGGGATAAATATACACAGAGCAAAAGTGTTCTGAGCCTCTCCTAACACAAACCGAGTTAAAGAATTCACTTCATGGAGACAAGCCCAGTACTGCGGAGTCAGGGTAGGAGCAAGAATAAGCAAGAGCTAAGATTACAGTCCAATTGGTGCCAGGAGTCCTTCCATCAAATAACAACCAAGAATCCAAAGTACAAACCAAAGTCAGAGTTCCAAAATAAGGCAGATCGTGGGAGGTACAAACTGAAGCCCAAGCCCATAACTCAAGCCGGGAAGTAAATTTAAAATTTAGGGTCAAAGATTCAGGACACAACAGAGTCCAGAACAAGGCTACAAGAACAAGGCCGGAGTCCAGAATTCTAACCAAGGAGAAGCAGAGCCAAGATCCGGGAAAACAGTACAAAGATTGTCTTCTCCCAAAGAGCTATTTTTTCCAGAACCCCCTTATCATGAGATCTCAGCTGCTGCTCATTTCAGCAGGCCTTCACACAGCATGCCAGAAGCCTGTGATGCTCCTGAGGAGGAAGATTTGGGTTAATACTGAAAAGAGTCCCCCCAGCAGCAGTCAAGCCAGGCAACACAAACCGCTGTCCATGAGAGAGCAAGGTCTCCACCTGCCTCCTTCTTTCCATTCTTCACCTATTTATGGAGAGATGGGACCCTTGTCTGGGCATTTTTTAAATAGAACTAGGACACTCAAAGGCAGGTCTCCTACTCTAGGCAGGTACAAGTTCTTTCATGTTAAATGCATACTGAACTTTCTTTGACGCTCTTTCAACACTCCAGGCATTAATATGGCCTCTCCTCTGTGTGGGTCCTTCGGTGGCAACGCAGGGACCCACTCTGACTGAAGTTCTTTCCTCAGTCCATGCATTGATGTGGCCTCTCCCCTGTGTGGGTCCCTTGATGGGAATGGAGATGTCCACTCTGGCCGAAGCTCTTTCCACACTGCAAGCATTGATATGGCTTTTCCCCTGTGTGGGTCCTCTTTTTTTGTTTAGGATTTTTTTTCCCTTTCGTTTTGCCTGGTTTTGAAGCCTGCCCTGAAGGCTTAGGCTTTTTCCTCAAAGGCTCCGTAGAGGAAGCAGAGGGGAAGTTGGAGTCAAGCCTATCTTCAGAAGGAGAGGGAGGCTGAGCCGTTTGTATATCAGGGGATTGGTGGGCTCCTGCCACGTGGCGCGCGGAGGCGGAGGGAGCCTCTGGGGCCAACGCTCTTTCATATAATAAAGCCTTAAGGCGAGCGCCTCTGCTCTTCCGAGCTCTAGTGGTAAAGCTTTGGCAAATCTCACAGGTTGGTGGGCTGTGAGACTCGCCCAGGCATAGGAGGCACTTAGGGTGCCTATCGGCATCGGGGAGTGTAGTCCCACAAGCCGAGCAATTTTTTAAAAATAAGGTAGCCACCTAGCCTGAGAGGAATCCAAGGACGGTCCAGGTCAGCGTAGTCAGAAGCCAGAAAGAGTCCAATAACCAAAGAAGGCAAGGGATAGAATAGACCGAAGTTACTGCTGTCGCGCGGAAAAGGAACTAAAGTGAAACCACACTGTGGGTCCTTTATACGACCAGGAGGGGTGGGGGTGGGCGGGCGGGGCTTCTTATTGGTTAAAAACGCAATAAAAACTCTAGAATATCCCGAATTTCTGCGCAGGCGCACAGGAAGACCCATCAGTGCTCATTTCACAGGCGACACGACAACAAACTGCTCTTATATTACAGAAGCAACACTCTAGACACATTGGCCAACTGAACCAAGACCTGAATTAGCATACTGGGAGACCTCAATATCCCTTCTCTTCTTATTCCTCTGCTAAAGAAAAAAATAGCCGTTTATAAACCCTTTACTTAGTGCTAAAGTTCACTAAATATACAGCCCAACAAACATAGAGGAAAAGGGGAATAATAATGAAAAAAGAAACTTTATTTTTAGACCGCCCTATCTCCCCCGAGGGACTCTGGGCGATTTACACATACAAAGGCAAATATTCAATGCCCAGCACATACCAAAACATTACAGCCATAAACATGGAAGTATGGAATAACAGCATTGCACTAATAAAATGAAATTAAATATCAATAAAAACATTGAACAACTAATCACTAAACAAGTACATTTAAAAGCATGGTCAACAATAAAACATCTAACATAGTCAGCACCATTAAAATTGGGTATACATTTGGCAATAATAAACAATAAACACAATAAACAAATACAGCTTTTACCGTGTGTGAATCCGTTGGTGCCTTTTGAGGTGTGAGCTATGGTTGAAACTCTTCCCACATTTGGGACACAGCCTTCTCCCCTCTGTGGATTCTTTGGTGTTTACCAAGGTTAGAGCTCTGGGTGAACCTCTTTCCGCACACGGAGCATTGGTAGCGCTTCTCCCCAGTGTGGACTCTCTGGTGGGCTTTGAGTTCTGGGCCACGAGTGAAGCCTTTCCCACACTCCGGGCACTTAAAGGGCTTCTGCGCCATGTGAAGCCTTTGATGCCTCCTAAGGCCTTGGCTTTTGCTGAAATGTTTTCCACAGTCTGGGCATATAAAGGATTTCTGAATCGCGGCACTGAAGGTGGGAAGTTGAGGGAAGGTGAGGACCGGGCTGTGACCAGCTGGTGATGAATAAAACAGACAAGGAGGTGGTCACTGAACTTTGGCTTCTTTGCATGCAAAAAATACACAGATTCAATCCCTGGCAACTTTAAACAGATGTATGCTGATGACAACGTCATCTGTGTGCATTCAGAAGATCTACAAGCCACTCTAAACACCTTCGCAGAAGCATAAGAGAAGCTCGGCCTGTCATTGAACATCGAGTAAACCAAAGTGCTCTTCCAGCAGACACCAGCCAAACCCTTTCCAATGCCAGCGATACAGCTTAATGGTGTAACATTAGAAAATGTGGACCATTTCTGCTACCATGGCAGCCATCTCTCCACCAAAGTCAACATTGACACCGAAATACAACACCGCCTGAGCTCTGCGAGTGCAGCATTTTTCCGAATGAAGCAGAGAGTGTTTGAGGACCGGGACATCCGTAGGGAGACCAAGGTGCTTGTTTATTTCATGTCAAAAGCACTGCATAAATAAATATAAAAACGGATACAATAGAGGGATCACAAGCTGCTAGATCGTTTCAGACCAAAAACGGGCAATAGCAACCACACTGTGGCTTTAAACAATTCTTCCTCTGTGCATGAGGCAGGGCACTGTGGACAAGCACACCTTTCTGGGGATGACATATGGCTGGTAAAGGCCAGCAAGGGAGATACTTTGGCCTCTAATGCTTTAAGGAGTATCCATTCTATACTTTGGGACTTCTCTGGAGCAGTTTACTCTGGAATATCTCAGCAAGTGTAGATGCCACCTTACACGGAGCTTTGGTCTGATCCAGAGAAGAAGCCATACCTGGATAGGACAGGTATGGCGGTCTTTCACACTTCCACTGCTCTCCTTTGGGATTTTCTTCTCTGGATCCACCTGGCTTGGCATTAACAGCAGCCAGATCTCCTTGAGATGCGGCAAAAGGAATCTCCTCAACGGTCTCTGGACTCTGAAACAGGAATATAACATTTGATGTTAACATGTTGAATCCCCCCCCCCCCCCAAAAAAAACAGTGGCAGATAAGGTCTTCCTAGTAGGAAGGAAGAGGAGAACGTTGAGTCTCCTTCCAGCTCAAGGAATTGTGAAAAGGAAAGAGGCACCCAAGTTCTTTTTTCCAGACCCTGGATCATTTGAGCCACCCTTATTATAAAAGATATCATTCTTATATTCTTAGCAACACTTTAGAAGCAAAGCACCAGCACCCCCTAGTTCTGTAAGTACTTTAGAACCATGAAGTCTTTTCAATAGGCACGGGCAATCCATGGTTCTAAACCAGTGATGGGCAACCTTTTCAGCTTGGTGTGTCAAAATCCGCCAAAAAAAAGAGCATAATTCAGGTGGGGTGCCACTTTGAGAAAAAGCCCCATAATTTTGCAATATTTATAGTTCAAATAACAAAAATGCATAATGGGAGGATAAATTCTTTAACTAAGCTGCCTATTAGTGACTTTTTTTGTTGCTGAACAGGGAAATTCCAGACAAGAAACAGTCAAGCCCAGCTAACACCTCCTAACAAAGGATTCCCCTGAGCAGGAATGAGCCAGACTTTGAAGCTGCAAAACAATTCAATGCTAATCAAGCTGGCCAATGGCAGCATTCACACTTGCCTCCAACAGACAAGAGTTCTTTCTCCCACACTGGACCTTCCACAGCCAGGCTTTGAATCTGTAAGGCCATTCAATGCTAGTCAAGCTGGCCAATGGCAACATTCACACTTGCCTCCAACAAACAAGAGTTCTTTCTAGGGCTGGGCGATTTTGTTCGTTAATTTTGTATTTCGTTAATGATTCGTATTTAAATTAGCTTACGATTTTGGAATAGTGTGAGGGGTAATTAAGAATCGATTTTTTCCCCAATTTTTGTAATTATTTTGTAATTATTTCGTATGTCTTTGGTGCAAGTTTTACAATCTCTCCATCTCCGTTTCTCTTCCTTCCCCAGTTGCAAGCTAGCAAGCGGCGCATTTGCCCCACTTCCAGTCTCTCCCCTCCTGCCAGCCACCTTTCCTCATGTTGTCTTCCTGGCCAGCAGCTTCAAACTATTATTATTACTATATATCAGGGGTCCTCAAACTTTTTAAGGGGGGGGGGGAAGGGGGAGAGTGTCACAGCATGAGTAAGAGTCTTAATATAACAGCAGGAAATTCATGAATATGTTTAGTGTTTACTGATCAGCCGATCAGCCAAACTATCAGGAATGTGGACTCAGATAACCCACCTTTCTACACAGCCATATATAACTCAGAATATCAAAGCAGAAAATCCCGCAATACATGCTTTAAACTGGATTATATGGATTATATGGCAGTGTGGGCTCCGATAAAACCCAGACAAGAACCCACGTCAGAATTCCTCGACGGGCCTTTCCTGCCTTCCTTTCTCTTCCTCCTCTGTCCCAGGAGCCTGGGCTGGTTCTGCTATGGGGAACCAGTGTGTTTTGCACAAGGGGATGGAAGGGAGAGGGAAATCCGTATTTCTGGCGGGGGAGAGAGCAGCGCCCGAGAAGGAGGGCCTGCCAGGCCCAAGCCTCAGTTTGAACTCTCCTCCCGGGAAGAGGCGCGCCAGGCTGCCCTCGCTCCACAGGACAAACTAAAGGTGTGCTTGTTTGGAAAGGCGCTTCTCCAGAGCCCTTCCATACAGCCCTCTCGCTGCCCGTCGGGCCTGGCAAGGGAAGGTGCAACTCGTCTCGCGCGATGCCCTTCCCTTGCCTGGCTTGCACGAGGGGCAGCGTGAGGCAGGGAATTGGCATAATTGCCGCTTCCATTGCTTGCCAGGGATAGAACATGGCCATAGAGCCCGGAAACCCCCCCCCCCACAAGAACTTAATTATTGTTGTTATTGTTGTTGTTATGACCCAGCTCTATTTCAAACCTCAGGGGGGGGGGCTTAGAGTGGTCTTTTCAATAAAGTCTTTTCAATCCATAATTCTATGGATTATGGGAGAAATTTTGATACTTCAGGCCTAGCTTACCCGTTCGGTGGGTTGCAGCTCCGCCGTGTCGTCCTTCTTGTCCTCTGGGTCCAAGGCCGGAGGGGCCAAAGCGCAGCGGGGGCACAAATCGCCCTCAGCCGTTCCTGGAAAGCGACCCTCGCAACGCAGGCACCACTTGGATTTCTGGCTGTGCTTCAGTGGCTTGTCCCCCATGGCTTCTGGGGGAATTGGGAGGCCAAGAAGGGGGTGGAAAGGACCCCAATGGCTCTGCAGGAAAGATGGAGCAGGACCCTGATCAACCTCAATGGGGCGGCGGCAGAGGCGGCCCTAGGTAATTTTCAATGGTAAGCAAAGAGTATTTTGGCGCCCCCCCCAAAACCAATCTCTCTCTCTCTCTCTCTCTCTCTCTCTCTCTCTCTCTCTCACACACACACACACACACACATATATATATATATATATATATGGGCATGGACAAATTTTGGCCCTCCAGGTATTTTGGACTTCCTACTGGCTGTGTGTGTGTGTGTGTGTATGTGTATGTATGTGTGTGTGTGTGTATATATATATATATATACACACACACACACACACACACACTAGCCATCCCCTGCCATGCGTTGCTGTGATCCAGTCTGGTGATCTTGAAAAGAAAGTAATGAGAAAGTGTTGGTTTCTAATCTATGCAATTTCTTTATGCTTGTGGGTAAACAGTACTTCTTGTTGTTTCTTTGTCAGTGTTGATGTGGAGATTGTCTGGTTTGCCTACTCTGGAACATGCAACTTCTTTAGGGATCCCTTTCAAATCTATGATATTATGTCTTCCATATGTGTGTGTGTGAATCATATAGATCTATCTCTATCTATGGCTGGATGGCTCTTTGTCAGGAGGGCTTTGATTATGATTTCTTGGATGGCCATGCAGTCCATCAATCCCCCTTTGAGGCAGAATTTCCTAGCTAACAATAATCTAAGTAAATGCAGCCAGACCACAAATAAGCAGTTCTGTTACATTATCTGACTAACAAGGTTATCCTCTGATCAGATTAAAGTATTTTAAACTGTTGTTGTTGTTGTGTGCCCTTAAGTCATTTCCGATGTATGGGTACCCTAAGGCACAAATAACAAAGTGCAATTCATCAGGTATCAAAGGGCCCTTCCACATTGCCATGCAACCCAGAATAACAAGGCAGATAATCCACATTATCTTCTTTGAACTGGGTTATCTGAGTTCACACTGCCATATAATCCAGTTCAAAGCAGAGAATTCGTATTTTATATGGCAGCGTAGATGGGGCTGAAAACCCTTTCTTCACTGCCTTATATCCCAGGATCTGAACTGAGATTATTTGCTTTAAACTGGGTTAAACACTGCCAGATAATAATAATAATCTTTATTTATTAATCTGGGATGAGAAAATAATCTGGGTTCAGATCCTGGGTTATAGGGCAGTGTCGATCCAAAACCTCTTCTACACAGCTGTATCCAGATTCTCTGCTTTGAACCGAATTATATGGCACTGTAGACTCAGGGCCCTTCCACATAGCCCTATATCTCAGAATATGAATGCAGAAAAACCCACATTATTTGATTGTGGACTCAGATAACCCAGTTCAAAGCAGATATTGTGGGATTTTCTACCTTGATATTCTGGGTTATATGTTTGTGTGGAAGGTCCCTGACAGGTCCTATATCCTAGGATCTGATCCCAGATTTTCTGCTTTAAACTGGATTATATGAGTCTGCACTGCCAGATCATCTGGGACAAACTGAAAACCTGGGATCAGATCCTGGGATATAAGGTCTGCCTGGAAGGGCCCTGTGATAATCCAGTTCAAAGCAGATAATATGGATTATGTGCCTTGATATTATGGATTATACAGTTGTGCAGAAGAGCCCCAAACCTCCTTCTACACTGCCATATAATCCAGGCCAAAGAGGATAATCTGGATTTCTTCAGATAATGTGGATGGCGTCACAGTTTGCACTGTAGTTTAACATCCCTTTAACTACCAGGGCTCAATGCTAGGGAATTCTGGGGGTTGTTGTTTTAGGGCCCTTCCACACAGTCATATAACCCAGAATATCAAGGCAGAAAATCCCACAATGTCTGCTTTGAACTGGGGTATCTGAGTCCACACTGCCATATATTCCAGTTCAAAGCGGAAAATGTGGGATTTTATTCAGCTGTGTGGAAGGACCCCCACAATGCCTTCTCTGCCAAAGCCCAGCAAACGATAGCTCCCAGGATAGCACAGCACTGAGTCAGGGCAGTTGAAAGTGTGGCACTGCATTCATTCCATAGTGTAGTTCAGGCATGGGCCAACTTGGGCCCTCCGGGGGTTTTATATGGAAGTGGGGCCTGAAGTTGGCCCATGCCTGGTGTAGAAGCACTCAAAGGCAAAGCATGAACAGAGCGCCCCTCTTTCCCTCCTTCCCCGGGGCACCTGCCTGCTGTCTCCTCTCTGGGGTCCACAATGGAACCCTTTGGAGGTGGCGCATCCCTCTTGGGCTGATGAGCCCCCCCCCCCACGAGCGCCGAGTGACGGCCCGGGTGGGCTGCTCTTTGGGAGCACAGCAGGAAGGCCCCTGATGCCTGGAGGAGGCAGCAGCACCACCTTCAGAGGGAGCTCGGCTTCATTGTCCTGAGGCAGCGCGGGGAAGGCGCAGGAGAGAGGAAGAGCAGCTGCTCTCATGTCCTCACGTGCACACCCACTGAGTGGAGGGAAGCAGAGAAGCCCGCCTTTCCCATCCAACTGTGGGGCACATGCGCGGAACCAGAAGGGAGGCGGCAGAGTGCCCCGTCTCCGTGTCGCCTTCAAGAAGGAGAGGGAGGCAGAGAGAGGGGCATTTACAGAGGCGGCTCTGCGCGGCGCCCCTGGCCAAAAAAAAGTGTACAGCAGCCGCTTACTTCGAGGAATGGATAAACCGGCCCTGGGAATCCCTAACTCTCTGCCCTTCACAAACTGCAATCCCTACTCAACTCACTCTCTTTTTGAAAACTCTCTCTCTAACTCCCCTCCTTTTTGAACGTAACTCCGCCCCTTTAGAATGTTCGGCCCTGCTCTTCCCAACTGTCATTTTGTCTCCCAACCTGATTGGCCGTCTGCAAGGACGTTGCCCAGGGGACGCCCCCCGGATGATTTGATGTTTTTATCATCCTTGTGGGAGGCTTCTCTCATGTCCCTGCATGAGGAGCTGAAGCTGATAGAGGGAGCTCACCCGCCTCTCCCCGGATTCAAACCTGCGACCCATCGGTCTTCAGTCCTGCCGGCACAGGGGTTTAACCCACTGCGGCACTGGGGGGCCATGACCCAGCAGGATTGAAGAGAAACAACTGGAAAAGCTGACACGATACAAGGATTTAAAGACTGAACTGCCAAGACTCTGGCACAAGCCAGTCAAGGTGGTCCCAGTGGTGATCGGCGCACTGGGTGCAGTGCCTAAAGACCTTGGCCTGCACTTAAACACAATCGGCGCTGACAAAATTACCATTTGCCAGCTGCAGAAGGCCGCCTTACTGGGATCTTGCACACATTATTTGCCGATGCATCACACAGTCCTTAACCCTTGGGAAGTGTCCAACGTGTGATCCAATACAACAGCTAGCAGAGTGATCTTGTTTGCTAGGGACTCATCTTGTTGTGTATCTAATAATAATAATAATAATAATAATAATAATAATAATCTATATAAATAAAAATGTAATGTTAGTTCGTGCTACCATCAGAACTCAAAAACCACTGGGGGAATTGACACCAAATTTTGACACAAGACACCTAACAGTCCAATTTATGTCCTCCACTCAAAAAAAAATCGATGTTTTCATTGCTGGGATTTGTAGTTTACCTACAATCAAAGAGCATTCTGAACTCCACCAATGATGGAATTGTGCCAAACTTAGCTAACAGGGCTCCCATGACCAACAGAAAAAACTGGAAAGGTTTGGTGGGCATTGACCTTGAGTTTGGGAATTATAGTTCACCCACGTCCAGAGAGCACTGTGGACTCAAACAATGATGGATCTGGATCAAACTTGACACAAATATTCCATATGCCTAAATATGAACACCAATGGAGTTTGGAGGAAATAGACCTTGATATTTGGGATTTGTAGTTACTGGGATTTATAGTTCACTACAATAAAGGAGCATTCTGAAACCCAGAAACGACAGAAATGAGGCAAACTTCCCACACAGAACCCCCATGACCAACAGAAAATACTTAAGGCCATCCAGTCCAACTCCTTCACCAGCCAAGAAAATGTAATCAGAGCCCTCCTGACAGAGAGCCATCCAGTCATAAAGATAGATAGATAGATAGATAGATAGATAGATATGATTCTCATTACTTTATTTTCCAGATCACCAGACTGGGCCACAGCAACGCGTGGCAGGGGACAGCTAGTGTGTGTGTGTGTGTGTGTGTGTGTGTGTGTATGGCGCTGTCCCCTGGCCTCCCCTCTCCTCTCTCTGGCCCAGAGTGACAGTTGGTGCTGAGGGGAGGGTGTAACACCAGGGAGGGAAGCCACCTGTTTGTTAAAGAAGCATGCACCTATGTGCAGTCCTCTGCCAAAGCTTTAATAGCTAACTTGCTGTGAGTGTTATAAAGCAGAAGCCTCTTGGCTTGGAATCACAAGCTTGAGTCTCTCTTGTATGAAACAAAGTATCAACGTTTATTCAAACATTCTAAGCTCCAAACGGCCTGCCTCAGGGGAGCGTGCTTGCTCCATCCATGTTCAACATCTACACAAATGACCAGCCACTGCCAGAAGGGACAGAGAGTTTCATCTATGCTGATGATCGTGCCATTACTGCTCAAGCAGGGAGCTTTGAGATGGTAGAACAGAAACTCTCCGAAGCTCTAGGTGCTCTTACTGCCTACTACAGGGAAAACCAACTGACCCCTAATCCATCTAAAACACAGACATGTGCCTTTCATCTCAAGAACAGAGAAGCATCCCGAGCTCTGAGGATTACCTGGGAAGGAATCCCACGGGAGCATTGCAGCGCACCCAAATACCTGGGAGTCACTTTGGACCATGCTCTGACCTACAAGAAGCACTGCCTGAACATCAAACAAAAAGTGGGCACTAGAAACAACATCATACGAAAGCTGACTGGCACAACCTGGGGATCACAACCAGACACAGTGAAGACATCTGTCCTTGCGCTATGCTACTCTGCTGCTGAGTATGCATGCCCAGTGTGGAACACATCTCACCACACTAAAACAGTGGATGTGGCTCTTAATGAGACATGCCGCATTATCACAGGGTGTCTGCGCCCCACACCACTGGAGAAATTGCACTGCTTAGCCGGTATTGCACCACCTGACATCCGCCGGGAAGTAGCAGCCAATAGTGAAAGGACCAAGACAGAGACATCTCCAGCTCATCCCCTCTTTGGGTATCAGCCAGCACGTCAACGACTTAAATCAAGACATAGTTTTCTTAGATCTACAGAGACACTCGCTGGAACACCCCAGCAAGTGAGAGTCCAAAAGTGGCAGGCCCAAACCCAGCACCTCAATTCATGGGTGATACCAGATGAGAGACTCCCCCCTGGGCACTCAGAAGACTGGGCAACTTGGAAGGCGCTGAACAGACTGCGCTCTGGCACCACGAGATGCAGAGCCAATCTTAAGAAATGGGGCTACAGGGTGGAATCCTCGGCATGCGAGTGCGGAGAAGAGCAAACCACTGACCACCTGCTGCAATGCACCCTGAGCCCTGCCACATGCACAAGGGAGGACCTTCTTGCGGCAACCCCAGAGGCACTCCAAGTGGCCAAATACTGGTCAAAGGACATTTAACCAAATACCAAATTTGCAAAATCTGTGTGGTTTTTTTCTTCTTCTTCTTTTTTCTTTTTAATCTCTGTGTTTGTTTTGCTCTGTTAGAATTGTAATACAATGGTTGCTGATGACACGATAAATAAATAAATAAATAAGCTCCAAACGACTGTGGTTACAATTACTATTTTTTGTTGCAAACTTGAGTTTCAGTCACGTATAATATACTTGTTGCACTTTCCTGAAATAGGCTTTCAATGTTTCTCATTTATCAAGATGGTATTTGCTCAAACTAAACAGAAGGAAAACTATGTTACTAACCAAAAATATCTCAAAAGCAAATCAGAAGAAACTGGAAGACCTAGAGGGAATTAAAGTAGTAAATAAGATCAAATATCTAGGTATATGGGTCACCCGGAGAAACTTAAACCTACTAGAAAATAATTATATAGAGAAATGGAAAGAGATCAAGAGGGAGATGGAAATATGGACGAAACTAAACCTATCACTCCTAGGTAGAGTTGCAACCGTAAAAATGAACGTTCTCCCTAAATTGTTATATGTCTTCCAGAACCTCCCCATCATCAGAAATCTCAAAATCTTCAGCGAGTGGAATAAAGAGATTACAAAGTTCATCTGGAAAAATAAAAGACCCAGGATAAAACGCACGACAATGATAATGCCAACACACAAAGGAGGCTTCGGTCTCCCGGACCTGCAAACATACTATGATGCCAGTGCATTAACCTGGATACGTGACTGGACTAAATTACAGAATATTAAGATCTTAACCATTGAGGGGTTTGACCTTCGCAAGGGCTGGCACGAATATCTATGGTATGAAGGGACCAAGAATGAAGGAAACTTTGGTAACCACTTCGTGAGGTCCGCCCTAATAAAGGTGTGGGAAAGACACAAAATTTTTTTTTTCCAGAAAACCCCTCTGTGGATTTCACCCCTTGAGGCCAAACACCGCAGACTCCTGGGCTGGGTCTCCTGGCCCTCATATAAAGATATTCTTCACAAAAAGAATGGCTCTTGGGAACTTAAAACTCAAAAGGAGATAGCTCAAGATTTTAAGAACATTTCATGGCTGCATTATGCCCAGATAAAGGAAAGCTTTAGAGAAGACAGGAGACTAGGCTTTGGGGAGGAAACAGATCATAGAATCATAGAATCATAGAATCAAAGAGTTGGAAGAGACCTCATGGGCCATCCAGTCCAACCCCATTCTGCCAAGAAGCAGGAATATTGCATTCAAATCACCCCTGACAGATGGACATCCAGCCTCTGCTTAAAAGCTTCCAAAGAAGGAGCCTCCACCACACTCCGGGGCAGAGAGTTCCACTGCTGAACGGCTCTCACAGGCAGGAAGTTCTTCCTCATGTTCAGATGGAATCTCCTCTCTTGTAGTTTGAAGCCATTCTTCCGCGTCCTAGTCTCCAAGGAAGCAGAAAACAAGCTTGCTCCCTCCTCCCTGTGGCTTCCTCTCACATATTTATACATGGCTATCATGTCTCCTGTCAGCCTTCTCTTCTTCAGGCTAAACATGCCCAGTTCCCTAAGCCGTTCCTCATAGGGCTTGTTCTCCATACCCTTGATCATTTTAGTCGCCCTCCTCTGGACACATTCCAGCTTCTCAATATCTCTCTTGAATTGTGGTGCCCAGAATTGGACACAATATTCCAGATGTGGTCTAACCAAAGCAGAATAGAGGGGTAGCATTACTTCCTTAGATCTAGACACTATGCTCCTATTGATGCAGGCCAAAATCCCATTGGCTTTTTTTGCCGCCACATCACATTGTTGGCTCATGTTTAACTTGTTGTCCACGAGGACTCCAAGATCTTTTTCACACGTACTGCTCTCGAGCCAGGCATTGTCCCCCATTCTGTATCTTTGCATTTCATTTTTTCTGCCAAAGTGGAGTATCTTGCATTTGTCACTGTTGAACTTCATTTTGTTAGTTTTGGCCCATCTCTCTAATCTGTCAAGATCATTTTGAATTCTGCTCCTGTCCTCTGGACTATTGGCTATCCCTCCCAATTTGGTGTCGTCTGCAAACTTGATGATCCTGCCTTCTAGCCCTTCATCTAAGTCATTAATAAAGATGTTGAACAGGACCGGGCCCAGGACGGATCCCTGCGGCACTCCACTTGTCACTTCTTTCCAAGATGAAGAGGAAACATTAGTGAGCACTCTCTGTGTTCGTCCACTTAACCAATTACAGATCCACCTCACCGTAGTTTTGCCTAGCCCACATTGGACTAGTTTCCTTGCCAGAAGGTCATGGGGGACCTTGTCGAAGGCCTTACTGAAATCCAGATCTGTGGGACAGGCTACATAAGAGGGGGGAAAAAATTATAACAGTCTTATACCAAACTTTGTTGGGGTGGGCCACCGAAACAGAAACTATTAAGAACTCAATGGTCCTATGGGCAAGAAATATAGGGAGAACCATCCATTTAAGGGAGTGGGAGACTATCTGGAGGAAAAGACTCAAGTATACTTATGCCTCAGATCTAAAAGAGAACTGGCTGAAAATGCTACACCGTTGGTACCTAACCCCACAAAAGATAGCGAGAATGTATGGAAATGTAGACAACAGATGTTGGAAATGTAAAGCGAGTGAGGGGTCTTTTTATCATCTATGGTGGCAATGCCCAAAGGCGAAAGAGTTCTGGAAGACTATACATAACGAATGTAGGAAAATCCTTAAGATAAAATTCCCAATGTGCCCAGAAGCGTATCTATTAGGAATGTATGACAACTCTTTTTTTCCTGATAATAATTCAGAAAAGTTATTTACTTTCTTAGCAACTGCAGCCAGGATGACATTCGCCAGTTTGTGGAAGCAAGATAAGACACCTTCCATAACGCAATGGCGGGATAAAGTACTAGACATCCAAGAAATGGACGAGCTTACTTATTGGCTGAGGCAGAACAATGGAAGAGGATCCACATCTGGAATATTGTGTCCAATTCTGGGCACCACAATTCAAGAGAGATATTGACAAGCTGGAATGTGTCCAGAGGAGGGCGACTAAAATGATCAAGGGTCTGGAGAACAAGCCCTATGAGGAGCGGCTTAAGGAGCTAGGCATGTTTAGCCTGAAGAAGAGAAGGCTGAGAGGAGATATGATAGCCATGTATAAATATGTGAGAGGAAGCCACAGGGAGGAGGAGGGAGCAAGCTTGTTTTCTGCTTCCTTGGAGACTAGGACGCGGAACAATGGCTTCAAACTACAAGAGAGGAGATTCCATCTGAACACGAGGAAGAACTTCCTGACTGTGAGAGCCGTTCAGCAGTGGAACTCTCTGCCCCGGAGTGTGGTGGAGGCTCCTTCTTTGGAAGCTTTTAAGCAGAGGCTGGATGGCCATTTGTCAGGGGTGATTTGAATGCAATATTCCTGCTTCTTGGCAGAATGGGGTTGGACTGGATGGCCCAGGAGGTCTCTTCCAACTCTTTGATTCTATGATTCTATGATTCTATGTAATAGAAACACTGTAATAAGAAATGATATAAGAATGAATGAATATGAGGGGAAGTCGGTTTTAATACTGGTGAGGGGGGGAGGGGGGGAGGGGGGGGACGAGGGATTGCTGGGGTCATTGTCTATAGGTTATATCACCAAATGTCTGTTTCGTGTAGTGCTATTCACACTTCATGTATGTTATACGTATGTATGTATGTTTTACGCTTCATGTCTGTCTTCTCAGTTATATGTTTCATATGTCTTATTTTTATATATAAAAAACCTAATAAAATATTATTAAAAAAAAAAAGATGGTATTTGCTTTACACATACAGGACTAAAAGTACTTTCCGATTCAAGCACCACTGGCTTTTCTTTAGGTTCCCAAAACTTAGAATCATAGAATCATAGAATCAAAGAGTTGGAAGAGACCTCATGGGCCATCCAGTCCAACCCCATTCTGCCAAGAAGCAGGAATATTGCTTGTACTCTATTTGACTAGCGGCTTACTTTTCTAACAGGATTGATTAACTACCATTCATGAACAGGAATCCCTAACTCTCTGCCCTTCACAAACTGCAATCCCTCCTCAACTCACTCTCTTTTTTAAAAACTCTCCCTCCTTTTTGAACGTAACTCCGCCCCTTTAGAATGTTCGGCCCTGCTCTTCCCAACTGTCATTTTGTCTCCCAACCTGTTGAAATCCTGGGGCTACGCTAATCTGCATATGACCAATCAGCCTCCATATGCAAATAAATCCTGTCCCTCTGTTGCTATCCTCTCTTGTCTCTAATCTTCCTTATCTGCCCCCTGCGAACATAGATCTATGCACTAAAATTTCATATAGAGTAACAAATTCGCTACATACGCCCCTTCCCTATAAAAATATTGCTGGAGGTGAGTGTTTTTAACCTCATCGAAAGCAATATTGTTAACTTATACTCTATCTAACAATTCTGTATTCAATTCACATTTAAAACCATACATTCAAATACCGTATATTCCGGCATATAAGACGACTGGGTGTATAAGACGACCCACAACTTTTCCAGTTAAAATATAGAGTTAAGATGACTCCCATGCATAAGACTACATCCGCATATAAGACGACCCCTGACTTTTGAGAAGATTTTCTTGGGTTAAAAAGTAGTCTTATACGCCAGAATATACTGTACTTACATTTTTATCCTATACCACATGAAAACATTCTTTAATAATGATACTATACAGTTACTCTACCAATACAAATTTATATAAACACACATATTCTATACTTTAACAACATATATTATCAATATACATTACCAATAGTCATCTTCTTGCACCCGGTTTATCCAATAAGTCTACATTTAATTCACAGTTTAAACCATATACCAAATACTTACGTTTCCATCACACATTACATGGCACCATTCATTAGTAACAGTATAATTATCATATAATTTCTTACTACAATCCTGCATAAACGTATGCAGTGCATGTTTATACTTTACCAATATATTTTACCAATATACTTTACCAATTGTTATCTTTACACTGGAGCATTGCAGCGCACCCAAATACCTGGGAGTCACTTTGGACCGTGCTCTGACCTACAAGAAGCACTGCCTAAACATCAAACAAAAAGTGGGTGCTAGAAACAAGATCATACGAAAGCTGACTGGCACAACCTGGGGATCACAACCAGACACAGTGAAGACATCTGCCCTTGCGCTATGCTACTCTGCTGCTGACTATGCATGCCCAGTGTGGAACACATCTCACCACACTAAAACAGTGGATGTGGCTCTTAATGAGACATGCCGCATTATCACGGGGTGCCTGCGCCCCACACCACTGGAGAAATTACACTGCTTAGCCGGTATTGCACCACCTGACATCCGCCGGGAAGTAGCAGCCAATAGTGAAAGGACCAAGGCAGAGACATCTCCAGCTCATCCCCTGTTTGGGTATCAGCCAGCACGCCAACGACTTAAATCAAGACATAGTTTTCTTAGATCTACAGAGACACTCGGTGGAACACCCCAGCAAGCGAGAGTCCAAAAGTGGCAGGCCCAAACCCAGCCCCTCAATTCATGGGTGATACCAGATGAGAGACTCCCCCCTGGGCACTCAGAAGACTGGGCGACTTGGAAGGCGCTGAACAGATTGCGCTCTGGCACCACGAGATGCAGAGCCAATCTTAAGAAATGGGGCTACAGGGTGGAATCCTCGGCATGCGAGTGCGGAGAGGAGCAAACCACTGACCACCTGCTGCAATGCACCCTGAGCCCTGCCACATGCACAATGGAGGACCTTCTTGCGGCAACACCAGAGGCACTCCAAGTGGCCAGATACTGGTCAAAGGACATTTAACCAAATACCAAATTTACAAAATCTGTGTGGTTTTTTTTCTTTCTTTTTTTTCTTTTTCTTTTTAATCTCTGTGTTTGTTTTGCTCTGTTAGAATTGTAATACAATGGTTGCTGATGACACGAAAAAAAATCTTTACATTTTATACCAATGACCTCAAAAAGAATTTTCCACTTTCATTTTAATATACACATTAGGTCTTATCAATGCCTATGTGAGTTTATTTGGCTACATTAGACTTTAAAAGCTAAATCCTTTTCCATGGAATCAGTATTGATGAAACACCTTCCAATGGAACTAACAGGTTAACACTAAACCTATATCTATATAGCTTACCTGAATAAAACTATCCTGGAGTCCTCCTCCATGTCCATGAGAAAATGTCCACCTTGACATAGTCACATCCTTCAATATACTATACATTGAAGTGAAATTTCAATTCCCACTTTCAAACTTGACAGTTTGCCTGTCCCCTGGGCTCTCATCACCTATAGAAGCCCAAAACCCAGCACTCTTTATCTTCGAGGCTGCTATCTTAAACCTAACTCTTCCTCTTGAAGACTGGTTCGAACTTCAAAACACTTTCTCAAAATGGATTTCTGTCTTTACCTAAGACACACAACTTTACCTTTCATTAACTTTATCTTTAAATCCTCTTGCATTTATTCAGTTCTCCATATCAACATCAAATATCCTTGTCCAAATGTCTTTCTATCCCATTAAAATATACGGATGGGAAGTTATGAGTTTTACATCATCTGTATTGATCCTATGAGTTATTCGCTCCTTTTTACCTGGCCCATTCTCAAATACATTTGGATGTTGCTTCAATATACATCTCAATTGACACCTTTGTCCCTCTGACAATTCTAAACAATTAAATACATCAGGTATTTTCCTCTGTTCATTTAACTCTCCCCATCCTTTTCACCAGATAATTTACATTAGACAGTTTCTTAACTATTATATAAGCTAATCACAGGTTGTTCATTACAGAGGACAGGAGCAGAATTCAAAACAATCTTGACAGATTAGAGAGATGGGCCAAAACTAACAAAATGAAGTTCAACAGTGACAAATGCAAGATACTCCACTTTGGCAGAAAAAATGAAATGCAAAGATACAGAATGGGGGACGCCTGGCTCGAGAGCAGTACACGTGAAAAAGATCTTGGAGTCCTCGTGGACAACAAGTTAAACATGAGCCAGGAATGTGATGTGGCAGCAAAAAAAGCCAATGGGATTTTGGCCTGCATCAAGAGGAGCATAGTGTCTAGATCTAAGGAAGTCATGCTTCCCCTGTATTCTGCTTTGGTTAGACCACATCTGGAATACTGTGTCCAATTCTGGGCACCACAATTCAAGAGAGATATTGAGAAGCTGGAATGTGTCCAGAGGAGGGCGACTAAAATGATCAAGGGTCTGGAGAACAAGCCCTATGAGGAGCGGCTTAGGGAACTGGGCATGTTTAGCCTGAAGAAGAGAAGGCTGAGAGGAGATATGATAGCCATGTATAAATATGTGAGAGGAAGCCACAGGGAGGAGGGAGCAACCTTGTTTTCTGCTTCCTTGGAGACTAGGACGCGGAACAATGGCTTCAAACTACAAGAGAGGAGATTCCATCTGAACATTAGGAAGAACTTCCTGACTGTGAGAGCCGTTCAGCAGTGGAACTCTCTGCCCCGGAGTGTGGTGGAGGCTCCTTCTTTGGAGGCTTTTAAGCAGAGGCTGGATGGCCATTTGTCAGGAGTGATTTGAATGCAATATTCCTGCTTCTTGGCAGGGGGTTGGACTGGATGGCCCATGAGGTCTCTTCCAACTCTTTGATTCTTTGATTCTATGATTCTATAATAGTAGCAGCAGCAGCAGCAATAATAATAATAATAATAATAATAATAATAATAATAATAAATGGATCAAACTGCAAAGACTCTGGTACTAGCTAGTCAAGGTGGTCCCAGTGGTGATCGGCACACTGGGTGCAGTGCCTAAAGACAGCTGACTAGATTACCACCTGCCAGCTGCAAAAGGCCACCTTCCTGGGATCTGCACACTTTATTTGCTGATACATCACACAGTCCTAGACACTTGGGAAGTTTCCGACGTGTGATCCAATACAACAGTCAGCGGAGTGATCTTGTTTGCTGTGGACTCATCTTGTTGTGTATCTAACAACAACAAAAACAACAACAACAAGCACAGCAGACAAGAATGCTGCACTTCAAACCAGAGCTGACAGCTGGCACAACAAAGCATTGCATTGGCAGTTCCTTGACAAAATGGAAGGAAAAGTTGAGAGGGAGAAGACCTGGTTCTGGCTCACGAATGGAACCTTGAAGAAGGAGACAGAAGAAAGCCTGGTTCTTGCAGCCCAGGAGCAAGCCATCAGGACAAAGGCCATTAAGACCAGGATTGAAAAGTCAGCTGATGACCCCAAATGCAGACTGTGCAAGGAAGACGATGAAACCATGGACCATATCCTCAGCTCTTGCAAGAAAATCGCACAAATGGACTACAAACAGAGGCACAACCCTGTGACCCAAATGATTCACTGGAACTTATGTCACAACAAGTACCACCTGCCAGTAGTAAAGAACTGGTAAAGGGATCATCAGCCTGCAAAGGGAGTGGAGCATGAACATGCACAAATACTGTGGGGCTTTTGAATCCAGACTGTCAAAGTTTTGGAACAGAATACACCAGGCATCACAATTGTGGAAAAGGAAAAAGTTTGGATGATTGATGTCGCCATTCCAGGTGACAGTCGCATTGAGGAAAAACAAGTGGAAAAGCTCAGCCGTGATCAGGACCTCAAAATGGAACTACAAAGGCTCTGATGGCATCAACCAGTCCTTGGCCTTTTCTTTTCCTTTTATGTTGCTCGGAATTGAGTATTGTCCATTTTGATTCTCATCACCGCGTTTTTATTGAATTGTATCTAATTTGGGCTGGGTTTAATTTTTTTGTAAGTGTTGTTTACATTTTGATATTGTGTTGTTCTACTGTTGACATGCTTTACTTGTATGTGTTTCGTAGCACCAACGCGCGCTGTTTTGCAAGCCCTTTCCCTTGTTTCAAGCATGCGCAGGCCGGGGCACGGCCATCTTTCCTGGTTCCAAACACCACCAGGAAAGAAGGTCACGACAGCTGCCCCGAGTCCCTTTAGGAGATGGTGGCGGGATATTATTACTTATTATCACTCTTTTCCTTCAGGTGAATGATATGAAGCAAGCTCGGAAGGATGCTCAAGGCCTGGCCCCATTTGGCCTGGACCCGAACGCTCTTGTCCTTATTGATGGTAAGTTTGAATGAACACTCGTAATTCGGGCAAGCGAAATGGAAAGCTAATGCAAACAGAACTGGATTAAAACTAGATGTGAAGTTTCCCTCCCTTAAAAGCTTTCTCTTCTACTTGTTTCCCAGGCAAAGACATCTACTCCACGATAAAGAAGCACCGGTATAATGGGCGAATTCCTCGTTTCCGTCGGATCAAGGGATCCACGGAGCTTTACACCAGTGACACAGTCATGAACAGTGAGTAATGAGGGCTTTCCCAGTGAAAGGGCTCCGTTGTATGAATGTTAACATCAGCGGGGGGTGGGGGGGTGGGGTGGGGGATTTGGAAACCTATATGTCCCAGTGTGCATTTGGATGATGATTAGTCCCTGCTCATGAATGCCCAGCCCTCGTTGACTGATAAGGTTGTGTTCAGCACTTTACCCTTGGCCTGGCCCTATAGATAGATCAGCATGGTATTTCTTGTGTTCCCATTTTCAGACCCGCAGTTCGTGAAGGCCGCCATCATAAAGCAAGACACGCCAGACAATGAAAAAATCTATTACTTCTTCCGAGAGGACAACCCAGACTGGCCAAGGAACTCGGCTGCCCCCAAAATCATCTCTCGAGTGGCTCAGTTATGCAAGGTGAAGAGCTCCCACATTTGACTAATACTTTTTGGGAAGCAAGTAATTCTGGAAAAGGGAATCAGACTGGGCCAGCTGGCTCGCACCTGTTTCCTTTCGCATTGCAGCTGCGTTCTGCATTGCAAGTTTTGGTTCCTACATCTGTTGTTGTTGCTAGAAGCGGATGGGCCGAGGAGGGTCATTGACCTAAGCGTCCAACCACAGGAAGTCTCTGGTGACTTCCTGCCTTGCTTCTAGTCTCGGCCCTTGGCAGAGAAAATGGCTAGGACAGCCATGGTCAGTAGACTCATTTGCACCTCTTGCTCTTGGGCACTGAGCTTTGGCCTTGTTGGATTGACGGGCATTTGGCTTGAGATCTGTTGCTTGGAGAGGCTTCTCTACCTTCAACAGTTTTGTAGAAGAGGAAATTTGAGTTGTTTATCATGTAGTAAGCCATACCAACTGAAATTTCCATTAAAGATGCTAGAAACTTCTACAGGTTTGGTACAGGCAACCTTACCTGGATCAGCTAACTGCCAGCCTCTAGAGCAGGCATGAGCAAACGTTGGCCCTCCAGGTGTTTTGGACTTCAACTCCCACAATTGTGGGAGTTGAAGTCCAACACACTCGGTTGGCCGAAGTTTGCCGATGCCTGGATTTAGACCATTGATGTTGGTCCTCCAGTTGCTTTGAACTTCATCTTGCAGAAGCCTCAACCAGCTTGGCCAATATTCAGGTGTTCTGGGAGCTGAAGGCCAAAACCTCTGAAGGACTACAGTTTAGGAAGCCCTGCTCTCGACTGACTTCTTTTCTTCTTTCTCCGCAGGGAGACAAAGAAGGCAGTGGCTCCCTGTCTTGTTCCAAGTGGACAACCTTCCTGAAGGCCACCTTGTTTTGCGTGGATGAGGCCACCGACCGGCATTTCAACCACTTGCAGGATATTGTAATAGTTGAGTCTCCCGTTTGGTCTGAGACTGCAGTGTATGGGCTCTTCTCAAATGAATGGTGAGCACCTTGTGACTTCCAAAATGCCCATAGACATGGAGACATTGCCTGGGTGGGACTTCCTTTATGTCAATGGAATTGTCTCCAAGACTTGAAGTGCACAACGATCAAAAGAGTGGCCCACCTCAACTTCCATTGTTGCATCCTACGGAAACCTGGGATTGGCCCTTTTTGGGGATTCTTGGAGACTACAAACCCCAGCATTGCAAAGAATGGACTTATGGCAGTTAAAGGGGAACAGCAGTGCTGCAGTGTGAATGGGCTTGAAGCAATAGTTTGAAGAAAACAACCACTTTGCTAAAGCTAAACAGTTTCCAAGATGGTTGGTGCTTGCAAATGCTGTGTACACTTTCTCAAGTTTAATAATAATAATAATAATAATAATAATAATATATTATATTATTATTATCAATATCATTATAATACATCATGGAGGGGGAACCCTTGGCACTACAACACCCATGTTACTTGGTGGTTTCTTGGCAATGATGTTCAAAACATCTAATGGGCCAACGATTACTCGGACGCTATAACAAAAGGGAGAAATGTAAATATATGTCTGCCCTTTGGCCCTTTGGCTCTTCATTAGAAAAGTGCTTGGAAAAGTTACTTTTGTTGGGTCCATCAATCCGAATACCTCAGCCCATGTAGAGAAAAAATAAGCACATATTTCTGGTGGAGCTTGAATCCAAGTGAGTGGAGTTTCAATAGGGCAAGATAACATACCTTTGGTTGGGTGCCACTCCATCGCTCTTTCTGTCCCTATATGAAATTATGGTGTCTAGCCTTGGGTTAACAGACTTCAACAGGGTGATAACTGTTCATGGTTCTTGTCCACAGGGACTATTCAGCGGTCTGTGTCTTCTCCTTTGGTGGAATTAGTGAGGTCTTCCGAAAATCACGCCTCAAAGGCTACAATGGGAAACTCCCTGCTATCAGGCCTGGGCAGGTAAGGAACCTTAGCCAATATTACTGAGGTGTCCTTGGCATCATGTTTCCTCCATGGCTAGGGGTGTACCCATATGGAAGGAGTCATGGGTTGAATGGAAAGGTGTAAGATGCGGCTGTATGGACAGGGCATTCGTAGGTCATTGGGAGTAGAAGACTGTATTGCTTCTGCCCCACCTTGCCCATACCTGAAACAGATAGACTCATAGTCGGAAGAGACCTCATGGGCCATCATCCAGTCCAGCCCCTTTCTGCCAAGAAGCAGGAAAATTGCATTCAAAGCACCCCTGACAGATGGTCATCCAGCCTCTGTTTAAAAGCTTCCAAAGAAGGAGCCTCCACCACACTCCGGGGAAGGCAGAGAGTTCCACTGCTGAACGGCTCTCACAGTCAGGAAGTTCTTCCTCATGTTCAGATGGAATCTCCTTTCTTGTAGTTTGAAGCCATTGTTCCCTTGCGTCCTGGCTCCAGGGAAGCAGAAAGGAAGCTTGCTCCTTCTTCCCTGTGACTTCCTCTAGAGGTGACTTCTAAAACTTAGGAAAACAATGTTGTTGTTGTGTGTATTACACAATGACTACCAGGAGCATGAAGACAAAACTTGATGGTAGTCCCTCTACTTTCATGAGGGTTAGGAGCATTGGACTGCTGTGGAAGTAAGAGGAAAAGTGGCTTTCAAATACTATTTTTAACGTGAGAGAATAAACACCTGCCTAGAAATGTTTGTGGACTCTATAGTCTACTTCTAGCAGACGTTGTATTGGAGGCCCTAGAGATTCCTAGAGAAGTGTTCCTTTAAGAATATTTAGATCCTCTAATGCAACTCCAATGATACTCAGGGGTCATCGAGTCCATCTCTTTACTGTTATAGGAATAATATGGAAATATACAGTTGGAAGGGATGCTAAGAGGTCATCGAGTCCACCCCTTTACTGTTATAGGAATAATATGGAAATATACATTTGGAAGGGATATTTATTTATTTATTTATTTCCAATATTTCTATCCTGTTCCTTCTCAACCCTCGAAGGGGGACTCGGGATGGCTTACATTTGGCAGCAATTTGATGCCACGACAATATAATAACAATTAAAACAATAAGTAAAACATTCATTAAAACAGTAAAAACCAGTATCAATAGCCGGATATTCAGAGGTCATCTAGTCCACCCCTTTACTGTTATAGGAATAATATGGCTCCCTTTGATCACTGACTCTGTTGAGGCAGAGCATTTGACCACTGGATGGATCTGAAATAGGAACATTGGATCCTCCAGATGTTTTGGATTACAACTCTGGTCAACCCTATTCAGCATTGCCATTGGAAGGGTTGTGAGAGTTGATGTCGCAAACCTCTGGAGAGCCAACGACACCCCATCCCACATAGAGGCCCTTGCTTATCCAAATCAGTTGCCATGAACCGTGTGCTTTTCTGTGCCGTAGTGCCCGGGAAGAGATGACTCCCCAAGAAACCTTCAGAGTGGCAGACAGCTATCCCGAAGTGTTGGACAAAGTGAAAAAGCAAGCTGTGTTTTATAGCGAGCATCACTACCAGCAAATGGGGGTCCATCAAGTCCAGGCGGCCGATGAGGCCTCCTACAATGTCCTCTACCTGACCACAGGTAATGGCTATCATCATCATTAACATCCATATTATCATTCATTTTTCTTCTTTTCTTTTTTCATGTCAGGAGTGACGAGAAACTGCAAGTTGCCTCTGGTGTGAGAGAATTGACCGCCTGCAAGGACTTTGCCCAGGGGACACCCAGATGTTTGATGTTTTCCTGTGGGAGGCTTCTCTCATGTCCCCATATGGAGAGCTAGAGCTGACACACGGGAGCTCACCCCGCTCCCCGGATTTGAACCACTGACTTTTTGGTCAGCCAGCATAAGGGTTTAACCCATTGCACAACGGGGAGTTCACATCATCCATATTATCATCATCTGTATTATCAACAACATTATCAACGACATTATATGCCTTTCCCAATCTTGAACCAGTCTGTGGTTCCGTGGTCTGTTCTTACTGTGACTACTTGGTCCTTATACAGATTCCTCAGGAGACAGGCGAGGGGGCTGGGTCTCCCCACACAGACCACCAAGAAATTGCCACCATTTATTAGGATCCACACAGTCAAAGGCTTTAGAATAGTCAACAAAACAGAAGTAGGTGTTTTTCTGAAACTCCCGGCCTTCCTCCATTGCCCAGCATCCGGATATTGGCCATTGGGTCTCCGGTTCCTCTGCCTTTTCTGAACCCAGCTTGTGCACCTGGCCACTCTCGCTCCATGTCTGGCTGGAGTCTTCTTCCTTGCAGGATCTTGAGCATTCCCTTCCTGGCATGATGAGAAATAAGGGCCACTCTACGAAAGTTTGAGCAGTCTTTAGCATTTCCCTTTTTTGGTATTGGGGTATGTGGATTTTTTTCCAGTTTGATGGCCATTCTTGTGTCCTCCATATTTGCTGGCATATGGCATGCATCATCCCCTTGACAGCATCCTCTTTCAAAATTTGAGCAGTTCAGCTGGGATCCCGTCGTCTCCTGCTGCCTTGTTGTTAGCAATGCCTCTTAAGGCCCACTCAGCCTCACTCCTCGGGATGTCTACTTACCAAACACATTGTCTCCTCCTCTTCCTCCTCCTCCTCCCCCTCCTTCTGTGTTACTACTACTTTGATACACGTTAAGGTACTCACACCGACCCATGAATAAGTCAACCTAAGTTCATTTGGGTGGGTTTTTTCACCAAAACGTCTAGACTTGTACATGCCTTCTTTGCCTCGGTCTTCTCACAAAAAGAGAGTCTTCAACCTCAGCAAGATGGAGTGGATGAGGGATTGGAGGACATCCAACCCCAAATTGGGAAAGAAGTCGACCAGGAATACCTGGCCGCTCTTAATGAGTTCAAGTCCCCAGGGCCAGATCAACTACACCCCAGAGTATTGAAGGAACTAGCGGAAGTCATTTCGGAACCGTTGGCAACTATCTTTGAGAGTTCTTGGAGAACGGGAGAAGTTCCAGCAGATTGGAGGAGGGCCAATGTGGTCCCAATCTTCAAATCACCCCTGACAGATGGCCATCCAGCCTCGGCTTAAAAGCTTCCAAAGAAGGAGCCTCCACCACACTCCGGGGCAGAGAGTTCCACTGCTGAACGGCTCTCACAGTCAGGAAGTTCTTCCTAATGTTCAGTTGGAATCTCCTCTCTTGTAGTTTGAAGCCATTGTTCCGCGTCCTAGTCTCCAAGGAAGCAGAAAACAAGCTTGCTCCCTCCTCCCTGTGGCTTCCTCTCACATATTTATACATGGCTATCATATCTCCTCTCAGCCTTCTCTTCTTCAGGCTAAACATGCCCAGTTCCCTAAGCCGCTCCTCATAGGGCTTGTTCTCCAGACCCTTGATCATTTTAGTCGCCCTCCTCTGGACACATTCCAGCTTGTCAATATCTCTCTTGAATTGTGGTGCCCAGAATTGGACACAATATTCCAGATGTGGTCTAACCAAAGCAGAATAGAGGGGTAGCATTACTTCCTTAGATCTAGACACTATGCTCCTATTGATGCAGGCCAAAATCCCATTGGCTTTTTTTGCCGCCACATCACATTGTTGGCTCATGTTTAACTTGTTGTCCACGAGGACTCCAAGATCTTTTTCACACGTACTGCTCTTGAGCCAGGCATTGTCCCCCATTCTGTATCTTTGCATTTCATTTTTTCTGCCAAAGTGGAGTATCTTACATTTATCACTGTTGAACTTCATTTTGTTAGTTTTGGCCCATCATCTCTCTAATCTGTCAAGATCGTTTTGAATTCTGCTCCTGTCCTCTGGACTATTGGCTATCCCTCCCAATTTGGTGTCGTCTGCAAACTTGATGATCAAGCCCTTCATCTAAGTCATTAATAAAGGTCCTGATCAGGACTGGACCCAAGACAGAACCTTGCTGATGGCACTCCGCTCGTCACTTCTTTCCAGGATGAAGAGGAAGCCTTGGGGAGAATCACCCTCTGGGTTCGTCCATTTAACCAATTACAGATCCACCTCACCGTAGTTTTGCCTAGCCCACATTGGACTAGTTTCCTTGCCAGAAGGTCATGGGGGACCTTGTCGAAGGCCTTACTGAAATCCAGGTACGCTACATCCACGGCATTCCCCGCATCTACCCAGCTTGTAGCTCTATCGAAGAAAGAGATCAGATTAGTCTGGATGACTTGTTTTTGATAAATCCATGTTGACTATTAGCGATGACTGCTTTTGTTTCTAAGTGTTTGCAGACCGCTTCCTTAACAATCTTTTCCAGAATCTTGCCCGGTATCGACGTGAGGCTGACCGGACGGTAGTTGTTTGGGTCATCCTTTTTTCCCTTCTTGAAGATTGGGACCACATTGGCCCTCCTCCAATCTGCTGGAACTTCTCCTGTTCTCCAAGAACTCTCAAAGATGGTTGCCAATGGTTCCGAAATGACTTCTGCTAGTTCCTTCAATACTCTGGGGTGTAGTTGATCTGGCCCTGGAGACTTGAACTCATTAAGAGCGGCCAGGTATTCCTGGACGACTTCTTTCCCAATTTGGGGTTGGATGTCCTCCAATCCCTCATCCACTCCATCTTGCTGAGGTTGAAGACTCTCTTTTTGTGAGAAGACCGAGGCAAAGAAGGCATTAAGTAGTTCTGCCTTTTCCCTATCCCCTGTCAGCATTGCCCCATCTTCTTCACGAAGAGGTCCTATCGCCTCCTTGTTTTTCCTTTTTCTACTGACATAAGAATAGAAGCCCTTTTTATTGTTTTTAATGTCCCTGGCAAGCCTGAGCTCGTTTTGTGCTTTAGCCTTGCGGACCTTTTCCCTACAGGTGTTGGCTATTTGTTTGAATTCTTCTTTGGTGATTTCTCCCCTTTTCCACTTCTTGTGCATGTCTCTTTTGTGTCTTAGCACAGTTAGAAGTTCTTTGGACATCCATTCTGGCTTCTTTGCACTTGTCCTATTTTTTTCTCTTTGTTGGCACGGTTTGCAATTGCGTCTTGAGTATTTCACTCTTGAGAAATTCCCATCTATCCGTAACTCCCTTGTCTTTTAGTATCTGTGTCCACGGAATGCTGCTCAGCGTTTCCTTCATTTTTTGGAAATCAGCTCTCCTAAAGTCCAAAATGCGGGTTTGACTTGTCTTAGTTTCGGCCTTCCTTTGTACCTCAAATTGCAGGAGCACATGGTCACTTGCCCCTAAGGATCCTACCACTTCGACCGCATCGATCAGGTCCTCCGCATTTGTTAGGATGAGATCAAGAGTAGCCAATCCCCTTGTTGCCTCTTCTACCTTCTGGACCATGAAATTGTCTGCAAGGCAAGCGAGGAATTTGTTGGACCTTGTACTCTTGGCCGAGTTTGTTTTCCAGCAAATATTGGGATAGTTGAAATCGCCCATGACTACTACATCTCTTTTCTGTGCCTGTTTGGTCAACTGTTGGCAGAAGACTTCATCAAGTTCTTCCTCCTGGCTTGGGGGTCTGTAGTAGACGCCTACAACGACATCTTTTTGAGTCCCAGTTCCCTTGATTCTTATCCAGATGATTTCAAGCTGGTTTCCCAGATTGCTGTCTTGAATCTCTTCTGCAGCATAAGAGTTTTTGACATATAAGGCTACTCCGCCTCCTCTCCCCTTTGTTCGGTTTCTGTGAAAGAGGTTGTACCCCTCGATATCTACATTCCAGCGATAGGAGTCATCCCACCAGGTTTCAGTGATGGCTATGATATCATATTTGTGGTGTTGTGCTAAAAGTTGGAGTTCGTCTTGTTTATTTCCCATGCTCTGTGCATTAGTGTAAAGACATGTGAGCCCCTGGGATCTTCCCTTGAGCTGTTTAATTGGGACTATTGTGCTTTTGGTACTTGGTCCTTGTTGTGTTTGTGCAGTCCTCCATTTAGCCTTCTGGCGATTCCCAGACATTATGGGTAAAGTAGTGTTCGCAAAGCTGTTGTCCCCCTCCCCCAGTGGACCTAGTTTAAAGTGCGTCTAATGAGGTTTGCGAGTCTGTGAGCAAAAAGGTGTTTTCCTACTTGTGTGAGATGCACCCCATCCCTTGCCAGTAGGCCATCCTCCTGGAAAAGCAGGCCATGGTCGAGGAAGCCAAAGCATTCCTCCTGACACCATTTTCTAAGCCAGTCATTGACCTGTACTATTTTTCTGGCTCTTGTGGGTCCGTGTCTTACAACAGGGAGGAGGGATGAAAAGACCACCTGTACATTACATTCTTTTAGCATTGCTCCTAGAGCTCAAAAATCATTTGTGATCTTTTGAAACGTATGCCTTGCAGTATCATTGGTTCCTACATGAATCAACATGAGAGTAGGACGGTGATAGGGCTTGAGGAGCCTGGTGAGCCTCTGAGTGATATGGTGTATTTTTGCCCCGGGTAGGCAGCATATTTCTCGAGCCATCCCATCCGGTCTGGAAATGACAGCTTCCGTTCCTCTAAGGAGGGAGTCGCCTACTACCAAGACCTGTTTACTTTCAGGAATGACAGGGCCCCTTTTGTGCAATGTAGTGTGTAGGTCTCCAGAAAAGTGATCCTGTTGGTGTGAATTGTGTAGGTGAAAAGTGTTGTCCTCCTCCTCGACATCCCCGGTGCATTCGTCAAGGACAATCCATTGAGATTCGTCCAAGAGCCTATGGTTCTCCTGTATGTGTTCCTGTTGCTCCTGGTCTATGGTTGGGGATGGTACACCTGCACGATTGTGCAAGTGTGAATGTTGTGAAGTGTTGTCCCAGTCAGGGCTATCCCCTGCACACTGATCAAGGATGAGCCACTGATCAGTATCTAAGCCATTCTGGTCTTCCCCAATATGTTGTGTTTCTTGGTCAGGTGGTAGTTGTGTGAGAATTTGGAATCTATTGTGTAACTGCAGCTGAGCGGAAGTATTCTGAGGAGGCTTCCGGGTCCTATGTGTCCTTCTAAGGGTGACATTTCTCCAAGCCTGAGGGTTGTCCACATCTGAGGTGCTGTTCTGTTGAGCCTCCCCGTAATGTTGGTGTGATATGGGCTGCGTGTCTAGGGCAGTGTGGTGTGTGGTGTCTAAGAACAGGTCAAGTTCCTGAATGTCCTTAAGGGTCTTAATACGGTCCTCGAGTTGTCGGATCCTGTGTTCCATGCGAGTGATCTGTTTACACTTGGGGCAGATGTAATTGAGTAATTGTAGTGTGAAAAAGCTGAACATGCCACAGCTTGTGCATGAGACGGGAAGTTTTCGTGTTTGTTCCATCTGGAGGTTGCTAATGACCTCCTCTTGGTGTGTGTTTGATGTTGTCTGTATGCAGGGGTGAAAGTATAGGTTACTGAGTGTACTGGTTTATATAGGATAACCAGGAAGCCCCTCCTCTCAAACAAAGCAGTTAATTTTTAAACTCAGGAAGCCCCGCCTCTCAAACAAAGCAGCGCTGAAAGCTGTTAAATTTAAACAAAGCTTATCCTGAAGCAGAAGGAAACAAAATGGGTTCCTGCTTCCTCAACTTCTGTGGAAAGCCCAGCTGCCCCTTGGGTTCAGACACTGGTTTATATAGGATAACCAGGAAGCCCCGCCTCTCAAACAAAGCAGTTAATTTTTAAACTCAGGAAGCCCCGCCTCTCTATCTAATTTACAATATGTCTGTCTATATATCATCTACCATCTGTCTATTATCTACCTATCTCTATATAATTTAGAGATATCTAATCTTTATTTAATTTATCATATGTCTGTCTACCTATTTATCTAATCAATCATTTATCTATTGTCTGTCTGTCTATCTATCTATCTATCTATCTATCTATCTATCTATCTATCTATCTATTTTACCATATGTCTGTCTGTCTATCTATCTGTCTGCCTAATCTACCATCTATCTGTCTATTATCTATCTACATCTAATTTATCACATGTCTGTCTATCTGTCTATCTTGCTATCTAGTGTATTATCTATCTGTCTATTATCTGTCTGTCTTGTTGTTGTTCATTCGTTCAGTCGTCTCCGACTCTTCGTGACCTCATGGACCAGCCTACGCCAGAGCTCCCTGTCGGCCGTTACCACCCCCAGCTCCCTCAAGGTCAGTCCAGTCACTTCAAGGATGCCATCCATCCATCTTGCCCTTGGTCGGCCCCTCTTCCTTTTGCTTTCCACTTTCCCCAGCATAATTGTCTTCTCTAGGCTTTCCTGTCTCCTCATGATGTGGCCAAAGTACTTCAACTTTGTCTCTAGTATCTTTCCCTCCAGTGAGCAGTCGGGCTTTATTTCCTGGAGGATGGACTGGTTGGATCTTCTCGCAGTCCAAGGCACTCTCAGCACTTTCCTCCAGCACCACAGCTCAAAAGCATCGACCTTCCTTCGCTCAGCCTTCCCTAAGGTCCAGCTCTCACCTCCGTAGGTGACTACAGGGAATACCATGGCTTTGACTATGCGGATCTTGGTTGCCAGTCTGATGTCTCTACTCTTCACTATTTTATCGAGACTGGACATTGCTCTCCTCCCAAGAAGGAAGCGTCTTCTGATTTCCTGGCCACAGTCTGCATCTGCAGTCATCTTTGCACCTAGAAATACAAAGTCTGTCACGGCCTCCACGGTTTCTCCCTCTATTTTCCAGTTGTCAATCATTCTTGTTGCCATAATCTTGGTTTTTTTGACGTTTAGCTGCAACCCGGCTTTTGCGCTTTCTTCTTTCACCTTGATTAGAAGGCTCCTCAGCTCCTCCTCGCTTTCGGCCATCAGAGTGGTGTCATCTGCATATCTGAGGTTGTTAATGTTTCTTCCAGCAATTTTCACCCCAGCTTTGCATTCATCCAGCCCCGCACATCCTCGCATGATGTGTTCTGCATACAAGTTAAAGAGGTTGGGTGAGAGGATGCAGCCTTGCCGTACGCCTTTCCCAATCTTGAACCCGTCTCCTGTTCCGTGGTCAGTTCTGACTGTTGCTACTTGGTCCTTGTACAGATTCCTCAGGAGAGAGGGAAGGGGGCTTGGGATGCCCATCCCACTAAGAACTTGCCACAATTTATTATGATCCACACAGTCAAAGGCTTTAGAATAGTCAATGAAGCAGAAGTAGATGTTTTTCTGAAACTCCCTGCCTTTCTCCATTCTCCAGCGGATATTGGCAATCTGGTCTCTCGTTCCTCTGCCTTTTCTAAACCCAGCTTGAACACAGAACATCTGTCTGTCTATCTTTATCTAATTTATCATATGTCTAAGGATGGTAAAACTTCAACACCTCTGGGAGTACCCTGGGCAACATCCTTGCAGACGGCCAATTCTCTCACACCAGAAGCAACTTGCAGCTTCTCAAGTCACTTCTGACACACACAAAAAATGTATATGTCTGTCTATCTATCTATCTATCTATCTATCTATCTATCTATCTAAACTATCTGTCTGTCTTATAGTAGAAGAGACAATGCAGCCACGAAGCACAACACGGCTTGAGCATCCCGGCGCATTCCTGTTTGCCTTGGCAGTGCCACATGACCCTGAAGAAATGATGCAGCCGCTGGCAAAGTGCATCCATTAGACCCTGATGCCATTTTTAGCACAGATTTCCCACCCAGGAAGGGAAATAAAGACGTACCGTATATTTTCTCCTCCATTTTCCAGACTGCTGCTATGCAGAAATGCACAACATAGAACCATAGCGTCTTACACTGGGTCTATAATGCAGAATTAATGCACTTTTGACTGCCGTGGCTCCATACTATAGGAGTTGGCAGACCTTGGGAAACTACAACTCACAGGATTCTATAACCTTGAGCCAGGGGAGTTAAAGTGGTGCAAAGCTACTGTGTAGATGCAGCCCAAGAAAGAGAAGAAAGGAGTGCAGAGGGGCAGATCTCTTCTTTGTGCCAAACCCTTCTCCTTTGCTCTTGCCTCTCCTTTCCCCGGGCCTTCCACTCCTTTTCCCTGCCCAGCTAACGAAGCATCGAAATTTAATAGCCTCATCATTACAAAGCAATTAATAAACCCGCCAAAACCTGGGAGGCCAGCCAAGTCACCCGGGACAAAGAGGGGATTTGTGAGCAGGAAGTCTGCCCCGGATCAAGGGTCTGGAGAACAAGCCCTATGAGGAGCGGCTTAAAGAGCTGGGCATATTTAGCCTGATGGGCAATCCAGTCCAACCCCATTCTGCCAAGAAGCAGGAATATTGTATTCAGATCACCCCTGACAGATGGCCATCCAGCATCTGTTTAAAAGCTTCCAAAGAAGGAGCCTCCACCACACTCCGGGGCAGAGAGTTCCACTGCTGAACGGCTCTCACAGTCAGGAAGTTCTTCCTCATGTTCAGATGGAATCTCCCTTCTTGTAGTTTGAAGCCATTGTTCCACGTCCTAGTCTCCAGGGAAGCAGAAAAGAAGCTCCCTCCCTCCTCCCTGTGGCTTCCTCTCACATATTTATACATGGCTATCATATCAATAGGAGCATAGTGTCTAGATCTAGGGAAGTCATGCTCCCCATGCTCTATGCTACCTTGGTTAGACCACACCTGGAATATTGTGTCTATTTCTGGGCATCACAATTCATGGGAGATATTGACAAGCTGGAATGTGTCCAGAGGAGGGCGACTCAAATGATCAAGGGTCTGGAGAACAAGCCCTATGAGGAGCGGCTTAAAGAGCTGGGCATGTTTAGCCTGCAGAAGAGAAGGCTGAGAGGAGACATGATAAGGGACATGTATAAGTACGTGAGGGGAAGTCATAGGGAGGAGGGAGCAAGCTTGTTTTCTGCTTCCCTGGAGACGAGGACGCAATGGAACAATGGCTTCAAACTACAAGAGAGGAGATTCCATCTCAACATTAGGAAGAATTTCCTGACTGTGAGAGCTGTTCAGCAGTGGAACTCTCTGCTCCGGAGTGTGGTGGAGGCTCCTCCTTTAGAGGCTTTGAAATAGAGGCTGGATGGCCATCTGTCAGGGGTGCTCTGAATGCAATTTTCCTGCTTCTTGACAGAATGGGGTTGGACTGGATGATGGCCCAAGAGGTCTCTTCCAACTCTAGGATTCTATGATTCTATAACAGCCCAAAGTCCAAAGCATCTCTCTAGATGCATCTGCCCAGAAAGTCTGGGGGCAGAGGACTTTTACAAGTCAAGCAAGCAGTTGAAGAAGAAAAACATGATGCCCTGGCAGAATATGTCAAGGAAAGCCAAGAACCTGCTTGAATTGAAGTCAATAATCGGAAACTTCTCAAAGCACAGCAGACAAAGAGTCAGTACAAGAAAACTGCACTCCAAACCAGAGCTGACAGCTGGCACAACAAAGCATCGCACGGGCAGTTCCTTGAGAAGACTGAAGGAAAAGTGGAGAAGGAGAAGACCTGGTGATGGCTCATGAATTGAACCCTGAAGAAGAAGGCAGAAGAAGGCCTGGTTCTTGCAGCCCAGGAGCAAGCCATCAGTACCAAGGCCATTAAGGCCAGGATTGAAAAATCAGCGGATGACCACAAATCCAGATTGTGCAAGGAAGCGGATGAAACCATGGACCATCTCCTCAGCTGCTGCAAGAAAATTGCACAGACGGACTACAAACAGAGGCACAACTCTGAGGCCCAATTGATTCACTGGAACTTATGTCACAAGGACCACTTGCCAGCAGCAAAGAATTTGCGGGATCATAAACCCGCAAAGGTTGTGGAAAATGAACATGCAAATACACTGTGGGACTTTCGAATCCAGACGGACAAAGTTTTGGAACACAATACACCAGACATCGCGGTTGTGGAAAAGTAAAAAGTTTGGATTATTGATGTTGCCATTCCAGGTGACAGTCGAATTGAGGAAAAACAACATCAGGACCTCAAAATCGAACTGCAAAGGCTCTGATTGCATCAACCAGTCCAGGTGGTCCCAGTGGTCATAATGGGCGCACTGGGTGCCGTGCCAAAAGATCTCAGCTGGCATTTGGAAACAATAAACATGGACAAAACCACGATCTGTCAACTGCAAAACGCCACCTGACTTGGATCATTCGAAAATACATCACATCCTAGATGCTTGGGAAGGGTTCGACTTGTGATTTTGTGATACGAAATCCAGCAGAGAGATCTCGTTTGCTGTGACATACTGTGCTTTTGTGTCTATTATTATTTATTTATTTATTTATTTATTTATTTATTTATTTATTTGTCGTGTCAGAACAACCAGTCTAACAGACAATGCAAACAAACAGAAAAAATACACAACTTGTGAGTTTGGTAGCTGGTTAAATGTCCTTTGACCAGTATCTGGCCCCTTGGAGTGCCTCTGGGGTTGCCGCAAGAAGGTCCTCCATGGTGCATGTGGCAGGGCTCAGGGTGCATTGCAGCAGGTGGTCAGTGGTTTGCTCTACTCCGCACTCGCATGTCGAGGATTCCACCCTGTAGCCCCATTTCTTAAGATTGGCTCTGCATCTCGTGGTGCCAGAGCGCAATCTGTTCAATGCCTTCCAAGTCGCCCAGTCTTCTGTGTGCCCAGGGGGGAGTCTCTCATTTGGTATCAGCCATTGGTTGAGGTGCTGGGTTTGAGCCTGCCACTTTTGGACTCTCGCTTGCTGAGGTGTTCCAGCGAGTGTCTCTGTAGATCTAAGAAAACTATTTCTTGATTTAAGTCGTTGGCGTGCTGGCTGATACCCAAACAGGGGATGAGCTGGGGATGTCTCTGCCTTGGTCCTTTCACTATTGGTTGCTACTTCCCGGCGATGCCAGGTGGTGCAATACCGGCTAAGCAGTGTAATTTCTCCAGTGGTGTAGGGCGCAGACACCCCGTGATAATGCGGCATGTCTCATTAAGAGCCACATCCACTGCTTTAGTGTGGTGAGATGTGTTCCACACTGGGCATGCATACTCAGCAGCAGAGTAGCACAGCGCAAGGGCAGATGTCTTCACTGTATCTGGTTGTGATCCCCAGGTTGTGCCAGTCAGCTTTCGTATGATATTGTTTCTAGCACCCACTTTTTGCTTGATGTTCAAGCAGTGCTTCTTGTAGGTCAGAGCACGGTCCGGAGTGACTCCTAGGTATTTGGGTGCGCTGCAATGCTCCAGTGGGATTCCTTCCCAGGTGATCTTCAGAGCTCGGGATGCTTCTCTGTTCTTGAGATGAAAGGCACATGTCTGTGTTTTAGATGGGTTGGGGATCAGCTGGATTTCCCTGTAGTAGGCAGTAAGAGCACCTAGAGCTTCAGAGAGCTTCTGTTCAACCATCTCAAAGCTCCCTGCTTGAGCAGTAATGGCACGATCATCAGCGTAGATGAAACTCTCTGTCCCTTCTGGCAGTGGCTGGTCATTTGTGTAGATGTTGAACATGGATGGAGTGAGCACACTCCCCTGAGGCAGGCCGTTCTTCTGTTTCCGCCATCTGCTTCTCCGGCCCTGGAACTCAACAAAGAAGCTCCTGTTTTGTAGCAGGTTTCCTATGAGGCGGGTGAGGTGGTCGTCCTTTGTGATATTATATATATGATATATGATTAGGGATCAGTTGGTTTTCCCTGTAGTAGGCAGTAAGAGCACCTAGAGCTTCGGAGAGCTTCTGTTCAACCATCTCAAAGCTCCCTGCTTGAGCAGTAATGGCACGATCATCAGCATAGATGAAACTCTCTGTCCCTTCTGGCAGTGGCTGGTCATTTGTGTAGATGTTGAACATGGATGGAGCAAGCACGCTCCCCTGAGGCAGGCCGTTCTTCTGTTTCCGCCATCTGCTTCTCTGGCCCTGGAACTCTACAAAGAAGCTCCTGTTTTGTAGCAGGTTTCCTATGAGGCGGGTGAGGTGGTCGTCCTTTGTGATCCAGAGTGACGGTCCAGAGTGACTCCTAGGTATTTGGGTGCGCTGCAATGCTCCAGTGGGATTCCTTCCCAGGTGATCTTCAGAAGCGACCAGCATTATTATTATTATTATTATTATTATTATTATTATTATTATTATTATTATTAATATTATGTGGCAAAGGAGGTTGGACCGGATGACCTTTAGGGATCCCTTCCAACTCTAGCATCCTATTTGCCCAACATTAAAGCAGATTAGCTGTCCATCGAGGTTTCCCAGATGGTTTTAAGAACATGTCCCGGCTCCAGAACTCGAAGGGCTTCCAACTGGGTCATCTGCCCCCTCTATATCTATCTCTGCCTATGGGGTGCCAGTGGGGTTTCTGTTGTGCCACGGGTGCCACCTGCTCTTTGGCCCAGTAACCCAGGAGGGGGTTCTAGCATCCCAAACCCGCCACCAGACGCCGCAGAAGAGAAATGTGGGTCACGCCGTCTGGAGACGCCACAAAGAAAGGGCAGATGTGGGGCACAACGGCCAGGCTCTTTGGGGCCTTCCTTGTCCACCGTGATTGAGAAGCGGATGGACGGATGGGTGGACGCGGCCAAGAAGAGGAAAGGAGGGCGAGGCTCCAGCTCCCCAAACAAACACAAGACGGAGAAAAGTGGGCCTTTGTTCAGGAGCCCTTTTGGGAGCCAGCGAGCCGCAAAGACCCCACAGACGGGCCAAGAAGGAGCCACAAAGGGTCCCCCCCCCCCCCATTTGCACACGTGTTTGCGGTTGCTGTGGATGTTCGCACAAAAGCATAACTGTGAGAGTGAAACGAAGGACTCCCACGATGACATTTTCAGCCTAGTAGCAACCTCAGGCGGAATTGAGTTTAGGAAAGCAGGCCCAGTGTAGACTCAGAAGGGGTCCCCAAAGGCCATCTAGTCCAATCTTGTTCTGCCTGGCTTGGATTGTGTGTTTCAGTTTTGCAGAATGGGGTTGGACTGGATGACCTTTGGGGTCTCTTCCAACTCTATGGCTGCTATTCTCCTTTTGCTAATTCCCATTAAAAGTGACATTAGACTAAAGAGAGAGAAAATTCTCCTTCTTCAATGCCGGCTTGCCTAGAGACATTTGTTGGAGCACGTAAGAAATTGGTTAGTGTGAATGTGTCAACTGTAAAATAAGATGCATGAAGCATATTGGTTGAGCTTCGCCTGGGGAGATGGCTGAGCCTGGGACTTTTGGGTACTGTTACATTTTAAATAAGATGCATGAAGCATATTGGTTGAGCTTCGCCTGGGGAGATGGCTGAGCCTGGGACTTTTGGGTACTGTTACATTTTAAATAAGATGCATGAAGCATATTGGTTGAGCTTCGCCTGGGGAGATGGCTGAGCCTGGGACTTTTGGGTACTGTTACATTTTAAATAAGATGCATGAAGCATATTGGTTGAGCTTCGCCTGGGGAGATGGCTGAGCCTGGGACTTTTGGGTACTGCTACATTTTAAATAAGATGCATGAAGCATATTGGTTGAGCTTCGCCTGGGGAGATGGCTGAGCCTGGGACTTTTGGGTACTGTTACATTTTAAATAAGATGCATGAAGCATATTGGTTGAGCTTCGCCTGGGGAGATGGCTGAGCCTGGGACTTTTGAGTACTGTTACATTTTTCAGGCTTGAGCTATACAGGTGTTTGCAGAGAAGCAGAGAGAGAGAGAGATTGAGTTTTGGAGTGTGCTCTTGCTTCATGACCTGCTGAAGGAGATTATCCATATGGACAAAGAAAGAGCATTTTAAATATCTCATAACAGGACAGTATGTGAGTTGGGTTGTTATAGGCATTTTCAGGCTATATGGCCAGGGTCTAGAGGCATTCTCTCCTGACGTTTTGCCTGCATCCTCAGAGGTAGTGAGGTCTGTTGGAACTAGGAAAATGGGTTTATATATCTGTGGAATGATCAGGGTGAGACAAAGGACTCTTGTCTGCTGGAGCTAGGTGTGAATGTTTCAACCTACCACCTTCATTAGCATATAATGGCCTGACATTGCCTAGAGTATGTGAGTTGATGCGACTGATCACATGATTGTATGTTGTTCTGGAGCCCACACATGAGCTCTGCGAGTGCAGAATTTTTCCAAATGAAGCAGAGAGTGTTTGAGGACCGGGACATCCGTAGGGAGACCAAGGGACTTGTTGATAAAGCTCTTGTCCTCCCAACCCTGCTATACGCCTGCGAGACGTGGACTGTCTACAGACGTCACATGCAACTCCTGGAACGATTCCATCAGCGCTGCCTCTGAAAAATCCTGCAAATCTCTTGGGAAGACAAGCGGACAGATGTCAGCATGCTGGAAGAAGCAAAGACCACCAGCATTGAAGCGATGGTCCTCCGCCATCAACTCCGCTGGACTGGCCATATTGTCTGGATGCCCAACCACCATCTCCCAAAGCAGTTGTTCTACTCCAAACTCAAGAGTGGAAAACAGAATGTTGGTGGGCAGGAAAAGAGATTGAAAGATGGGCTCAAAGCCAACCTTAAAAACTCTGGAATAGACACTGAGAACTGGGAAGCCCTGGCCCTTGAGTGCTCCAGCTGGATGTCAGCTGTGACCAGCAGTGATGTAGAATTTGAAGAGGCACGAATAGAGGGCGAAAGAGAGAAACGTGCGAAGAGGAAGGCGCGTCAAGTCAACCCTGACCAGTACCGCCTTCCATCTGGAAACCCATGTCCTCACTGTGGGAGAAGATGCAGATCAAGATTAGAGCTCCACAGTCACCTATGGACCCACCACCAGGACACTACACTCGGAGGACCATCATCCTCGGACTACGAGGGATCGCCTAAGTAAGTAAAGTGTACATATGTTGTCCTGGAGCGCCCGGTGGCGCAGTGGGTTAAACCGCTGAGCTGCTGAACTTGTTGAGCAAAAGGTCGCAGGTTCAAATCCAGGGAGCAGGGTGAGCTTCTGCTGTTAGGCCCAGCTTGTGCCAACCTAGCAGTTCCCAAACATGCAAATGTGAGTAGATCAATAGGTACTGCTCCGGAGGGGAAAGTAACAGCGCTCCATGCAGTCATGCAAGTGGCAACATGACCTTGGAGGTGTCTATGGACAACACCGGCTCTTTGGCTTACTTACTTAGGCGATCCCTCGTTGGACGAGTAAGATGGTCTTCCTTGATGACTATTCTTGTGGGTTCGTAGGTGGCTGTGGAGCCTTATTCTTGATCTGCATCTTCTCCCACAGCGAAGGCATTGGTTTCCAGGTGGAAGGCGGTCCCGGTTGGGGTTGGCTTGATGTGTCTTCCTCCTGGCATGTTTCTCTCTTTCACTCTCCACTTGTGCCTCCTCGAATTCTGCAGCACTGCTGGTCACAGCTGACCTCCAGCTGGACCATTTTCCATTCTTAATGGAGATGAGCACCAACCCCCAGAGTCAGACACGACTGGACTTCATGTCAGGGGAAAACCGTTTACCTTTACCTATGTTGTTCTGAACTACGAAGAGTAAACTACTTGTTCTCTACTGTTCACCTGCATGGCATATTTTCTTTCTCTGGTAAGGCAGTGTGTGGGCTGGTCAAACGTGAACTACACATGACTTCACAACCAATAGTGCAAGGACCAAGGCAGGGACATCTCTGGCCTATCCCCTATTTGGATATCAGCCAGCACGCCAACGACTTAAATCAAGAAATAGTTTTGTAAGATCTACAGAGACACTCGCTGGAACATCTCAGCAAGCGAGAGTCCAAAAGCGGCAGGCTCAAACCCAGAACCTCAATCAGTGGATGAGACCAGATGAGAGACTCCCTCCTGGGCGCACAGAAAACTGGGCGCTTGGAAGGCGCTGAACACCACGAGATGCAGAGCCAACCTTAACAAATGGGGCCACAAAGTGGAGTCCATGACATGTGAATGCACAGACGACCTATTGCAATGCAATCTGAGCCCTGCCACATGCACAATGCTCAAAGCACATTTAGTAGAATGCTAAGTTTGCAAACTTTGTGTGTGTGTGTGTGTGTTTAATACAATACAACTGTTAGGTTCACTCCTGGCATCTATATAAATAAAAATGTAATGTTTGTTTGTGGGATTAAGAGAACTCAAAAACCACTGGACAAATAGACACCAGATTTGGACACAAGACACCTAACAACCCAATGTACGTCCTTCACTCAAAAAAATTTGTTTTTGTCATTTGGGAGTTGTAGTTACCGGGATTTATAGTTCATCTACAATCGAAGAGCATTCTGAACCCCACCAATGATGGAATTGAACCAAAGTTGGAACACAGTTCTCCCATGACCAACAGAAAATACTGGAAGGATTTGGTGGGCAGTGTCCTTTGCTTTTGGAGTTGTAGTTCACCTACATCCAGAGATCACTGTGGACTCAAACAAGGATGGATCTGGATCAAACTCTACAAGAATACTCAATATCCCCAAATGTGAACACTGGTGGAGGAAAATAGAATCATGACATTTGGGAGTTGTAGTTGCTGGGATTTATAGTTCACCTACAATCGAAGAGCATTCTGAACCCCACCAACGATGGAATTGAACCAAAGTTGGAACATAGTTCTCCCATGACCAACAGAAAATACTGGAAGGGTTTGGTGGGCAGTGTCCTTTGGTTTTGGAGTTGTAGTTCACCTACATCCAGAGATCACTGTGGACTCAAACAAGGATGGATTTGGATCAAACTCTACAAGAATACTCAATATCCCCAAATGTGAACACTGGTGGAGGAAAATAGAATCATGACATTTGGGAGTTGTAGTTGCTGGGATTTATAGTTCACCTACAACCGAAGATCATTGTGAACCCCACCAATGATGGAATTGAACCAAACTTGGAACACAGTTCTCCCATGACCAACGGAAAATACTGGAAGGATTTGGTGGGCAGTGTCCTTTGGTTTTGGAGTTGTAGTTCACCTACATCCAGAGATCACTGTGGACTCAAACAATGATGGATCTGGATCAAACTCTACAAGAATACTCAATATCCCCAAATGTGAACACTGGTGGAGTTTGAGGAAAATAGAATCTCGAGTTGTAGTTGCTGGGATTTATAGTACACTTACAATCACAGAGCATTCTGAACCCAAACCTTCCACACAGAACCCCCATTAGGGCCACAGCAATGCGTGACAGGGGGCGGCTAGTGATAAATAAATAAATAGGTTCCTATGGTTATCCGCTCTGGATTTTAGTCCGAACTGAAACCCAGTGTTCATCCCAGAGATGCACAAAGCCGTGGCGTAATTTTAAAAAATTGTTTTATTATCATCACCATCCTCATCCTCATCGTCATTATTATTATTATCTCAAGACCTTGGATGTCCCCCTCCCCACCCCATATTTTTTTTTTAAAATGCATTTTTCCAAAAAGGGTTGGGTCAAGTACCAAAAGAAATACAAAATAATATTACAAAACCAAAACCGGTCGGTCAGTCGGTCGGTCAGTGGAGTCACAGCGAAGGTTTTAGAAATCACAGACGGGAACCCGGGGGGGGGGGGGGGGGAGGAAGGAAGGCGCAAGCGAAACCCACAGACGGAGACATTATTATTCCAGACGACCCAACACACACAACCCATCCATCATCATTATCATCATCATCATTAACGGTTGTTATTCTTAGGATTATTATGATTAGGGTTATGATTATTTCTCATTTATTGTTTGCTGTACAAAAAAGACACCGAAGCATGCGATGAAGTCGGGGGGGGGGGGGGCAACGGGATCGGGGGGGGGGGAGTGGAGGAAATAAAAACCCGGAACAATCGACAAAGAACGCATCGTCGTCGATGCTCTTCTTCTTCTTCTTCTTCCCTTTCTCTCTCTTTCGCGCCTTTTCTCTCTTGCTCAGGTGAGGGGCTCAGGTGAGGTTGTTCTGGAGGCAGTTCCGCTCGCCGCCCTCCTGGGGGTCCCCCTTGCCGTTGTCCATCTTGGGGGGCAGGGAGTTCTGGATGTTGAAGGACTCCTCCTCCTTCAGGCAGGACTTCAACGGGTCCGGGAGCTTGTGGGGGGCTCCGGGGTCGTCCTGAGCATCAAAGAGAAGGGTCAGCGCCCAGCAAGGACGGCAGAGAAGCTTCCCAAGGGAGACAGAGTCACACCCGAGGACCCAGGGAGTCTTTGGAGGTCCTCCAGTGCGACCCAGGAATGGGAAAACCCAGGCCCGGGGGACAGATGTGGCCCCTGGAGCTCTTTTCTCAGGCCCTCCTCTCTCTCTCACCATCCTATCTTTCCTTCCTCCTTCCTTCTCTCCCTCCTTACTTCCCTTCTTCTTTCCTCCCTCCTTCTCTCTCCCTCTTTCTCATTCCTTCCTTCTTTCCCTTTTGTTTTGCCTTCCTTCCCCCTTCCTTCCTTCCTTCCTTCCTTCCTTCCTTCCTTCCTTCCTTCCTTCCTTCCTTCCTTCCTTCCTTCCTGCTTGCCTGCCTGCCTGCCTTCCTGCCTTCCTTCCTTCCTTCCTTCCTTCCTTCCTTCCTTCCTTCCTTCCTTCCTTCCCTCTTTCTCCCCCCCTCCCTCAATTCCCTTCCACTTTTATCCTTACTTCTTTCCCTTTTATCTTTCCTTCCTTCTCTTTTTCCTTCCTCCTTCCCTTCCACCCTTTCATCCTTTCTTCCTCTCCTCCCTTTTGTCTTTCTTTCCACTTTCTCTTCCTTCCTTCCATCCTTCTCTTTCTCCCTTCCCTCCTCTTTTTTCGTTCTTCCTTTCTACTCCTTCATCCTTCGTTTCATCCTTCATTTCCTGCCCTTCCTTTTATCTTTCTCATTCTTTCCCTTTTGTTTTGCCTTCCTTCTCCCTTCCTTCCCTCTCTTCCTCCTTCCCTCCCTCAATTCCCTTCCACTCTTTTATCCTTCCTTCTTTCCCTTTTTACTTTCCTGCCCTCCCTTTTATCTTTCCTTCCTTCTCTCTTTCCTTCCTCCTTCCCTTCTACCCTTTCATCCTTCCTTCCTTCCCTCCCTTTTGTCTTTCCTGCCTTCTATCTTTCCTTCCTCCTTCCCTTTCACCCTTCCTTCCTTCCTTCCTCTCCTCCCTTTTGTCCTTCCTTCCACTTTCTCTTCTTTCCTTCCATCCTTCTCTTTCTCCCTTCCCTCCTTCTTTTTTGTTCTTCCCTTCCACTCCTTCATCCTTCCTTTCATCCTTCATTTCCTTCCCTTCCTTTTGTCTTTCCTTCCTTCTCTCTTTCCTTCCTCCTTCCCTTCCACCCTTTCATCCTTCCTTCCTCCCCTCCCTTTTGTCTTTCCTTCCTTCCATCCTTCTTCCTTCCCTCCTTCTTTTTCATTCTTCCCTTCCACTACTTCATCCTTCCTTTCATCCTTCATTTCCTTCCCTTCCTTTTGTCTTTCCTGCCTTCTCTCTTCCCTTCCTCCTTCCCTTCCTTCCTTCCATCCTTATCTTCCTCCTGTCCTTCCTTCTCATTTTCTTTCTTTCCTTCCACTCATTCATTCTTCCTTTCGTGCTTCCTTCCCTTCCTTTTGTCTTTTCTTCCTTCTCCCTTTTTTCATCCTTCCCGTCTTTCTTTCTTTTCCTCCCTTCCCTCCCTCTCTTTTTCCTTCATTCCTTCCACACTTGCATCCTTCTTTCCCTTCCTTTCTTCTTTCCTTCCTTCATCCTTCCCTTCCATCCTTCTCTTCTTCTTGTCTTTCTCTCCTTCCTTCCTTCCCTCCCTTTTGTGTTTCCTTCCTTCTCTGTTTCCTTCCTCTTTCCCTTCTTTCCATCCTTCCCCTCCTCCCTTCCTTCTCTTTTTCCGTCTTCCCTTCCTTCCCTCCCTCCCTTTTGCCTTTCCTTCCTTCTCTCTTTCCTCCCTCCTTACCTCCATCCTTCCCTCTTTCTCCTTCCATGCTTCCCTCGCTGGGCAGCCAGTCCTCTTAGCAGGGAGTGCTACCATGCAGCCCCCAAATTAGAAAGTTGGCCCACGCCTGAGCTAACCCCAGGCTGGCATCAGAAGTAGAGAGAAAACCCATCTAGGCATCTGTAGGTACTCCTAGCATGGGTATGGGCCAACTTTGGCCCTCCCTTCAGGTGTTTTGGACTTCAACTCCCACACTTCCTAACAGCCTACCAGCTGTTAGGAATTGTGGGAGTTGAAATGCAAAACACCTGGAAGGAGGACCAAAGTTGGCCCATGCCTGCCCTTTGAGCTATGACTTCAGAAGACCATGGAAACCCTTGGTGAGTCACACTCTCTCAGCCTCGAGGTGTAGCAACACAATCCCCCCCCCCCAAGCAAACCCTCCTATTGGGGGTCTCCCTCTGTGATGCTCTGTACGTGCTCTTGCATCCTCAAGCCATGCCACTCCCATCCCCCCCCCAAATAAGTGAAGACAGGCAGCGAAGGCATAGCAGCAGCCCCCCAACCCATTCCCCCCAAATCTCCCCTTCTGGCCGGAGGAGGGGGTGTTTGGTGGCACGCAGACGGACATATGCCATGGCAGACAAAGCCGGGACCTCAAGGAGCCCCGATGAGCAATGGACACAGTGGGGAAGGAACGGGGCAGGGAGATGGAGGTCGGGGGCATCGGCAAAGCAGGCTCAGAGCAACAGCTGCAAGCAAGGCGTGGGGTCCTCTCTCCTCTTAGTGAGACATGATGACTTGGGTGCCATATCTGGGGTCTATCCAACATCTTTAGCCATTGTTGGGGCTCAGCAGCAAGATGCTGGGGATGCTAGGGATTCCTCCTCAGAGGATGAGGGGAATGATGGGTTTTGCACTGAGCCTGTGTGTGATCAGGCTGAAACACAGGCTGAATTGCAGGCCGTAGATCAGAGAGAGTGGCCGGCAGCTGCAGAAGAGATAGAGAATGTTTGGGAATCCGTTTCTCTTTGGAATCAGTCTTCTGGGACTTCCGAAAATGGGGAGTTTTCCCGTGATAACAGATTAGGCCTTCGCACAGAGAGAGCAAAGGAAAGGTTGATTAGAAGTCTAGAAAGACTTCATGAGAAGCAGTCATAGAATCATAGAATCAAAGGGTTGGAAGAGACCTCATGGGCCATCCAGTCCAGCCCCATTCTGCCAAGAAGCAGGAATATTGCATTCAAATCACCCCTGACAGATGGCCATCCAGCCTCTGTTTAAAAGCTTCCAAAGAAGGAGCCTCCACCACACTCCAGGGCAGACAGTTCCACTGCTGAACAGCTCTCACAGTCAGGAAGTTCTTCCTCATGTTCAGGTGGAATCTCCTTTCTTGTAGTTTGAAGCCATTGTTTCGCATCCTAGTCTCCAGGGAAGCAGAAAACAAGCTTGCTCCCTGTTGTATGGGCTCCCTGGTTGTATGGGCAATCGAAATGCTTTCCTTTCATTTCAGGGGCCAGGAAATGCTTTGTATTGATACCAGGGAAAGTTTCGCTTCAGTCTCGTCAAAGTTGTTACGTCATGATAGTCTTGTTTCTCCAAGTGGGTTTCTAGTTTCATGTTTCAAGTTTTGCCAAGTTCCTGTTCTGTTCTTTGGATTTTCATGCTGCCTTGCTGTATGGATTCTCTACCTTGGACCTTGTGTTTTTATCTGGTGGTTTTGGGTTTGTGTCCAGAGAAGGGCCACCAAAATGAGCCCTTCTCTGGACACAAGAGGGGCTGAGGAGATGAGTGTGTTTTGCGATTTTCTGCTCTAGAGACCAGGGCACAATGGGGGACTTGAATTGTGCTTTTCCTGCATGGCAGAATGGGGTTGGACTAGATGGCCCATGTTGTCTCTTCCAACTCTATGATTATTCTATGGCTCCAAATGGAAGAAAAAGAGATTCCAGTTCAACATTAGAAAGAACTTCCTGACAGTAAGTGGAATATACTGCTGCCAAGGAGTCCAGGGTGCCTCTTTCCTTTTTGAGACTGGATGGCTATCTGTCAGGAGTGCTTTGATTGTGTTTTGAATGGGGCTGGACTGGATGGTCCATGGAGGTCCCTTACAAAGCTGATGATTGTTGGATTGACTGATTGACTCTTCATCAGGCATGGGAAACTTGGGCCATTCAGGTGTTTTGGACTTCAACTCCCTACCAGCTGTTAGGAATTGTGGGAGTTGGAGTCCAAAACATCTGGAGGGAGGGCCAAAGTTGGCCCATGACTTATCTGTTGGAAATCGCAACCTTCTACAAGCCTCCTATACTAGTTATTTGTTATGTATATAATTCAGATTGCTTGGTATGTAGTTTTCCTTAACTCTAGGTTGTGGGAGGGGCTGCAAAGCATGTGATCAGATCTGGGACTATGCAAGACTCAGACTCCATTTCAGAAACAGAGTCTCTTCTTTAGAGAAAAGACTATATTAGACTCTCAGACCAGAGAGATGCTTTGGACTTTGGACTGTTATGGAATCATAGAATTGGAAGAGACCTCGTGAGTCATCCAGTACAACCCCATTCTGCCAAGAACCAGGAAAATCACATTCAAAGCACCCCCAACAGATGGCCCTCCAGCCTCTGTTTAAAAGCCTCCAGAAAAGGCTTTAAGATTATAAAAAAGATGTCCTGTGTCATCTGCACAGAGAAACTACTTCAAATCCTATCTGTAACTGGACTGATATGCAATGCGCCTGCATGCTGAATACATGAAGTTTGTGAGTAAACCAACTATGTTATTTTAACAAAGACTACTTTATTTTTGGTCTCTTGAGAGCACGATTCAAATCAAGATGTTACAAAGGGGGAGAAGATGTATTTTTGGGCAACTGAAATAACACTTCTGAAACTCTGCTACATGTTTTTGTGCATTGGCATATCTTTGTCCCAAACAGTTCAAAGAGATATCCAGGTATATCAGTCTAACAACTGAGAAACCTAATTGCCTTGCATTAATACTTGAAGTTGACTCAAGTGAGTTTTTAACTTTTTTTCAGGAAGATAATACTTTACAAAAGGTTATGATTTCTAACAAGGTCATGCTTTTCCAAAATATTCCCATAGATTATGGATGCCATTTTCCAAAATGATCTATGGGATGCCAATGGGGTTCCTCTGCCTGGCGCTGGCCTGAGCCTGCTCTGGAGTGGATGGTGTGGGGAGACGGGGGTCGGGATTGGGGGTCAGACGCAAAGGGAGCTCAAGGCATGCAGAAGGGGAGACGTGAAGAAGACAAAGTTACCTGACAGATAATGTTATCATAGTAAGCCAATGCACGGGCATGAGGGGAGAGGTTACACGGGGTGTCACAAAATTTCCTTACATTTGGGTGGGAGCCCTCCGCAATGGTGGACAGCGAGAAGTTGTCGTTGTGCAGCTCAGACGGAGTGCGGTATCTGCCAGCCAAACAGGAAAGGAAGGAAGGAAAGAAGGAGAAAAAACCAAGGAAGGAGAGAGAGAGAGAGAGAGAAAGGAGAGTTAGAAGCCTCCAACGAAAGCAAACCTAGAATTTCCGGCATGTAAACATATACACAACTTTGTCCTTTTCAACCTCTCAGTGCCATTGCTTTGAGAAATGGTGAAGCGAGACTGCACCTGAGCATGTGTCATAAAATATCATATACGGTTTGAATGGAATTGTATGGTTGGGGTCTATATCGTCTAGAGATGCCATCCTAAGATTTTATTTATTTATTTAACTTGTATACCGCTACTCCCAATTTAGCTCAGAGCGGTTTACAGAAACAAATTAAAACAATACAGTTAGCTTTTTTAAAAAAACCACAACAATAACAATAGGCAGCGAGGACAGGCATAGCCCGGGTTGTTCACCCATCAAAAGCTTGCCGGAAAAGAAAAGTTTACAGGCTTTCCGGAAAGCAAGTAGGTCTTGGATGGTTCGGGTTTCAACCAGCAAGGCATTCCATAAATAAGGGGCTACGATCGAGAAGGCTCTGTGCCTAGTAGATGACAAAAGATAGGTCCGGATGTTAGGGACCGCAAGCAAATTTTGGTCTTCAGACCGGAGTAATCTCTGGGGTTGGTAGGGGGATAAGCGGGCCTTCAGGTACGCCGGCCCCAGACCATGTAAGGCCTTAAAGGTTAGTACCAGCATCTTGAAAGTAATCCGGTACTCAATTGGAAGCCAGTGCAGCTGTTGGAGGATTGGGGTGATACGACACCTCGCCGGCACCCCGGCAAGAAGACGAGCCGCCGCATTTTGCACCAGCTTCATTTTCCGGATCACTGACAAAGGAAGGCCAATGTAGAGGGTGTTACAGCAGTCAATCCTCGAGATGACCGTCGCCTGGATCACCGTAACCAGGTCGTTCCTAGATAGGAAGGGAGCCAGTCGCCTAGCCTGACGTAGGTGGAAAAACGCAGAGACCTGGGCCTCCATCTCTATATAGTCTAGAGATGCCATCCTAAGATTTTATTTATTTATTTAACTTGTATACCGCTACTCCCAATTTGGCTTGGAGTGGTTTACTTAAAAAAAAAAAACCACAACAAGGCACTGATGGAAATTTTCGGCTGTTAGGAATTGTGGGAGTTGAAGTCCAAAACACCTGGAGGGCCCAAGTTTGCCCATGCCTGATCTAAATGGAATGACCTAAATAATAATAATAATAATCTGTAAGTTCTTTAAGACAATCCTTATGAATTGATAGTGCTGAGCCCCCTCCCCACCTTTTACAAAAGCCGTCCTGGGGACCCCCAAGATGCCAAGTCCTGGAATGTTTCCCCCTCTCCTCCTTCTTCTTCTTCCATGGCGAATGAGGAGACAATGGGCCATCTGCTCCCTCTTGAAGGGGCTCCAGGGACGTGGAGAGAATGGCGAGGGTGGGCTACAGCGGATTTGAGGAGGGGGGCTACTGCACAAGGCTCATTGGCATGCATTGGCCGCTCTCCGGCTTGCGGGAAGAAAAGGGAGAGCGTTGGAGGCCGGCTCCGGCTCCCATGACCCCTGGCCGGGGAGGGGGTCTCGGGAAGAGAGGCGCAGGCCGTTCCCAGGCTTTGGGACCCCCTCCTCGCCTTGCAACCCAAGCCCCACATTGGGGGGAACGACACAAGCAGTGTTTGGATGCAAAGGAAAACACCAGGCTGGAATCCCATTGATACGCCAACTGTAGGCGCATGGGTTCAATGGGTTTCATCTTCACACACTAGTTGGGAATTGAGTCAATGGATGTGCTTTTGTTGGGACGAAAGAGCAGGAGTCGGGCCAGATGTCCGTCTTAGCGCTGTTTAGAAATGGCCCTTGGTTCACCTGAAATCCAAAACACCTGGAAAGCCAAAGTTTGCTCATGTCTGCTATAAGCTATACTGGAGGATTCCCACAAAATAGTGATGGACCAGCTCCAGGCTGAGCCTGGGACTTTTGGATACTGTTGCATTTTTGTTCAGGCTTGTGCTATGCAAGTGCAGAGAGACACAGTTTGAAATTGAAGCTCAGGGCCCTTCCACAAAGCCATTTAACCCAGAATATCAAGGCAGATAATCTTGAAGCATGCAACGAATCAGTGAGCAGTGAGTCAACTGTAAAATAAGATGCATGAAACTGATTGGTCGGGAAATGCCCGAGCCTGGGACTTATGGATACTCTCGCATTTATGTTCAGGCTTGTGCTATACAGGCCCAGAGAGACATAGTTTGAAATTGAAGCTCAGGGACCTTCCACACAGCCATATAAACCAGAATATCAAGGCAGATATTTTGGAGATATCCTTCCAGGTGTTTTGGACTTCAACTCCCACAAATCCTTCAGTACATGGATGACATACTGATTGCACAGGCATGGACCAACTTGGGCTCTTCCTCCAGGTGTGTTGTACTTCAACTCCCACAATTCCTTCAGTACATAGACAACACCCTTCAGTACGTGGACGACATACTCATCGCACAGGCATGGGCCAACTTGGGCCCTTCCTCCGGGTGTTTTGGACTTCAATTCCCACAGTTCCTTCAGTACATGGACAACATCCTTTGGTACGTGGATGACATATCCATCATACAGGGATGGGCCAACTTGTGTCCTTCCTCCAGGTGTTTTGGACTTTAATTCCCACAATTCCTTCAGTACGTGGACAACATACTCATCGAACAGGCATGGACCAACTTGGGCTCTTTCTTCACGTGTTTTGGATTTCAACCCTCACAGTTCCTTCAGTATGAGGACAACATCCTCCAGCACGTGGATGACATACCCATCATATAGGCATGGGCCAACTTGGGCCCTTCTTCCAGGTGTTTTGGACATCAACTCCCACAGTTCCTTCAGTACGTGAACAACATATTCATCGAACAGGCATGGACCAACTTGGGCTCTTCCTCCAGGTGTGTTGTACTTCAACTCCCACAGTACCTTCAGTACATGGACAACATCCTTCCGTATGTGGACAACATACTCATTGCACAGGCATGGACCAATTTGTGTCCTTCCTCCAGGTGTTTTGGACTTCAACTCCCACAATTCCTTCAGTACATGGACAACACCCTTCAGTACATGGATGACATACTCATCGCACAGGCATGGACCAACTTGGGCTCTTCCTCCAGGTGTGTTGTACTTCAACTCCCACAATTCCTTCACTACATGGACAACATCCCTCAGTACACGGACAACATATTCATCATGCTTTCTCCAGGTGTTTTGGACTTGAACTCCCACAATTCCTTCAGTACATGGACAACATCCTCCAGTACGTGGAAGACATACTCATTGCACAGGCATGGCCAACTTGGGCCTTTCCTCCAGGTGTTTTGGACTTGAACTCCCACAATTCCTTCAGTACATGGACAACATTCTTCAGTACTTGGATGACATGCTCTTTGGACAGGCATGGGCCAACTTGGGTTCTTTCTTCATTTGTTTTGGACTTGAACTCCCACAATTCCTTCAGTACATAGACAACATCCTCCAGTACGTGGAAGACATACCCATCATATAGGCATGGGCCAACTTGGGCCCTTCCTCAAGGTGTTTTGGACTTCAACTCGCACAATTCCTTCAGTACATGGACAACATCCCTCAGTACATGGACAACATATTCATCATGCTTTCTCCAGGTGTTTTGGACTTGAACTCCCAGTGTTCCTTCAGTAAATGGACAACATCCTCCAGTACGTGGAAGACATACTTATTGCACAGGCATGGCCAACTTGTGTCCTTCCTCCAGGTGTTTTGGACTTCAACTCCCACAATTCCTTCAGTACATGGACAACATCCCTCAGTATGTGGACGACATATCCTTTGGACAGGCATGGGTCAACTTGGGCCTTTCCTCCAGGTGTTTTGGACTTCAACTCCCACAGTTCCTTCAGTATGAGGACAACATCCTCCAGTACGTGGATGACATACCCATCATACAGGCATGGGCCAACTTGGGCCCTTCTTCCAGGTGTTTTGGACTTCAACTCCCACAATTCCTTCAGCACGTAGACAACATACTCATCGAACAGGCATGGACCAACTTGGGCCTTTCCTCCAGGTGTTTTGGACTTCAACTCCCACAGTTCCTTCAGTATGAGGACAACATCCTCCAGTACATGGATTACATACCCATCATACAGGCATGGGCCAACTTGGGCCCTTCTTCCAGGTATTTTGGACTTGAACTCCCACAATTCCTTCAGTACGTGGACAACATACTCATCGAACAGGCATGGACCAACTTGGGTTCTTCCTTCACGTGTTTTGGACTTCAACTCCCACATTCCGTCAGTACATGTACAACATCCTCCGGTACGTGGACGACATAGTCATTGCACATCCATGGGCCAACTTGGGCTCTTCCTCAAGATCTTTTGGACTTCAACTCCCATAATTCCTTCAGTACGTGGACAACATTCTTCAGTGTGTGGACGACATACTCATTGCACAAACATGGGCCAACTTGGGCCCTCCAGGTGTTTTGGACTTCAACTCCCACCATTCCTAACAGCCTACCGGCTGTTAGGAATGGTGGGAGTTGAAGTCCAAAACACCTGGAGGGCTGAAGCTTGCCCATGCCTGATCTCTCCACAGTGTGAAGGGCTCAGGGGACATCTGTGTGCGCCTGGGATGCTGCAAAGGGGAGGCAGCTTTGCTCCTCTGCATATTTATCCCTCGGTCTCCCGTGCTCCCGGATACTAATTACCGATGGCAAATTTTGGGCAAAACATTCATTAGCGGCTCATTAGGGAGCTGGCCTTCCAAAGAGAGCTTTTCCTTGCCTCCAGCAGCAGGCAATCGGAGGACTTTGTGTGCAATCATCGGGATGCCGTTCCCTGCACATGCATGCATGCTCTTGGGGTCATCTGGGGTTAGCAGGCCAGCAAAGGCTGGGTCTGAGACCCTTCTGGCCCAGAGAGGGAGGTTTCCGCATCACATGCCCTCGCATGTCCTTTCGCCAACTGTAGTCCAGCCTTCTCTTTTGTGGTCATTTCACAATAAAGCTAAAGAGTGGGACTATTGGAAATAGCAGATTTTGTCACTTGGGAGTTGTAGTTGCTGGGATTTATAGTTCACCTATAATCAAAGAGCATTCTGAACTTTACCAACGATGGAAATGAACCAAACTTGGCACACAGAACTCCTATGACAGAAACAGAAAACACTGGAAGGGTTTGCTGGGTATTGACCTTGAGTTTGGGAGTTGTAGTACACCTACATTCAGACAGCACTGTGGATTCAAAGAATGATGGAGCCAGACTAAGCTTGGCACAGATACTCAATATGCCCAGATGTGAACACTGGTGGAGTGTGGGGAAAATAGACCTTGACATTTGGGAGTTGTAGTTGCTGAGATTTATAGTTTGCCTGCAATCAAAGAACATTCTGAACTCTACCAACGATGGAAATGAACCAAACTTGGCACACAGAACTCCCATGACAGAAACTGAAAATACTGGAAGAGGGGTTGGTGGGCATTGACCTTGAGTTTGGGCGTTGTAGTTCACTTATATCCAGAGAGCACTGTGGATTCAAAGAATGATGGATCCAGACCAAAATTGGCACAGATACTCAATATGCCCAGATGTGAACACTGTTAGAGTTTGGGGAAAATAGACCTTGACATTTGGGAGTTGTAGCTGCTGAGATTTATAGTTCACCTACAAACAAAGAGCATTCTGAACCCCACCGACGATAGAATTGGGCCAAACTTCCCACACAGAACCCCCATGACCAACAGAAAATACTGTGTTTTCTGATGGTCTTTGGTGACCCCTCTGACACTCCCTTAAGACCCACCTCATGACCCACCCTCTTTCTAAACATATGCTTTACATTATTTAAATACTTTAATGTTGATCATTTTAATATGTTTTTAAGTATCCCAGTTTTGGGGGGAAAGCTAGGAATCGAACAATGGCTTCCATGTTGAGATGGGCAACTGATCTCTTCTGGGTTTCAATCCAAACTTAATCAAAGCTCCCCAAGATATTGCACTGAATTGGAGACATGGAGTTCATCCTATTGGATGCCCTGAACTCCAAAGAGGGATTTTCCTTGCCTCCAGCTGCAATTGCGACTGTGTTCCCTCCACATCCATGCTCTTGGGGTCATCTGGGGCTAGCAGGCCAGCAATGGCAGAGTTTGAGCCCAATTCTGTCCTTTTGCGGAAAGCGTTTGGCATCATGTTCCCACCCTTCTTCAGGCATGCTTAGCCTGAAGAAGAGAAGGCTGAGAGGAGACATGATAGCCATGTATAAGTATGTGAGAGGAAGCCACAGGGAGGAGGGAGCAGGCTTGCTTTCTGCTTCGCTGGAGACTAGGTCGCAATGGAACAATGGCTTCAAACTACAAGAGAGGAGATTCCACCTGAACATGAGGAAGAACTTCCTGACTGTTCAGCAGTGGAACTCTCTGCCCCGGAGTGTGGTGGAGGCTCCTTCTTTTAAGGTGGAGGCTTTTAAGGAGAGGCTGGATGGCCATCTGTCGGGAGTGCTTTGAACGCAATTGTCCTGCTTCTTGACAGAATGGGGTTGGATTGGATGCCCCACGAGGACTCTTCCAACTCTAGGATTCTATTATTCTATAACAGTCCAAAATCCAAAGCATCTCTCTGTTCTGAGAGTCTAATAGAGTCTTTTATCTAAAGAAGAGACTCGATTTCTGAAATGGAGTCTGAGTCCTGGGTCCCAGATCTAATCACATGCTCTGCAGCCCCTCCCACAACCTAGAGTTAAAGGAAACTGCATAACAAACAATTCTGAAATGGAATCTGACTCCTGAATAGTCCCAGATCTGATCACATGGTCTGCAGCCCCTCCCACAACCTAAAGGAAAACTGCATACCAAACAATTCTGAAATGGAGTCTTTGGCCTGAATAGTCCCAGAGTCTGAGTTCTGAATATTCCTGAATAGAAACAATTGTGAAATGGAGTCTTTGTCCTGAATAGTCCCAGAGTCTGAGTCCTGAATAGTCCCAGATCTGATCACATGGTCTGCAGCCCCTCCCACAACCTAGAGTTAAGGAAAACTGCATACCAAACAATTTTGAAATGGAGTCTGAGTCCTGAATAGTCCCTGATCTGATCAAATGTATGCAGCCCCTCCCAAAACCTAGAGTTAAGGAAAACAGTATACCAAACAATTCTGAAATGGAGTCTGGGTCCTGAATAATCCCAGATTTGATCACATGCTCTGCAGCCCCTCCCACAACCTAGAGTTAAAGGAAACTGCATAACAAACAATTCTGAAATGGAATCTGACTCCTGAATAGTCCCAGATCTGATCACATGGTCTGCAACCCCTCCCACATACTGCATACCAAACTGCATACCAAACAATTCTGAAATGGAGTCTGGGTCCTGAATAGTCCCAGATTTGATCACATGCTCTGGAGCCCCTCCCACATCCTAGAGTTAAGGAAAACTGTATACCAAACAATTCTGAAATGGAATCTGACTCCTGAATAGTCCCAGATCTGATCACATGCCCTGGAGCCCCTCCCACATCCTAGAGTTAAGGAAAACTGTATACCAAACAATTCTGAAATGGAATCTGACTCCTGAATAGTCCTAGATCTGATCACATGCTCTGCAGCCCCTCCCACAACCTAGAGTTAAGGAAAACTGTATACCAAACAATTCTGAAATGGAGTCTGGGTCCTGAATAGTCCCAGATTTGATCACATGCTCTGCAGCCTCTCCCACAACCTAGAGTTAAGGAAAACTGCATATCAAACAATTCTGAAATGGAGTCCTGAATAGTCCCAGATCTGATCACATGGTCTGCAACCCCTCCCACATACTGCATACCAAACTGCATACCAAACAATTCTGAAACGGAGTCTGAGTCCTGAATAGTCCTGGATCTGATCAGATACTCTGCAGCCCCTCCCACAACCGAGAGTTAAGGAAAACTGCATACCAAACATTTCTGAAATGGAATCTGAGTCCTGAATAGTCCCAGATTTGCTGATTCAAACATAGGACTTACTTTTTGGATAAATAAGGCCTGGGCAAACTTTGTCCTTCCAGGTGTTTTGGACTTCAACTCCCACAATTCCTAACAGCCTACCGGCTGTTAGGAATTGTGGGAGTTGGAGTCCAAAACACCTGGAGGGACAAAGTTTGCCCACACCTAGGACAAACTCTTTCTATGCTACCTGGAGAGATGTGGAAACACCTTGGGCTCCAAATTGTGGAGGGACTCTAAAGGAAAAGGTAACTTCTCCATGCTGCGCTCATCCAGGAGCCTGCAGACACATATACACACACACGTGTGTGTGTTCTGCGCCCTTGGATGCTCCTTTGGGATGTCTAGACGGGTGCCGGTACCATTTCTGCCTCCTCCTTGCCTCCTCCTCCATCTGCCACTCGGTTTCACCTTTCCTTCCTGTCGCACTGTTGGCACCCTGGAAATTTACGGCCCCCGGAGAGCAGCAAATTATCGGGAGGGCCAGCCATTGCATCTCGTGCGGCACAGACACAAAACACAAGCGCTTGGCAGGTCTCCTGGCTCCAAGGGGAGACTGTAAATCACATGTCGGAGCCAGAAGGGCCTTTCCCCAACACAGCCGGGGTGCCCGCTTGCCTGGGAAAGATGGAGAGGTGGCGTCCTCTTTGTTAAGGGGCGTCCATCGATGTGGCGCAACTGTCTTTTCATGCTCAAGGTTCCAGAGAGTGGCCACATGACCTTGGAGGTTTCAGGAAAGGCAAAAGCTGCACATCGCAAGTGCTGAACCTGACTCAGCACATAGAAGATGGCTTTGAAAGGCAGCAGATCACAGGAGCTGTCTTCATAGACCTGTCAGCAGCCTATGAGACTGTGAACCACCACCTCCTCCTGAGAAAAATGTATAATCTCACAAAGGACGACCACCTCACCCGCCTCATAGGAAACCTGCTACAAAACAGGAGCTTTTTTGTTGAGTTCCAGGGCCAGAGAAGCAGATGGCGGAAACAGAAGAACGGCCTGCCTCAGGGGAGCGCGCTTGCTCCATCCATGTTCAACATCTACACAAATGACCAGCCACTGCCAGAAGGGACAGAGAGTTTCATCTATGCTGATGATCGTGCCATCACCGCTCAAGCAGGGAGCTTTGAGATGGTTGAACAGAAGCTCTCCGAAGCTCTAGGTGCTCTTACTGCCTTTTACAGGGAAAACCAACTGATCCCTAATCCATCTAAAACACAGACATGTGCTTTTCACCTTAAGAACAGACAAGCATCCCGAGCTCTGAGGATCACCTGGGAAGGAATCCCACTGGAGCATTGCAGCACACCGAAGTACCTGGGAGTCACTTTGGACTGTGCCCTGACCTACAAGAAGCACTGCCTGAATATCAAGCAAAAAGTGGGGGCTAGAAACAAGATCATACGAAAGCTGACTGGCACAACCTGGGGATCACAACCAGACACAGTGAAGACATCTGTCCTTGCGCTATGCTACTGTGCTGCTGAGTACGCATGGCCAGTGTGGAACACATCTCACCACACTAAAACAGTGGATGTGGCTCTTAATGACACATGCCGCATTATCACAGGGTGTCTGCGCCCTACACCACTGGAGAAATTACACTGTCTAGCCGGTATTGCACCACCTGACAGGAAATAGCAGCCAATAGTGAAAGGACCGAGGCAGAGACATCTCCAGCTCATCCCCTGTTTGGGTATCAGCCAGCACGTCAACGACTTAAATCAAGAAATAGTTTTCTAAGATCTACAGAGACATTTGCTGGAACACCTCAGCAAGCGAGAGTCCAAAAGTGGCAGGCTCAAACCCAGAACCTCAACCAATGGCTGATACCAAATGAGAGACTCCCCCCTGGGCACACAGAAGACTGGGCGACTTGGAAGGCGCTGAACAGACTGCGCTCTGGCACCACAAGATGCAGAACCAACCTCAAGAAATGGGGCTACAGGGTGGAATCCTCGGCATGCGAGTGCGGAGAAGAGCAAACCACTGACCACCTGCTGCAATGCACCCTGAGCCCTGCCACATGCACCATGGAGGACCTTCTTGCGGCAACACCAGAGGCACTCCAAGTGTCCAGATACTGGTCAAAGGACATTTAATCCACTACCAAGTTTGCAAAATCTGTGTTTTGTTTTTTTTAATCTGTGTGTTTGTTTTTTTCTGTTAGAAATGTAATACAATGGTACGGTTGCTGATGACACGATAAATAAATAAATACCTTGGAGGTGTCTGTGCCTGTCCGATGGGTATGTTGTCTACATACCAAAGGATGTTGTCCACGTACTGAAAGAAGTCCAAAACACCTGGAGGAAGGGCCCAAGCTGGCCCATACCTGGGATAGGTGATGCCACGGGGACGAGGGAGTCTCTAATTACTGGGCGTGACTGTATCCATTGGATGGAGAATCCCCATTTCTAAGCCGAAGAGCCGGCGTTGTCCGTAGACACCTCCAAGGTCACGACTGCATGGAGTGCCGTTACCTTCCAGCAGGAGCGGTACCTATTGATCTACTCACATTTGCATGTTTTCAAACTGCTAGGTTGACAGAAGCTGGGCCTAACAGCAGGAGCTCACCACACTCCCCGGATTCAAACCGCCTATCTTTCGGTCAGCAAGTTCAGCAGCTCAGTGGTTTAACCTGCTGCACCACCGGGGGTGGCTCCCTCTATGCAAATACCTCACTGATTGATCTACTCACACTTGCATGTTTTCAAACTGCTAGATTGGCAGAAGCTGGGCCTAACAGCAGGAGCTCACCACACTCCCCGGATTCAAACCGCCTATCTTTCGGTCAGCAAGTTCAGCAGCTCAGCGGTTTAACCTGCTGCACCACCGGGGGTGGGGCCCTCTATGCAAATACCCTCACTGATCTACTCACACTTGCATGTTTTCAAACTGTTAGATTGGCAGAAGCTGGACCTAACAGCAGGAGCTCACGACGCTCCCCGGATTCAAACCGCCTATATTTTGGTCAGCAAGTTTGCAAGCGCTGTTACTTTCCCGCAGGAGCGGTACCTATTGATCTACTCACATTTGCATGTTTTCAAACTGCTAGGTTGACAGAAGCTGGGGCTGACAGCAGGAACTCACCCTGCTCCCCGGATTCAAACCACCTATCTTTCAGTTAGCAAGTTCAGCAGCTCAGCGGTTTAATCTGCTGCACCACCGGGGGGGGGGGGCTCTATGCAAATACCCTCACTGATGGACTTTGCAGCTGCAAGACTACTCAAAGCTATTCAAGCTCCTGGTGTTAGCCCCAGCTTCTGTCAACCTAGCAGTTCAAAAACATGCAAATGTGAGTAGATCAATAGGTACTGCTCCGGCAGGAAGGTAAGGGCACTCCATGCAGTCATGCCGACCACATGACTTTGTCTATGGACAATGCCGGCTCTTTGGCGGGGTTGGTGCTCATCTCCATTTCTAAGCTGAAGAGCCGGCATTGTCCGTAGACACCTCCAAGGTCATGTGGCCATTGGCATGACTGCATGGAGCGCTGTTACCTTCCTGCAGGAGCGGCACCTATTGATCTACTCATATTTGCATGTTTTCAAAGTGCTAGGTTGACAGAAGCTGGGGCTGATAGTGGGAACTCACCTTGCTCTTCGCTCCAGCTGCAAGGCTACTCAATGCTATTCAAGCTCCTGGTGTTAGCCCCAGCTTCTGCCAACCTAGCAGTTCAAAAACATGCAAATGTGAGTAGATCAATAGGTACAGCTCCAGCAGGAAGGTAAGGGCACTCCATGCAGTCTTGCTGGCCACATGACTTTGGAGGTGTCTATGGACAATGCTGGCTCTTTGGCTTAGAAATGGAGATGAGCACCAACTGCAGACTCCGACACAACTGGACTTTATGTCAGGGGAAACCTTTACCTTTACTGCATACATACATACACAAATACACACACATATACACAAACACATGTATACATAAGGGAAAACCTTTACCTTTACTATATATATATACACACATAGGTAAATGTAAAGGTTTTCCCCTGACATTAAGTCCATATGTGTTTGTGTGTGTGTGTGTGTAGGTAGGTGGTAAACGTTTTCCCCTGACATTAAGTCGAGTTGAGTCCAACTCTGGTGCTCATCTCCATTTCTAAGCCAAAGAGCCAGCATTGTCCTTAGACACCTCCAAGGTCATGTGGCCAGCATGACTGCATGGAGCACCCTTACCTTTCTGCAGAAGTGGTACCTATTGATCTACTCACACTTGCATGTTTTTGAACTGCTAGGTTGGCAGGAGCTGGGGCTGACAGCAGGAGCTCACCCCACTGGCCAGATCTGAACCTGTGAACTTTCGGTCAGCAAGTTCAGCAGCTCAGCAGTTTCACCCGCTGTGCCACGGGGCAACATATAGCACTTAGAATGATCTGCTAGAGCACTCATAGGTAAAGGTAAAGGTTTTCCCCTGTGTCCGACGCTGGGGGTTTGTGCTCACCTCCATTTCCAAGCTGATGAGCCGGCGTTGTGCATAGACACCTCCAAGGTCATGTGGCCAGCATAACTGCATGGAACGCCCTTACCTTCCCGACGAAGCAGTACCTATTGATCTGCTCACATTTGCATGTTTTCGAACTGCTAGGTGGGCAGAAGCTGGGGCTAACAGCAGGAGCTCACCCCACTCCCCAGATTTGGTCAGCAAGTTCAGCAGCTCAGCGGTTTAATCTGCTGCACCACCAGAGGCTCCGTATAATATATAGATGGGGAAAATCATAGTCTCACTCACTATCTGATTTGGTCAGACCTCCCTTGGAATAATAACCCTGCATCCAGTCCTGGTCACCAAAATTCAAGACTGAGATAGACAAGAGGGAAGGTGTCCAGAGAAGGGAAATTCCAACGATCAAGGGTCTGGAAAGCACGGGTCTCTATGAGGAGTTAGGAATTGTGGGAGTTGGAATCCAAACCACCTAGAGGGAGGGCCCAAGTTGGCCCATGCTTGCTGCCTATACTCATGCCCCACCTGCCCCGATTGGCGCCACTCACTTGGTCTTGCGCAGCTTGCTGTTCTCCGTTTTGAGCAGGTAGAGCTTCTTGGCGAAGAAGACGGTCATCATGAAGAGGAGCAGGACCACCAGGGCGGCCGAGCCCACCGCCACACACATCACCTGGAAGTCCGTGATGATGGACTCGCAGCGCATGCCCTTGTGCCAGATGTAGTCCTGCGTGTTGCACCTGCAGAGGGATGGACAGAGAGAGGGGGGAACGGTCAGCAAAAGGGGAGACATTGGGTGACCACGGGCATGATTGGGCTCAGAGCAATCAGTGGCCCTGCTCTCGATCCCGCCTTCCTCACAGGCGCATCTGGCGGGGGACGAGAGACAGGGCCTTCTCAGTGGTGGCCCCTCGGTTGTGGACCTCCTTTCCCAGGGATATTAGGCCCTTCTCTCACCTCACAGGTGCGTCTGGTGGGGACGAGAGACAGGGCCTTCTCAGTGGTGGCCCTCGGTTGTGGACCTCCTTTCCCAGGGATATTAGGCCCTTCTCTCGTCTCACAGGCTCATCTGGCGGGGGACGAGAGACAGGGCCTTCTCAGTGGTGGCCCTCGGTTGTGGACCTCCTTTCCCAGGGATATTAGGCCCTTCTCTCGTCTCACAGGCTCATCTGGCGGGGGACGAGAGACAGGGCCTTCTCAGTGGTGGCCCTCGATTGTGGACCTCCTTTCCCAGGGATATTAGGCCCTTCTCTCGTCTCACAGGCTCATCTGGCGGGGGACGAGAGACAGGGCCTTCTCAGTGGTGGCCCCTCGGTTGTGGACCTCCTTTCCCAGGGATATTAGATTGGCCCCCTCCCCCCCGACCTTTCAGAAAAGAGTGAAAACCTGTTTGGAACTTCAGCATGACCAGATAAACACAAAATTATAATACGAACATGGAACGGCTAATATGATGTAAACAGATGAGAAGTAAAAGAAACAGTTGAACTAGATATTCTAACAGAATATTTGAGAAAACCTTGAAATCCCGGTGTGTTCGGCATGATGTCATGGGTGCCTGGATGGACTTAAATTAAGTAGTGTGGCTTCAAGCCTCTTAGAGGAGACAACATTGCTAAAGGATGATTTTCCTGTCTCTGCTCGGGGAGAATTGTAGGTCTCAGATCAGAGAGAACTGCAGGCAGTTGAGGCTGGGGTGGATTTTTGAATTCTGGTGCTGGTTCCCAGGCAAAGTGAAAGTCCTTAGACTGACGGGGAGTTTTCCCGGGGAACCAGATTAGGCCTGAGAACAGAGGGAGTAAAAAAAACAGTCGAACTAGATATTCTAACAGAATATGTGAGAAGAACTTGAAATCCAGGTGTGTTCGGCATGATGTCATGGGTGCCTGGATGGACTTAAATTAAGTAGTATGGCTTCAAGCCTCTCAGAGGAGACAACATTGCTAAAGAATGATTTTTCTGTCTCTGCTTGGAGAGAATTGTAGGCCTCAGGTCAGAGAGAACTGCAGGCAGTTGAGGCTGAGGCAGATGTTTTGGATTCCGGTGCTGGTTCCCAGGCAAAAGGGGAAAGTAAAAGTCATTGGGATGATGGGGAGTTTTCCCGGGGAACTAGATTAGGCCCGAGAATGGAGGGAGTAAAAAAAACAGTCAAGCTAGATATTCTAACAGAATGTATGAGAAGACCTTGAAATCCAGGTGTGTTCGGCATGATGTCATGGGTGCTCGGACGGACTTAAGTAATTTGGCTTCAAGCTTCCCAGAGGAGACAATGCTGTTAAAGGCTGATTTTCCTACCAGCTGTTAGGAATTGTGGGAGTTGAAGTCCAAAACACCCGGAGGGCCAAATTTTGCCCATGTCTGATCTAATTCTTACACTAAGCATGAGCCAAGAGTGTGCTGCAGCAGCTAAAAATGCAAATGCGATTCCAGGCAATAGAAGGATCGTGTCTATGGATGGGAGTCCCCATCTCGCTCTATTCTGCTTTGATAGAACCTCACCTGGAATAACATTATACTGAGTTCTAGGTGAAACAATTCAAAAAGGAGATGGACAAGTACAAATAGGAGACACATGTGAAGTTCAGCCTGAAATTCAGAGTGGATGCATCGCTGCAAGGCAACACTGTACCCCGACATTTTGCCGACATTCTATTATTCGATGTCAGGAGGAATTCCTTCTTCCCAGCCTCAGGTATTCCTTTCAGGGTGTTTTGGCATTCAGGATCCGCCGTGACTTGAACCCAAGGCCCTTTGCCGGCGGGCGCCACATTCCCAGATGGCCCCATGTCACCGCTGATTAGGATTATGGGGACATGGCGTCTTGACAGCAGGCCGTTGACCTAATTTCAACACCAAGCGTCCCCCCCACCCTGACTGCCACACACTGGGGTCTGATAATACTCTCTGCAAGACTATGAACCCTTGAGCTGGAATAACGATATATATGTATATATATATACTAGCTGTACCCGCCACGCATTGCTGTGGCCAACCTTCCCTCTTTCTCTCCTTCTTCCCCTCCTTCCTTCACTCCCTCTTTCCTTCCGTCCTTCCCGTCTTTCCTTCTCTTCTTCCTTCCTTCTCTATCTCTTTACTTCTTTCCCCCTTTTCTTTCTCTTCTGCTGTCTCCCTTTTCTTCCTTCTCTCTTGCCTTCTTTCCTTCGCTCCCTCTTTCTCTACATCTTCCCCCTTCCTTCCTTCCCTCCCTCTTTCTCTATATCTTCCCCCTTCCTTCGCTCCCTCTTTCCTTCCTTCTTTCCCTTTGCTTCCATGCTTCCTTCTCCCTTTCCTTCCCTCTTTCTTTTCTTTTCTTCCTTCTCTCTTTCCTTCTTCCCTTCTCTCCCTCTTTCTCTACATCTTCCCCCTTCCTTCGCTCCCTCTTTCCTTCCTTCTTTCCCTTTTTTCTTTCCTTCTCTCCTTCCTTCGTTCCTTCCCCCTTTCCTTTCTTCCTTCTCTACCTCTTTCCTTCCTTTTCTCTTTGCTTCCATGCTTCCTTCTCCCTTTCCTTCCCTCTTTCTTTCCTTCCCTCTTTATTTTCTTTTCTTCCTTCTCTCTTTCCTTCTTCCCTTCTCTCCCTCTTTCTCTACATCTTCCCCCTTCCTTCGCTCCCTCTTTCCTTCCTTTTTTCCCTTTTTTCTTTCCTTCTCTCCTTCCTTCGTTCCTTCCCCCTTTCCTTTCTTCCTTCTCTACCTCTTTCCTTCCTTTTCTCTTTGCTTCCATGCTTCCTTCTCCCTTTCCTTATTTCTTTCCTTCCCTCTTTCTTTTCTTTTCTTCCCTCTCTTTCCTTCTTTCCTTCCCTCCCTCTTTCTCTACATCTGCCCCCTTCCTTCGCTCCCTCTTTCCTTCCTTCTTTCCCTTTTTTCTTTCCTTCTCTCCTTCCTTCCTTCCCCCTTTCCTTTCTTCCTTCTCTACCTCTTTCCTTCCTTCCTTCTCTCTTTGCTTCCATGCTTCCTTCTCCCTTTCCTTCTTTCTTTCCTTCCCTCTTTCTTTTCTTTTCTTCCTTCTCTCTTTCCTTTTTCCCTTCCCTCCCTCTTTCTCTACATCTTCCTCCTTCCTTTGCTCCCTCTTTCTTTCCTTCTTTCCTTTTTCTTTCCTTCTCTCCTTCCTTCCTTCCCCCTTTCCTTTCTTCCTTCTCTACCTCTTTCCTTCCTTTTCTCTTTGCTTCCATGCTTCCTTCTCCCTTTCCTTATTTCTTTCCTTCCCTCTTTCTTTTCTTTTCTTCCCTCTCTTTCCTTCTTTCCTTCCCTCCCTCTTTCTCTACATCTGCCCCCTTCCTTCGCTCCCTCTTTCCTTCCTTCTTTCCCTTTTTTCTTTCCTTCTCTCCTTCCTTCCTTCCCCCTTTCCTTTCTTCCTTCTCTACCTCTTTCCTTCCTTCCTTCTCTCTTTGCTTCCATGCTTCCTTCTCCCTTTCCTTCTTTCTTTCCTTCCCTCTTTCTTTTCTTTTCTTCCTTCTCTCTTTCCTTTTTCCCTTCCCTCCCTCTTTCTCTACATCTTCCTCCTTCCTTTGCTCCCTCTTTCTTTCCTTCTTTCCTTTTTCTTTCCTTCTCTCCTTCCTTCCTTCCCCCTTTCCTTTCTTCCTTCTCTACCTCTTTCCTCCCTTTTCTCTTTGCTTCCATGCTTCCTTCTCCCTTTCCTTCCCTCTTTCTTTCCTTCCCTCTTTCTTTTCTTTTCTTCCTTCTCTCTTTCCTTCTTCCCTTCCCTCCCTCTTTCTCTACATCTTCCCCCCTTCCTTTGCTCCCTTTTTCCTTCCTTCTTTCCCTTTTTTCTTTCCTTTTCTCCTTCCTTCCTTCCCCCTTTCCTTTCTTCCTTCTTTGCCTCTTTCCTCCCTTTGCTCTTTGCTTCCATGCTTCCTTCTCCTTTCCTTCCCTCTTTCTTTTCTTTTCTTCCTTCTCTCTTTCCTTCTTCCCTTCCCTCCCCCTTTCTCTACATCTTTCCCCTTCCTTCGCTCCCTCTTTCCTTCCTTCTTTCCCTTTTTTTTCCTTCTCTCCTTCCTTCCTTCCTTCCTTCCTTCCTTCCTTCCTTCCTTCCTTCCTTCCTTCCTTCCCCCTTTCCTTTCTTCCTTCTCTACCTCTTTCCTCCCTTTTCTCTTTTCTTCCATGCTTCCTTCTCCCTTTCCTTCTTTCTTTCCCTCCCTCGCTCTTCCTTTTCCTTCCTTCCTTTCTTTTTTTTCTCCCCTTCCCTCTCTCATTCTTCTATTTTTCTGTATTGTCATTTAGCTTTTTGTCATTTAGTTTTTGGGGGCTTTTTAAGTCCCTTCTGCTGTGTTTTCCAGTGTTTTTATGAGTGAAGGACCTACATTGGGTTGTTAGGTGTCTTGTGTCCAAATTTGGTGTCAATTCGTCCAGTGGTTTCTGAGTTCTGTGAATACCACAAACGAACATTGCATTTACATATATATATATATATATATATATATATATATATATATATATATACTAGCCGTCCCCTGCCACGCATTGCTGTGGCCCACATGGAGGTTCTGTGTGGGATGTTTGGCCCAATTGTTTCATTGGTGGGGTTCAGAATGCTCTTTGATTGTAGGTGAACTATGAATCCCACCAACTACAACTCCCAAATGTCAAGGTCTATTTTCCCCAAACTCCATTTGTGTTCATATTTGGGCGTATTGGTCCAGAACCATCATTGTTTGAGTCCACAGTGTTCTCTGCATGTAGGTGAACTATAAATTCCAAAGTCAAGGTCAATGCCTACCAAACCCTTCCAATATTTTCTGTTGGTCCTGGGAGTTCTGTGTGCCAAGTTTGGTTCAATTCCATCATTGGTGGAGTTCGGAATGCTCTTTGATTGTAGGTGAACTATGAATCCCACCAACTACAACTCCCAAATGTCAAGGTCTATTTCTCCCAAACTCCATCTGTATTCATATTTAGGCGTATTGAGTGCTTGTGCCAAGTTTCGTCCAGATCCATTATTGTTTGAGTCCACAGTGTTCTCTGGATATAGGTGAACTACAACTCCCAAAGTCAAGGTCAATGCCTACCAAAGCCTTCCAATATTTTCTGTTGGTCCTGGGAGTTCTGTGTGCCAAGTTTGGTTCAATTCCATCATTGGTGGAGTTCAGAATGCTATTTGATTGTAGGTGAACTATAAATCCCAGCAACAACAACTCCCAAATGACAAAATCATAATTTTTGAGTGATGGTCACTCCTTGTGTTGTGAGACATTTTGTTGCCAAGTTTGGTGTGATTTCATTCATTCGTTCTTTTGTTTTTAAGGTACTCATTATGCAAAAAGCATTTTTATCTATCTATCTATCTATCTATCTATCTATCTATCTACCTACGTATCTACCTACATATCTATCTATCTACATATGTATCTACCTACCTACCTATCTATCTACCTACCTACCTACGTATCTATCTATCAATCAATCTATCTATCTACCTACCTACGTATCTACCTACGTATCTACCTACCTACCTACCTACGTATCTATCTATCTATCTACCTACGTATCTACCTACCTACCTACATATCTATCTATCTACCTACCTACATATCTACCTACCTACCTATCTACCTACATATCTATCTATCTATCTACATACGTATCTACCTACCTACCTACCTACCTACGTATCTATCTATCTATCTATCTACCTACGTATCTACCTACCTACCTACCTACATATCTATCTATCTATCTACATACGTATCTACCTACCTACCTACCTACCTACCTACATATCTATCTATCTATCTACCTACCTACATATCTACCTACCTACCTACCTACCTACATATCTATCTATCTATCTATCTACATACGTATCTACCTACCTACCTACCTACCTACGTATCTATCTATCTATCTACCTACGTATCTACCTACCTACCTACCTACATATCTATCTATCTATCTATCTACATACGTATCTACCTACCTACCTACCTACCTACGTATCTATCTATCTATCTTTCTATCTATCTATCTACCTACATATCTACCTACCTATCTACCTACATATCTATCTATCTATCTATCTACATACGTATCTACCTACCTACCTACCTACCTACGTATCTATCTATCAATCTATCTATCTACCTACCTACGTATCTACCTACCTACATATCTATCTATCTATCTATCTACCTACCTACATATCTACTTACCTACCTATCTACCTATCTATCTATCTATCTACATACGTATCTACCTACCTACCTACCTACCTATCTACCTACCTACTTATCTATCTATCTATCTATCTATCTACGTATCTACCTACGTATCTACCTACATATCTATCTATCTATCTATCTATCTATCTACCTACCTACCTACATATCTATCTATCTATCTATCTATCTATCTATCTATCTACCTACCTATCTACCTATCTATCTATCTATCTATCTATCTATCTATCTATCTCAGCTTTCCTCTCTTAAACCTTCCTCAAAGTGGCTGTACAACTGCCAGGGGTTATTCATTGTTATTAATATATCATCATCATAATCATTATAATCAACATGTCTCCTGGAAGCACTATTGCCAAGAGTCTATTGTTGTTGTTGTTGTTGTTACCCTGCTTTCCTCTCTTAAATGAGGGACTCAAAGCGGCTGTAAGGTCACCAGGGGTTGGTTATTATTAGTGTTGTTGTTTGTATTGTCGAAGACTTTCATGGCCGGAATCACTGGGTTGTTGTAGGTTTTTTCGGGCTATATGGCCATGTTCTAGAGGCATTCCCTCCTGACGTTTCGCCTGCAACATTCACACCTAGCTCCAGCAGACAAGAGTTCTTTGTCCCACCCTGGTCATTCCACAGATATATAAACCCTTCTTCCTAGTTCCAACAGACCTCACTACCTCTGAGGATGCTTGCCATAGGTTCAGGTGAAACGTCAGGAGAGAATGCCTCTAGAACATGACCATATAGCCTGAAAAAACCTACAACAACCCAGTGTTGTTGTTGTTATGATGTTCCCTATTGAATACTTGAACTGGAAGCCAGGAGTATGTTGCTGTTGTTGTTGTTGTTGGAGTCTTAAACAATACTCAAAGCAGTTGTATGGCTGCCATGGGCCATTGTTATTAGTTCACCAGGGGTCAGTTATTATTAGTGTTGTTGTTGTTATTATCATGTCCCCTATAGAATACTTAAATTTGAAGCCAGGAATCTGTTGTTGTTGTTGTTGCTATTGTCAGAGTCTTAAACAATACTCAAAGCAGTTGTATGGTTGCCATGAGCTATTATTATTATTATGATTATATTATTATTATTATTATGTCATCATAATAATCATAATCAGCATATCTCCTAAGGAAACTTTGAGCTGGAAGCACTATTGACAAGAGTCTATTGTTGTTGTTGTTGTTGTTGTTGTTACCTCGCTTTCCTCTCTTAAATGAGGGACTCAAAGTGGCTGTAACGTCGCCAAGGATCAGTTATTAGTGTTATTGTTATGATGATCCCTATAGAATACTTGAACTGGAAGCCAGGAAATGTTGTTGTTGTTGCTGTTCTTGTTGTTGTTGTTGTGTTAGAATCTTAAACAATACTCAGAGCAGTTGTATGGTTGCCATGGGCTGCTATTATTGTTGTTGTTGTTATTGTTATTATTATTACACCATTGCTATATTGATAAGACTTTTAAGTCTGAGGCCCAATGATATGGGATCCTGGAAGTTGTAGTTTGACAAGGTCTTCAGGTTTCTTTATTAAATAGTGTGGGTGCCTAGCCAACTACAACTCCCATTATTCCATAGCCTTGAGCCATGGCAGTTAACGTGAATTGTATCAATAATATTAGTCCACCTTAAACCACACTTCCACCACATAATTGTCCCAGTTTGTTTCTGCTTTCTGCGCCACTGCGGGATTTCTAGTGCAAGGGAATTCATTGGAGAGCCCTAGAGCCGAGTCCCTTCGGGGAGATGGTGGTGGGATACAACAATAATAACAATAATGGGTTGTTGTAGGTTTTTCTAGGTTATATGGCCATGTTCTAGAGGCATTTTCTCCTGACGTTTCGCCTGCATCTATGGTAAGCATCCTCAGAGGACTTCTGAGGATGCTTGCCATAGATGCAGGCGAAAAGTCAGGAGAAAATGCCTCTAGAACATGGCCATATAACCCAGAAAAACCTACAACAACTCAGTGATTCCAGCCATGAAAGCCTTCGACAATACAATAACAATAATTATTATTATTCTGTCTATAGAGAATTCAGAGCCACACCCCAGACTAAAAATCCCAGGGTATAGCCAGGGCACTTAAAGTGGCATGGAAGTGGTATAACCGTGCGGTGTGGACACACCTTCCACTTGCCAGGGAAGCCCCTCCCACTCACCTGCAGAAGGCACCCAGGTTCTCCACCAGGTAGCACTGCCCTCCGTTGTGGCAATAGCTGGGGAAGGTGTCGCACACAGACTTGCAGGTGGTGTTGTGCCGGAGGTAGCCGCTACGGCATTCGGTGGCATTGTCGGTACTGCCGCCAACCGCCAGGTGGAGGTCCCTCCCGGCTTCGGCCGGTCGCGGCCTGGGGCTGACCGCAGGACCGCTTCCGGCCGAGATGATAAAAGTCTGCAGCGGAGGGACGAGGAAGTGTCGGCCGGTGGGCTCCGGGTCATGCGGCTTGGCAGTAGGGGCCTTATCAGTGGGGGCCCGCTGGTCGTTCTCATCTTCCAGGTCCCGGGCCGGCCCTCCTCGTCCACCTTCCTCGCCTTCCTCCTCCTCGCCTTCCTCCTCCTCCAGGTCTTCCTCCTCCTCCGGCTCCTCCAGGTCTTCCTCCTCATCGCCGTCGGTGTAGAAGGAGGTGGTGGGGTAGAAGTCGGCCTCGTCGAAAGGGGTGAAGTCGTCGTAGAGGTCGTGGAGCGACCACGACATCCCCTTGTCTTCTGAAGGTTGCCGCTTGGTGGAATCCGGACCGGGGGCACCTGCCAGACCCTCCCCACCGTCAAAGAGGTCGTAGTAGTCGACATCGATGATTTCCGAGGCCAAGGGGTCCGGGGAGGTCTTGGGAATCAGGGGAGTGACCACGGCCGGTGGCGGGGTCTCCGCGCCCGGCCAGGACAGGTCCGTGTGTCCTTGCGTTCCTTCCGACGGCGAAACGGTGGAGGCCGTCTCCAGCCACAACTCTAAGGGCTCCTCTTTTTGGGCTGAGTCTTGATCTTTCGAGCCCGTCGAGGTGGTCAACGCCTTGTCCCCAAACAGGTCGAGGTAAACATCTCCTTCGGCGTTGTTGTGGCCGGAGGGCGAGCTGGTCTGGGTGGCAAACGGGGTGTCCGTCGGCACCGGATCCCCTTCGGCCACGTTCTCTTGATTCAGTTGGTGCTGGTCCCCGCTGCCAGTTTCCTCTCGGCTGTCCGAAGCGGGCACTTCTTTCCAGGCCGTGTCCGGTCCCTCGGCCGGCCGGGCAAAGACGGTTGCCCCGGACAATGCCTCCATGGGCCTCTTCTCCCCGTCTTCTTGTCTCCGCTGCCGGGCCCACACAGGCTGCCACGCTTGACCCTTCTCCCACTTTTCCGAGGCTGCCGAGCAGCCCAAACAAAGGCCTGACTCATTCTTCTCTTCCGCCATGTCTCCAGGCAAGAACCTCACCGAGACGCCAGTCCTCGGAGGACCACCGACAGCTGGGGTGTCCCCCGCAGGTGCCTTGAGCTGGGATTCCTTCACTCCAGATGCCTGTGAGGTCTCTGAGACGTTCTCCCCGTGCTGTGTGCTGGTGTTCTTTGCCACCGCTCGGATCTCCTCGCCCAACGAGTCCCCATCATTAGCCGTGGTCTGCAGTTGGCCTCCTCTCCAAAGAACCCCTTGGCCTTCGGTGCCGTTGGGGGGCTGCGGGAGTTGCTCCGAAGCTGGGAAAAAACCACAAATTGGAGAAAACACATGAGATGAGTGATTCAGGGTTGACTGGGGGAAAGGCAGCACAAAATAGATAAAGGAGGAGTAGAGGAATATCGGGATAATCTAAATCAGGTGTTGGGGTTCAGCCTGAGTTTGAACTTGAACCTGATTCTCTGTTTGTTCCTCCTGATGCTAATGAAAGTATATTTACTGATGCTAGTGGAAATGTACCTTTTGATGCCAATGCTCCTGAAATTAGTGAGGAAGAAACTGCTGTAGGTTTGGAAAATGCCAATGTTCCTGAAATTAGTGAGGAAGGAACTTCTGTAGATTTGGAAAATGAAAGTACCAGTGTTCATGAGAATGCTTCAGAGGGAGACCTTGACCTTTCCCTCCCTTCTGCACCTGTTAACTGTAATGACAACAGAAAGGGCCAAATTTGGCAAGACAGAAGTAAATCACTCAGTTTGCGTCGATCCTCCCGAATTCAAGAATTAAAAACATTGGCTTCAAAAAAGAAGGGCGGTTCACGGAACCAATTCTTGAGTTTTAATTGCCTTACGCTGGGCTGACTGTCTCAGTTCAGGCATCGTTTCAGAATTGATGAAGACCTTGGCAGTTCTCCCGGTTCCCTGGCCATAGTTTGGGAGGATTTCTAGGATATCAAGTATGGTTAGTGGATTGCTAACAGGTTCCAGTATTTCCCAGTGAGGCTTTTGGTTTTGCTTTGTCCATCTAAATTCATGTTTGCTGATTTTGCTGTGGCTTTTGACTTGCATTTTTCCTTTATTTTGTAACCATTTTTCTTCAATAAAAAAGGATTGTTTTTCACAGCCAAGTGTGGTGGAGAGTTATCTTAGGGCCTCGTTCCCTGCTCTGGATTGCAACATCAGGCATGGGTAAATTTGGACACTTCGGGTGTTTTGGACTCCAACTCCCACCGTTCCTAACAGCCTTAGGCCCTTTCCTGAGGCTGTTAGGAATGGTGGAAGTCCAAAATGAAAGGCAACACAAAATAGGTAAATGAGGAGTATAGGAATATTGGCATAATCTAAATCAGGCATGGGTAAATATGGACTTTCCGGGTGTTTTGGACTTTAACTCCCACCATTCCTAACAGCCTTAGGCCCTTTCCTGAGGCTGTTAGGAATGGTGGAAGTCCAAAAGGAAAGGCAGCACAAAATAGGTAAAGGAGGAGTATAATAATATCAGGATACTCTAAATCAGGCATGGGTAAACTTGGACCTTCCGGGTGTTTTGGACTCCAACTCCCACCATTCCTAACAGCCTCAGGAAGACGCCGAGTCGGTTAGGAATGGTGGAAGTCCAAAAGGAAAGGCAGCACAAAATAGGTAAAGGAGGAGTATAGGAATATTGGGATTATCTATGGTGGAAGTCCAAAAGGAAAGGCAATACAAAATAGGTAAAGGAGGAGTATAGGAATATCGGGATAATCTAAATCAGGCATGGGTAAGTTTGGACCCTCTGAGTGTTTTGGACTCCAATTCCCACCATTCCTAACAGCCTCAGGAAGATGCCGAGGCAGTTAGGAATGGTGGAAGTCCAAAAGGAAAGGCAGTGCAAAATAGGTAAATGAGGATTATAATAATATCAGGATAATCTAAATCAGGCATAGGTAAATTTGGACCTTCCTGGTGTTTTGGACTCCAACTCCCACCATTCCTAACAGCCTCAGAAAGATGCCAAAGCTGTTAGGAATGGTGGAAGTCCAAAACGAAAGGTAGCACAAAATAGGTAAAGAAGCAGTATAATAATATCAGGATAGTCTAAATCAGGCCTGGGTAAACTTGGACCCTCTGGGTGTTTTGGACTCCAACTCCCACCATTCCTAACAGCCTCAGGAAGATGCTGAGGCTGTTAGGAATGGTGGAAGTCCAAAAGGAAAGGCAGCACAATGTAGGTAAAGGAGGAGTATAGGAATATTGGGATAATCTAAATTAATTCAATTTTTGGTCTTATTGCCCTTTGGCTCCCCATTTGGGGTCCTTCTTGGCTCCTCATTTGAGTCTCTCCTTCTTGTAAGCATCTACTACAACCATAAGCATCTTTTACAACCGGGATTCTATGAACCGGATGGTAAGCATCTACTACAACCATAAGAATCTTCTACAACCGGGATGCTATGAACCAGACGGTAAGCATCTACTACAACCATAAGCATCTACTACAACTGGGATGCTATGAACCGGATGGTAAGCATCTACTACAACCATAAGCATCTACTACAACCGGGATGCTCTGAACCGGACGGTAAACATCTACTACAACCATAAGCATCTTCTACAACCGGGATGCTATGAACTGGACGGTAAACATCTACTACAACCATAAGCATCTTCTACAACCGGGATGCTATGAACTGGACGGTAAACATCTACTACAACCATAAGCATCTTCTACAACCGGGATGCTATGAACCGGACGGTAAACATCTACTACAACCATAAGCATCTTCTACAACCGGGATGCTATGAACCGGACGGTAAACATCTACTACAACCATAAGCATCTTCTACAACCGGGATGCTATGAACCGGACGGTAAACATCTACTACAACCATAAGCATCTTCTACAACCGGGATGCTATGAACCGGATGGTAAACATCTACTACAACCATAAGCATCTTCTACAACCGGGATGCTATGAACCAGACGGTAAACATCTACTACAACCATAAGCATCTTCTACAACCGGGATGCTATGAACCGGACGGTAAACATCTACTACAACCATAAGCATCTTCTACAACCGGGATGCTATGAACTGGATGGTAAACATCTACTACAACCATAAGCATCTTCTACAACCGGGATGCTATGAACCGGACGGTAAACATCTACTACAACCATAAGCATCTTCTACAACCGGGATGCTATGAACCGGACGGTAAACATCTACTACAACCATAAGCATCTTCTACAACCGGGATGCTATGAACCGGACGGTAAACATCTACTACAACCATAAGCATCTTCTACAACCGGGATGCTATGAACCGGACGGTAAACATCTACTACAACCATAAGCATCTTCTACAACCGGGATGCTATGAACCGGACGGTAAACATCTACTACAACCATAAGCATCTTCTACAACCGGGATGCTATGAACCGGACGGTAAACATCTACTACAACCATAAGCATCTTCTACAACCGGGATGCTATGAACCGGACGGTAAACATCTACTACAACCATAAGCATCTTCTACAACCGGGATGCTATGAACCGGACGGTAAACATCTACTACAACCATAAGCATCTACTACAACCGGGATGCTATGAACCGGACGGTAAACATCTACTACAACCATAAGCATCTTCTACAACCGGAATGCTATGAACCGGACGGTAAACATCTACTACAACCATAAGCATCTTCTACAACCGGGATGCTATGAACCGGACGGTAAACATCTACTACAACCATAAGCATCTTCTACAACCGGGATGCTATGAACCGGACGGTAAACATCTACTACAACCATAAGCATCTTCTACAACCGGGATGCTATGAACCGGACGGTAAACATCTACTACAACCATAAGCATCTTCTACAACTGGGATGCTATGAACCGGACGGTAAACATCTACTACAACCATAAGCATCTTCTACAACCGGGATGCTATGAACCGGACGGTAAACATCTACTACAACCATAAGCATCTTCCCTAACCGGGATGCTATGAACCGGACGGTAAACATCTACTACAACCATAAGCATCTACTACAACCGGGATGCTATGAACCGGACGGTAAACATCTACTACAACCATAAGCATCTTCTACAACCGGGATGCTATGAACCGGACGGTAAACATCTACTACAACCATAAGCATCTTCTACAACCGGGATGCTATGAACCGGACGGTAAACATCTACTACAACCATAAGCATCTTCTACAACCGGGATGCTATGAACCGGACGGTAAACATCTACTACAACCATAAGCATCTACTACAACCGGGATGCTATGAACCGGACGGTAAACATCTACTACAACCATAAGCATCTACTACAACCGGGATGCTATGAACCGGACGGTAAACATCTACTACAACCATAAGCATCTTCTACAACCGGGATGCTATGAACCGGACGGTAAACATCTACTACAACCATAAGCATCTTCTACAACCGGGATGCTATGAACCGGACGGTAAACATCTACTACAACCATAAGCATCTTCTACAACCGGGATGCTATGAACCGGACGGTAAACATCTACTACAACCATAAGCATCTTCTACAACCGGGATGCTATGAACTGGACGGTAAACATCTACTACAACCATAAGCATCTTCTACAACCGGGATGCTATGAACTGGACGGTAAACATCTACTACAACCATAAGCATCTTCTACAACCGGGATGCTATGAACTGGACGGTAAACATCTACTACAACCATAAGCATCTTCTACAACCGGGATGCTATGAACCGAATGGTGTTTCCCCGATGGCGAGAAGAAAATAGACACACACATGCTCACACACACACATACACACAGAGAGAAAGGGATGTGCTTTTCTTCCTTGGAAAAAAATAGCAATTCGGCGCAGCTCCCTGACTTGCTCATTCCTACACATTGGCTTACTCTCGTCCTTCCCCCTCATTTCAAGTGTAGTGGAGCAGAAGGAAAGGCATGAGCAGAGATGGAGGAGAAGGAGGAAAAGGGGGGCGGGAGACTGCTTTTAGGGTGCCAATATGGGAAATTATGGGTTTTTTTACAGGTTCCACTCTTGGATGCTTATATAAACTATCTCCCCACTCCTGTAGGGTGGGCACCATTGCTAAAATGGGAGAGGAACCCTCTAGAACTGCGTTTCTCAACCCCCTTCGTGAGTTGCGAGGGGGTGTCAAAGGGGTTGCCCAAAACCATCAGAAAGCAAAGTATTTTCTCTTGGTCATGGTGGTTCTGTTTGGGAAGTTTGGCCCAATTCTATCATTTTTGGAGTTCAGAGTCCTCTTTGATTGTTGGTGAACTATAAATCCCAGCAACTACAACTCCCAAGTCTCAAGGCCTATTTTCCCCAAACTCCACCAGTGTTCACATTTGGGCATACTGAGTATTCGTGCCAAGTTTGGTCCAGAGCCATCATTGTTTGAGTCCACAGTGTTCTCTGGATGGAGGTGAACTACAACTCCCAAACTCAAGGTTAATGCCCACCAAACCCTTCCAGTATTCTCTGTTGGTGACAAGAGTTATGTGTGTCAAGTTTAGTTCAATTCCTTCATTGATGGAGTTCAGAATGGTCTTTAATTGTAGGTGAACTAGAAATCCCAGCAACTACAACTCCCAAATGTCAAGGTCTATTTTCCCCAAACTCCACCAGTGTTTACATCTGGGCATATTGGGTATTTGTGCCAAGTCTGGTCCAGATCCATCATTATTTGAGTCCACAGTGTTCTCTGGATATAGGTGAATAATAATAATAATAATAATAATAATAATAACTACAAATCCCAAAATCAAGGTCAATGCCCACCAAACTCTTCCAGTATGTTCTGTTTCTGCCATGGGAGTTCAGTGTGCCAAATTTGGTTCAATTCCATCATTGGTGAAATTCAGAATACTCTTTGATTGTTGGTGAACTATAAATCCCAGCAACTACAACTCCCAAGTGTCAAGGTCTATTTCCCCCAAACTCCACCAGTGTTCACATTTGGGCATACTGAGTATTCGTGCCAAGTTTGGTCCAGAGCCATCATTGTTTGAGTCCACAGTGTTCTCTGGATGGAGGTGAACTACAACTCCCAAACTCAAGGTTAATGCCCACCAAACCCTTCCAGTATTCTCTGTTGGTGACAAGAGTTATGTGTGTCAAGTTTAGTTCAATTCCTTCATTGATGGAGTTCAGAATGGTCTTTAATTGTAGGTGAACTAGAAATCCCAGCAACTACAACTCCCAAATGTCAAGGTCTATTTTCCCCAAACTCCACCAGTGTTTACATCTGGGCATATTGGGTATTTGTGCCAAGTCTGGTCCAGATCCATCATTATTTGAGTCCACAGTGTTCTCTGGATATAGGTGAATAATAATAATAATAATAATAATAATAATAATAATAACTACAAATCCCAAAATCAAGGTCAATGCCCACCAAACTCTTCCAGTATGTTCTGTTTCTGCCATGGGAGTTCAGTGTGCCAAATTTGGTTCAATTCCATCATTGGTGAAATTCAGAATACTCTTTGATTGTTGGTGAACTATAAATCCCAGCAACTACAACTCCCAAGTGTCAAGGTCTATTTCCCCCAAACTCCACCAGTGTTCACATTTGGGCATACTGAGTATTTGTGCCAAGTTTGGTCCAGATCCATCATTGTTTGAGTCCACAGTGTTCTCTGGATGTAGGTGAACTACAACTCCCAAACTCAAGGTCAATGCCCACCAAACCCTTCCAGTATTCTCTGTTGGTGACAAGAGTTATGTGTGTCAAGTTTGATTCAATTCCATTGTTGGTGGAGTTCAGAATGCTCTTTGATTGTAGGTGAACTATAAATCCCAGCAACTACAACTCCCAAATGGCAAAATCAATCCCCCCGCAACCCCATCAATATTCAAATTGTGGTGAATGACAATACATCCTGCCTATCAGAGATTTCCATGACGCTTCATAACAGGAGTGTGGGAAGGGCCTTCCCCACACAAACCCAGGAAAAGCGTTTGCAGGTTGGTTTCCCTGCCTACAAGGCTCTCCACAAAGGGAGAGAGAAGCGTCTGAGGGATGCCGGGCAGAGGTGGGCAGAATGGCAGGAAGGAAGGAAGGAAGGAAGGAAAGAATGGCAGGAAGGAAGGATGGATAGATGGATAGAAGGTTTCAGGGTTGAGATGGAAGGAAAGCAGGAAGGAAGGATAGATGGTTTTGGGACTGAGATGGAAGGAATGAAAGAATAGGAAGAAGAAAGGAGAGAAAGATGGGTAGAAGGTTTCAGGATTGAGATGGACGGAGGGAGGGAAGGAAGGATAGGTGGGTGGATGGATGGATAGAAGGTTTCAGGGTTGAGATGGATGGATGGATGGATGGATGGATGGAAGGATGGGTGGATAGAAGGTTTCAGGGCTGAGATGGATGGATGGAAGGAAGGAAGGAGAGAAGGAAGAAGAATGGGAAGGATGGGTGAATAGAAGGTTTCAAGGTTGAGATGGATGGATGGATGGAGGGAAGGAAGGAAGGAGGGAAGGAAGGATAGATGGATGGATAGAAGGTTTCCAGGTTGAGATGGATGGATGGAAGGAAGAAAGGAGGGAGGGAGGGATGGATAGAAGGTTTCCAGGTTGAGATGGATGGATGGATAGATGGAAGGAGGGAAGAAAGGAAGGAAGGATAGATGGATAGAAGGTTTCAGGCTGAGATGGATAGATGGATGGAAAGAAGGAAGGAGAGTGGGAAGGATGGATGAATAGAAGGTTTCAAGGTTACAATGGATGGATGGATGGATGGATGGATGGATGGATGGGTAGGTAGATAGATAGATAGATAGATAGATAGATAGATAGATAGATAGATGGTTTCTGGGTTGAGATCAATGGATGGATGGAAGGAAGGAAGAAAGGAGGGAAGGATGGATAGAAGGTTTCAGGTTTGAGATTGATGGATGGAAGGAGGGAAGGATGGATAGAAGGTTTCAGGATTGAGATGGATGGATGAATGGATGGATGGAGGGAGGGAGGAAGGGAGGGAAGGATGGATGGATGGATAGAAGATTTCAGGGTTGAGATGGATGGATGGACGGACGGATGGACGGACGGATGGAAGGATGGATGGAAGGAAAGATGGATAGAAGGTTTTAGGGATGAGATGGATGGATGGAAGGAAGGAAAGAAGGAAGGAGGGAGAGTGGGAAGGATGGATGAATAGAAAGTTTCAAGGTTGCGATGGGTGGATGGATGGGTGGATGGGTGGATAGAAGGTTTCCAGGTCGAGATGAATGGAAGAATGGATGGATGGATGGATGGATAGAAGGTTACAGGGTTGAGATGGATGGATGGATGGAAGGAGGGAAGGATGGATAGAAGGTTTCAGGGTTGAGATGGGTGGATGGATGGATGGAAGAAAGGAAGGAAGGAAGGAAGGAGGGAGGGAGGGAAGGATGGATAGGTTTCAGGTTGAGATGGATGGAGGGAGGGAGGGAAGGAAGGAAAGAAGGATAGATAGATAGATAGATAGATAGATAGATAGATAGATAGATAGATAGATAGATAGATGGTTTCAGGGTTGAGATGGATGTAATGAAAGAATGAAAGAACGGCTGGAAGGATGGATAGAAGGTTTCAGGGTTGAGAAAGAAGGAAGGAAGGAAGGAAGGAAGGAAGGAAGGAAGGAAGATAGAAGGTTTCAGGGTTGAGATGGAAGGAATGAAAGAATGGAAGGCAGGAAGGAAAGGAGGGAGGGAGAGAAGTTTCGGGGTTGAGATGGATGGAATAAAAGAACGGCAGGAAGGATGGATAGATGGTTTTAGGTTTGAGATGGAAGGAATGTAAGAACGGCAGGAAGGATGAAGAGATGGTTTTCGGGATGAGCTAGAGTGGGTGGGTGGGTGGGTCCCCCAAAAGACCAAGAAAAAGGGTTTTTTAAATGATGCTTTAGGATCCAGTGATGACGAGAATGACAGGAAGGAAGGAAGGATGGATTTAGAGGAGGAAATGGAGGAAACAGCCCCCCCCCCGAAAAAAATGGGGTTGGAGATGATGCCGCTTTGCTTTGGATGGAAAGAGGGGCGTGCCGTGTTTTCGCTTCCCCAAAAATGAAAGGGATCACCCCCAGTTCTGGATGTGGAAGAGGGGGCCATGAAGGGAGGGGTGGGTGGGCACTGGCTGGAGATGGGTCTGGGTGGGCTTCCCCTTGAAGAGACCCCCCCCCCCAGGACTGGAAGGTCACTCCTTATCTCCATCTGTAAAAATGCATAGGGTGATATAGGGGGGTGATTGTGTGCGTGTGTGTGGGGGGGGGGGGGGTTCGGCCAAGCCCCCCTCCTTATAGATCTCCCCCCTTCCCGCCGCCCCCCCCTCCCCTGAATCCCAGATTTATTTATTTACCCCACTGTTGCCATGGAGACAGCCCAGGCACCTTCTCTCTGGCTCTCTATCCAGTCAAGGGGGGCAAAAGCATTGGGGGGGGGGGAGGGAGGAAGGAAGGAGGAAAAAGGGGTGGGTGAGGCCCCCCTCCCTCCCTCCACTCCCCCAAAAGGCACAGCCCTGCCTCGCCATCCCTAGGAGGTGAACCAGGTTGATCCCGCATCAAAAGAGGGAGGGGTGGGGGGGAAAGAAGGGGAGGGGCGGGAGAGGGGAGAGGAGGTGGTGTGGATTGGGGAACACGTGTCCAGCATGATAAGGGAGGAAGGAAGGAAGGAAGGAAGGAAGGAAGGAAGGAAGGAAGGAAGGAAGGAAGGAAGGATAGATAGATGCATAGATGGGTGGATAGATGGATGGATGGATAGATAGATGCATAGATGGGTGGATAGATAGATAGATAGATAGATAGATAGATAGATAGATAGATAGATAGATAGATAGATAGATGCATAGATGGGTGGATAGATGGATGGATAGATAGATAGATAGATAGATAGATAGATGCATAGATGGGTGGATGGGTGGATGGATAGATAGATAGATGATAGATAGATAGATAGATAGATAGATAGATGCATAGATGGGTGGATAGATGGATGGATAGATAGATAGATAGATAGATAGATAGATAGATAGATAGATGCATAGATGGGTGGATAGATAGATGGATGGATGGATGGATGGGTGGGTGGATGGATGGATAGATAGATAGATAGATAGATAGATAGATGCATAGATGGGTGGATAGATGGATGGATAGATAGATAGATAGATAGATAGATAGATAGATAGATAGATAGATGCATAGATGGGTGGATAGATAGATGGATGGATGGATGGATGGGTGGGTGGATGGATGGATAGATAGATAGATAGATAGATAGATAGATAGATAGATAGATAGATAGATAGATAGATAGATGCATAGATGGGTGAATAGATGGATGGATGGATGGATGGATAGATAGATAGATGCATAGATGGGTGGATGGATGGTTAGAGGATGGGAAGGAAGGAAGGAGGAAAGGAAGGAAGGAAGGAAGGAAAAAAGGAATTAAGGAAGGGAGGATGAAAAGAAGGAGAGGGGAGGAAGGAAAGAAGGGAGGGAAGGAGGAAAGAGTGAATGAAGGAGGGAAAGATAGATAGATTGATTGATTGATAGATGGAAGGAAGGACAGAGGGTGGGAAGGAAGGAAGGAGGAAAGGAAGGAAGGAAGGAAGGAAGGAAGGAAAAAAGGAATTAAGGAAGGGAGGAAAGAAAGATCGATTGATGGAAGGAAGGACAGAAGGTGGGAAGGAAGGATGAAAAGAAGGAAAGAGGGAGGGAGGGAGGGTGAAAAGAAGGAAACAGGGATGGGGGAAAGAAGGGAGGGAGGAAAGAGTGAAGGAAGGAGGGAAGGAATTAAAGACTGAAGGAAGGAAAGATAGATAGATAGATAGATAGATAGGAAGGACAGAGGGCGGGAAGGAAGGAAGGAAGGAAAAAAGGAAAGAAGGGAGGGATGAAGGAAGGAAAGTGGATGGAAGGAAGGTTGGAGGAAGGGAAGGAAGGAAGGAAAGGATAGATGGAAGGAAGGAGGGAGGGAGGAAGGATGAAAAGAAGGAAAGAGGGAGGGAGGAAAGAGTGAATGAATGAAAGAAGGAGGGAAGAAATTAAACACAGAATTAAGGAAGGATAGATGGATTGATTGATGGAAGGAAGGAAGGACAGAGGGCAGGAAGGAAGGAAGGAAGGAAGGAAAAAAAGGAAAGAAGGGAGGGAGGAAAGAAGGAAAGCAAATGGAGGAAGGGAAGGATAGAAGGAAGGAGGGAGAAAGGATGAAAAGAAGGAAAGAGGGAGGGAGGAAAGAGTGAATGAAGGAAGGAAGGAATTAAAGACTTAATGAAGGGAGGAAAGATAGATGGATTGATTGATGGGAGGAAGGAAGGACAGAGGGCGGGAAGGAAGGAAGGAAGGGGAAAAGGAAAGAAGGAAGGAAAGAAGGAAGGATAGATGGAAGGAAGGAGGGAGGGAGGGAGGGAAGGAAAGAAGGAAGGAAAAAAGGGATAGAAAGAAGGAAGGGATGCTGAGCAGAGCAGAGGAAGGGGCTAAGGGAGGGAGGGAGGGTCGCCTTGCAGGGAGGAGGGGGAGGGGGCGAGGATGAGGCTCCGGGGGGGGGGGGGAAGGCAGGGGAGAGCGGGCCCCTCTTCTTCTCCTTCTTCTGCCTCCCTCCCTCCCTCCTTCCTTCCTTCCTTCCCGGGTGTCGCCCTGCCTGCCTGCCTGCCTTCCCGAGCGGACCCTTGGGGAGAGGGGAATGGGGTGGGGGTCTTTCCTCCTTGCGAGCCGGGGAGACCCCCCTCCCTGGGCCCCCCTCCCTCCCTGCGGCGAGTCCCCCTTACCGGCGGTGGGGAGCAGGAGGGCGGCGAGGAGGAGCGGGGCGGCGGCGGCGGCGAGGCGGAGGGCGACCGGGCGATGATGCCCCATCCTTGCAGCCCGGGCAGCGCTGCCCGCCCGCCACCGCCGCCCACCGGCCCCGCCCACCAGACCCCCAAGCCCCGCCCACGCCCCGCCCACCGCTCGCCCGCCCACACGCGGGAACCCCCGAGGACATCCAGCACCACCCGACTCTGCCTCCCGACAAATGAGGGTTGGAAAAGGAATGGCTTTCTCAACAAGCCCGGTCCTCAAACACTCTCTGCTTCATTGGGGAAAATGCTGCACTCGCAGAGCTCAGGCGGGGTTGCATTTCAGTGTCAATGTTGGCTTTGGAGTGGAAAGGGTCCACATTTTCTAATGTTACACCATTAAGCTGTATCTCTGGCATTGGAGAGGGACACCACCCAAGAGTTGACCACAGAGACCAGCTGGAGGACCAAGAGATCCTAGGCACTGGTCAATGTCCCAGCACAATTGCTTGGTCAACCTGTTATTGCAGTGGTGGCACAATGGGTTAAACCCCTGTTCCAGTAGGACTGATGACCAACAGGTCAGTGGTTCAAATCCAGGGAGAGCAGGTTGAGCTCCCTCTGTCAGCTCCAGCTCCTCATGCAGGGACACGGGAGAAGCTTCCCACAAGGATGGTCAGGTTGAGCTCCCTCTGTCAGCTCCAGCTCCTCATGCAGGGGCACGAGAGAAGCTTCCCACAAGGATGGTCAGGTTGAGCTCCCTCTGTCAGCTCCAGCTCCTCATGCAGGGGCACGAGAGAAGCTTCCCACAAGGATGGTCAGGTTGAGCTCCCTCTGTCAGCTCCAGCTCCTCATGCAAGGGCACGAGAGAAGCTTCCCACAAGGATGGTCAGGTTGAGCTCCCTCTGTCAGCTCCAGCTCCTCATGCAGGGGCACGAGAGAACCCTCCTACAAGGTTGAGCTCCCTCTGTCAGCTCCAGCTCCTCATGCAGGGGCACGAGAGAAGCTTCCCACAAGGATGGTCAGGTTGAGCTCCCTCTGTCAGCTCCAGCTCCTCATGCAGGGGCACGAGAGAAGCTTCCCAAAAGGATGGTCAGGTTGAGCTCCCTCTGTCAGCTCCAGCTCCGCATGCAAGGGCACGAGAGAACCCTCCCACAAGGATGGTCAGGCTGAGCTCCCTTTGTCAGCTGCAGCTCCTCATGCAAGGTCAGGTTGAGCTGTCAGTTCCAGCTCCTCATGCAGGGGCACAGGAGAAGCTTCCCACAAGGATGGTCAGGTTGAGCTCCCTCTGTCAGCTCCAAGTCCTCATGCAGGGGCACGGGAGAAGCTTCCCACAAGAGTTGGAAGAGACCTCCTGGACCATCCAGTCCAACCCCATTCTGCCAAGAAGCAGGAATATTGCATTCAAAGCACCCCTGACAGATGGCCATCCAGCCTCTGCTTAAAAGCCTCCAAAGAAGGAGCCTCCACCACACTCCCTCCGGGGCAGAGAGTTCCACTGCTGAACGGCTCTCACAGTCAGGAAGTTCTTCCTCATGTTCAGATGGAATCTCCTCTCTTGTAGTTTGAAGCCATTGTTCCATTGCGTCCTAGTCTCCAGGGAAGCAGAAAACAAGCTTGCTCCCTCCTCCTCCCTGTAGCTTCCTCTCACATATTTATACATGGCTATCATATCTCCTCTCAGCCTTCTCTTCTTCAGGCTAAACATGCCCAGCTCCTTAAGCCTGTAGACAGTCCACGTTTCGCAGGCATAGAACAGGAGTTGCGTATGACATCTGTAGACCACATTTCACAGGCATAGAACAGGAGTTGGGTATGATGTCTGTAGACAATCCATGTTTTGTAGGCATAGAACAGGAGTTGCATATAACGTCTGTAGACAATCCACGATTCGCAGGCATAGAACAAGAGTTGCGTATGACGTCTGTAGACAATCCACATTTCACAGGCATAGAACAGGAGTTGCGTATGACGGCTGTAGACAGTCCCCATTTCACAGGCATAGAACAGGAGTTGCGTATGACGTCTGTAGACTATCCACGATTCGTAGGCATAGAACAGGATTTGTGTATGACGTCTGTAGACCACGTTTCGCAGGCATAGAACACGAGTTGCGTATAACATCAGTAGAACATCCACGTTTCGCAGGCATAGAACAGGAGTTGCGTATAACATCTGTAGACCATCCACATTTCGCAGGCATAACAGGAGTTGCATATGACATCTGTAGACAGTCCACATTTCACAGGCATAGAACAGGAGTTGCGTATGACGTCTGTAGACAATCTACGTTTCGCAGGCATAGAACAGGAGTTACGAATGATTAGGCAGATTAAGTCCACGTTTCGCAGGCATAGAACGCGAGTTGCATATGACGTCTGTAGACAGCCCACGTTTCGCAAGCATAGAACAGGAGTTGCGAATGATGTCTGTAGATGGTCCCCCTTTTGCAGGCGTTGAGCAAGGCTGGGAAGACAATGCTTTTATGAACAAGCCTCTTGGCCTCTTTACGAATGTCCCGATCCTCAAACACTCTTTGAAGGCGCCTGTGCCACAGCCAATGACCATGGCAATGTGTCTCGCCTGGGGCCACCAGACCCCTGCTGTGTGTTGTGTGTTTCCACACCACCAACTGCTTCCCTGCTGCGCTCCTGCTCTGCCCAAACACATAATAAGCAGGTCAGGGTGATTATTTCCTGTGAATCTGGGACAGCCGCTGCCTTTGTGCTCCTGGATCGGACTTGCATGGCTTCCTTGCGCAGGATGGTTTGGGCCTCGAGAATGGAGCCATAGGACAGAGTAGGAGCTTGCAATGTGCACACACAGACGTATCTATGGTAGCTTAGCAGTGTTATTTTATGTCCACTTGAACATTAGAACAAATTCCTAACTGTTAGAGTTGTTGAGCAGTGGAACTCTCTGCCTCAGAGTCTAGTGGGGGCTCTATCTTTGGAGGCTTTTAAACAGAAGCTGAATGGCCATCTGTTGAGGGTAGAATCATAGAATCCTAGAGTTGGGAAGACACCTCATGGGCCATCCAGTCCAACCCCTTTCTGGCAAAAGCACCCCCAACAGATGGCCACCCAGCTTCTGTTCAAAAGCCTCCATAGAATCATAGAATCAAAGAGTTGGAAGGGAACTCATGGGCCATCCAGTCCAACCCCATTCTGCCAAGAAGCAGGAAAATAGCATTCAAAGCACCCCCGACAGATGGCCATCCAGCCTCTGTTTAAAAGCCTCCATAGAAGGAGCCTCCACCACACTTTGGGGCAGAGATTTCCACTGTTTAACAGCTCTCTCACACAGTCAGCAAGTTCTTCCTCTCCTTTCTTGCAGTTTGAAGCCATTGTTCCATTGCATCCTAGTCTCCAGGGAAGCAGTAAACAAGCTTGCTCCCTCCTCCTCCCTGTGGCTTCCTCTCACATATTTATACATGGCTATCATATCTCCTCTCAGCCTTCTCTTCTTCAGGCTAAACATGCCCAGCTCCTTAAGCCACTCCTCGTAGGGCTTGTTCTCCAGACCTTTGATCATTTTAGTCGCCCTCCTTTGGACACATTCCATCTTGTCAATATCCCTCTTGAATTGTGGTGCCCAGAATTGGACACAGTATTCCAGATGTGGTCTAACCAAAGCGGAATAGAGCATGGGTAGCATGACTTCCCTAGATCTAGACACTATGCTCCTATTGATGCAGGCCAAAATCCCATTGGCTTTTTTTGCCGCCGCATCACATTCCTGGCTCATGTTTAACTTCTTCCCCACGAGGACTCCAAGATCTTTTTCACACGTACTGTCCCCCATTGTGTATCGTTGCATTTCATTTTTTCTGCCCAAGTGGAGCATCTTGCATTTCTCCCTGTTGAACTTCATTTTGTTACCTATTTTTATCGAGTGTTTTTTTTTACCGCTACTGCTTTTTAAATATTTTCAATAAACTGCTTGTATTTTTACTAAGCTGTGTGGTGTTTAAAGTCTGAGGGCTTTCCTGGCCTGGAGTGCAACAGCTACTCTGCTGCTGAGTACACATGCCCAGTGTGGAACATATCCCATCACGTTAAAACAGTGGGTGTGGCCCTTAATGAGACATGCTGCATTATCACAGGATGCCTGTGCCCTACACCACTGAAGAAATTACACTGTTTAGCTGGTATTGCATCCCTCAACATCTGTCAGAAAGTAGCAGTCAATAATAAAAGTACCAAGGCCGTGACATCTCTGGCTCATTCCCTGTTCGGATACCAGCCAGCACGCCAATGCCTTAAATCAAGAAAGAGATTCCTAAGTTCTACAGAGATGCTCACAGGAAGACCTTAGCAAGCCAGAGTCCAAAAGTGGCAGGCTAAAACCCGGAACCTCAATCAGTGGCTCAGATTGGATGAGAAACTCCCTCATGACATGGGAGTGTGGAGAACCTGTGGGGTCCCGCAAGGCTCTATCTTGTCTCCCATCCTCTTTAACATCTACATGAAACCACTGGGAGAAGTCATCCGGAGTTTTGGAGTTAGGTGCCACCTCTACGCAGATGACACACAACTCTACTACTCTTTTCCACCTAATTCCAAGGAGGCTTCTCAAGTGCTGGATGAGTGCCTGAGCACTGTGTCTATCTGGATGAGGAGGAACAAGCTGAAGATCAATCCCGACAAGACAGAGGTCCTCCTGGTCGATCGTAAACCGGATCGGGGTATAGGGTGGCAACCTGTGCTGGACGGGGTTACACTCCCCCTGAAGCCACAGGTCCACAGTTTGGGAGTCCTCTTGGATTCATCGCTTACGCTTGAGGCTCAGGCGTCGGTGGTGTCCGGGAGGGCTTTTGCACAATGAGACTCGTGCGCCAACTGCGACCGTACCTCACAAAGGCTGATCTGGTCGGGGTGGTCCATGCCTTGGTCACCTCCAGATTGGACTACTGTAATGCGCTCTACATGGGGCTGCCCTTGAAAACGGCTCGGAAATTTCAACTGGTCCAACGGGCAGTGGCCAGGATGTTAACTGGGGCTCATTACAGAGAGAGGTCAACCCTCCTGTTTAAGGAGCTCCACTGGCTGCTGTTCATTTTCTGAGCCCAATTCAAGGTGCAGGTGCTTACCTACAAAGCCCTAAACGGTTTGGGACCATCCTACCTCCGTTTATGAACCCACACACTCACTTCGTTCATTCGGAGAGGCCCTGCTCGTGATTCCGCCTGCATCGCAGGCGCGTTTGGTGGGCACGCGAGACAGGGCCTTTTCTGTGGTGGCCCCCTGACTCTGGAACACCCTCCTCAAAGTTCTTAGACAGGCCCCGACATTGGCAGTCTTCAGAAAGAACTTGAAGACCTGGCTGTTCCGATGTGCCTTCCCAGAATAGGAAAACTCCAATAACAAGTCCAAGAAGCACTGTACTAGAACTAAGATTGCTGCACACTGCACATTGCACTTGCCCTATAATCCTACATATCGCCTGTCACATCAGCACTTTTAATCCTGTACCCATTACTCTGGCCCGGCCCAGTTTTATTGTGTCTTGGTGTATTGTTTATTGCTTGTTGTTTAATATTGCTTTAATTGTTTTAATTTGCTTTAGGTGTTGTGTTGTTATGTTGTGTTTTGAGGCCTTGGCCTATGTAAGCCGCATTGAGTCCTTCTGGAGATGCTAGCGGGGTACAAATAAAGTTAATAATAATAATAATAATAATAATAATAATAATAATAACAACAACAGACCACCTATTACAATGCAGCCTGAGCCCTGCCACATGCACAATGGAGGACCTTCTTAGAGCAACACCAGAGGCACTCCAAGTGGCCAGCTTCTGCTCAATGGACATTTATCATAATGCCAAGTTTGCAAACTTTGTGTTTTTTAAATACATTACAACTGTACCCTTGGTTTCCTCCTGATATGATAAATAAATACTTCTGTCCCTGTGAGAAATGGATTTTGGAAAATATGGCTTGTGGTGTGATAAAGCTTCATTGTAGACCCCTTTCCCCTATGACAGCAACTCTTTCAGGAGTGGATTTCCCTTCCTTCCGAGGGGAAAGATTCCTCTCACCTCCGCTCTTAACTATGAGTCGTTTCTAAGTCAGATGTTTCTAACTCGGGGAATGGATGAACGGATGGATAGATGGATGAACGGATGGACAGATGGATCACAAGAGTTGGAAAGGTCCTCCAGAGGCCATCCAGCCCAGTCCTCTTCTGCCAAAAAGGAAGACACTATTTGGTCTTCCCAATGTTGAGATGACTGGAGTGGATTTTCCTTCCTTCCGAGGAGAAAGATTCCTCTCACCTCCGCTCTTAACTACAAGTCGTTGTAAGTCGGATGGTTCTAACTCAGGGAATGGATGAACAGATGGACAGATGGATGAACGGATGGACAGATCATAGAATCATAGAATCAAAGAGTTGGAAGAGACCTCCTGGGCCATCCAGTCCAACCCTATTCTGCCAAGAAGCAGGAATATTGCATTCAAATCACCCCTGACAGATGGCCATCCAGCTTCTGTTTAAAAGCTTCCAAAGAAGGAGCCTCCACCACACTCCGGGGCAGAGAGTTCCACTGCTGAACAGCTCTCACAGTCAGGAAGTTCTTCCTCATGTTCAGATGGAATCTCCCTTCTTGTAGTTTGAAGCCATTGTTCCATTGCGTCCTAGTCTCCAGGGAAGCAGAAAACAAGCTTGCTCCCTCCTCCCTGTGGCTTCCTCTCACATATTTATACATGGCTCTCATCATATCTCCTCTCATCCTTCTCTTCTTCAGGCTAAACATGCCCAGCTCCTTAAGCCACTCCTCATAGGGCTTGTTCTCCAGACCCTTGATCATTTGAGTCGCCCTCCTCTGGACACATTCCAGCTTGTCAATATCTCCCATGAATTGTGATGCCCAGAATTAGACACAATATTCCAGGTGTGGTCTAACCAAGGTAGCATAGAGCATGGGAAGCATGACTTCCCTAGATCTAGACACTATGCTCTTATTGATATGATAGCCATGTATAAATATGTGAGAGGATATGATAGCCATGTATAAATATGTGAGAGGAAGCCACAGGGAGGAGGAGGGAGCAAGCTTGTTTTCTGCTTCCCTGGAGACTAGGACGTGGAACAATGGCTTCAAACTACAAGAGAGGAGATTCCATCTGAACATGAGGAAGAACTTCCTGACTGTGAGAGCCGTTCAGCAGTGGAACTCTCTGCCCCGGAGTGTGGTGGAGGCTCCTTCTTTGGAAGCTTTGAAACAGGCTGGATGGGCATCTGTCAGGGGTGATTTGAATGCAATATTCCTGCTTCTTGGCAGAATGGGGTTGGACTGGATTGCCCATGAGGTCTCTTCTAACTCTTTGATTCTATGATTCCATGATTCTATGCAGGCCAAAATCCCATTGGCTTTTTTGGTGCCACATCACATTCCTGGCTCATGTTTAACTTGTTCCCCACGAGGACTCCAAGATCTTTTCAACACATACTGCTCTCGAGCCAGGCCTCATAGTCTCCCATTCTGTATCTTTGCATTTTGTTTTTCCTGCCAAAGTGGAGTATCTTGCATTTGTCCCTGTTGAACTTCATTGTGTTAGTTTTGGCCATTCATCTCTCTAATCTGTCAAGACCCCTTTGAATTCTGCTCCTGTCCTCTGGAGTCTTGGCTCTCCCTCCCAATTTGGTGTTGTCTGCAAACTTGATGATCCTGTCTTCTAAGCCTTCATCTAAGTCATTAATAAAGATCCTGAGCAGGACCAGGACTAGGATGGAACCCTGCTGATGGCACTCCACTCGTCACTTCTTTCCAAGATGAAGAGGAAGCATTGGGGAGAATCACCCTCTGGGTTCGTCCATTTAACCAATTACAGATCCACCTATTTGGTCTTCCCAACGTTGAGATGACCACCTAGCCTCTGCTGAAAGACCCCCAGAGAAGGCAACTCCATTGCACACATGACACTGTCGGAACAGCTTTAGTTATCAGGAGGTCCTTCCAAATGTTTAGGCAGAACCTCTTTTTCCTGCAATTTGAATCCTTGCCTCCCTTGACGTGGCATCCTCTGAGCCTGGCGAGGCAGGTGCTGCATTTCTGGGCAGCGGAAGCGGAGCGAAGGGCGCTTGCATCTGGCACAATGGACGGCGCTGTTCCTGGAGAGCGGGCCAGGGCTGGTGGGGGCTCTGAATACCCAATTGGAGGAGATTCCCCCCCTCCCCACACCAATTCCTGCGTCCCCTTCCTCCATCTCAAAAGGCCCATTCATTGTCCAGCGCACCCACCGGGGTCTGGCTCATTCACAGCTCGAGGATTACTTCCGTCCGGGAGACGAGGTGCTCAGCATCTTAATGACCGAAACCAGAACCAGAGCAAGGCATGTGCTGCTCCTTGGCTCCCAACCCACCCCTTTGGCTTCCTTCTCTCAGCCCTGCCATTGGCAGAAAGGTTGGTTTTCTGGATAAGAGATGCGCAGCTTGCGCTGACTTGTGCGAGCATCTTAAAAGAGTGGGGACTCCCAAGCACCATCAAGGCTTACCCAACGTATGGCCAAGCTTGGACCATCCAGGTGTTTTGGACTCCCACCATTCCTAACAATCCCCTTCTGAATTTGTTTTGCAGGGTTTCCATCTCCTGTACACAAGTCCTCCACTAGCCTTTCCCCTCTACTACCCGGCCCTCCCCATGTCTCCTCTCTGCCTTCTTTTCTGTAGGCTCAACATGTCCAGTTCTTTAAGCTGCTCCTCATAGGGCTTGTTCTCCAGACCCTTGATCCTTCGAGTTGCCCTCTTCCTCTGGACACATTCCAGCTTAGAGACATCGCTCTTCAACTGCGATGCCCAGAATTGGACACAGTGGGATTCCAGGTGTGATTTGACCAAGGCAGAATAGAGCATGGGGAGCATGACTTCCCTGGATCTAGGCATTAGGCTCTTCTTGATGCAGAAAAATCAAACTGGCTTTTTTAGCCGCTGCACCACATTCCTGGCCCATGTTCCCCTTCCTCCCCATGAGGACTCCAAGAGCTTTTCCCCACGTCCTGCTGTCAAGCCAGGCATCATCGTCCCCCATTCTGTCTCTTTGCATTTCCTTTTTTTTTGCCTAAGTGGAGTCACTTGCATTTGTCCCTGTTGAACTTCATTGTGTTAGTTTTTGGCCCATCATCTCTCTCATCTGTAAAGATCATTTTGAATTCTGCTCCTGTCTTCTAGAGTATTGACTCTCCCTCCCAATATGGTCCCATCTGCAAACTTGATGATCCTGCCTCCTAACCCTTCATCTAAGTCATGAATGAAGATTCTGAACAGGACCGGACTTCTGACACTCCACTCACCACTTCTTTCCAGGATGTCAGGGATCTGTGAGCTGTTCTGGAAGCTCTTCTGCCTCCAAAGCAAAGTATGAATACTCTAAATAAGTCGTTATACCCTCCAGCTCCTGAGAGTTATATTCACTTTCTCCTGGGCTCCATCTCTGGTGCTCATCTCTGCCTATCATGCCTCTTCCACAAATGGTATAGTCAGGCCAACGGACAATATACATTGGGCATCCTCAAACTCCGGCCCTCCAGCAGTTTGGGACTCCAACTCCCAGAATTCCTGACCAGTGAACAAGATGGCAATAGGGGCCCAGAATGGGATTCCAGGTAAAGTGGTCTGACCAAGGCAGAATAGAAGGGTGTCAGTTATCATGTTCTGTAGTAGTTGGTGTTTGGTGGTGGCAGGCCTAGCAGTTGCTGATGGAAGGGCTAATGTAGGTCTTATTTCTAAAGGGTTGAGTAATCTGTAAAGAGTTCATGGGTGAAAGCAATTAAGGGTGGAGGTATGCAAGAGATGGGTTGCAGCTGGGTGTTTCTGGATATAAGGAGCTAGCCTTGGGACTGATCTTCAGGAGAAAAGTATTTGTCTTACTTTGGTGGTAGATGCTGCTGGTTTCCCCCCAGGTTTGTGGATTTTCCGTATCCTGACCTGTCTCCTGAACCTTTGGAATCCTGGAACCTTGAATCTCTGGACTGGCTTTTGACTACGGTATAGACTCTTGATCCCTGGACTTGCTCATTGAACTCTCGGTGTTGGACCACTGAACTGGACCTTTTGACTATGGTGTTATCTTGAACCTGCAACACTGTTTGCTGTCAGTTTTTGTTTATTCTGTGGTTGAGTGCTATCTTTATGGGTTGTTGTAGGTTTTTTCAAGCTATATGGCCATGGTCTAGAGGCATTCTCTCCTGACATTTTGCCTGCATCTATGGCAAGCATCCTCAGAGGTAGTGAGGTCTGTTGGAACTAGGAAAAAGGGTTTATATATCTGTGGAATGACCAGGGTGGGACAAAGGACTCTTTGTCTGCTGGAGCTAGGTATGAATGTTTCAACTGACCACCTTGATTAACATTTGATGGCCTGGCAGTGCCTGGAGCAAACTTTTGTTGAGAGGTGATTAGATGTCCTTGTTTGTTTCCTCTCTGTTGTTGTGCTGTTGTGATTTTAGAGTTTTTTTTAATACTATCTTTATGTTTTATATTTTGGACTATTAAAACAAGCCAGGAAATAAGTGCTGTTTTAATTGAATTGTTTAGCACAAACTGGGAGTTTGGTTCATCTCTGCCTAAATATTGGCAGAGCCCTGGTATCGTGACAGAGGGGGAGCAGGACTTCCCTGGATCTTTGGTCCCTTTTCTCTGGGATGCCGGCGTTCTTTGCAGTCTGCATCAGGCATCCATGCAACTGGGGGGAGCAACTCTTTTGTGGTCCTCCCTGTGACCTTCTGCATTGTGTGGAGCTGCACTGTGTGTATGCTTTGTGTCTGGTGGGGAAAGGACACAATCGGGCAGGGCAGGCGGAAGCTCTTTCACACAATAGGAGTGGATTGGGCCCCCTGTTTAATTCACGGTCTCTTTCTCTGCGTGGCGGCAACTGTGCTGAGCCCAGCCATCCCGATGCCTCACCAGAATCCAAAGCACCGCGCCCAGCAATAGAGACACACATCACATGCTTAAGTTGTTTTAAAAAAAAGGAAAACACCCGCATGTTTTATTTCACAAAATTGAGTGGCTGTTTTGCAGGAACAAAAGGGTTCGCTTTTAAAAATTCCTTGAACAAGACCTCCCTCCCCTCCCCTCCCTCTTCCCAAACAACAACAAAAAAGTCATCTTGCCTCCCCCCCCCCCCAGAATGGAAAGACAATCCTGTTAACAATTCATAGTACGCTGCAAGACAGAATCAACAGTAGAGTAAAAAAGGAGAAAGGGGAAAAAATAAAAATAAAACCAAAGACGAGTTCTCCGTCTAAGAACCGTGCGCATCTGAAGAAGAAGTGGATCGTACTAAAAACAACCTGAGGTTATTAGTTTCGAGAGAGAGAAAGAGAGAGACAGGACCATGTGGAGAAACCTCCAGCCCCAGTTGCCCCACAGAAAGGGAAGGGGAGGGGAAAGGGGGAAGGGGCTTCCTTTCTGAGCCAATGGGCGCTTGAGGAGGGGAGACCCCAACCCACAACCTATGGAGATTTCTCTGTTCCCTGAGGTGGGAAAAAGAGCAAGCCCCAAGTTGCATGAACGAACATTGCTCGTGCTCCCCATATCCCCAGGCAGCCTGAGCTGGTTTTGGGGGGCCTTAAAGGTAGCACAGGTAAGGAGGTGGCAATGGAAAGGTGTAGCAGGTGTAAAGGCTAGTCTGGGCTCTTGCTCTGGAGCGTTGCAGATGGCAGGACCCTCTTTGGGCATGCTGGGAAGGGAGCCCCACCTCTGCACACCCCCTTCTGCCCTGAAGGAAGAGCAAATGAGCCATGATCTGGCTCCAGGTGAGCCCTTTCTGGAATGTAAGCCCAGAGAGGGTGGTCCCAGCCCAAGGGGAAGCCTTTGCATGAGAACTCCCCTGATGCTCGGACGGAGTCAGGGGAGAGAGAAAGACCAGCCAGGGAATAGCGGAGGAGCCTCCCTGGCAAAGACAAGAGTGACAGATCCTCAGACGGGCAACTCTCTCTCTCCTGCAAAGGCCATTGCCCTTGTTCATCGATAGCTGGAATGTGTGAGGACGTGTGAGGATGAACACGGGAGGAAGACAAGGCTCTGGTTCCCCCCCACAGCTCCCATGGGGGCCCTTCCGGAAAGGAAGCAGCGGCTGGCTTTTGCAGAATCAGCCCTTTACATGTTTTGAGAGCCGGCCACACACACAGTCCCTGCTCCACTTTGATCCCATAACAGGGTAGAAAGGGCAGAAAAGCAAGTGGTTTTGTGCTTTGGAAAGACAACAGAGATGGGGAGGAGAAAGAGGACAAGGCACTCCTTCTCCTCCCAGAAAAGAGCGGGAATGGATCACTCTGCTCCCCAAAAGCTCCTGAGTGGCGAAGTCGGTATTTCCACTGACTAACTGTGTGGAGTGGCTAAGGAGGGCCAGGCCAGCATTCCTCAGGACCAAGGGGTGTGTGTGTGCATGTGATGCTGGGGAAGCCCCTCATCCTCCGCCACACCCTGACCCACCTCTATTTTGATGCTGCAAGGGGTAGACCTTTGTGCCCACCTTGCCCTCTTGGGGAAAGGAGGGAGGTAAAGTTGCAAAGCCCCCCAGGGAAGCCATGCCAGGTCTGGTGTGACTTTGTCCTTGGCAGGAGAGCGAGGCGCAAGGTGTCCCAGCTGCCCCGTCTCCAAAGTGGACAAGGTGGACAAGGACATCAAGCCTTGCGTGAGTGGCATATGGAGTGGAACGGAAGCCATGGGAAGGAAGGGGCAGGAAAGGAAGGGTGGGGTGGGGGTGTGGGTGGGTGGCTTTTTGGTTGCTACTGGCACTGTTTGGAGAGACTCCTCCTTGCTGGTCCGGTCAGGGAGCCGCAGAGGCCGCTGGGGCTGCAGCAGGAGGTGGAGTGGCCCCGTCAGCAGGAGGAGGAGGTGGCTGGGCTGGAGGCGGATCTGCGGAGGAATAATTATTATTATTATTAATAATAATAATAATAATGGAAAAGCTGACACAATATGAGGATTTAAAAATCAAACTACAAAGACTCTGGCACAAGACAGTCAAGGTGGTCCCAATGGTGATCGGCACACTGGGTGCAGTGCCTAAAGACCTTGGCTTGCACTTAAACACAATCGGCGCTGACAAAATTATCATCTGCCAGCTGCAGAAGGCCGCCTTACTGGGATTTTCACACATTATTCGCTGATACATCACACAGTCCTAGACACCTGGGAAGTGTCCGACGTGTGATTCACTACAACAGCCAGCAGAGTGGCTGCTGTGGACTCATTTTGTTGTGTTTCAAATAATAATAATAATAATAATAATAATAATAATAATAATAATATATTTTTTAATTTATATCCCGCTTTATCTACCCGGAGGGTCTCAGAGCGGATCACAATACACATATGAGGCAAACATTTTTGGCCTTTTTGGCTGCCGCATGACAATGTTGGCTCATGCTCAGCTGGACTCCTATGAGCACAGACTGGGAGTGCCCAAGGTCTCAGCCTAAACCTGGCCAAGAATCGGTGATACACCCCCACAAGGGATGTTTTGAACAGCTAGTAAAATGCAAAGTCTGGAACACTAGATACCAGAAGGTGCTGGAATTTCACCCCACTCTGTCTGATAAGCCTTCTATCTTGAACTCAAGGGAGAAGCTCCAGGAATATTTTGTTAATAATTGTGCCCACCATGATAGGCAGGCCATTAATAACTCCAAATTCTCCCACTGGTTTAGACTGTACAAACTTGACCATGATAGGGCTATCTACCTGACTAGGCTCACATTTCCAAAACTTAGACAAGCCTACACATCCCTTCACAGCCAATCACAGCAGTGATTGATGGCAGATATACGGGCACCCCTCTGGCTCTTCGTTTATGTGTTTGCGGGGCCCCGGAAATTGAGGATCTGCCTCACTATTTGCTTTTCTGTCCTCTGAACCAAGAACCAAAATCCTGGGGTTTATTCTCCACCTCCTTCAGACTAACACTGTGCCCAAAAAGATTTTCTATCTCTTGGCTGACACTAACCCCGTGGTTACTCAAAAGGTGTCTCTTTTTGCCCTGGCAGCACAGAAAATCCGGGCAAACATAATCTCTGATATTGCAGTTGACTGTGCTGGGGATGCTTTCAACTAATAGTGGCTGTTTATGTAGTTTTAATAATGCTGTATCTATTTGCTTTTACTTGGTTTTTAATTACGCAGGTGTGAGTCTATACATCATGTAGTACTTTAAAGGTGCATCTTGTCGTCGATATATGTGACATTTTAATGATTTATAGGATTTTATTGTGTATTTTATATTGTATTTAATAATCTGGTGCCCATGTATTTATCTATTTGATTTGACTTGTATGTGAAAGACCTATGGTCTAAGCATCGAATAAACTACTACTACTACTACTACTACTACTACTACACTCCACATCCCTGCACAATGAGCCCCATGGGTTGCAGGCCACACACAGGCCCAGAATCCACAGCAGACTTCCTGCTCACAAATCCCCTCTTTGTCCAGGGTGACTTGGCTGCCCCCCCCCCCCCCCCCGGCCAGGTTTTAGCGGGTTTATTAATTGCCTTGTAATGATGAGACTATTAAATTTCAATGCTTCATTAGCTGGCCAGGGAAAAGGGAGGGGAAGCCCCCCCCCCCCAAACGACTGAGAAAAGGATGCCCAGTTTGTCCATGCTTAGACTATGGTGTGGAAGGTGAAAGGGTTGGAGTGAGATGCCCTCCACTGATCAGGAAACTGGGTGCAGTGTGTTTTAAGACAGAGACCTATGCCTTTTATGGCACTGGGAGAGGGCTTGTGGTAGAACAACCCACCCACATTGTGTCCCACCCACATTGACACTTACACAAGCCGTTTGGGGAAGCCATGGCTCCTCGAGGCCCTGGGATGTTTCCGGCCGCTGTCCCAGAAGCGGAGCTGGCTGTGCTGGTGTTGCCGGAGCTGCTGCTGCTGCTGGCAGGGTGGGCGCTGGATGCTCCGGCGGTGGCGCTGGGCATGATCCGTCCCGGCAGGGGCTGCCCGGCCATCATGGAGCTCGGCCCAAGGGCCTGACCTGGGAGAAGCAAAGAGGGAGGAGGTCACTGTATGGATGGCTCCAACCAGAGGGGCAATGGTTGGAGAAGGCTGCACAATGTAGAAGAGTAAAAATGTGTAGGGAGCATAGACAGAGGATGCAAAGGGAAGTGGCTCTTGTCTTATCCTTTATACCCCTTTTTTCTAGTTCCCACAGACCTCACGACCTCTGTGGATACTTGCCATAGATGCAGGTAAAACGTCAGGAGAGAATGCCTCTAGAACATGGCCATATAGTCCAAAAAAACCTACAACAAGCTGGTAGGCTGTTAGGAATTGCAGGAGGAAATGACCTGGAGGCTAACAGGAAGAAAACAGATGGAAACAAGCAGCCAAGATGCCTTGCAGGGATCCCCTTGTCCCCAATGGCTCCATATACAAGTGTTGATGCTTCTTCACTTGCAGCATGATGCAAGGAAAACAAGGAGAAAGGAAGGAACATTAGAAGTAATCTATCAAAAATCCTCTCATTACGTTAATGTATATCCCACCTTTCCCCCAAAATGGGACAGTTCCTGATGGAAGCCTCCTGTGAGAATCAGGCCCACGGCTCCATTCATACTATTCAAATTTTTGTCGTAGGCAGAGAAAGAAAAACGTTGGCAGGAGCAACCAATCCATTTAAACGCCCTGGCTCTGCCCCAGTAATGGAGAACAGAATGTGGACGGAGGCGGTAAAAAACCTGGCCCTCCCTTGGCACGGCAGCCCTTGCACCTTGGCCCTTCGCTCGCCGAGGAAATCTATTAAAAAGGCGTTAAGGTGCTGCGGAGAGAAGTCCAGCCAAGGAAATGCGGAGGGAAGCAGACAGGGCGGGGGCCGCCTGCCAAGCCACCGCCTGCCAATCCAAACACCCACTGACTGTCTGCTGCTGCGGTGAGAGTTTAATTCATATCTCGTGAGCACCAAATACTATTTCTCTCCTCCCCCCCAAGAGAGAGAAAACGAGCCGACTCTGGAGACGCCAAAGAGAGATATTGACAAGCTGGAATGTGTCCAGAGGAGGGCAACTAAAATGATCAAGGGTCTGGAGAACAAGCCCTATGAGGAGCGGCTTAAGGAGCTGGGCATGTTTAGCCTGAAGAAGAGAAGGCCGAGAGGAGATATGATAGCCATGTATAAATATGTGAGAGGAAGCCAGAGGGAGGAGGGAGCAAGTTTGTTTTCTGTCTTCTCTGGAGACTAGGACGCAATGGAATAATGGCTTCAAACTACAAGAAGGGAGATTCCATCTGAACATGAGGAAGAACTTCCTGACTGTGAGAGCCCGTTCAGCAGTGGAACTCTCTGCTCTGGTGTGTGGTGGAGGCTCCTTCTTTGGAAGCTTTGAAACAGAGGCTGGATGGCCATCTGTCAGGGGTGATTTGAATGCAATATTCGTGCTTCTTGGCAAAATGGGGTTGGACTGGATGGCCCATGAGGTCTCTTCCAACTATGATTCTATGAAAAGTCAGAAGCCTGGGAGAAAGCCTCACATACAATACACGTGGGATTGCCAAGTAAGGTGTTCCCATTTGAGGACTGGAAAGGCTCTCCTTTTGCGTACACTGAACAATCCCCCCCCCCCCATCCTGCATTTTGGGGCATGGGTCCTTCAAAAAGAAAGAAAAGAATGGTAATCTATTGGGGTTGTTGTTGTTTACTCATTTAGTCGTTTCTGACTCTTTGTGCCCTCCTGGACCGGCCCAGGCCAGAGCTCCCTGTTGACCATGGCCACACCCAGTTCCTTCAAAGGTCAAGCCAGTCCCTTCAAGGATGTCACTCATCCACTTTGCCCTTGATCGGCCCCTCTTCCTTTTTCCTTCCATTTTCCCAGCATCATTGTTTTCTCCAAGCTTTCCTGTCTTCTCATGATGTGGCCTTTCAAAGCTCTAAAGGGTTCTGGCCCAGACTATCTGCCTGAATGTATCTCCTGGTATGAACCATCACGAAACTTAAGATCATCTGGGGAAGCCCTGCTCTCAACCCTACTGACATTGCAAACATGATTGGTGGGGACGAGGGACAGGGCCTTCTCATCAGTGGCCCCCCGCCCGTGGAACGCTCTCTCCAGAGACATCAGAATGGCCACCTCCCTCCTGTCTTTGAGAAGAAAAATCAAGACCTGGCTTTAGAAGCATTCTCTCCTGACGTTTCGCCTGCATCTATGGCAGGCATCCTCAGAGGTTGTGAGGTCACAAGCTCTGAGGATCTCACAACCTCTGAGGACCTCACAACCTCTGAGGATGCTTGCCATAGATGCAAGCGAAACATCAGGAAAGAATGCTTCTAGAACATGGCCATATAGCTTGAAACTTACAACAACCCAATGATTGATACAGATCATAATATCCTAGAGTGGAAGGGAACCCCAAAGGCCATCTAGTCTGACCCTGCATCCTTCAGGCAGGAAAACACAATTCAATCTCTCCCAACAGATGGCCACCCAGCCATAGATAGATGCCCATACAGATGATCAAGAGAAAGAGATGATAGATAAATTGTTGAAGGCTTTCATGGCTGGAATCACTGGGTTATTGTAGGTTTTCCGGGCTATATGGCCATGTTTCAGGAGCATTCTCTCCTGATGTTTCGCCTGCATCTATGGCAGGCATCCTCAGAGGTTGTGAGGTCACAAACGCTGAGAATCTCACAACCTCTGAGGACCTCACAACTCTGAGGATGCTTGCCATAGATGCAGGGGAAACATCGGGAGAGAATGCTTCTAGAACATGGCCATATAGCTCGAAAAACTTACAACAACCCAATGATTGATATAGATCATAATATCCTAATGTGGAAGGGAATCCCAAAGGCCATCTAGTCTGACCTTGCGTCTTTCAGGTAGGAAAACACAATTCGATCCCTCCTAACAGATGGCCATCCAGCCACAGATAGATGTCCATACAGATGATTAAGAGAAAGAGATGACACATATAGATCATCGTATCCTAGAGTGGAAAGGGACTCCAAAGGCCATCTAGTCCAAAACAGCAGGTTGAGAATTGTAACAATCAAAGAATAAACTTTTCGAATCCCTATTTCCAATGCAACATTGGAAAGAGAGCTCCGATTGTATTCACGCAGCAGCAATTCTTCTGCTTCCCCCTCAAACCGCTCTCTTATCCTCTTATCACCCAAATCTTTCAAATCACAGCAGTCCGCACACATCAAGGGAGAGAAGGTGGGTTGTGGATCCAGTCTCCCCTCGTTCCGGCTTCTGTCAAAGGGACTGCAATTCGGCAAAAGTCTGACGGCAGCTGCAAAACCACAGCAGGCAACGGCAATTTGCATGATTTATTCCGAGAGAGCAAAACGGGCTCCTGGGTTGGGAAATACATCTATCTATGCCTGTCTATCTACAGATAAGCAGACAGAGATAGAAGCCTGGCGTACTTATCCTTTACATGCAAACGCTTCCTCCTTCCTTGCACGACGAGGTTGTTCGGCGGCTGCAATTTCCAGCACGTGCTGACCCCACAAAAGGCCCCCATCTCTGCTATCTCTGTATCTCGGCATCGAGGAAATGCTTCCAAAAGGACAAGCTGGCAAGCTGAAGGTTTCATAGTGTATTCTGATATCTAAAGATTGGGAATTGGCTGTTCACCTTCCAGAAGACTGTACATATCTAGTTTCATAGAGTTGGAAGGACCATCTAGTCCAGGCATGGGCCAACTTGGGTCCCCCACATGTTTTGGACTTCAACTCCCACCATTCCTAACAGCCTCAGGCCCTTTCCTTTCCCCCCTCAACCACTTAAGTCATACGTCACTCTGGAATGCAGGAGGTGTGGACTAGTACTGATAACAGACTGTTAGAGTGTTCACGATGTTACCACAGAACGGGAAGGAAGAAGTTTTATGATGTGCTGAGTGTTAAGTAGCTGTAAAATAAAGTAGTTTATAGCCTAAGGTGGCTGTGATCGGTCTGTTTCCCGCCTTGCTGTGCGGTCAATGCCACTTACAGACCTCCTCTCCAATATTTGAACCTGCTTCTCATGTCCCCTTCTCTTCTCCCAACAAAGCATCCTTCCATTCCCTAGGCCGCTCCTCAGAGAGATTTGTGACTTCTGGACCTTTGATGATTACTTTCATCACTTTTCTCTGGACACGTTTCAGCTTGTCCTTCTTGTACTGCTTTACAAGAGCTGTTCTTCCAGGTGAGGTCTGAGCAAAGCAGAAGAAGAGAGTGGGACTAGGACTTCCCTCGATCTGGACACGAGACTGCTACTGATGCAGCCTATTGTTGTGTGCCTTCAAGTCATTTCTGTTTGAGGACAACCCTATCGCTAGGTTCCTGTGGCAAGATTTGTTGCTCAGAGCAGGGGCTGCCTTTATAGGGTCTCCACTGTCTTTCTTTTAGGCTAAGAGAACGGGTCACACCATGGGTTTCTACGCCTGAGTTGGGCTTCCAGTCTCCTAGTCCAGCACACAAAGTATTACATGATGCTGGCTTTCATGTTGATAGGATCTGAGGGTTTTCCTTGAGGCTTGCTCCTGCTTTCTTTTGAGGCCAAGAGAGTGTCTCTTGTCCAAGGTCATCCATGGAGTTTCAAAGATTCACGCTATCTACGTTGGATCCTTCTATGGCGTTCTTCTTGCCTGAGAATGGTGCAAAGAGGTTTTGATTTCCTTCTGCTTGCGGAGTGATGCCAGAGGGCAAAGGCAAGGTCAAGAGGCCGTTGGGCAAGGCTGTTCTTGGTCCAGAAGGCCAGAGCCGACCCGCTTTCCAGAATTAGAAATGCACACCCTGGAAAAAAGCCGCCCTCCTCATCTGTCACGTTCTCCTGGAAATAGCCAGCAAGGAATAATGGAAGGCAGGGCCATAAATCCACCGTCTTCACGGAGTCCTGCCTTTAATTGCTCGAATCCTTTATCTCCTGATTGAGAGGAGCGCTCCGCTCCCCAAAGGCTTGAATTTCCCCTCCTTTGCCACTTTTTCATTCGCTCTCCCGCTCTCCCTTCCAGTCCAGAAATAGCAACAAGCAACAGAGGTCAGCTCTGCAAATCTTGTCTATTCCTTGAAACCCAATATACTCTGTGCGCAGAGGCAAGGGAAGCGGCGGTCAGACTTCCTTCCGGATGGAAACGCTCCCCATCTGCCCTGAACGGCTTTGCGTGCAACTGAGACACCGGGACTTCACAAGGCATCGTCCCAGCTGAACCCAAGGGACTCCAGCCGACCCCAAGGGAATGGGCAGCAGATGGGTGGCCTCTTTGACCCGGGGACAGGCTCTAAGCTGGGCTTTCGGGGATTCCGTCCACCAGGGAGGCATCCCACTGCCCTTCCCAGTTGGACCACTGGCATCCAAGCCAGCTTAACATAAAGCCACACCAAGACGGGAGGTGCAGGTGGGGCCCACTTCTGTCTCCTGGACAACAGAGGGGCGGCCGGGCATCTAAAGATTGTCCCAAGGTCAAAAACAATTCCATGGAATCATAGAGTCAAGAAAGAGCAAGAGACACCCAGACCAGTCTGGTCCCATCCTACCAGGCAAAAAACACAAGCAAAATCCTCCTGATAGATGGCCATCCAGCCTCTGCTTAAAGACCTCCAAAGAAAAAGATTCCATAGGATTCCCAGGTAGCAGCATATTCCTCTATCAAATAGCTCTGTCAGGAGGTTCTTCATCAGACTTTGCAACCTCTGAGGATGCCTGGCGAAACTTCAGGAGAGAATGCTTCTGGAACATGGCCATACAGCCCGAAAAACCTACAACAACCCAGTGATTCCGGCCATGAAAGCCTTCAACAATACATTCTCAGAGGTTGTGAGGTCTGTTAAAAACTAGACAAGTGAGGTTTATATATCTGTGGACTGTCCAGGGTGGGAGAAAGAACTCGCCTCTGCTTGAGGCAAGTGTGAATGTTGCCATTGACCATCTTGATTAGCACTGAATGGCCTTGCAGCTTCAAATACTGGCAGCTTCCTGCCTGGGGGAATCCTTTGTTGGGAAACTGACAAGAGTTCTTTCTCCCACCCTGGACATCATTCCACAGGTATATAAACTCCAACAGACCTCACAACTTCTGAGGCCTGAATAGATGCAGGCGAAACGTCAGGAGAGAATGCTTCTAGAACATGGCCATATACCCTAAAAAACCTACAACAACCCAGTGATTGGCCATGACAGCCTTCGACAATACATTCTTCATCATGTTTTGGTGGAATCCATTTTTTATAATTCATTATTCCACTGTGTCCCAGCGAGAAAGAGGAGAATAGCATTTAAGTGAGAATGACAGGACGTAGCCCTGCTCCCCAAAGCCCTTCCTTGTCACTAATGGGACCTTTGTGCCCCCCAAACCTTCCCAATTTAGGGCACCTTCTACTTGTGCCCAGTTCTCCCTCTGTTAGACCATCAAAGTTGGCTTCAGGTCATTTAGCACGGCACGTTTCTAATTTTTATTGACTTGGCGACTGTTGGGAGTATTGATTCGACTATAAACCTTATGGTGAAATGCTTCTCTCCAGATTTGGAAAACATATACTACAGCCAGTTCTTTGCAAATATTTACACACGGGCATTTGAAGTCCTTGAGATTATGTGTGCCTCTAATGCCCAATGCTCTTAGTTCTCTAACAGAGACATTTTCAAAGAGTTGCTGTGAGATTTCCATGCTGTCTGGCCATGTTCCAGAAGCATTCTCTCCAGACGTTTCGCCCACGTATTTGGCAGGCATCCTCAGAGGTTGTGAGGTCTGTTAGAAACTAGGCAAGTGAGGTTTATATATCTGCAGGATGGAAGAAAGAACTCTTCTCTGCTTGAGGCAAGTGTGAATGTTGCCATTGTCCATCTTGATTAGCATTGAATGGCTTTGCAGCTTCAAAGACTGGCAGCTTCCTGCCTGAGGGAATCCTTTGTTGGGAGACAGACTAGAGCTCTTTCTCCCACCCTGGACATCATTCCACAGGTATATAAACCCCAACAGACCTCACAACCTCTGGGGATGCCTGCCATAGACGTGGGCAGAACGTCAGGAGAGAATGCTACTGGAACATGGCCAGACAGCATGGAAATCTCACAGCAACTCTTTGAAAATGTCTCTGTTGGAGAACTAAGAGCATTGGGCATTAGAGGCCCACATAATCTCAAGGACTTCAAATGCCCGTGTGTAAATATTTGCAAAGAACTGGCTGTAGTATATGTTTTCCAAATCTGGAGAGAAGCATTTCACCATAAGGTTTATAGTCGAATCAATACTCCCGACAGTCGCCAAGTCAATAAAAATTAGAAACGTGCCGTGCTAAATGACCTGAAGCCAACTTGGACAGTCTAGCAGAGGGAGAACTGGGCACATGTAGAAGGCCTTTGTTTCCACTGTGTTTACAGGGATCCTGTAGAACAGTGGTTCTCAACATTCCTAATGCCGTGACCCCTTAATACAGTTCCTCCTGTTGTGGTGACCCCCAAGCATAACATCATTTTTGTTACTACTTCATAACTGTCATTTTGTGAATCGTAATGTAAATATCTGATAGGAAAGATGTATTTTCATTCACTGGACCAAATACCTAATGAGCTCTAATTTGAATACTGGTGGGTTAGAGGGACATTGATTTTGCCACTTGGGAGTGGTAGTTGCTGGGATTTATAGTTCACCTACCATCAAAGAGCTTTCTGAACTCCAGCAACGATGGAATGGAACCAAACTTGGCACACAGAACTCCCACAACGAACAGAAAATACTGGAAGGGTTTGCTGAGCATGGACCTTGAGTTCTGGAGTTGTAGTTCACCTACATCCAGAGAGCTCTGTGGACTCAGTGATGGATCTAGACCAAACTTGGCACGAATACCCAATATGCCCAAATGTGAACACTGGTGGAGTTTGGATAAAATAGACCTTGACATTTGGGAGTTGTAGTTGCTGGGATTTATAATTCACCTCCAAACAAAGAGTACTCTGAACTCTGCCAACGATGGAGTGGAACCAAACTTGGCACACAGAACCCCCATGACCAACAGAAAATACTGGAAGGGTTTGCTGAGCATTGACCATGAGTTTGGGAGTTGTAGTTCACCTACATCCAGAGAGCACTGTGGACATAGTACTCCGTGACCAACAGAAAATACTGAGTTTTCTGACGGTCTTTGGCGACCCCTCTGCAACCCCCTCGCGACCCCCCCAGGGGTCCCGACCCCCAGGTTGAGAAACACTGCTGTAGAAGGATGCCTGTGGAACGCTCCAAAAATGTTGCTCTCCAAGGCATGTATGATGCCGTTTCCCTTCAAGAAGAGAATGGGAGTAAATGCTAAACCGTCTTGGGAGATGCTTTGCTGCCTCTGCCTTGGGCTGGCCATTGTGCCCGCTTTCCGCTCGCCCCTTTGCAGACCGGCAATCTTGGCGGCCAAGAAAATGGCTTCCCATCTTCCCGCTAACATTATTCTTGCAGAGGAGACGTGACGATCTGTTAAAGGCAAGAGATGCTTGCAGGCGACTCTCCAATCACAGCCGCTTTCAACCTGACAAATAATGCAGCAGAGACGATCCAGGGGAAGAAGAAGAAGAAGAAAAAGAGGAAGGAGAAAAGCCCAGAAAAAGGGGAGGAAGAGGGAAGCACACACACAAACCGCACGGATTAAGTAAGGGTTTGGGCATCCCAGCCGGCAAGACCGACAACAAAAACAAAGCCTCGATGCTCTTGGGGAGGAAGAGGCAAATAGAGCTGAAAACTCAGAGAGGTTAGAGCAAAAGGGGGGGGGGGGGGAGGACCCACAGCAAAGCGTGACCTACATAAGGGAAGGGAACGCTTTCCGAGGGAAGGAGAGAAAAAAACAAAACCCTGGCAGATGTTTCAGGAGGAAGGTGGAAAGGTTTGCTGCTGCGAGAGGCACTGAAAGAGCCTTCCACATCCTCTGCTATCCCTCTGAAACCATGCTATGAAACATGCCTATGTTGCATGACACAGGCATGTTTGGGGGGGGGGTCTGGGCAAGGATAGGGTCCTGGAGACCATCCCAACACATTTATTGACTGTTTCCCTCAATTAGCATCTTCCGATCCCGAAGTGGAGAAGGTCCGAGGGGAGCCTTCAAACCATCCTGTGTTGAGTGTTTCTGATGTTTTGTACGCTTCATTTATTTAAGGCATGTCCATGCAACAGCCCCCCTTCTGCCTTACAACTGCTCCCAAAGCCATCAAGACAAACCTGACGGTAGATCAGAGAACGCTGTACATTGCTCTGGTTCTTCAAATACATCCCTCAATATTTACATCCCACCTCCAAACCAACCGTGTCCCCAAAGGAGGCATTCCTTGGAAGGCTCCTCATGTGTTAAGCCTCTGGGGCGGGAGGCTTACAGGGCATAGTTCTCATTCTCCATCAATGAATGCTGGCATGACTCTCAAGGAGGCCAAAGCCTTTCCCTGCCAAGAATCCCTCCTGTCCCGCTGGGAATATCTCAACACCGGCCAGAAAGATGAACGCACGTCTGGTGACCTGCCCGAATGTAAACAAGCACTCTTGGCAAGCTCTCACGGGTCTTCCAGGGGGAAAGAGGTCAACCCCAAGGGAGAAAGCCCAGAGAGAAAGGGTTAAATCAATAGAAATACACTTGATTTATGCCCTGCTACCATCTCCCTAAAGGGACTCCCAAAGGGCTCAAAGAAGTACGACTGAATGTGATTTCACTCTTGCCTTCTGGTCATGATGGCATCTACACTGTAGAGTGTTGACAAGCTGGACTGTGTCCAGAGAAGGGCAACTAAAATGACCAAGGGCCTGGAGAACAAGACCTATGAGGAGCGGCTTCAATAGCTGGGCATGTTTAGCCCGAAGAAGAGAAGGCTGAGAGGAGACTAATGAGGGCCATGTATAAATATGTGAGAGGAAGTCATAGGGAGGAGGGAGCAGGCTTGTTTTCTCCTTCCCTGGAGAATAGGACGCAAGGGAACAATGGCTTCAAACTACAAGAGAGGAGATTCCATCTGAACATTAGGGAGAACTTCCTGACTGTGAGAACCGTTCAGCAGTGGAACTCTCTGCCCCGGAGTGTAGTGGAGGCTCATAGAGCTTCCAGACGTTTGACTATTTTGGTGGCCTTTCCAAACACCTTTCACCTTGTCAATGTCCTTGAGGTGGTACAATGGGTTAAACCCTTGTTCTGGCTGAAATGCTGACTGAAAGGTCGGCGGTTCAAATCCAGGGAGCAGGGTGAGCTTCCTCTGTCAGCTCTAGCTTCCCATACAGGGCCATGAGAGAAGCCTCCCACAAGATGGTAAAATACCAAACATCCGGGCATCCCCTGGGCAATGTCTCTGCAGGTGGCCAATTCTTTCACACCAGAAGCGACTTGCAGTTTCTCAAGTCACTCCTTCTTGAATAGCCTTGCCCACAACTGGACACAGGGTCATTCCAGGAGAGGTCTGACCGAAGCAGAAGAAGAGAGTGGGACCATAACTTCCCTTGATTTAGAGACATGATCCTCTGATTGTTTCAGCCTAGAATTGCCAGGGCTTGTCTAGCCAGGCCCCCGAATCGGCCCTTTCCTGCATCCTCTCCTCCCCGGGAGACCAACCGAACTGCAGAGCCAGGCACTGAATAATTAAGCGCAGCAGCTAATTTAGTCCCAAGCTTCCGACTCCGCCTGCTGAGTGTATTTCCATCGTTTTTCTCTACCACGGAAATCTATTTCACTACTGGTCAAAGGGATGGCCAGAGAAATGACCCCCCCTTTGCCCCTCCAATCTACACCTTGGGTCATTTCTCTGACCGGCAGAGAAGGGATCCTCCATCAGCATCTTCTGGATGCCTCACGTAGCCAGCGAGGCTCTCTTTCATAAGACCAACAACGCTGGGACATAAAGCAGACTAAGTGGCATGCCAAGGCTGCGCCGGCGAGCTTCAAATATTCATGGCTCCTAAATAAAACATGGCTCCGAGGAGCTGCTACCAGGCGCTGGAACAGGCTTGAGTGTCTTCTGCTGGCAGGAGAAAGAAGCCTGGGCAGCTCAAGGAGGCTGTTGGGGTGCCACTGGTTCCCCCGCCGGAGAGCTCCGGCACGCTGCCGGACACCCTTCACAACCGATTCCGGTGTGTGCTACTTTGCACACAGCTGGGTTTTAAGCATCGGTGTTGCAGTGATGGGTGACCCCAGGCAAACTGGACACCTGTGATAGGGATTAGAGATAGTCCTTGCATGGGGTGGGAGTGGCAGGCAAGATCTGTGTGCCTTCAAAGTGGTATCAACTTACAAACCTTCCCTAGAGTTTTCCTGGCAAGATTTCTTTGGAGGAGGATTGCTCTTGCCTTTCTAAAAAAATGAAGTTTAACAGTGACAAATGCAAGATACTCCACTTTGGAAGGACAAACGAAATGCAAAGATACAGAATGGGGGATGATGCCTGGCTCGAGAGCAGGACGTGTGAAAAAGATCTTGGAGTCCTCGTGGGGAAGAAGTTGAACATGAGCCAGGAATGTGATGTGGCGGCAAAAAAAGCCAATGGGATTTTGGCCTGCGTCAATAGGAGTCTAGTGTCTAGATCCAGGGAAGTAATGCTCCCCATGCTCTATTCTGCTCTGGTTAGACCACTTTACCTGGAATATTGTGTCCAATTCTGGGCACCACAGTTCAAGAGAGATATTGACAAGCTGGAATGTGTCCAGAGGAGGGCAACTCAAATGATCAAGGGTCTGGAAAACAAGCCCTATGAGGAGCGGCTTAAGGAGCTGGGCATGTTTAGCCTGAAGAAGAGAAGGCTGAGAGGAGATATGATAGCCATGTATAAATATGTGAGAGGAAGCCACAGAGAGGAGGAGGGAGCAAGCTTGTTTTCTGCTTCCTTGGAGACTAGGACGCAATGGAGCAATGGCTTCAAACTACAAGAGAGGAGATTCCATCTGAACATGAGGAAGAACTTCCTGACTGGGAGAGCCGTTCAGCAGTGGAACTCTCTGCCCCGGAGTGTGGTGGAGGCTCCTTCTTTGGAAGCTTTTAAACAGGGGCTGGATGGCCATCTATCAGGGGTGATTTGAATGCAATATTCCTGCTTCTTGGCAGAATGGGGTTGGACTGGATGGCCCATGAAGTCTCTTCCAACTCTTTCGATTCTATGATTCTCTGGAGCTGAGAGAGTGTGACGTCCTTTAGGTCATACTCAGAGGGTTTCCTTGAGCTCACTGAGGATGCAAACCATAAAGCCGTAGCCGAATACGGAAGCCATGGCACCACAGTAGCTATAAAAATTAGGTTTTCTTGACCGTTCCTTTAGGGGAGACCTTCAATCGCTTTCCTTTTAGACTGGGAAAAGGTAGTTTGTACAGGGTTATCCAACTAATTCCTGTGCTTGCTCCCAGAAGCCTAGTCCAATGCAGAAGCCATCACACTACACTGGGTCTTATACTATACTAAGGTTTTCCTGGGAAGATTTCTTCAAAGGGGGTTACCATTGTCTTCCTCTGAAGCTGAGAGTGTGTGACTTGCCCAAGGTCACTCGTGGGTTTTCCTAGCTTCTCACCTCCCTTCTACACTGCCATTTAATCCCGATGCAGATCATCGACATCCACATTATCTGTTTCGAACTGCATAGTATGAGTTTACACTGCCATTTAATCCAGTTCAAAGCCGATAATCTGGATTTTATATGGCAGTGTAGATGGGGACGTGAGAAGCTAGGATGTCTTAATCCAACATTCAAATCACTCCACTGAACTGATCTTGAGCACTGCCTGAATATCAAGCAAAAAGTGGGTGCTAGAAACAATATCATACGAAAGCTGACTGGCACAACCTGGGGATCACAACCAGACACAGTGAAGACATCTGCCCTTGCGCTATGCTACTCTGCTGCTGAGTACGCATGCCCAGTGTGGAACACATCTCACCACACTAAAACAGTGGATGTGGCTCTTAATGAGACATGCCGCATTATCACAGGGTGTCTGCGCCCTACACCACTGGAGAAATTACACTGCTTAGCTGGTATTGCACCACCTGACATCTGCCAGGAAGTAGCAGCCAACAGTGAAAGGATCAAGGCAGAGACATCTCCAGCTCATCCCTTGTTTGGGTATCAGCCAGCACATCAACAACTTAAATCAAGAAATAGTTTTCTAAGATCTACAGAGACACTCGCTGGAACACCTCAGCAAGCGAGAGTCCAAAAGTGGCAGGCTCAAACCCAGAACCTCCACCAATGGCCAATACCAAATGAGAGACTCCCCCCTGGGCACACAGAAGACTGGGCGACTTGGAAGGCACTGAACAGACTGCGCTCTGGCACCATGAGATGCAGAGCCAACCTCAAGAAATGGGGCCAAAAAGTGGAGTCCACAACATGTGAGTGCGAAGAACAAACCACAGACCACCTGCTGCAATGCAACCTGAGGCCTGCCACATGCACAAGGGAGGATCTTCTTGCGGCAACACCGGAAGCACTCCAAGTGGCCAGGTACTGGTCAAAGGACATTTAATCAATTACCAAGCTTGTAAACTTTGTGTTTTGTCTGTTTGTTTGTTTTGTTCTGTTAGAAATATAATACAATGGTCTGGTTGCCCCTGACACGATAAATAAATATCTTGAGTGTTATGAGGTCTTCCTTGAACTTCCTCTAAGGTTGAGAAAGTGTGACTTGCCTAAAGCCACCCTGGGATTTTCTATAGCTAAAGGGAGGTTCAAATCTTGGTCTCCCCAAAGCAAACAGGAACATCTCAGGTATTGCTGGATTGCAGTTCCCATTCTCTTCTCTGTCGGTTGCTGCCACAGCTACATCTGAAGGAAGCTGCAGCCCTAAACTCCTGAAAGAATAAAAGGCTTGGAAATCTAAACATTACATAACAAACTTATGGATAATTCCCACATCAAAACAAAGTTGCGCTTTTGCCAGGAAAAGCAAAGAGACAGACAACTGAGAACCCGAAATGCTCCTGTGAGATTTCTGCAGTGGCAGAAGCAGAGTGATATGGAGGCAGAAAAGGCTCGTGCCACTCAGAAGGGAGGCGAATCTGGCTGGTTCCTTCCTTTGGGGAAGGAAAGCCTGAAAGGGAATCCTTTGCAGCTCGATGAGGGCCCAGCTCTGGAGGAGGCCCAGCACCCTCCTCATCCAATTAGGAGCAAATCTCCACAAAGTCCTGCAAAGTCCTCCCAACCTGGACAGCCAGATGGCCCCTTCCTCTCCTTGCCATTAGCCACCTGCCAAGCGCCAGCCCAGTTGGGCAAAACACGCACGCCTTGCCCTTCGCAGCCACAGCCGCACACAGACTGCCCTGTGCTCTGTCCATTCTCAGGTGAGCGCTGTCACCTACAACAAGGCATTCAAAAGTCATGCTATGGCCGCTTTGGGCATAATACGGGGTTCCTGAACACAGAGATAAATCTGTAAACACAGGACTCATTGGGTTGTTGTAGCTTTTTCCGGGCTATATGGCCATGTTCTGGAGGCAATTTTTCTCCTGATGTTTTGCCTGCATCTATGGCAAGCATCCTCAGAGGGAGTGAGGTCTGTTGGAAGTAGGAAAAATGGGTTTATATATCTGTGGACTGACCAGGACTCATTTTTCCCAAAGAAAGCATGCAAAACTGCTCAATGGATAGTCAAGGTCGAGGGACAGATTTGTGCTTCAGATTGCAACTCCCAGTAGTCATAGTCAAAAAGCCGCTGCTGGAAAACACTGGGAGATCCAGCTCCGAAACATAGGGGAGGCCAAATGATTTTGGACCTCTCGCCTATCCCTGGCCTATAACCACCCCACTGAATTTGTGGATTTGATTAGTATTAATTTACTTGTTTTGTTTTTATCTCGCCCTTCTCCCAATATAGTGACTCAAGGAGGATGCCCATAAATACACCACCAGAGGTTCTAGATCAGTGGTTCTCAACCTTCCTAACGCCACGACCCCTTAATACAGTTCCTTATGTTGTGGTGACCCCCAATCATAAAATTATTTGCGTCGTTACTTCATAATTGTAATCTTACTCCAATTAAGAATCATAATGTAAATATCTGATATGCAGGATGTAATTTTATTTATTGGACCAAATTCAGCACAAATATCCAATACGCCCAAATATGGATACCGATGGGGTGGGGAGGGATTGATTTTGTCATCTGGGAGTTGAAGTTGATGGGATGTATGGTTCACCTACAATCAAAGAATATTCTGAACTACACCAATGATGGAATTGAAGCAAACCTGGCACACAGTTCTCCCATGACCAACAGAAAATACTGGAAGGGTTTGGTGGGCATTGACCCTGAGTTTTAGAGTTGTAGTTCACTTACATCCAGAGAGCATTTGGATCTGGACCAAACTTGGCACGAATACACAATATACCCAAATGTGAACACTGGTGGGGTTTGGGGGAAATAGACCTTGACATTTGGGAGTTGTAGTTGCCGAGATGTATAGTTAACCTACAATCAAAGAGCATTCTGAACCCCACCAACGATAGAATTGGGCCAAACTTCCCACACAGAACCCCCATGACCAACAGAAAATACAGTGTTTTATAATGGTCTCTGGTGACCCCTCAGACGCCCTCTTGCCCCCCCCGGTCCCAAATTCCAGGATGAGAAACACTGTTCTAAATATTCCTCTCAGGTTTAAAAAAGATCCTCTTTTCTGTATGCGTTTCCCCCCACTTTCATAAGGGAATGTGCCCCTAACCCTGGAAATGGGAAGGGCAGGCAGTGTTACAGTAAGTCGTAGCAGGACCAAGTGTGTGTGTGTGTGTGTTGAAGAAAAACCTTATGATGGTAATTATTATGTGCAGCTGGTAATGTAGGTCAACCAGCAAGCTTGGGCCACACCCGGTGGGGTATAACTGTATGGGTTTTAGAATACAGTTCAGCTTTTGCTCTGAGGAGCTCTATGCTCAAAGGCTTTGCTCAGGAGAGCAGTTTGGAGAAGCTGTTATGCTGCTCTGAAGGAGGCTACGGTGGAATAGCTATTTACTCAAGGTTTATGTTTTGCTCTTTCTTTTGATTGAAGATGAAGATGCCTTATTCTAATTACCTTATGATGGTAATTATTATGTGCAGCTGGTAATGTAGGTCAACCAGCAAGCTTGGGGTACACCCGGTGGGGTATAACTGTATGGGTTTTAGAATACAGTTGAGCTTTTGCTCTGTGGAGCTCTATACTCAAAGGCTTTCCTCAGGAGAGCAGTTTGGAGAAGCTGTTATGCTACTCTGAAGGAGACTATGGTGGAATAACTATTTACTCAAGGTTTATGTTTTGCTCTCTTTTTTGATTGAAGATGAAGATGCCTTATTCTAATTACCTTATGATGATAATTATTATGTGCAGCTGGTAATGTAGGTCAACCAGCAAGCTTGGGCCACACCCGGTGGGGTATAACTGTATGGGTTTTAGAATACAGTTCAGCTTTTGCTCTGAGGAGCTCTATGCTCAAAGGCTTTGCTCAGGAGAGCAGTTTGGAGAAGCTGTTATGCTGCTCTGAAGGAGGCTACGGTGGAATAGCTATTTACTCAAGGTTTATGTTTTGCTCTTTCTTTTGATTGAAGATGAAGATGCCTTATTCTAATTACCTTATGATGGTAATTATTATGTGCAGCTGGTAATGTAGGTCAACCAGCAAGCTTGGGGTACACCCGGTGGGGTATAACTGTATGGGTTTTAGAATACAGTTGAGCTTTTGCTCTGTGGAGCTCTATACTCAAAGGCTTTCCTCAGGAGAGCAGTTTGGAGAAGCTGTTATGCTACTCTGAAGGAGACTATGGTGGAATAACTATTTACTCAAGGTTTATGTTTTGCTCTCTTTTTTGATTGAAGATGAAGATGCCTTATTCTAATTACCTTATGATGATAATTATTATGTGCAGCTGGTAATGTAGGTCAACCAGCAAGCTTGGGCCACACCCAGTGGGGTATAACTGTATGGGTTTTAGAATACAGTTCAGCTTTTGCTCTGAGGAGCTTTATACTCAAAGGCTTTGCTCAGGAGAGCAGTTTGGAGAAGCTGTTATGCTGCTCTGAAGGAGGCTACGGTGGAATAGCTATTTACTCAAGGTTTATGTTTTGCTCTCTCATTTGACTGAAGATGAAAATGGCATATTCTATGTTTCTTAGCATTATGTATGTTTGTTGCACTGTTTGTTTTTTGTATGCAACATTGCAAGTTTAGGTTCCATCTCTGCTATTAAGAGTAAAGATTTTTCTGTTCATTTTTTCCTCTTGCCTGTGTGTCTTTTGCTTGGGATGTTGAATAGAATCTGCTTGCTGTGCAACAGGCTGTACATTGAAAGATGGCAGCTCTGGTTGTTCTTAAGTGCATGAAATCGTCAGAACTCGGATCCTCTCACAAAATGGCATGCATTAAGAAACTAGGAGCAGGCCTGGTGAACCTGGTCCACATTTTCATCCATATGAAAGCTATATTTGCTGCTGCTGCCTGAGGCAAAGGAGGACAAGAGTTCCTACATTGCAGGACAAGACTGAAAATCCTGTATTTGGTAGTGACAAAGGGTCGGTCTTCAAAACATAGAAGGTACAGGAATGAAAAAGACCCCGGTGGCCTCATTCAAGTGTGGTCTTGGGGCTTCCCCTGGTGTCGTCTTCCCCTTGGGAAGGAGGCAAGATGGCCAGATGCAGCTCAGGCCATTTCATGACTGGGGAGCTTTGACCGCCTTGCTGCAGTGCTGCCTCAGACGCGATTCCTGCCTTGCCCAGAAAGCATCTTGTGGGCCCTTCTCTCCTGCCATCTCCTCCGGAGCCGCTGTCACTTCAGCCACGTTCAGCGCAGCATCTCCCTTCACGCTCGGCTGCGTTAACGCCGCTGCTTTTCTCATGTCACCGAGAGGCAAAGCCAAGTCCGCGGGGAGAGACAGGGCGGGAGGCGCCCAACCTTTCCCATGCCGTTGCAGAGCCAAAGGAAGGGGTCAAGCGGGTTGGTGACCCCTCCGTGCCTCCGTTCTTCCTCCCTCCTTCCAGGGACTCGCAGGCAGCACTGCGGAGCCTTTGGAGCCACAGCTGAATCCCTGCAAATGGCATTTGAATCAAGCCAGCTCTTCCTGACAAGTCTCTTTGCAGCTGACTAGGTGGCACAGCAAGCCAACCTTGCAGAGAGACTCACCCAATGCACCGAGGAGGCACCTGAGGAGCAGAAGGTCAAGAAGGGGCTGGGGGGAGTGAGAGGTGGCAACTGACCGGCCCAGACCGGGAGGAGACTGCTCACAGGGAGGGGGACATGTTACAAAACCCATTCCGTGCTGTCTAGACCGCACTGAAGAGGACATGTTTCCACGCCACTGGAAAAGAGTGTCACAATGATTGGAGTTATTAGCTCAAAGGATGACAACAAGCGCAACAGGAAGGCAGAGACGTCTTCCTTCAGCACCGTGGAAAGCAGGCGCTCCTGGCGGAAATGGCCACAGCTGTTCAGGTGCATGTGCTGCTGCACATGGCTTCTGGCACAGAAAATCTGGCACCAGGAACAGGGATAATGTGGAAAGAGTATCTCACACAAGAATTATACTTCAATATATCTTGGGTCTTCTTTCCTGGAGAAGGGGCTGGGTGGTCCTTGGGGTCTCTTCCAGCTCTGAATGCGGCTCTTAAGAATGAACAAAGAGATGGTGGGTGCATCTCCCTGGATAACTGTTCTTGATGCCTGGGCTTCCCAGGTTGGTGAGAAGTCCATCAAATAACTTCAAGGGGCCCCATTGAAACCTGTGGGTTGTAGGGATCCTGACCCTGCTTTAAAGCGAAAGAGAGATGGAGGCTGGCTTTTCCCTCCTTAAAATGAATGGGCTGTGCCTGCTTGGCCAAAAGAAATTCAAATACAGTGCAGCATTGTTTACAGTTAGTAATTAAAGATATAGCCGTCCATATCCATGGGTTCTTCACCCATGGAATCAACCAACCATGGCTCAAAAATGTGCAAGAAAAAATCCAAATGGCAAACCTTGACCACCAAGCGCTACAATGATATAGCTTTCCACCATTTCAGCACTCATTGGACTTGCTCACCATTTCATACCATGGCCTTGCATAGAATGGGCCCTGACATCTACCATGCGGCGTTTCCAACCTTTGCCGTTCATGCCTCCAGCCCTGATGGCTTGGCCCACAGCAGATGACCACTAAGTCTGTGCCAGTAATTCAGGGAAACAAGCTTGTTAACCGGACCTTTCCCTGACGAGGCCTGCGTTTTAATTAGTTCTGCTAGAAGACCTGCGTTTGATGGAGCTGCGGAGGACCAGGGCACTGGAGCAGAAGAGGCTGAGCAAAAAATAAACCTGTCCGACTCAACCGTTCCTGATTTGCAACATCTGAGGCCGACAAGCCCAGCGCGAGGGATGAGGGCAGTCAGGCCTGAGCACAAAACAACACGCAGCTCTTTTCATCTGGAAAGAAGTGCAGACTTGAGAACAATTGTTGTTTCTGCCTGGATCTGACAACCCTTGCCAGGCAGCTCCTTTGGAGCCTTCTCTCCACTTTGCTAAACATACCAGAACATACACTCTTCCCCTACCCTGACGCCAGGCTCCAAATGATAATAGGATCGGCTTCCATACAGCTCCATATTCCAAATGCCACTGCCGTTGTCTCTGAGGGAGAGAAGAGGAGCCAGGCACAGCTTTACTGTGCCACAGCCCTTCCTTTCATCTTACAACCGAGGGAGAGATGAGCAGCCCATATCCCCTCTTCCTCCCACATTGCCTTCCACTCATAGAATCCTAGAGTTGGAAGAGACCTGGTGGGCCATCCAGTCCACTCCCATTCTGCCAAGAAGCAGGAAAGATGCATTCCAAGCACCATCCATCCTGTTCTTTCAAAGCCTCCAAAGAAGGAGTCTCCACCACAGTCTGGGGAAGAGAGAGTGTTCCACTGCTGGACAGCTCTCTCTCGCAGTCAGGAAGCTCTTCCTCATGTTCAGGTGGAATCCCCTTTCCTGTAGTTTGAAGCCATTGTTCTGTTGTGTCCTGGTCTCCCTCCTCCCTTTGAGTTCTGCTCCCTCCTCCCTTTGAGTTCCTCTCACATATGTATACATGACCCTCATCATGTCTCCTCTCAGCCGCCTCTTCTGCAGATTTAACATGCCCAGCTCTTTAAGCCGCTCCTCGTAGGGCTTGTTCTCCAGACCCTTGATGCTTTGAGTCATCCTCTTCCTCTGGGCACATTCCAGCTTAGAGTCAACATTTCCCTTCAATTGTGATGCCCAGAATTGTACATAGTGGGATTCCAGGTGTGGTCTGACCAAGGCAAAAGAGAGCATGGGGAGCATGACTTCCCTGGATCTAGACACTAGGCTCCTATTTATGCAGGCCAAAATCCCATTGGTTTTTAAAGCTGCCGCATCACATTGTTGGCTCATATTTACCTTCTTCCCCACGAGGACTCCCAAGATCTTTTCCCCACGTCCTGCGGTTGAGCCAGGCATCGTCCCCCATTCTGTATCTCTACATTTCGTTTTTCCTGCCTAAGTGGTGTATCTTGCATTTGTCCTTGTTGAACTTCCTTTTCTTAATTTTGGCCCATCATCTCTCTCATCTGTGAAGATCATTTTGAATTCTGCTCCTGTCTTCTGTGGTATTGGTTCTCCCTCCCCATTTGGTACCGCCTGCAAACTTAGTGATCCTGCCTTCTAACCCTTCAACCTGGAAGGCGCTGAACAGACTGTGCTCTGGCACCACGAGATGCAGAGCCAGCCTTAAGAAATGGGGCCATAAAGTGGAATACACAGCATGCGAGTGTGGAGAAGAGCAAACCACTGACCACCTGCTGCAATGCACCCTGAGCCCTGCTACATGCACAATGGAGGACCTCCTTGCGGCAACACCAGAGGCACTCCAAGGGGCCAGATACTGGTCAAAGGACATTTAATAGAATACCAAGCCTGTAAGCTTTGTGTTGTTTGTTTGTTTGTTTTTAATGCAATACAACTGTTTTGGTTAGCTCCTGACACGATAAATAAATACCCTACAACTAAGTCATTAATGAAGATCCTGAACAGGACCGGGCCCAGGGCGGAACCCTGCTTCTGGTACTCCACTCGTCACTTCTTTCCAGGATGTCAGTGATCTGTGAGCTGTTCTGGAAGCTCTTGTGCCTCCAAAGCAAAGTATGAATAGTCCAAATAAAGAGCCATACCCTCCAGCTCCTGAGAGTTATATTCACTTTCTATTCTAGAGATCGAGGTGTTCTGTTCCCTCGGGGTCTGCAGCATCTTCCCCTAAAGACTGTACATCATTTCAGAGCCAAGAAGAAGCCTAGTTTACTGTGCCAACGGATTGCAATGTAAAATTAGTATCATATTTGTAACCTCTCCCACCCCCAATTTTTTTCTGGCTGAAGGAATGAAATGTTTATGGTTAGATGCAAAGAGATGTCCTGCACCTCCTGGGCTCCATCTCTGGTGCTCATCTAGGCCTATCATGCCTCTTCCACAAATGGTGCAGTCAGGCTGATAGACTATACACATTGGGTTTCCCCAAACTCCAGCCCTCCAGCTGATTGCGCCTCCAACCCCCAGAACTACTGACCACTGAACAAGATGGCAATAGGGGTTGCTGGGAGTTGGAGGCCCAAAGTCTAAGGATGCCTGTTACACAGTATGTCCCCTTGTAGAGGATACATTCCCTGACTTTGCAGGATGAAGCATATCTGGTCCATAAGAGCTTCACTGGAGGAACTAGAACATGCGTAGACTGGGTATATTTTTTTGGAACTGGATAAGTGAAACTCCGACTACCAATCCTGCAGACACAGGGATCATACTGCATCCCAGTTTCAAACTCAACCTCAGTTTCCAGTTACCAGCACAGACTTTACCACAATTCTCATTCTACTATTTATGAACCAATCCATCTGCCATGAAACCATGAATCTTAGGGAGGAAAACCAATGGCACCCAAACAGAGGAGAAGCCACAGCTGGCGATATTGGGCCCGGCAGAGCCAGGTGTGCCCATCGCTTCCATCATAATGTAGGGAGTGGGGAAAAGAGGAACAAAGAAAGGACAAAAGGAAATAAAGAAAAATGGAAAATTATTAGACCAGCAAAAGAGGTAGACCAGGGGTTCTCAAACTTTTTCAACAGAGGGCCAGGTCACCGTCCCTCAAACTGTTGGAGGGCCAGATTATAATTTGAAAAAAGCATGAATTAATTCCTATGCAGACTGCACATATCTTATTTGTAATGCAAAAACAATTTAAAACAGTAATTAAAATGAAGAACAATTTTAACCAATATAAACTTATGAGTATTTCAGTGGGAAGTGTGGGCCTGCTTTTGGCTGATGAGATAGGATTAGTGTTGTTGTTGTTGTGTGCTTTCAAATCATTTCAGACTTAGGTTGACCCTGAGCGAGGGCCAGGGAAATGACCTTGGAGGGCTGTATGTGGCCCACGGGCCTTAGTTTGAGGACCCCTGGTGTAGACACTAGGGGGGGGGGGGGGGCTGAGAGGGAGATAGTCAAAACAACAAAGAGAAGAGTTAAATGAAAAGAAGAGAGAGTTCAAAGGATGGGGCTTGATGACCTGCAAGCCACAAAGAAGGGAAATTGGTGATGAATTGCTGATGGGGGGATCAGAAGGGGAGGAAGGAACCCTATACGGTTCCGGCCCAGTGTATCTGTCCGAACGGATCTCCCTCTACATCCCACCTCGGAGTCTAAGATCTTCTGGGGAGGCCCTGCTCTCGACCCCGCCTTTATCACAAGTGAGACTGGCGGGGACGAGGAGCAGGGCCTTCTCAGTAGTGGCCCCCCACCTGTGGGGAGATCAGATCAGCGACTTCCCTTCTCTCATTCAGGAAAAAGCTGAAAACTTGGATGTGGGACCAGTCCTTTGGAAACTCTGGCAGCTAAAAAGAAAGACCATAATGATGGGCAAATAATGAAGAAACCTATTGGACCTATGGAACGCGAAACACTGACCATGAGACTGTTTATTGATGTGCTATTGTGCTATATATTGATGTTTTTAATCTGTTAATTGTTTAACTATTGTAATTGTTTTTATATTTGTATGTATTTGGATAAGGGCATCGAATTGTGCCTTCTTTTTGTAAGCCGCCCTGAGTCCCCCCTCGGGGGTGAGAAGGGCGGGGTATAAGCAGCATAAATAAATAAATAAATAAATAAATGTGTGAATGACATTGTTTGTGTGTGCATGCTTAAAACCTTTCGACTATAAAACTCTGGCATTTCCTTCCTTGGTTACCCAACAGAAAAAAGCTATACAAATAATTGTACAATTGTCCCTCAATAGCAGTCATGGGCAAACTTCGGCCCTTCAGGTGCTTTGGACTTCCAACTACTGGCTATTAGGAATTGTGGGAGCTGGACTCCAAAACACCAGGAGGAAGGATCCAAGCTGGCCTAGGCTTGGCCTAGGAGTTCTGAGGCTGCCTTAGAAAGGGACACAGCGGTGGGTCCCAATAATATGTTGGGAGTGTGAAATTCAACCACAAGTAGCAAATCATAGAATCAAAGAGTTGGAAGAGACTTCATGGGCCATCCAGTCCAACCCCAAAGAACTATGGGAAGAAAATACAAGAAATAATAGAGAAAATATAGTAAATATAAAAATACAACTGAAACGTGAATACTTCCTATTAGGAATAATGAATGTACACATGGATAGAAACAAATATATACTTTTAAACTACTTAGTGACGGCCAAAAGGATTGTTTATGCGAGGAATTGGAGACCTAAAGAAACACCCTCAATGGAACAATAAAAATATTGGAAATTATTAACATGGACAAATTAACTCAATTATGAGCAAAGCATCAAGGAAGACCTACGAAAATAACAGACTGGAAACCTTTGAGTGTATGATATGAGAAAAAAAGGAAGCTGATAATATAATATGATGGAATAAAAAGAAGAAGGAAGAAGAGCAAAAAGGGGAAGATAGAACTAAAAAAGAAGGACTAAAGGGCAATAATAAACCATGAAGAATGGAAGTGGGCAAATTTCCCCTCCCCTTCATTCTTTTTTTCTTCTTCCTTCTTTCACCTTCCCTCTACGATGCTTCTTCCTTCTATAATACTTTATTACATGTAAATAACTTATTTTATCAAATAAAAATTAATTAAAAAATATAGCCGGCATGGGCAAACTTTGGCCCTCCACGTGCTTTGGACTTCCAACTACGGGCTGTTAGGAATTGTGGGATTTGGGAGTCCAAAACAACTGGAGGGAGAGCCCAAGTTGGTTCATGTCTGCGCTAGTGGTTCTGGGGTCTCCTTAGACAGGGACATAGCAGTGGGTCCCATCAATATGTCCCTCCATGCTCCCCCATCTCATCCCCTCACTCACCTGTCTGTGGTGGGTGAGGAGGGGGCATGGGGTGGTGCATGATGGCGTAGGGCGGCGGCTGCTGGTGGGAGGCCAAACCGGGGTGGCTGCCGGTCCCCAGGGGGTTCATGCCCGGCCCAACGGGGTGCTGGTGGGACTGCTGCTGCGCATTCTGGCTGTGCTGCTGCTGCTCCATCTGCTGCCGGGCCCGCAGCTCCGCGTACTTCAGCTGCTCCATGTGGAAGTTCTGGCGCTCCGTCAGCAGCTGCTGCCTCTGCTGCTCCAGCTACCGAGACAAAGAGGTTGACACCATCAATATATAGCCAAAGTCTTGCCAAGGTGCAAAAAACACACTGTATTTCTTGATGGTCTCTTTAAAATAGAGATCAAGGATCAGTTCTGGCAGATACGTGTTGACTTCCAGAAGGCAGTTTCTAAGCCACCCAATATAATTCAATAGTCCATCTTCCAGTGGGAATTGACAACAAGGGTCATGCAGAAGAGCTTAGTTCTTAGATACGTCTTTTTTGTGTTTTTTCTACTTTCACAGTGATCCTGTGCTCCTGATCCCAGTGAATGTGGAAGGCTAACTGGGTATTTGTTGCATCTCTCTATCACACAACTGGGCCCTAAAGCCTCAAACCTCCAATGCACCCAGAGCTATCTCCTCCCAGGATGCAAATAACACATCATCATCATCATCATCATCATCATCATCATCATCATCATCCAAAACATAACAAGATTAGTACACAGCAAACAAAATCACTACACAGGTTGTTGCATTGGAACGGACACTTCCCAATTGTCTAGGACTATGTGATGTGTCAACGAATAATGCGTGCAGATACCAGTAGGGTGGCCTTTTGCAGCTGGCAGATGGTAATTATGTCAGCGCCAATTGTCTTTAAGTGCAGGCCAAGGTCTTTAGGCACTGCACCCAGTGTGCCGATCACCACTGGGACTCCCTTGACTGGCTTGTGTCCGAATCTTTGCAGTTTGATCTTTAAATCCTCGTATCATGTCAGCTTATTATTGCCCTCTCCTTTTCCCCATGGGGACTCTTAACCCATTGCAATGGGCGGGGCTATCTGTGTCTCCAACTGGTTTTTATTACATGGTCAGAGGCAGGCCATCTTGCCTCAAGTGGAGCCAGCTCTGCCGCATCACAGAACAGCCAATGCAGTGCATTGCGCCAAGGAAACCCACACCCCTAAAGCAGGGAATCGTGTGCAAAAATTGCACAGGTGTAATAGAAAGTCTCCATGGATCATTACATGGTCAGAGGCAGGCCATCTCCATCTGAACATTAGGAAGAACTTCCTGACTGTGAGAGCCGTTCAGCAGTGGAACTCTCTGCCCCGGAGTGTGGTGGAGGCTCCTTCTTTGGAAGCTTTTAAGCAGAGGCTGGATGGCCATTTGTCAGGGGTGATTTGAATGCAATATTCCTGCTTCTTGGCAGAATGGGGTTGGACTGGATGGCCCATGAGGTCTCTTCCAACTCTTTGATTCTATGATTCTATGATCAGTTCACCTGCATCTTTCCAGGTTTCCTAATAATTGTAATGCGTTTTATTGTGGCTGAAAGGATAACAAGCATTAAGATGGTGGGATCCAGGCTGGATGGTTGAGTAGAGACCATAATAATCTCAGGTGGAAGAACCATGACCAGATACTCCCTGGGAGGGATTTACAAACTGTTTCTGTAAAGCTCAAGAAATGATTACAGAAACCCAGACAGACAATTGGCAGGTATAAAATGTGGCAGAAAGACTGAATGTTTTTATGTTGAATGTTTTTATATTGTAAAATGCTACTTTAAATTGTAAGTCGCTTGGAGCACCTTGGTGGAGAACGACTAATTAAGAAATAAAGTGAAGTGAGATTCTGATTGGGCTGGATAAACTTTGCTATTCGTGGAAGAGACATCGAATTATAGAATATATTATTTATGGCATTTGTAGCCCACCTTTCTCAGCCCTGAGCGAGGGCTGAGGAAATGACCTTGGAGGGCCGTATCTGGCCCCCAGGGCTTAGTTTGAGGACCAATGATCTAGACACTATGCTCCTATTGATGCAGGCCAAAATCCAGTTGGATTTTTTAACTGCAGCATCACATTCCTGGCTCATGTTTAACTTGTTGTCCACGAGGACTCCAAGATCTTTTTCACACGTACTGCTCTCAAACCAGGCATTGTCCCCCATTCTGTATCTTTGCATTTCGTTTTTTTCTGACTAAGTGGAGTCTCTTGCATTTGTCACTGTTGAACTTCATTTTGTTAGTTTTGGCCAATCATCTTGCTAATCTGTTAAGCCAGGTCTACCAAGCAAACATTTAATGATAATGATAACTATTATTGATTTACTTTGAATCATAGAATCAAAGAGTTGGAAGAGACCTCATGGGCCATCCAGTCCAACCCCATTCTGCCAAGAAGCAGGAATATTGCATTGAAATCACCCCTGACAGATGGCCATCCAGCCTCTGTTCAAAAGCTTGCAAAGAAGGAGCCTCCACCACACTCCGGGGCAGAGAGTTCCACTGCTGAACGGCTCTCACAGTCAGGAAGTTCTTCCTCATATTCAGATGGAATCTCCTCTCTTGTAGTGTGAAGCCATTGTTCCTTGTCCTAATCTCCATGGAAGCAGTAAACAAGCTTGCTCCCTCCTCCCTGTGGCTTCCTCTCACATATTTATACATGGCTCTCATCATGTCTCCTCTCATCCTTCTCTTCTTCAGGCTAAACATGCCCAGCTCCTTAAGCCGCTCCTCATAGGGCTGGTTCTCCAGACCCTTGATCATTTTAGCCACCCTCCTCTGGACACATTTGTTTTTATCACGCTTTCCCCTTAATAGAGGGATTCCTGGCAGTGCAGATGTATACACTTCATGGCCTGATGCTTTCAAGGGGGATCCTGCTGCAGCAGAGAGCCTTAAGACAGCAACCAGCAGATATGGAAATGCTGCAGGAATGGGAAGAGAACCAGCCCTTCCCCGACCGCGGCCGACTGTACGCTAATGCGCGCTGTCACCATTCCTGGATTAACAAGGCTCTTATTTATGCAATATTGACTTAAGCACAATTAGGGCTGACAGCACTAAAATGGCTCCAGTTCATAAATTAAATCGCGTTATGTGTAAACCCTCCTCTATTCCCCAGTCACAACAGAGAGAGAGAGAGCAGCCTTTGTTGTGGTCTGGAAAAGCCTGGAGAGCCTACGCTTCGCAAACGGCAAAAGCCAGGAGCATTTGGGGAGGAACACCCACAAATACTGCTCAAGTTGGGAGCACGTCTAGGTCTATGTGTATGCATAAAAGAGGGAAGAATACAACAGGCACGTTTCTCTGCTGCCAGAGCGCATGGAGGAAGTCTCCGGCTTAGCAACAGCCCTTTCCCTGCAAACCAATCGGCAAAGGGATTTGCCGGAGCGGAGCCGCGCAGCAGCAAAGCCGAGGGAGGCGTCAAGGCAGGTACGCATCAAAGCTCCTGCTCAGGCAACGCTGGCAGAGAGAGAGAGACCAGCTTTCTGCACACTTGCGGCTTAATCCAGATGAGGAAGGCGAGGAGGGAAACTTCAAATCTGTCCCGCTCACTTGTGAATGGCTGCAGCCTTTCATTCAGATCATTCAGGGATGATGATGGCTGGGAAGCCTGGAGAGCGCTTCCTTTAATCCAAGCCTGGGCCAACTTTGGCTGCCCTCCAGGCATTCTGGACTTCAACTCCCACCATTCCTAACATCCCCAGGCCCTTTCCTTTTCCTCCTCAGCTGTTTATTAGAGAACACAGAAATGCTGGACCACTTTCAGACGACACAGAGAACCCATTGAAATCCACAAGCAGGTGGACAATCTAGATAAATAAAAATGTAATGTTCGTTTTGGGATTAACATAACTCAAAAACTACTGGACAAATTGACACGAAATTTGGAGACAATACACCTAACAGTGCAACGAGTGTCCACCACACCTAAATACACACACACACGCAAACCCCAGCAGAATAGACTTAAAACCCCACAAAATACATCATATATACAGATACACATACACTCATATACATATAGCCATGTATAAATATGTGAGAGGACGCCACAGGGAGGAGGGAGCAAGCTTCCTTTCTGCTTCCCTGGAGACTAGGACGCAAGGGAACAATGGCTTCAAACTACAAGAGAGGAGATTCCATCTGAACATGAGGAAGAACTTCCTGACTGTGAGAGCCGTTCAGCAGTGGAACTCTCTGCCCCGGAGTGTGGTGGAGGCTCCTTCCTTGGAAGCTTTTAAACAGAGGCTGGATGGCCATCTGTCAGGGGTGCTTTGAATGGAATATTCCTGCTTCTTGGCAGAATGGGGTTGGACTGGATGGCCCAGGAGGTCTCTTCCAACTCTTTGATTCTATGATTCTATGATTCTATATACAAATGCACACATTCACACGCACACACATATATATGCACAAACACACCAATATACACATATACACACATACATATACATACACACAAATATACATACACACTTATGTACACATACATGCACACATACATATATACACATGCAACACATGTACACAATATGCATGTACACATATAAACACACAAATACACAGATATGTACACACACACATATACACCCACATAAACACATATATACACACACAAATCACATGTACACAGACAGAGCCACAGCAACGTGTGGCAGGGGACGGCTAGTCTATATAAATAAAAATGTAATGTTTGTTTGTGGGATTAGCAGAACTCAAAAACCACTGGACGAATTGACACCAAATTTGGACACAAGACACCTAACAACCCAATGTATGTCCTTCACTCAAAATAAATGATTTTGTCATTTGGGAGTTGTAGTTGCTGCGATATATAGTTCACCTACAATCAAAGAGCATTCCGAACTCCATCAACGAGGGAATTGAACCAAACTTGGCACACAGGACTCCCATGACCAACAGAAAATATTGGGTTTGATGGGCATTGACCTTGAGTTTGGGTGTTGTAGTTCACCTACATCCAGAGAGCACTGTGGACTCAAACAATGATGGATCTGGACCAAACTTGCCACAAGAACTCAATACGCCCAAATATGAACACAGATGGAGTTTGGGGGAAATAGACCTTGACATTTGGGAGTTGTAGTTACTGGGGTTTATAGTTCACCTACAATCAAAGAGCGTTCTGAACCCCACCAACGACATAATTGGGCCAAACTTCCCACAAAAAACCCCCATGACGAACAGAAAATACTCAAGGCCATCCAGTCCAACTCCCTTCACCAGGGCAAGAAAATGTAATCAAAGCCCTCCTGACAAAGAGCCAGCCTGCCATAGATGTAGATAGATATGATTCACACACACAGATATAGAATCATAGATTTGGAAGGGACCTCTGAAGAAGGACAATTGTATGTTGCATGTTCCAGGGTGGGCAAACCAGACACTCTCCACATCAACACTGATAAGGAAACAGCAAGAAATACTGTTTACCCACAAGCAGGAAGACATTACATATATTAGAAACCAATACTTTCTCATTACTTTATTTTCCAGATCAACAGACTGGGCCACAGCAATGCGTGGCAGGGGATGGCTAATAATAATAATAATAATAATAATAATAATAATAATAATACTTTATTTATACCCCGCCACCATCTCCCCAATGGGGACTCGGAGCGGCTTACATGGGGCCAAGCCCGGACAACATATTACAGCAAAACAAAACCAAAACATAAACAACAAGCTACATCATCAAAATTACATTAAAAAAACATATGAATACAATAACAAAATAACATTACAATAAACACAGTTGCAGTAACAGTGGGCGGGCCACATGTACAGGATAAAATGTTTAAAAACTCTAGTGAGATATAATTAGGAGCAAGTTATTTGCAGGTAGCTCATTTCAAATTTCACAATTTCAACCAAAAGGAGGAAACCATGAGAATGAACAAAATCTGGCTCCCCAGAATTCCTTTTCTGAGATGAACATTCAGAAAAGGAATTCCAGACAAGCAACCATCAGTGACAGCTAACACCTCCCAACAAAGGATTCCCCCAGGCAACAGCCAGCCAGGTTTTGAAGCTGCAAGGCCATTCAATGCTAATCGAGGTGGACAATTGCAACATTCACACTTGCCTCCAACAGACAAGAGTTCTTTCTCCCACCCTGGACATCATTCCACAGGTATATAAACCCCACTTGCCTTGTTTCCAACAGACCCCTCAACCTTTGAGGGTGCTTGCTATAGGTGTAGGCAAAATGTGAGGAGAGAATGCTGCTGGAACATGGCCAGACAGCCCGGAAAACTCACACCAGAGATTCCAGCCATGAAAGCCTTCAACAATACATTATTATTATTATTATTATTATTATTATTATTATTATTATTATCCTACTTTTTCTTTCCACAAGGAGACTCAAAGTTGGGAGGGAACCCCAGAGGCCATTCATTCCAACCACTTTCTGCCATGCAGGAAGACACAATCTTAAGCCCTCCAACCTCCAGAGAAGGACTCCCAGGTGGCCTATATTGCCTACTTTTGGGAGAGAAGGGCGGCATATAAATGCCGGAAATAAATAAACAAACAAACAAATAAATAAATGGCCGGCCAGCCTCTGTTTATGAGGCTTTAGCCCCAGCTTGGAAAATCCCTCTTCTGGATTGAAACTCTCAGGATTCCCCATTCACAATGGTCACTGGGATTCTTGGAAAGGGTATTCAACCATTTCTCCATGCCCTGGTTTTAGAGCAACAGGTGAAATGTCCCTATTGTAAGGGCATTATCACCCTCTTTTGATGCAAAGGGTCCATCCAAGACCGCAGTTTAATGGTTCGGTGGAGAAGGCCTAACTATTTTCAGGGAGAATGGGGTTTTTGGGAACCTCTTTGAGGGTATACATGGGATGAACATGCTCAAGCTTACCGCCTCTTTCTCTCTGTCCATGATGGTTTCCAGCTCCTCGAAATGGCGGAGTTTGATCTCCAGCTTCTTCATCTGTGTCTCAACCAGGAGGGCCACCAAGGACTTGATCTTCCTCTCCTCGACAGCCGCAAGATGCTGAGGGGGGAAACACATACATTCTGTGTGGTTTGGCAAGTCAGGCAGGGCAATGCAAACAGGAGAAGTGCACTAGATGTGTGATTCCGACAAAACATTCATGTTTTCACATCCCCTCTTTTTAACCTTACAACGGTGACCATCCTGAGATTTCTCCAGTCCTACTGAACCCTCTGATTTGATGTTAAGGCCTTTTGTAAAAATGTACACAAGTCGGCTTTGAAACTGCCTTAAGGTGCACAAAGGGAGGTGAATTGGGAGGTGACTGCTTTCTATGCTATTTACAATAATTTTCCCAGGGAACTTTCAAAGGACAAAGTGGCCTTTCCTCTATCCCACTGCATTTGTGACCGGCCCAGAGTGGTCATCTCCCGGTCACCGAATAATTGAATTTGAAACTATGTAAGTACATTATCTTGTCGCTTATTACAACAAATGAGCAAATTAGATTGCCACTGACGGAGTAACTTCATTCCGATGTTTCCACAAATTGAATCACTCATGTTAGGAGATCCTAAGAGACCATTCACTGGGGTTTTGATTTTTGGGATTGCTCCCAAGATGGCCCAAAATGGGTATTTGGGTTGTTAATTGCGGTCACATTGGTTTTGAGTTACAAAAACCATACGAAGGGGAGCTCTGGTCCAATGGATGGCGCTGCTCAGCCTTTGCAAACTCAGGACACAAGTGGACTTCCTTGACTGAGGCAAGACCGTCTTCTCCTTCTGATATGGCAGGTATGAGCCAATTTGGGCCCTCCCTCCAGGTGTTTTGGGCTTCCACTCCCACAATTCCTAACAGCCTACTTGCTATTTATTTATTTATTTACAACTTTTATATTCTGCCCTTCTCGCCCCGCAGGGGACTCAGGGCGGATCACAGTGTACACATCTGGCAAACATTCAATGCCAATTTTGACATACAAACATATACAGACATACACAGAGGCTATTTAACTTTTTCTGGCCGCCAGGGGAGCTGTCGCTTTCATCTTTCATCTGCGATGCTGAAGAAGTGCTTCCGCATTCCCCACATGCTTCCCCGCTGGAAGGCTCTGCTGGAGTCTTCTTTATGGCCTCATAAATTAGTTAATTTAGCCTCCCCCCACTTTAAGGTGGTACCTAATTTTCCTACTTGACAGATGCAACTGTCTCTCGGGTTGCAAAGGTCGACAACAGGCTACACACAATTGGTTGGAAACCCACTCCAACCCGGGCTGGCTTCGAACTCATGACCTTTTGGTCAGAGTGAGCTTAATGCAGCTGACACTCAGCCTGCTGCGTCACAATCCCGGTAGGAGTTGTAGAAGTTGAAGTCCAAAGCACCTGGATGGGGGGCCAAGTTGGCCCAGGCCTGTGATATGGCCAAGTACCACCATTGTTTTCCACCAGTCTGGCCTTCACATAATACATAGGTAATACCACCACCCCCATTGTGTCAGCTCCGCGCTTTGTCTCCGAGCACAAGTCAAAGTGCTGGTCTTGACCTATAAAGCCCTATACGGTTCTGACCCAACTGACTTGTCTGAATGTATCTCCCTCTATGCCCGCCTCAGACTTTAAGATTGTCTAGGGCAGTGGTCCTCAACCTTCCTAATGCCGCGACCCCTTAATACAGTTGTTCCTCATGTGGTGGTGACCCCCAACCAGAACCCTAACATTATGAATCGCCATGTAAATAATGATCTGCAGGATGTACTTTCATTCACTGGAGCAAATTTGGCACAAATACCCAGTATGCCCAAATTTGAATACTGATGGGGTTGGCGGGGGGGGGGGGGGATTGATTTTGTCATTTGGGAGTTGTAGTTGCTGGGATTTACAGTGAACCTGCAAACAAAGAGCATTCTGAACCCCACCAACAATGGAATTGAACCAAAGTTGGCACACAGAACTCCCATGACCAACAGAAAATACTGGAAGAGTTTGGTGGGCATTGACCTTGAGTTTGGGAGTTGTAGTTCGCTACATGCAGAGAGCACTGTGGATTCAAAGAAGGATGGATCTGGACCAAATTTGGCACGGATACTCAATATGCCCAAATGTGAACACTGGTGGAGTTTGGGGAAAATAGGCCTTGACATTTGGGAGTTGTGGTTTTGTGATGGTCCTTGGTGACCCCTCTGACACCCTCTCGTGACCCCCCTAGGGGTCCCGGCCCCCAGGTTGAGAAACACTGGTCTAGGGAGGCCCTGCTCTCGGTCATTCTCACCCTGAGATGCACCCTGCTGCCATTCCATCACAATGCCCTCCTGATAAGGTTTGGTGGGAGCTGGCCAAGGTAGCAAAGCCGTGTTTTGGAAAGGAAGCTCCAGCCAAGGAGTGGGCGTCGCAGGTGAGCTTGACGAAAAGTGGGGATTCTTTCTGTTGCCTTGGCAACCAGAAAACTGAGAATGGAGCTGGAAAAAAGTGTGAGTTTTGCAGTCTGCGCTGAAAGAAACCCACAAAGGCTTGCTGTCTTCCCAGCACTCAAAGCCCTGCACAAGAATCTGCTCGAGACCCAATTTGTCGCTGGAATGTGTTACGCTCTTCCTCCGCGGCATTTATTGGCTCATGCGGAAGGGTGCGCTTGGCCCAATGTTTGGGTCTTCAAACCCTCAAAAGAAAGCGGGTATCTAATTCTGGCAAACAGGGAAAGGGTGGAAGCAGTTCCACATTTTCTGGAAGGAATCCCTCTCCCTCTCTCTCTTTCCTTTGAGTGAGCCTACAATGGAAGCCTTAAATTTCATGATAAGATTCATCCAGCTGAAGCCGGGGAGCACAAGTGGCGCATTTTAAGGCGCAAGGGACAGGAACCGGCCCTGGCACTTGGCAACAATGGGGCCGTTTCAAAAGCGGGGCCGGAAATTGGGGCGCGCGGTGGACGTCCGGTCGGCACAGGACAAACCTTGGCTTTGGTGGCGGCGGAGGCGAGAGCGGCAGCTGCGGCCGTGGCCACGTTCCCTTCGGAGATTTCGTGCTCCACTCGCTTCTTCCCAGCGTCGCCCTCCTTGTCTTTGCAGACATCAAGGTTCTCCTTGTTCTCTTCGGCCTCCTTCTCATCTAGGTTGGAAAAAGGACCCCACGGTTAGTCACGGGCGCCCCTTGGCCACCACTGCTGCCACTGAAACACCTCACGAGCTTCAGCCTAACTGATGTACCACCCAATTTGTGCAGTGCTTTTGGTGTAAACGAGAATAGAAGGAGAGAGAGTAAGGAAAAGCATGCGCTGTATATACTTGTGTACAGACAATCCCTGGGTTACAGGGTTGTTCTTAAGTTGAATTGGTATGTAAGTTGGAACAGGTACATTTTAAAGTGTAACTCCACCCAAAGATGTATGTATGTGTGTGTTTGTGTGTGTGTGTATGTACACATGCATATATACATATACATATACATACATAGAATCATAGAATCCAAGAGTTGGAAGAGACCTCATGGGCCATCCAGTCCAACCCCATTCTGCCAAGAAGCAGGAATATTGCATTCAAAGCACCCCTGACAGATGGCCATCCAGCCTCTGTTTAAAAACTTCCAAAGAAGGAGCCTCCACCACACTCCGGGGCAGAGAGTTCCACTGCTGAACGGCTCTCACAGTCAGGAAGTTCTTCCTCATGTTCAGATGGAATCTCCTCTCTTGTAGTTTGAAGCCATTGTTCCGCGTCCTAGTCTCCAGGGAAGCAGAAAACAAGCTTGCTCCCTCCTCATCTCTGTGGCTTCCTCTAACATATTTATACATGGCTATCACATCCCCTCTCAGCCTTCTCTTCATATACATATACATATACATATATATTTATAAGCTTTGGATCACATAGGGAAGGATGAACACTCCTGTGGTTTGTTGTAAATTTTTCAGGCTGCATGGCCATGTTCCAGAAGCATTGTCTCCTGACCTCACAATCTCTGAGGATGCCTACCATAGATGCAGGCAAAACACCAGGAGAGAATGCTTCTGGAACATGGCCATACAGCTCAAAACGCTTACAACCCAGTGATTTTGGCCATGAAAGCCTTCAACAATGGTGTTTCTTCTGTTGCATGTGTCTCTGTTCAGAAGATTTCACCACACTTTCTGTCCCCTTAATTATTGAATTTTGGAAATTTTGGCTTGTTGTGGAAACAAGGACTGGAGATAAAGCTTCAAAGGAGGCATCTTTTCCCCATGATAATAAGTCTTCCAGGAGTGGATTTCCCTTCCTTCCCAGGTGCAATTTCCTCTCACTTTCTGTGCTTTTGCCTGTTTGTCACTTTGCTGTTTGTAATTCGGGGACTACTTCTATACATTCACATATTTATTTATTTACCATATTTGTACCCTGCCCTTCTCACCTTGGAGGGGTCTCAAAGCAGTCTTACAACAGGTAGCAATTCAATGCCATACACACATATATTAAAAATAAATAATTATAATTAGAACTAAACAATCAAAACATCAATTAAAATTATGTCACTCAAATCATAATTCAGGGCCATTCCAGCAGCTTGACTGTCAAGTCATTCCTTTTAATGTCTTATCGAATGTTTGGTCAGACTTAATGCCATGCAACAGTTCCATGGCTGGGTTTTCTGACAGTCTCCAGAGCTGGGACTTGGGATCAGGGCGCCTGAGTCTCGCCTTGGTTTTACAGACAAAGTTAATGAGGTTCTTCTCAGAAGGGGCATCGCTGTTCCGCATTGTTTCCATTATTCAAATGGATCTCCTCTCGGTCTCAGTGCTAAAAGCTTTTCCGAGATACACACACACACACACACATACATGTTTCAACTAGGACCCCCCTTCCATATCTGCAGAAAATATTGTCAGAAATATTTAAAATTAACTAGGTATTTTTAATTACAAAAATCTGATTCAAGCACTGAGAGGATTAAATGGATACAACGATTCAGCTGTAGTTCAATGTAAGCAGGTATGACTGTAGCTTAGTAGCCCTCAGTCTGTGAGAGCTCACTGTGGGAGAAGGGCCTCAGTGTGTTAGTAGGTCTCAGTATGAGTACACCTCAGTGTTAGTTCGCCTCAGTGTGAGAGGCGTCAGCCTGAGGGAGCCCTCAGTGCAAGCAAACCTCAGTGAGAGAAGCCTCAGTGTGTTGGTAGGCCTCCGTCTGAGAAGGCCTCAGTGTTAGTTCGCCTCAGTCTGAGAGCCCTCAGTGGGAGAAGGCCTCAGTGGGAGAAAGGCCTCAGTGTGAGGTATGCCTCAGTGTTAGAAGCCCTCAGTATGAGAAGGCATGATGTGAGAAGCTTTGGTGAGAGGAAGCCTCATGTTGAAGGTCTAGTGTGCAAAGCTCCAGTGTGTATGCTGCTGTGTAAAAAGCTACTGTGTGAAGCTCCTGTGTAACTTTGGAGTGAGAAGAGGCTCTGTGAGAGCAAAGCTGTTTATCTGCATGAAAAAGAATCCCAGAATAGAAGCAAAGAAGAACTTTATTTGTGTCATAGAAACCTTTTTCTTGTAAATAGTACAACCATATTATTTTGCTATAAAGAAAAGTCTCCCATGGAAGAGACAACATTGGTCTGTGTGTTTTTGTTCTTTTTATCACTTTTGGCTACTGGTGCTGAGTCATGCTGCTAATAATAATTTACTGTGCTGTACATTTATGAGGAGGGTCTTTCATTAATAATAATAATAATAATAATAATAATAATAACAACAACAACAACTTTATTTATACCCCGCCACCATCTCCCCAAGGGACTCGGTGCGGCTTACATGAGGCCAAGCCCACAGTACATCAGTAAACAAAAGCAATAACAAAAACAATCAATACAAAGCAATTAATATAAATCACATAAACAAAAATAAACAATAAACAATAACAGTAAAAACCTATGGCCGGGCCAAATGTAATAATTTAAAATTTAAATTTTTTTAAAAATAATGCTGGGCATAAACAAGGTAGGGTTTTTCAAAGAGAGATGAGGGAACGCCGTCAGTCCTAAATCAGTGGTAAAGTGCATTTTGAGGGCATATTGCTGAGAGTTTTCCTTATTCTGGGAAGGCACACTGGAACAACCACGTTTTCAGGGTCCTCCTAAAGATTGCCAGAGTTGGGGCATGTCTGATGTCTTTGGGAAGAGAGTTTGAGTTGGGGGGCCACCACTGAGAAGGCCCTCTCCCTTGTCCCCACCAATCGCGCCTGCGATGCAGGTGGGAGCGTGAGCAGGGCCTCTCTGGATAATCGAAGAGATCATGTGGGTTCGTACACAGAATTGCGGTCACGCAGGTAGGAGGGTTCCAAACCGTTCAGGGCTTTGTAGGTAAGAACCTGCACCTTGAATTGGGACTGGAAAATGAACGGCAGCCAATGGAGCTCCTTAAACAGGAGAGTTGACCGCTCTCTGTAATAAACACCAGTTAGCAACCTGGCTGCCACCAGTTGTACCAATTGAAATTTCCTGGCCGTTTTCAAGGGCAGCCCCACGTAGAGTGCATTACAGTAATCCAATCTGGAGGTGACTAAGGCACTAAGGTGATTAGTAAGTCACTTGCCCAACATATATGACCCTGAACTTTGTGTGTAGATGTGTGAAAACATGTATAACAGCATGGAGAATGCATTTCTGGCCCAAGAATACCAGAGAGGCTCTAGAAAAGCTTTAGAGGGGTTTTTTTTTTTGTCAGACATGGATCAATGAAATGAAGGGTGGCAGTCCTTAAATAGTAGGAGGGTCATACTATAGTTTGAATTAATTTAAATGACACAGTTTGCACTGAGAGAGTTTCAGAGAATACCACAAGATGCTCAAGAAGTGACTCCTTCCCTGGGGAACATGGACGAAGTACAAACGAATAGCCTGCTTGCCTATTCCCTCATGCATTGAGGATGGAGCAAGGTCTCAGCGATGGGAATATGTAACATGTTCATATTCATATTAGTCTGGGTTGGTTTAGCTCAAACAATACAGTCAAGTGTCCAACCTGTACCAGAACACTATGGAAAACTATTTCAAGTCGATGTAAACTAGGATGGGGAGGGAAGCTACCATGTCCTACCTGTCTTAGAGTCCTGAGTGGCTTCCCCATCCTGTTCCTTTTCGGCACTTCTCTCCTCCTCTGCTTCCTGGGCCTTGTTTCCATCTCCTGCTTCATTCTCTCCTTTGTTTTCTACCTATAGCGTGGGAAACAAGAAACAAACTCCTTGACAACGTTAACATTCTCTTTCCATACATAACCATGGATGGCTGTAGAAGCTGAATCCCACTTTAACAGGATCCAGTTCTACAAATATGATTTTCTCGTTGACGGTTGTACAAACACAAACTCTGAGGCACATAAAGAAACATTTCAAAGAAGCAGTTGTGTTAGTCTCCTGCAGCATAAAAACAAGGGAAGACAGGAAAAAGATAGGCAGCAATACTTTTAAAACAGTGGTTCCCAAGAGACCTAAAATAAGAGGGACAAGAGACCTAAAATAAGTTCTGCGGTTGGGTGTATGTGTTGCCATAAGAGGAGAGGGAGAGAAGGAAGGAAGGAGTCCAGCACCCTTCGCGGCTTCCCCAGCACACCGTTGGAGGAGACTGAGAGAGAAGAGAGTCCTCTAAAGAAATTCTATCTACCTATCTATCTATCTATCTATCTATCTATCTATCTCATGTCAGGAGTGACTCGAGAAACTGCAAGACGTTTCTGGTGTGAGAGAATTGGCCGTCTGCAAGGACGTTGCCCAGGGAATGTTTCCCCACATGTTTTTGATGTTTTACCATCCTTGTGGGAGGCTTCTCTCATGTCCCTGCATGGGGAGTTGGAGCTGACAGAGGGAGCTCATCCATGCTCGCCCCAGATTCGAACCTGCGACCTGTCAGTTTTCAGTCCTGCCGGCACAAGGGTTTAACCATTTGTGCCACTGGAGACTCCTAATAATAATAATAATAATAATAATAATAATAATCTCCCATTGCCAGAAATCAGTCGTAATGGGAAAGCAGCCCTTTGTAAGACTCTGTTTAGTCCCCAATAATAATAATAATAATAATAATAATAATAATAATAATAATAAGCTCCCATTGCCACAAATCAGTTGTAATGGGAAAGCAGCCCTTTGTAAGACTCTGTTTAGTCCCCCAAAGTTGTAGTAGTAGTAGTAGTAATAATAATAATAATAATAAACTCCCATTGCTACAAATCAGTTGTAACAGGAAAGAGCCCTTTGTAAGACTCTGTTTAGTCCCCCAAAGTTGTAGTAGTAGTAGTAGTAGTAATAATAATAATAATAAACTCCCATTGCTACAAATCAGTTGTAACAGGAAAGAGCCCTTTGTAAGACTCTGTTTAGTCCCCCAAAGTTGTAGTAGTAGTAGTAGTAATAATAATAATAATAATAAACTCCCATTGCTACAAATCAGTTGTAACAGGAAAGAGCCCTTTGTAAGACTCTGTTTAGTCCCCCAAAGTTGTAGTAGTAGTAGTAGTAGTAATAATAATAATAATAAACTCCCATTGCTACAAATCAGTTGTAACAGGAAAGAGCCCTTTGTAAGACTCTGTTTAGTCCCCCAAAGTTGTAGTAGTAGTAGTAGTAATAATAATAATAATAATAAACTCCCATTGCCACAAATCAGTTGTAATGGGAAAGCAGCCCTTTGTAAGACTCTGTTTAGTCCCCCAAAGTTGTAGTAGTAGTAGTAGTAGTAGTAGTAGTAGTAATAATAATAATAAACTCCCATTGCTACAAATCAGTTGTAACAGGAAAGAGCCCTTTGTAAGACTCTGTTTAGTCCCCCAAAGTTGTAGTAGTAGTAGTAGTAGTAGTAATAATAATAATAATAAACTCCCATTGCTACAAATCAGTTGTAACAGGAAAGCGCCCTTTGTAAGACTCTGTTTAGTCCCCCAAAGTTGTAGTAGTAGTAGTAGTAGTAATAATAATAATAATAAACTCCCATTGCTACAAATCAGTTGTAACAGGAAAGAGCCCTTTGTAAGACTCTGTTTAGTTCCCCAAAGTTGTAGTAGTAGTAGTAGTAGTAGTAATAATAATAATAATAATAATAATAAGCTCCTATTGCCTGTTCCAGGTGTTATTTGGGGTGCTGATTCAGAAAATTGCATTGGATAGACCACATCAGCTCTAGGTTATTAAATATGGTATTTTGTGGATGAGCAGATGGTGACTACTGGATGGCATATGTTCTGTATCAGAAACCAGAGCTGATGTGGTCTATCCAACGCAATTTTCTGAATCAGCAACCCAAATAAACAAACTGAATCCAAAGTTGACCAAAAACTGATTCATAACTCTTTTGGTGCCAATGTTGGAGAGTGGCCCCTGGTCAAAAAAAGGTTGGGAACAACTGTTCTAAAACAACGTGTTTTCTTTCTTTTTTGCATGAGCTTTCATGAGTATAAACCAGGCCTGGGCAAACTTTGGCCCCTTCCTTTCCCTTTTTCCTTTCTACTTAAGGAAAAAGGGAAAGGAAGGGGCCAAAGTTTGCCCATACCTGGTGTGAGAGAATTGGGGGGCTGAGGGGAGGAAGGGGCCTGAGGCTGTTAGGAATTGTGGGAGTTGAAATCCAAGACCCATGGAGGGCTGAAGTTTGCCCATGCCTGGTATAAACCCACTTCTTTTGTGGCTATAAAGTGGCTATATAGCTATGAAACCTCGTGCACAAAGAGTGCAAGAAAGGTGCTGCCACATTTTTTGCATTTCCTTTCTCCTTTTCATGAAAATAAAGAGACTGAGACACTACAAAGAGCTCTAAGTGTGAGATACACAAACTGCAACTGATGTCACACACACAAAAGAAAAAGTTAGCAATTGCTTTCTTATTGAGAAAGACTCTCAATAAATCCAGACTAGGAATGAACTGCTTGCAACCCTCCATTAATTGTCCCCTTTCATTTAAGTTTCTCTTGCCCACCAACCAAAACAACACCAAATATAATGAACTGACATTCAATGGCACCAAGTCAACTTCGTCATATTCATGGCTATATCTGTGCATAGAGAATGAATAATCAAAACCATCAGATGGATGTCTGCACTTTCAACTGGTACCTGCTCAAACCAATTCTCTTTGCCACGAACGCCCAGGAAGCGGTAGCTTTTATTAATGTAGAGTTGCTAAGAAGGCAGCGAATTGAAAAAGAGGCAGCCAGCATGGCATCGGGAACTCATATATTCAAACTGGGCTTTTAAAAAAAGGATTATATTTAACTGCAAAGGTTCCAAGGGGAAGAAATGCTTCCCAATGAACTAATGACAGAAATCACCTGGTTTCATTCAACAAAGAATTGTCAAGGCCTGCAGCCGCCAGTTTCCATGCAGATGCCCTGAAAAAACCTTTACCCTTTAAAAAGAAACCCTAACAAAGCCATGAACAATAATGCAAGTGAGTAAGAGCCACAAAAAATCCACGTTGTTTGAATCTTATTAATAAACTAGCTTGGAGAACCGACAATGTCCGGGTTATTTGAGAAAGGCATTGTTTGGGTTGTTGTAGGTTTTTCAGACATTCACACCTACCTCCAACAGACAGGAGTTCTTTCTCCCACCCTAGATTTTCCACAGATATATAAACCCAATTTTCCTAGTTTCCAACAGAACTCACAACCTCTGAGGATGCCTGCCAGAGATGAAGGCTTCTAGAATATGGCCATACAGCCTGAAAAACCTACAACAACCCAGTGATTCCGGTCATGAAAGCCTTCGTCAATACAGCATAGAATTCACTCTCTTTGGCACAAGTGAATTCATAGTTATGATCGATAGTCATAGATAAATGAATTCATAGATATGAGTCCCCTGGTTATGAGGGACTCGCTTGACCAACCAACCAGCTCCATGATCTTGTGATGCTGGGGCTCGGTTGTTTAGAATACGAAAACATCTTAGTGATTAATTTATTTGGATCGTGAAAAACCGAACCAAAAAATCTGCATAGGCAGTGTCCAGACCTTGATTTTGTCTGCCTGCGGTTCCTCCGCCTCCGTCTCCATCTTCTCTTGCTCAGGTCCATCTGTAAGGCAGAAAACCAAGGCTCAATAAGAAGCAGCAGGCTGCATAGCAATAGCAAAAGTCCATTATCATCATCATCATTATCTGTATTTATATACCGCTTTTATTGCTTGCATGCTGGTTGCTCTTGCTTGCATGCTCAGTGTGGAACACATCTCACCACACTAAAACAGTGGATGTGGCTCTTAATGAGACATGCCGCATGATCACAGGGTGTCTGTGCCCTACACCACTAGAGAAATTACACTGCCTAGCTGGTATTACACCACCTGACATCCGCCAGGAAGTGGCAGCCAATGGTGAAAGGACCAAGGCAGAGACATCTCCAGCTCATCCCCTGTTTGGGTATCAGCCAGCATGTCAACGACTTAAATTCAGACATAGTTTTCTAAGATCTACAGAGACACTCGCTGGAACACCTCAGCAAGCGAGAGTCCAAAAGTGGCAGGCTCAAACCCAGAACCTCAACCAATGACTGATACGAAATGAGAGACTCCCCCCGGGGCACACAGAGGACTGGGCGACTTGGAAGGCGCTGAACAGACTGCACTCTGGCACCACGAGATGCAGAGCCAACCTTCAGAAATGGGGCTACAAAGTGGAATCCTCGACATGCGAGTGTGGAGAAGAGCAAACCACTGACCACCTGCTGCAATGCACCCTGAGCCCTGCCACATGCACAATGGAGGACCTTCTTGCAGCAACACCAAAAGCACTCCAAGTGGCCAGATACTGGTCAAAGGACATTTAATCAACTACCAAACTCACACATTTTGTATCTTCTCTGTTTGTTTGCTTTGTTCTGTTAGAAATGTAATATAACTGACTGGCTGCCCTCACACGAGAAATAAAAATACCGCTTTTCTCGCCTCGGGGAGACTCAAAGTGGTTTACAGCAAATAATGGCAAAATTCAATGACTCACATACATATAAACCAAATCACAGATCTAAACAAACATATAACTGAACATTAAAATCAATAAGGTAATTAAATATAAGATAAAACAATTCGACATGAAGACACAAAATTTAAAACCGCCAAATAAAAACATTATAATCATACGATCCAAACTCATAGACTGGAGCCATTCCAAATGTAGCTTGCACATATTCCATATTTACAGTGTTCCCTCACTTATTGCGGGTGTTATGTTCCAGGACCACCCACAAAAAGTGAAAATCCACAAAAATCTCAGGAGTGGGAACTCTCTCTAAACACGAGATTCATTTGTTTTTCCTACACCACTTATACATATAGCCCATAAGTCATTTTATACTCAATATTTTTAATAATTTTGTGCACAATGCAAGGTTTGCCTACACTAAACTACCAAAAAGCAAAGATGTCACTGTCTCAGCTACTGATGGAAACATTTGGGGAGGATTCTGGAATGCAAGACAAGCAATCCTCCTTCCCTAATAGTAGCTGTTCAAAGCTTGGCTCATCCTCAAGGAAAGTAAAAATACTGAGGTTTATATCCCAGGCAAGACAAATCTTACTGTAAATATCAGAAACCCATCAATGCTGCATTCCTCCTGGTGTAATCCCTCTCCAATAAATAACAACAACAATAATAAAACTTTATTTATACCCCGCTACCATCTCCCCAAGGGACTCGGTGCGACTTACATGAGGCCGAGCCCACAATACAAACAATACAAGCAATAACAGGTACAATACAAAGCAATAAAAAAATAAATCACATACACAAATAGCATAAACATTAAACAAGGTACAGGAAACTATTGGCCACATGGCTTAAGAACACAGAATCATAGACTCCTAAAGTTGGAAGTGATCTTGTGGGCCATCCAGTCCAAACCCATTCTGCCAAGAAGCAGGAAAATCACAATCAAAGCACCCCGACAGATGGCCATCCAGCCTCTGTTTGAAAGCCTCCAAAGAAAGAGCTTCCACCACACTCCGGAGCACAGAGTTCCACTGCTGAATAGCTCTCACAGTGAGGAAGTTCTTCCTCATGTTCAGGTGGAATCTCCTTCCTTTCCTGTAGTTTGAAGCCTTTGTTATTATGCATCCTAGTCTCCAGGGCAGCAGAAAGGAAGCCTGCACCCTCCTCCCTAGGACTTCCCCTCACATTTTGATCCATAGCCCTCATCCTGTCTCCTCTCAGCCTTGTCTTCTGCAGGCTCAACATGCCCAGCGCTTTAAGCTGCTCCTCATGGGCTTCTTCTCCAGACCCTGAATCCTTTGAGTCACCTTCTTCCTCTGGACACATGCCAGTTTAGAGTCAACATCTCCCTTCAGTTGTGATGCCCAGAATTGGACACAATGTGATTCCAGGTGTGTCTGACCAAGGCAGAAGAGAGCATGGGTAGCATATACTTCCCTGGACCTAGATACTAGACTCCTATTGATGCAGGCCAAAATCCCATTGGGTTTTTTAGCCGCCGCATGGCATTCCTGGCTTGGGTTCCCCTTCCTCCCCACGAGGACTCCCAAGATCTTTATTACATGTCCTGCTGTCAAGTCAGGCATCATCGTAAAGCATCGTCCCCCATTCTGTCTCTTTGCATTTTCTTTTTTCTGTCTCAGTGGCATATTTTGCATTTGTCCCTCTTGAACTTCATTTTGTCAGTTTTGGCCCATCTCTCGAACACGAATGAAGCCTGTAAGCTGAAGTCCATCACCCAGAACTCAGGTCAATGCGCTGGAGGATATGTTTCTGAAAGGGAAGGCATAGGAATGGCTGGGGATCTCTCCCTGGAAGAAGAGCGATGAGAGAGGCTTGTGTGCCAGCCAAAAGCCAGCCAGGACGCTTTCCTTCCTTCCTTCCTTCCTTCCTTCCTTCCTTCCTTCCTTCCTTCCTTCCTTCCTTCCGCTCCTATAGCGATGCATCTGAGTATAACAACCAAAGCCCTGTTTGCAACTTAAGAAGCTTGTTGTGGGCCTGGCCTCCCTAGAGCATTTCCGACTGTCTTTTGAGTTGGATCGATGGGGGTTAAGAGCCTCTCATTAATACTTTTGCATGATTAAAAGGATGGTGGATTGATCTGGACAGAAAGCTCCCAGTGGATCCAAGGAGCAGAGCAGAGTCATCGTCCCACTGGATTCTGCTTTGGTCAGGCTTTTTTCACCCAGAATAATAGCCCTCCGTCCAGTTCTGGGCAAGAATGAGGGGGGCAGGATGGAAGGCGTCCAGAGAAGGAAGAACAAAATGGGCAAACATCTGGAAGCTATGAATCCCGCTGAGGAAAAAGCTTAGAGATCTGGAGATGTTTAGCTTGGAGATGGAAGGTCGAGAGAATGGGATGTGAGAGCTGGGATTCAATATTTAGAAGGAGGTCCCATTGAGGAGGAAGGAGATAGGCTTGTTTTCTGGAGACCAGGACACAACAGGGTGAAGGATTCAAAATGCAGGAAGAGATCCCACCTAAACATTAGGAAGAATCAATGTTTTGTCGAAGGCTTTCACGGCCGGAAGTCTACATAGGAACCACCAAACGCAGCCGCATTGCCCAAACACGAATCAAGGAACATGAAAGGCACTGCAGACTGAGTCAAGCAGAGAAGTCAGCCATAGCAGAGCACACGATGGACACAACAGATTATTTGGGAACACAGAAATGTTGGACCACTCTCACAACCACCATGTCAGACTATGCAGAGAATCCACTGAAATCCACAAGTACGTGGACAGTTTCAACAGAAAGGGAAAAACTATGAAAATGAACAAAATCTGGCTACCAGTATTAAAAAACTCTAAAATCATATCAGTAAATAAAGGACAACACTTAAAAACTGGGGAATTCCGGGCAATAAACAATCTAGGACAGCTAATCACCTCCCAACAAAGGATTCTCCCAGACAGTAAGAAGCCTGCGAAAATCCTTTGTTGGAAGGTGATTAGCTAGAAATTAGAAGTGGGTGCTAGAAACAATATCATACAAAAACTGACTGGCACAACCTGGGGATCACAACCAGATACAGTGAAGACATCTGCCCTTGCGCTGTGCTACTCTGCTGCTGAGTACTCATGCCCAGTGTGGAACACATCTCACCACGCTAAAACAGTGGATGTGGCTCTTAATGAGACATGCCGCATTATCACGGGGTGTCTGCGCCCTACACCACTGGAGAAATTACACTGTTTAGCCGGTATTGCACCACCTGACATCCGCCGGGAAGTAGCAACCAACAGTGAAAGGACCAAGGCAGAGACATCTCCTGCTCAACCCCTGTTTGGGTATCAGCCAGCACATCAACGACTTAAATCAAGACATAGTTTTCTTGGAAGGCGCTAAACAGAATGCGCTCTAGCACCACGAGATGCAGAGCCAACCTTAAGAAATGGGGCTACAAAGTGGAATCCATGACACGCGAGTGTGGAGAAGAGCAAACCAGATCACCTAATGCAATGCACCCTGAGCCCCGCTACATGCACCATGGAGGACCTCCTTGCGGCAACACCAGAGGCACTCCAAGTGGCCAGAAACTGGTCAAAGGACATTTAATCAACTACCAAGCTTGCAAACTTTATGTTTTGTTTATTTGTTTGTTAAAAATGCAATACAACTATTTGGTTTGCTCCTGACACGATAAATAATAGCAAGAAGCCACACCCTAAAACTGCTGGGCCATCAAATGCTAATCAAGGTGGCCAACTGCAACATTCACACCTACCTCCAACAGACAAGAGTCCTTTCTCCCACCCAGGACATTCCACAGAGATATAAAACCCATTTTCCTAGTTTCCAACAGACCTCACAACCTCTGAGGATGCCTGCCATAGATGCAGGTGAAACGTCAGGAGAGAATGCTTCTGGAACATGATTATACAGCCTGGAATCCACGCAAGAACCCATTAGGAAGAATCTCCTGATGGTAAGAGATGATCTGCAGTGGGATATGTTGATTCGGAGTACAGTAGAGTCTCCTTCTCTGGAGGTTTTTAAGCAGAGGATGGATGGTCATCTGCTTGGAAGGCTAGGATTGTGTCTTCCTGCCTAGCAGAAGGGGGTCAGACTGGATAACCTTTGGGTACTCCTTCCAGTCTGCGATTTTAAAGTGTGTGTAGCAAGCAACACTTATGGATGCCCCCTCGGCCGCTCTCTTCACACCCGGTTCCGGGAAGCCTGGGGCAAGCCATGGGGACTTGCGATTATCCTTCCGGTCCCCGCTTCTGTTGGGATGCCAAAGCCCAGCTCCGGCAACGAGAAGCAGATTAAGCAAATTAAGTGTGTTTATGCACATTTCCTTAATTGCCATAATTTATAGGCCCAGGCCTGAACGTCTTGGCACAGAGTAAACAGTCCTAAGTAATTGCCGCTCAACACCTCCACGCGGCTTGTAAAGTAAGTTAATTAGATATATAAAACCCTCGCCGCGATCAATTAAGAGAACGTCTCAAGGCTAAGACGCAAGGCTGGAGGGTGGTTCCGGGAAGGTTCTCTGACTCGGTCCCAGATTTCTGCCAATGAAGGTTCTCTCCTGGGAGGCTGGCAGATGCCCACGGACCTTCTCATGGAAGGCAAGCACCTGGCATCTTTGGGGGCCTTCCATGGAAAAACCCATCCCTCTAAGGGCCTCGGACCATTCCAGGGCTGCCCTCCCAATCCCTTATCTCCTGGTTTGCAGATGATCTGGTCTGCTGCTCCCTCTGGCCTCACTGGGTCTGCCATGTGCCCCCTCCTCCTTTTGTCACCATGCCTTGCTATGCCCTTTATGCTCCTGTACACCCGTAACACGGCAGGTGGGCAACGGCAGGAGGAACGAGGAGATTTTCCGATCCTCAAAAGAGTTGTGCTCAAAACAACATCATGTCTCTTTTGATTTCATTTCCAAACCATGTTGTGGGATTTCCATTCATGACTGAAATGAGGGTCTAAGAGGGTTACGTGGTCAAAACATTTGGTTGCAATTCAAAGGGGACCAGGGATAAAAACTGCAGCCAGTTTTTACAAACACAGAAGGTCCACAAATTGGGGCTCAATGAGCCAAGTTTTTCCTATTGCAGACGGTTCATCTGTCTCCCTTTGAGGCCTCTTTCCTTTCCTGGCTCATTGACTGATATCCTGATAGCAGTCTCTCCTCCACTATCAGGATCAGGATGGATCACCTAGTGCAGTGTTTCTCAACCTTGCAAATGCTGCGACCCCTTAGTACAGTTCCTCATGTTGTGGTGACCCCAACCATAACACTATTTTCGTTGCTACTTCATAACTGTCATTTTGCTACTGTGATGAATTGTCATGTAAATATCTGATATGCAGGATGGATTTTCATTCACTGGACCAAATTTGACACAAATAGGTTCTTGTGGGTTTTTTCGGGCTATAGGGCCATGTTCTAGAGGCATTTCTCCTGCCTCTAGAACATGGCCCTATAGCCCGAAAAAACCCACAAGAACCTAGTGATTCCAGCCATGAAAGCCTTCGACAATACATTGACACAAATAACCAATACGCCCAAATTTGAATACTGGTGGGGTTGGGGGGGCTTTTGATTTTGTCATTTGGGAGTTGTAGTTGTTGGAATTTATAGTTCACCTACAATCAAGGAGCATTCTGAACTCCATCAACGATGGAGTGGCACACAGAACTCCCATGACCAACAGAAAATACAGGAAGGGTTTGTGGGCATTGACCTTGAGTTTGGGAGTTGTAGTTCACCTACATCCAGAGAGCACTGTGGACTCAAACAATGATGGATCTGGACCAAACTTGGCACAAATACTCAATATGCCCAAATGTGAACACTGGTGGAGTTTGGGGAAAATAGACCTTGACATTTGGGAGTTTTAGTTGCTAGGATTCGCAGTTCACCTACAATCAAAAACCATTCTGAACCCTACGAACGACACAATCGGGGCAAACTTCCCACACAGAACCCCCATGACCAACAGAAAATACTTAAGGCCATCGAGTCCAACTCCCTTCATCAGGGCAAGAAAATGTAATCAAAGTCCTCCTGACAAAGAGCCATCAAGCCATAGAGAGAGAGAGATAGATAGATAGATAGATAGATAGATAGGTAGGTAGGTAGGTAGGAGCCATCCAGCCATAGATATAGATAGATATATATGATTCACACACATACAGATATAGTATCATACACTTTAAGGGACCCTTAAAGAAGGACAATGATATGCTGCATGTTCCAGGGTGGGCAACCCAGACACTCTCCACATCAACATTGACAAGGAAACAACAAGAAATACTGCTTACCCACAAGCATAAAGGAATTACATATATTAGAAACCAACACTTTCTCGTTACTTTATTTTCCAGATAAAAAGACTGGGCCACAGCAACGTGTGGCAGGGGACAGCTAATTTTTTATAAACATGGAAGCTTCCATGGAGTGCCAATTGGGGCTCGATGAACCAAGCTTTCCCTATTGCAGCCGGTTCGTCTGTCTCCCTTTGAGGCCTCCTTCCTTTCCTGGCTCACTGACTGATATCCTGACAGCAGTCTCCTCTCCAATATCAGGATCAAGATGGATCACCTAGTGCAGTGTTTCTCAACTTTCCAAATGCCGTGACCCCTTAGTACAGTTCCTCATATTGTGGTGACCCCCAACCATAACATTATTTTCGTTGCTACTCCATAACTGTCATTTTGCTACTGTGATGAATTGCCATGTAAATATCTGTTATGCAGGATGGATTTTCATTCACTGGACCAAATGTGCCCAAATTTGAATTCAGGTGAGGTTGTGGGGGTTGATTTTGTCATTTGGGAGTTGTAGTTGCTGGGATTTAAAGTTAACCTACAATCAAAGATCATTCTGAACTCCACCAAAGATGGAACTGAACCAAACTTGGCACATAGAACTCTGATGACCAACAGAAAATACTGGAAGAGTTTGGTGAGCATTCACCTTGAGTTTTAAGAGTTTTAAGAGTTGTAGTTCACCTATATCCAGAGAGCAATGTGGACTCAAAAAATGATAGATCTGGATCAAACTTGGCACAAACACTCAATGTGCCCAAATGTGAATACTGGTGGAGTTTGGGGGAAAATAGGCTTTGACATTTTGGAGTTGTAGTTGCTGGGATTGATAGTTCGTCTACAATCAAAGAGCATTTTGAACATTACCAATGACAGAATTAGGCTAAACTTTGCACACAGAACCCCATGACCAACAAAAAATACTGTGTTTTCTGATGGTCTTTGCTGACCCCTCTGACACCCCCCTTGCGACTCCCCCAGGGGTCCTGACCCCCAGGTTGAGAAACATAGACCCAATGCAAACTCTTGCCCCAAGACACAAAAACTCTGCTTTGAAATGTGAACACACTCTGGCTAAACCTCATCTCTATGTGGTCACACCACTTCTGCCTTCATTCTCCACTAACTTCTCAAGACTGCTGCAACCCTCATCTAATGACCAATCAAGACCAAACTTAGCACACAGAGCCCCCATGACCTACTCTACATCCTGGTGCTGTTTGGAGGAGGACGGACAATGGATGATAGGACTTGCAGTACCTTCACTCACTTCTTGAAACCACGGAGACAATAAAGACCAAACTTGGCACAGAGAGTCCCCTTGGCCAACTCAACATTCTGGTGAGGTTTGGGGAAGAACAGACTATGGATGATGGGACTTGCAGTACCTTAACTCACTTTCTGAGACCACTGCGAACCTCATCCAATGACTGATCAAGACCAAACTTGGCACACTGAGCCCCCATGAACCACTCTCCATCCTGGTGCAGTTTGGAGGAGGATGGACCACAGATGATGGAACTCACAGTACTTTCACTGAGACCACTGCAAGCCATGTAAATAACTGATAAAGATCAACCTTGATACACAATTCCTTTCTCAAATAACCCGGGCAGCACCGGGTCCCCAAGCTAGAGCTGAAGTTCAAAACACCTGGAGAGCCAAAATTTGCCCAGGCCTGCTCTATATCCAGTTGGCTCTCTCCACGTGACTGCTACAGATTAATGTGGAGGCACCACTTGCAAAGAAGCTTCCTCAGGCGTGATGCTGCTTCGCAAAATTCTCTGTACAGAGGCAGGAGGAGCGTGTGCCCAAATGTGCGCTGCTGTGGTGCATTTGTTCCATCCCAAGTGCGCCCAGGCTCAGTGCCACCCCCCAAAAAAAACCCCTTTGGCAAAAAGCGGCTTCGGAGGAGCTGGAATGGGAGGCCGGAGTGACCCAGTTCATCCGTGCCAAAACCACTCCCCCGGAGAGCACCATCTGCGCCTGCCCTAATTTATTCCATTAGTTACAGATCAATATAAATCATATTAACCGGCGCTAACGTGAGTTATAAAAGCCCGCTGTTCCGCTGTCAAGTTTCTCTCTCTCTTCCATTCAGGAATAATCGACACTCCACGGGCCATTGCTATGGCGTCGGTCTGGGAAAGGTTCCGCAGCTGATAAGGGCAGGTAGAGGGGAAACCCCACCCGATCCTCTTCCAAAGCGAAAGGCAACAGTGTGCAACTCATTGACTTTGCCGCTCTTCGGACAGGATAGCCTTTGGACACATCTAAAGAGAGAACTCTCCCTCCAGACTAATTAAGGACTCCTCTGGGCACCCTCTTCCTCCATAAAACACTGCCTCAGCATCATCCAAAAACAGGGGAATTCCAGACAAGAATCAATCAGGGCTAGCTAACACTTCCCAACAAAGGACCCTCACAGGCAGCAACCAGCCAAGCTTTGAAGCTGCAAGGCCATTAAAATGCTAATCATTTAATGTGGCACAGCTAGTTAGTAGCCAGTTGCATTAAATCACTACTGTCTGAGAGGTCATGAGTTCAAAGCCAGCCTGGGTCAGAATGAGCTTCCGACCATTAATAGTCTAGTTTGCTGTTGACCTATGCAGCCCGAAAGACAGTTGCATCTGTCAAGTAGGAAATTCAGGTACCGCTTTATGCAGGGAGGCTAATTTAACTAATTTACGATGCTATAAAAATCTCCAGCAGTGTGAATCATAGAATTGGAAGAGACCTCATGGGCCATCCACTCCAACCCCATTTTGCCAAGAAGCAGGAATATTGCATTCAAAGCACCCCTGACAGATGGCCATCCAGCCTCTGTTTAAAAGCTTCCAAAGAAGGAGCCTCCACCACATTCCGGGGCAGAGAGTTCCACTGCTGAACGGCTCTCACAGTCAGGAAGTTCTTCCTCATGTTCAGATGGAATCTCCTCTCTTGTAGTTTGAAGCCATTGTTCCGCGTCCTAGTCTCCAAGGAAGCAGAAAACAAGCTTGCTCCCTCCTCCCTGTGGCTTCCTCTCACATATTTATACATGGCTATCATATCTCCTCTCAGCCTTCTCTTCAGGCTAAACATGCCCAGCTCTTTAAGCCGCTCCTCATAGGGCTTGTTCTCCAGACCCTTGATCATTTGAGTTGCCCTCCTCTGGACACATTCCAGCTTGTCAATATCCCCTTTGAATTGTGGTGCCCAGAATGGACACAATATTCCAGAAGTGGTCTAACCAAGGGAGAATAGAGCATGGGGAGCATGACTTCCCTAGATCTAGACACTATGCTTCTATTGATGCAGGCCAAAATCTCATTGGCTTTTTTTGCTGCCACATGACATTGTTGGCTCATGCTTAACTTGTTGTCTACGGGGACTCCAAGATCTTTTTCACACGTACTGCTCTCGAGCCAGGCATTGTCCCCCATTCTGTCTCTATGCAATTCCTTTTTTCTGCCAAAGTGGAGTATCTTGCATTTGTCACTGTTGAACTTCATTTTGTTAGTTTTGGCCATTCATCTCTCTAATCTGTCAAGATCGTTTTGAATCCTGCTCCTGTCCTCTGGAGTCTTGGCTATCCCTCACAATTTGGTGTCATCTGCAAACTTGATGATCCTGCCTTCTAACCCTTCATCTAAGTCATGAATGAAGATCCTGAGCAAGACCGGGCCCAGAACGGAACCCTGTGGATGGCTCTCCGCTCGTCACTTCTTTCCAGGATGAAGAGGAAGCCTTGGGGAGAATCACCCTCTGGGTTTGTCCATTTAACCAATTACAGATCCACCTCACCGTAGTTTTGCCTAGCCCACATTGGACTGGTTTGTTTGCCAGAAGGTCGTGGGGGACCTTGATCCATGGCCCTCATCCCGTCTCCTCTCGGCTTTCTCAACATAGCCAGCTCTTGAAGCTGCTCCACATATGGATTCTTATTTTCATTGCTCCTTTATAACTGTAATTTTGCTGCTGTTATGAATCATAATGTAAATATGTGATATGCAGGATGTGTTTTCATTGTGTGAGGCCTCCCTCGCCTGCCCCATGCCCCTGCCTGCGGGAGAGCGATGCAGGCGAGGAAGGTCTCGCGCAAGGTGGAGGAGCTGACCTGGAAAGCCTGGCTATTTCCCTGGCACGGGCTGGCAGCCATTTTGAGGAGGCGGAGATGGCGTGGCCAACCCAGGCGCCTTCACGACCCCCAAAAATGGCCCAGCGACCCCTCTGGGAGTCGCGACCCCCAGGTGGAGAAACGCTGTTTAAGCCATTGTGATTACACAGCTCCCAGGTGAGCCAAGCTGGGAAATCTGAGCCGAGGCTACCCCCACTCAATGCCTGCTCCCTTTATCCCACCAGTTGCACCGGATGGGGATCTTGGAGCATGAGTGGATCGATCCTTCCCAAGGCATTGCCACATCCCCAGGGAAAGAGGACTGTTCCCCGGCAGATGGGCTCCTCCCAAGCTCTGAGAATAGGAGGAAGCCTCCAGTGGTTGGAGTGAACCCCAGGAGAGAGACAGGAGGGAAATGGAAACCCAAGGTGTGAAGGCTTGAGATGAAGTGTCACTGTTCAATATCAGCACAGCAGGCTTGACACGTCTTACTGGAGAGACTGACAGCAATGGTGTGGTTGCCATTCACATGCAACGAAGGAGGAAGGAGATGGCTTCATCTTTGATTCTGCAGAAATGATATATCTGGGATTCTGTTTGACTTGCACGCTGCCTTAAAAGCTTACAACAGAGAGTGGGATTGCATGATTTTAATACATCACAAGCTAAGAGCAAGCAGAGGTGGGCGGCTATTGGGAGGAGGGACAGCACAGCCTGTAAACTAGGTGCATCAAACCATTACCGAAGGTAGGAAGAGAGGGTGATTGGTCTACAGCTCAAAGCACGCCAATGTTCAGCTCTAAGCCTGAGCACTCCCCTCTCACCACATTAGGTGTTGCTTTGAGGACGTAGTAAAAGCAGATAATCCAACCCACATACGGCAACACAGTAGTTTGGTCCTAGCAGGAGACCAATTCGAAAGGACAGATTCGCCACGGAGCGCTGTAATTGTATTTCCACACAGCAGTCAACCTCTATTGTGTGAGCAGAAGACAGAAGAAACGATTGCCCTACTTCCTCTGAAGCGGCACTCTCCAAAGCCAGGCTTCTCTCCCACGAGAGCTTTCCCTTGCTTTACACAACCCACCTGTGAGCAGGAACCACCATCCTGACCCTAAATCTACGTTTCCTGGCCTTGCGGATGCCACTCCCTGAGTTACGCTCCTGCAGTGTTAAGGCTATTACTCAAAATGGAAGGGAAAGTCTAATACTAACTCAGAGAGAAAATAAATAACTCATACCACAAATGACTGTTGTGAGAATAATTACGTTGTTTACAAGACAGCGTAAAACCCATGAGGTGCATCTTCTGCATGCTTCTCATATCACAAAGATACTCAAGAAACGCATTAAGGGATGCTAACTTTCCCATCATTTTTTTCAAGCTGATGTAGGTGTAGGAAATCTATATAAATAAAAATGTAATGTTCATTTGTGGGATTAAACGAACTGAAAAACCACTGGACGAATTGACACCAAATTTGGACACAAGGCACCTAACAACCCAATGTATGTCCTTCACTCAAAAAAATTGATTTTGTCATTTGGGAGTTGTAGTTGCTGGGATTTATAGTTCACCTACAAACAAAGAGCATTTTGAACCCCACCAATGATGGAATTGAACCAAACTTGACACACAGTTCACCCATGACCAACAGAAAATACTGGGTTTGGTGGGCAGTGTCCTTTGGTTTTGGAGTTGTAGTTCACCTACATCCAGAGGTCACTGTGGTCTCAAACAATGATGGATCTGGACCAAACTCTACACGAATACTTAATATGTCTAAATGTGAACACTGGTGGAGTTTGGTGAAAATAGAATTTTGACATTTGGGGGTTGTAATTGCTGGGATTTATAGTTCACTTACAATCACAGAGCATTCTCACTACCTCTGAGGATGCTTGCCATAGATGCACGCAAAACGTCAGGAGAGAATGCCTCTAGACCATGGCCATACAGCCCAAAAAAACCTACAACAACCCAGTGATTCCAGTCATGAAAGCCTTCGACAATACAAATCACAGAGCATTCTGAACCCCACCAACGACAGAATTGGGCCAAACCTCCCACACAGAACCCCATGTGGGCCACAGCAACGCGTGGCAGGGGACGGCTAGTACAAACATAAAAATGCCTATGTCTTGTGCAGAAATGCAATTAATCTTGCTATTTATATGCATACACACTCATACAAAAGTCAGGAATGCTACGACACGGTGAGCATCCTTTATCTGGAATTCCAAATCCGAAAGACTCCAAAACCTAAAAAATTGAGTGGATGAAACAGTGACATCTTTGCTTTCTCATAGTTCAATGTGCACAAAAAATATTTTTAAAAATAGAGTGCAAAACAACCTTCAGGCTATGTTTATAAGATGTATGTGTACAAATGGATTTCATGTTTGGACTTCGGTCCCACAAAATCATAAAGCTGGAAGAGACCCCAAGGGCCGTCCAGTCTAATCCCCTTCTTTCTGCCAGACAGGAAGACACAATCAAAGCACTCCAGACAGATGTAGCCATGCCGTGAAAACTCCTGAGAAGGAAGGAGACTCCAGCGGACTCTGAGGCACCGTATTCCACTGCTGCAGAGCTCTTACAGTCAGGAAATTATACCTAATATTTAGATAGAATCCTTCTTTTCTGCACTTTGAACCCATTCTTCCATTGTGTCCTAGTCTCCAGAATATCAGAAAACAAGCTTGCCCCTCCTTGAGGTCTCTGAGATATCTCATTATATATTTATATGTATGAACAAGAGCTCCAAAATCCAAAAATATCCAAAACTCAAAATGCTTCAGGGATTTGGGATACGGAATATCAACATGCTACACCAGACATGGGCAAACTTGGGCCCTCCATGTGTTTTGGACTTCAACACCCACAACTTTCTAATAACTCTCATATTGTGACAGACAATGGATCTGTTCACCTAACTCTCTGCTCCATGGGAAGGACAAAGATGGTATATGGAGACTGTCAGTTCTGCTATGGAAAAGCATCATTCCGTACACTTTGGGCTTCTTTCTCAAGGGAAGAGGAAGGAGTGCAATTTGGAGCCATGATACCTTTGCAGGGAGTCAGGGTCTGCTGTATGGAAAACAGATCTGGTTCTTGGCATTGTTCTTAGGGAAAGAAGCTTTGGCGTTATGAAAGTTTTGGAACTGTGTGCTGGCACACTGCAGGGAAGCAAGGCCTGGCCTAATGGGTTCTTCTCCAAGGAGGGAGAAAGGGATATGGTAATATTTGTATGCAGGGTGATGGATGCATGTACATGTCTGAGAATAATAGTAGTTAGTAATACTACCATTATACCTCTGATGCATAGTTGCCATCTGTATCCATGCCCTGCTCACCCCACTAGCTCAATAGATATCTTGAGCAATGATTAAGATATAATATTAATTATGTCATTATGTTTGGTTTACTGGTTTTTCTTTTTCTTTTCCTTCTTTATGTCTTGTGTATATCGTTTATATGCTTATATGTTTTATACTTTAATGCTATGTTGTTTATTTTATTACAATTTGTATTTTATTTTATTGTAATTTCTTGTTTGGGGGAGATGGTGATGGGGTATAAACAAAGTCTATTATTATTATTATTATTATTATTATTATTATTATTTGCCCCAAGGAAATGGGAAATTATTGTTTCCATTCGATGTTTGATGTTTTGCCTTATGTCTGTTATAACAGGCTGTGTTTTTTATTTAATTTTAGTTGTTAAGCTATAATTCATGTTTATATGTTGGGTTGTTTACATTTTATTAGTATGGATGTATTCGGGCATTGAATGTTTGCCTTTTATGTTTGAAATCCGCCCTGAGTCCATTTGGGAAGATAAAGCAGAATATAAAGATTATTATTATTATTATTATTGACACAAAAGCACAGTATGTCACAGCAAACGAAATCTATATGCTGTATTTCGTATCACAAAATCACAAGTCGAACACTTCCCAAGCGTCTCAGACTGTGTGATGTATTTTCAAATGATGTGCGCAGATCCAAGTCAGGTGGCCTTTTGCAGTTGACAGATCGTGATTTTGTCGATGTTTACTGTTTCCAAATGCCAGCTGAGATCTTTTGGCACGGCACCAAGTGTGCCAATGACCACTGGGACCACCTGGACTGGTTTATGCCACAGCATTTGCAGTTCCATTTTGAGGTCTTGATAGCGGCTGAGTTTTTCCTGTTGTTTTTCATCAATGCGGCTGTCACCCAGTATGGCGACATCAATAATCCAGACTTTTTTCTTTTCCACAATCGTGATGTCTGGTGTATTATTATTATTATTATTATTATTATTATTATTATTATTATATTGAATAAAAATGGAATTCCCCTTTGTGTGTCTGTTTGTTTGTTAGCCACTGTAAGTTGTTTTGTGAATCCAGTGTAGTTACATAGAATCTCTATGTCCAAATGATGTTCTGAAAAAGTTCTGACACCTTTTCTCTTCCTGGAAAATTGCAATAAAAGAACCTATGCTTTAAAGTTATTGAAAAGTTATATATAACATATCTACCCCTCCCCCTCGCAACATTTTGAGGGTCCTGCCATTTTGATCACTTAACTGTTTTAAGTGGCGCGCAGCTTTTTCCTCTGACCAATGTATTAAAATGACTTCCAGGGCAAACCTATCTGGGCAGAGGCACCTGGGGCTAACCTTTGGGACTCACCGAATTTCTCCGGCTCCTCTGGGGCGGTCCCTGCAATGCAGCTGCTCTCCAGGCCATAGGAGGGATCCACTTTCCCAGAGATCCTGGCTGCCTCCTGGACTTTCTTGACATGGGCCTCCACCAGCTCCAGCGGCACCTCTTCTCGCACCCGGGAAAACTCCTCTGCCAAGGAAGAAAAGGTTGCACGTTGAGTGGCCGATATTGGCAAAGGTGAACAACAAAACAAAATCTTAAATATGGTTTTGCCATAATTGGCCTGATTGAAGTTGTGCTACGGCTGCTACTGTTTACCGAAAATCTGTTTAGCAACGGAGTGGTGAGTCAGCAGGTGAAGGCAGCTGGCAGCAGGTTAGAAGAGTTAATCTCAGGCATTAAAGGAAGAGGAGAACAAAGGGAGGTGCGGAACGACAGGGTTGAGGGGGGAGAGGCAGAGAACCCCCAAATTAATGACCAGAAGCAACGGGGAAGCACTGCGAGAGCAAACATCAAGAGGGAAAGCATAAAAGGGGGATAATTTTAGCGCCGGCATTTGGAGCCGAGCAGGGAAGAAGGCAAGCCGAACGGCTTTGGGGGGAAGGATGCTCTGACTGACAAAGACGTCGGAGAGGAAGCCTCATCTCCAAGTTGTCCTCCTCCCGATTAAGTCGTTACAAAAAACGACATCTATTTCTGATCTCCTTCCAGCACCGGTGTGCACGTTGCCATTGTAGAGGCATTAATAACACAAGGATGGCTTTATTCACCAATCTCCTGTTGAAGGATCTTGGGAAATGCTTCATAAAATCCGAACCAGGACCGGAAGCTGACAGAGGAACTTGAAGGATTCATAACAGGGGAATGAGGGCTTTTTGAAGTTATTTGCTGAACGACCATGCTGGCAAATTAACGCTTGGCTCTGGAGGCAGCGCCTGGCTCAGGCAGCGCTTTGCAAACGTTAGCCAATTAAAGCGGAATGATGGAAAGCAAGAGGCAGGAAGGCAGGCTTGGAATGGCTTCTCCAAAAGGGCCAGAGTGCTTAAGCCTCCCAAAGAGTGCTCAGCTAATTCCCATCTAGGTCCTTTCCATGATGGAGGGACGGGTGGGTTCCCCCCCAAATCCTCAGCCTAAGCCTTTGCTCCCATCCATGACATTAAGACCTTCTCAGACAAGATTGCCGGAGGGAAAAGAAGGCAACGATGGCGCACCTAAAGCGGCTTTGGCGGCAGCCGAGGCCACGCGGGGGTCCACCACAGAGGCCAGGAAGGCTACGGTGCTCATCACCGGGTTCCCCGACTGGCTGAAAGGCACCGGCTGGTAGGCCAAGGGCCCCAGGGAGGCGTCCGAGTTCTCCAGGTAGGGGTCCTCGATGGGCAGGCGCAGGAAGTGAAGGATGCACTCGTCCTGGGTGCGGCTGCCCACGTGCTCCGAAACCTTGTTCCAGTCGTCTTTGTACATCTCCAGGGCCTGCAAGACAGAAGGGAAGGTGGCTTTTCACAAAGACACACACACAATGACACATGCAAACGGTTCAACCTGTTCAAAAACTGGTAGCTCTGAAAGAGAGTCTCATGAGAGCAGCAACTGAATGCTTGTCAAAAGCAATCTTCAGGCTTGTGCAGCAAGTGTCTGCGGACTAAAAACACCAGTTTCCTCTTTAAAATGCTAATTTAATATATATATTTAAAAAGTATGGAAAAGAATAGCTCATCTACAGAAAGAGAATACAATTCAGGAGCCGAGAAATCGTCACAGCCATAGATATTCCAGAAAGAAGAACGGCAGGCCATCAAAACAGAAGCAGCTGGCAAGGAAGCCACAGGTTTTGAAATAACAGCCTCTGACCAAGGCAACGCACATTCTGGGTATACGTGTGACAGCTTGAGTCAACAGTATAGAAGAGAAAAGGGAACCATTCTTCCACAAAGGAAGCCGTCCAACTAATAAGCCAAGACACAGGAGGCATGCATTTTTGGAGTTCGGCTCTTCCCAGGTGTGGCTTTTGCCCAATGCCATTCTTTCCTATGAGGCATGTATTTATGTCAGAGAAGGAGACAAAAAAATGTGTGGCAGAGGAGCTGAGAGGATAATGCCACCACCTCTGATTCTTTCCTCCTTCCCTGATGCAATGTCTAAAAAAGCCCATGCAATTCCAGGCTGGATCCATAATATCTGCATCCAGATTCACTCTATTCTGCTTTGGCTCCTGGACCTCACCTGGCACCAGGGTTCCCGTTCTGGGCTCTGCAGCTCAAGGAGGACAGTGAGAAGCCAGATTTGTGTCCAGAGGACTTTGTGCTTTTCCTGCATGGCAGGGAGTTGGACTTGTATGTGAATTTGTGTCCCGGCATTGAATGTTTGCCGTGTATATGCTGTGCTCTGCCCTGAGTGCCCTTCGGGGTGAGAAGGGCGGAATATAAATGTTTTAGGTAAATAAATAAACTGGATGGCCCATGTGGTCTCTTCCAACACTATAATTCTACTAGCTGTACCTGCCACACATTGCTGTGGCCAGCCTTCCCTCCCTCTTTCCTTCATAGAATCATAGAATCCAAGAGTTGGAAGAGAACTCATGGGCCATCCAGTCCAACCCCATTCTGCCAAGAAGCAGGAATATTGCATTCAAATCACCCCTGACAGATGGCCATCCAGCCTCTGTTTAAAAGTTTCCAAAGAAGGAGCCTCCACCACACTCCGGGGCAGAGAGTTCCACTGCTGAACGGCTCTCACAGTCAGGAAGTTCTTCCTCATGTTCAGATGGAATCTCCTCTCTTGTAGTTTGGAGAGGTTTGTAGTTTCCTTCCTTCCTTCCCTTTTTTCTTTCTTTCTCTCAAGTCCAATCGCATCTGCGAAAGGGGTGGGACTGAGAACAGGGCATCTCCAGACGATCTTAAGCGCCTAGATCAGTGGTTCTTAACCTGGGGTCCCCAGATGTTTTTGGCCTTCAACTCCCAGAAATCCTAACAGCTGGTAAACTGGTTGGGATTTCTGGGAGTTGTTAGCCAAAAACATCTGGGGACCCCAGGTTGAGAACCACAGGCCTAGATGGTTCATAGGGAGAGATACATTCGGGCAGGTAAATTGGGCCGGAACCGTTTATGGGTGAGGGTTTGTTGCCCAAACTCTTCTGAATCTCTCTTCCTCAAATCTGGGGCACCTTTCTCTAAAATCATAGCATCAAATCTGAGACAGCTGTGCTTTGTTTAGGATAAGGAAGGAATGAAGATCTCGCAACCAATCCTAATTAGTTTGGCTGAAGAGCCAGTCAAACTGAAATGCAATGCAGAAAAAGTCAAACTGATGGAGAGTGGAGTTGAAAACTGAAATGCTTCCATCGTCAACATTAGTCAAATGGAAGAAATAAAAGCCAATGCAAGGTAACCGGAGGCGCTTCTTTCTTTGCTGGTTTATAACAGGCGACCTGTCTGGCTGAAGGATCTGTCCCGGCTGGTTTATTCCTCCTCCCAAATCTGGAATGACTGCATTTAAAATCTGTCATCAGGCTCAATGCCTGCATCTGTGAAGAAGGTACAACGAGGCAGCGAGGAACAATCTCTGGCCCAGTTCTTGTGGGTTTTTTCGGGCTATATGGCCATGTTCTACAGGCATTTCTCCTGACGTTTCGCCTGCATCTATGGCAAGCATCCTCAGAGGTGAGGTGCCATTTATCCTCTGAGGATGCTTGCCATAGATGCAGGTGAAACGTCAGGAGAAATGTCTCTAGAACATGACCATATAGCCCGAAAAAACCCACAAGAACTGAGTGATTCCGGCCATGAAAGCCTACGACAATACAATCTCTGGCCCTTCTCAGGGGTTCTAATACCCATGTATTGTTGAAGGGTTTCATGGCCAGAATCACTGGGTTGTTGTAGGTTTTTTCGGGCTATATTGGCCATGTTCTAGAGGCATTCTCTCCTGACGTTTCGCCTGCATCTATGGCAAGCATCCTAAGAGGATGCTTGCCATAGATGCGGGTGAAACGTCAGGAGGGAATGCCTCTAGAACATGGCCATATAGCCCGAAAAAACCTACAACAACCCTATAATAGCCATGCTACATACACAAGAGGATCAGGCACAAACAGAGACCCTTTTTACTGTCTTATCTGGCTGTTCAAAACATAATATGAAAAGGGGGAAAATCAACTGAGGACGGAGTGCTCAACTGCTGCAAGGTTGAATGGAAATTGGAAAAATAGTCCTTTGTAGACTTGCAGCAATTTCCCTGTTAGTGTTGGGACTACAATTATTCTCAGCATAGCTATGCTACAACGGGGATTCTGGGATTGATAGTGCAAAAAAGCTTAGATCAAGCTCAGTAATTTCTTCTCTATGCCATTCCCCCTAAATGAAACACTCCTCTTGTCGCCTCTTTTCAAATACAGGAGCTCAAGGGCAGCGGATGCCTCTGGGTTGCTAATCAGCCGGGTTCTCGTATCTTCCTGGAAATCACTGCTCTACACCATTCGCATGCTCTTAACAACAATGATTCCATAATACACAAGGCTTTCAGCACCTTGTCTTATCAATACGAATGCTTAAACGACCAGACACTGTCTGCGGCGCTAAAGACTATTATTCCTTGTGTTATGTTCCTGTGCTGATGCTCAAGGGAGCCTGAGTCCCTTGTCGGCTTATTCTCCATACCACTCTCTCCTTGCAAGGACAGCATTTCCACTCCTTATCCTGGAAGAGACAATTCAAATTCTCTTCTTGCCTTCTACGCTTCTGTTATGGGAGAATTTTGAATGCAAGCCCCTCTCCCCATGGCACATCAATGCATCCATGTCATGAGCCAAGATTGGGGCATCAAAACAAACCTATCCAGAGTGCCACAAAGATTGTGTGGTCCCAACAAATAATTCATACGCTGTAGACCCAGAGCACAGTGGATGCCACGACTGTAAATGAAATTATAATCTGACTCCAGCTCAGGAAGAATGAGAAAGGTAGTGAGCAACACAGGCATTGAAACACAATGAACCTGGCTGTGCCTTTGTGGCTTTTACTTTACTGGGTTGGAGGTTTAGCACAGCTGGTTAATCACCAGCAATTATAAGATCTAATGTTCAGATGGAATCTCAGTTCTTGTTGTTTGAAGCCATTGTTTCGCGTCCTAGTCTCCAGGGAAGCAGAAAACAAGCTTGCTCCTTCATCCCTGTGACTTCCTCTCACATATTTATACATGGCTATCATATCTCCTCTCAGCCTTCTCTTCTTCAGGCTAAACATGCCCAGCTCCTTAAGCCGCTCCTCATAGGGCTTGTTCTCCAGACCCTTGATCATTTGAGTCACCCTCCTCTGGACACATTCCAGCTTGTCAATCTCTCTTGAATTGTGGTGCCAAGAATTGGACACAATATCCCAGGTGTGGTCTAACCAAAGACGTATAGAGCATGGGAAGCATGACTTCCCTGGATCTAGACACTATGCTCCTCTTGATACAGGCTAAAATCTCATTGGCTTTTTTTACTGCTGCATCACATTGTTGGCTCATGTTTAACTTGTCCATGAGGACTCCAAGATCTTTTTCACATGTACTGCTCTCGAGCCAGGCCTCATCCCCCATTCTGTCTCTTTGCATTTAGTTTTTCCTGCCAAAGTCTTATCAGTCTTATACTTCTGTATGCAATGCTTTTGACACGAAACAGATAAATAAATCATCATCCCAGGTTAAATGAAATATCTTTTGGGGGCCTATTTCCCTTGCTTATTGTGTTCTGTTTGTCCTTCATGCCTTCTTCTTCCTCACTCTCCCCATACATAGGAGATGCCAGACGGTTTGGACTCTCTTCCCCCAGGTTCCAATTATTATCTCCCTACATCTCCCTCCTGGAAGAAGAGCTGTTTATCATCTGAGGGGAAGGAAAATACGGAACCCCTGCCGGATGTCTTTCCAAAACGGGAGGGTCATTTGCTTGCCCGGCGGGAGACAGGCTGGTCCGCAAAGGAGCTGGACGAGGGCAAACCAAGGCCGTCTCCTCCTGACAGTGAAGGCAATTGGGTTTAGACAGAGAAGCACAGCGCCGGCTTTGCAGCCAAGAAGGAAGCAGACGGAGCTGTCAGAAATAATTGGCTACAGTTTTTCCTCCCAATATTATTTCACTCATTTCCCCCCTCACTGTTACGGCGTTACTACCGTTTTACTCCTTCATCAATTGGTTCTTCCAATTTTCCTGTAAGGCTGCTTTGAGACTCCCCCCCCCCCCCCCGCAAAAAAAATGTGGAATAGAAATGTCTTCCTTGAAAAAGTGAACAGCTCACTCAAAACAGTCTGGCAAAGGAAACACGGGGCTGGTTCAAACCGCAGAGTCAGCCAGCACCTCCGCACTTGGATTATAGGCAGATCTTGGAAGGCTTTGGTGTTGAAGCAATAGAAGGGAAATGTGGGCCGCTCAGAGGAAACCGCACAGCTGGTGTTTACTGGTCGTCTGGGCCAGAAGAATGGGAAATGCAGAATGGTCGTAATGCCGCAAATGGGCCTCTGGAAGCCGTAAACTTCCAAAAGGGCTATTCCAAGGCATTGAAAGGCTACTTTTATTTATCGTGTCAGGAGCAAGCAGACCAAACAGTTGTATAGCATTTTTTAACAAACAAACATGTCCTCTGACCAGTAGCTGGCCCCTTGGAGTGCCTCTGGTGTTGCTGCAAGGAGGTCCTCCCTTGTGCATGTAGCAGGACTCAGGTTGCATTGCAGCAGGTGGTCAGTGGTTTGCTCTTCTCCACACTCACATGTTGTAGACTCCACTTTCTAACCCCATTTATTAAAGTTGGCCAGATTTTGTTCATTTGGCCACATGCTTGTGGATTTCAATGGCTTCTCTGTGTAGTCTGACAAGGTGGTTGTCAGAGAGATCCAGTATTTCTGTGTTCTCAAATAATATGCTGTGTCCAGGATGGTTCATCAGGTGCTCTGCTATGGCTGACTTTTCTGGTTGAAGTAGTCTGCAGTGCCTTTCAAGTTCCTTGGGCAATGCTGCTGCGTTTGGTGGTCCCTCTGTAGACTTGTCCACAGCTGCATGGTACACGGTAGACTCCATCAGAAGTGAGGGGATCCCTCTTGTCCTTTGCTGGACATAGCATTTGTTGGATTTTCTTGGTGGGTCTGTAGGTGGTTTGTATGTTGTGTTTCCTCATCAGCTTCCCTCTGCGGTCAGTGGTTCCCTTGATGCATGGCAAGAACACTTTCCCTCTGGGTGGGTCTTTGTCTTGACTCTCGTGGCTTATTCTCGGTCTTGCAGCTCTTCTTGGCATTGTTTGTTTTACAAAGTTTGGTAATATCAGCTTGGTAATGTAGAACGCTATTTACAGTATTAGAAAAAAACCTGGTTTTCCTTTTGTTTTTATGAATGCTCCCATTAGAAAATGCATAAGGATGTAGGTGAACTACATTTTCCATAATTGTGGGTCAATCCTTCCCAAACCCTGCCATTATTCAAAGTTGGCCATGTTGGGTCTGTGTGCCCAGTCTGGTCCAGATCGGATACCAGCTGGGTTCAGTGATCTCTGGTTAAGGGTGAACTACAACTCCCAGATTCCCAAATCAATCACCCACAAACCCAGCCAGTATTCAGTTCCTCATGTTGGTTCTGTGTGCCAAATTTGGTCCAGATACGTTGTTGGCTGGGTTCAGTGTTCTCTGGATAAGGGTGAACTACAACGTCAATACCCCCAGACCTGATCATGAGGGTTCTGCATGCCAAATGTGGCCCAGGTCCATTATGGGAAGGGGTCCCAGGGTGCAGGGTGAACTACAACTTCCATCCTGTTGATTCAGTCCCTCAAACCCCTCCAGTCTGTTCAGTTGTATTTACTCATCAGCTTCCCTCTGCGGCCAGCGGTTCCCTTGATGTATGGCAAGAACACTTTTCCTCTGGGTGGATCTTCGTCTTGACTCTCGTGGCATACCAAGGAAGGTTCTGCCACAGAATCCCTTTATCACCTGCAGCCCTTACCCCAGAAACAGCTCCACTGCAGCCAGTGTTGATATCTTCTCAGAATCGGGGAAAGACGCGTGTGTTGTTGGCTGCCCACACATCTCAGCAAGTTTTACTGCTGGTTTTACTGCCATCTGTACAGCTCTGCTGGATTTTATTGATTTTTACAGCTGCTGCGACTGTGCTTTTAATGTGGTGCCTGCATTGTATTTCTCCGTTTATTTGTACACCACACTGATTTCCACTAGAAGGTGGCCTATAAATCCATTAAATAATCTCCCATATACATTTCGGGGGGTCTGGGACCAGAACCCCTCCCTCCCGAGGCCGGAGGGAATACAGAGTCCTCTATAAAACACAGTGTAACAGAGGCATCGCTGGAACCGTACAGCACCATGACAACATTTATCCCTTTCAGAACCATCTCTGAAGTCTGAAAACACATTTCACAGATAATTCTGCAAAACGTCATAGTCGATAAGCAAGTTTTAAGGCTGCTTTCCAGCTCTTATCAGATCTGGCTTGGCCCCACAGACAGCCATTACTGAGGGTCACCATTGATCCCCTATTTCCTGTGATACTCAAGTGGTATTAAATTGGCAAGGCAACCTATTAGTATATGCAAAGTACCATACATACTCGAGTATAAGCCGACCCAAATATACAACAAGGAACCTAATTTTGGCACAAAAAAATTGGAAAATGTATTGACTCGAGTCTAAGGCAAGGGTGGGAAATGTGGCGCAGTGGGTTAAAGCACTGAGCTGCTGAGCTTATTGATCGAAAGGTCGCAGGTTCGATTCCGGGGAGCGGCGTGAGCTTCCGCTGTCAGCCCTAGCTTCTGCCAAAACATAACATAACTCAAAAACCACTGGATGAATTGCTGCCAAATTTGGCCACAAGGCACCTATTAACCCAAGGAGTGACCATCACTCAAAAAATTGATTTTGTCATTTGGGAGTTGTAGTTGCTGGGATTTATAGTTCATCTACAATCAAAGAGCATTCTGAACTCCACCAATGATGGAATTGGGCCAAACTTAGCACACAGGGCTCCCATGACCAACAGAACACACTGGAATGGTTTGGTGGACATTGACCTTGAGTTTGGGAGTTGTAGTTTCACCTACATCCAGAGAGCACTGTGGATTCAAACAATGACAGATCTGGACCAAACTTGGCACGAATATTCCATATGCCCAAATATGAACACAGATGGAGTTTAAGGGAAATAGACCTTGACATTTGGGAGTTGTAGTTGCTGGGATTTATAGTTCACCTACAATCAAAGAGCATTCTGAACTCCACCAATGATGGAATACAACCAAACATGGCATACAGGACTTCCATGACCAACAGAATACACTGCCCTTCCTTCTGCTGCATACAAGCACTGACTTTTATTATGTACATAGATTTGCCTGCCATTCACAGACATCTTAGGAAGAGGGTTCCACACACTCTGAAGCATCTGTACCAGGAAATATGACGCAACGCTGGATCTGTGGGCACTCATCCTTAGTATGAATTAACCCGCCTTTCTAAAATGAACCCGGATAGGTATGTTAGAATGTCAGAAACAGCGACAACTGCCATTGCAAATGTTTGCAACTTTCTCTCACACCTTCTGGGATTGCAAGAAAGCTGTGAACGTCACCAGAAGCACACCAGGGTTCACCTTGGCAGGCGCAAGGATTTTTGCAAAACGTGCCAACGCGATTTTGTTTGCTCCGTGACTTGTTTTCCACAGCAAACACGGACAGAGCGGGTGCATGACTGAGATCTCCCGACACGTACAGAAACATTTGGGATCCCGCAGCTGCAGAAGCAAAAGATGCGACGCGAGGAGCGCAATTAGGAAGCTTTCATTCAGCCGCTCTTGGCAGCCATACAAACAAGGGCTCCCCTTCACTCTATTCAATCCAGACACAATCTGCTCTGATTTCCCCTCTCTCCCATCTCCCAGCATTCCTCTTACCTCAAGCAGTAGCAGGGTCTCTTGCTCTGTCCATTCTCTCCCAGCGCTGGCACTTTTGCTCTGGAAGAAAAGCAAGGGAAAAACAATTTACTCTGAGGGAGACCACTCTTCCCAAGAGGGACAACTTGTGGATCTTCCCATTCTGATTGAGTAGACGATGTCTCGCGTGGAGCTGTCCATCTTAGAGGTGAAACAGGCAAAATAAACCCAGGGACGAGCCAAGCGTTCTTTTCTAACTACCACTGTACGTGGAGCAGCAAAACTTTTGGGTTCATTCATCCCTGAAGCTGGAAACTTCTTCTTGGAGTCAAGATTGGCTTAGTTAGGTATCCCATCAAAGACTGGCTTAAGAATGTCTAAGCTTAACATAAAACTGTACAAAGGAATAAGAGATCAACCAAGACGATTTCTAAACAAACTCATCATGTCTAACCACCTCTCAACAAAAGTTTGCTCCAGGCACTGTCAGGCCATTATATGCTAATCAAGGTGGTCAGTTGAAACATTCACACTTAGCTCCAGCAGACAAGAGTCCTTTGTCTCACCCTGGTCATTCCACAGATATATAAACCCCTAGTTCCAACAGACCTCACTACCTCTGAGGATGCTTGCCATAGATGCAGGCGAAACATCAGGAGAGAATGCCTCTAGACCATGGCCATATAGCCCGAAAAAAACTACGACAACCCAGTGATTCCGGCCATGAAAGCCTTCGACAATACATTAAACTCATCATGGTGTGATCCACTTTCAAGAGACCCCATAGACCCAAAGGCAAGTTGCAAGACTGCAAGGCATGAAAGAAAATAACAAATCATAGAATCAAAGAGTTGGAAGAGACCTCCTGGCCCATCCAGTCCAACGTTAGGGTTTCTGGAGGTAGATTCTCAAGTAACTCCATCCAGTCCAACCCCATTCTGCCAAGAAGCAGGAATATTGCATTCAAAGCACCCCTGACAGATGGCCACCCAGCCTCTGTTTAAAAGCTTCCAAAGAAGGAACCTCCACCACACTCCGGGGCACAGAGTTCCACTGCTGAACAGCTCTCACAGTTCAGATGGAGTCTCCTTTCTTGTAGTTTGAAGCCATTGTTCCATTGCGTCCTAGTCTCCAGGGAAGCAGAAAACAAGCTTGCTCCCTCCTCCCTGTGGCTTCCTCTCACATATTTATACATGGCTATCATATCTCCTCTCAGCCTTCTCTTCTTCAGGCTAAACATGCCCAGCTCCTTAAGCCGCTCCTCATAGGCTTGTTCTCCAGACCCTTGATCAGTTGAGTCGCCCTCCTCTGGACACATTCCAGCTTGTCAATATCTCTCTTGAATTGTGGTGCCCAGAATTGGACACAATATTCCAGGTGTGGTCTAACCAAAGCAGAATAGAGGGGTAGCATGACTTCCCTAGATCTAGACACTAGGCTCCTCTTGATGCAGGCCAAAATCCCATTGGCTTTTTTTGCCGCCACATCACATTGTTGGCTCATGTTTAGCTTGTTGTCCACAAGGACTCGAAGATCTTTTTCACAAGTACTGCTCTGATGTAAGAAAGCCTTGGGCTGCTCTGAGTTTTCCAGGCTGTATGGCACTGTTCCAGAAGCATTCTCTCCTGATCTTTCACCCACACATATGGCAGCCATCCTCAGAGGTTGAGAGGTCTGTAGGAAACTAGACAAGTGGGTGTTTATATATCTGTGGAATAATGTCCAGGGTGGGAGAAAGACCTCTTGTCTGTTTGAGATACGTGTGAACGTTGCAATTGGCCAGCTTAATTAGCATTGAATAGCCATGCAACTTAAAAGCATGGCTGCTTCCTGCCTGGGGGGAATCCGTTGTTGGGAAGTTTTAGCTGGCCCTGTTTCATTGTTTTATTTACTGTCCTAATTTTAGAGTTTTAAATACTGGTAGTAATACTTGTGTTCCTTTTCATGGTTTCCTCCTTTCTGTTGAAATTGTCCACATGCTTCTTGTGGATTTCAATGGCTTCTCTGTGTAGTCCGACATGGTGGTTGTGAGAGTGGTCCAGCATTTCTGTGTTCTCAAATAATATTTGTGTTATATTATTTGAGATAATACGCTGAGTAATATTATTATTATTACCTTAAATTAGGACAGTAAATAAAGAGCAACGCTATGAAAACAGGGGAATTCCAGACATGAAACAATCACGGCCAGCTAACACCTCCCAACAAAGGATTCTCCCAGGCAGGAATCATCCAGGTCTTGAAGCTGCAAGCCTTTGCAATGCTAATCAAGGTGATTAATTGTAAAATTCACACTTGCCTCCAACAGACAAGAGTTTTTATGTCATCCTGGACATTATTCCACAGATATGTAAACGCCACTTACCTAGTGGGGTTTATATATCGAGGGAAGGCTATTTGAATTTTTAAAACATATTTTGAAGTATAAAAACAAAAGAAAATCACCAAAGAATGACAATTTATGTGTACATTTTCTATTTCTGATGCAGAAACAGCCTGCTCCCCTCCTATGACCCAGTTTCCTTGGTGGCTCCTGGAATTGAGAGATTTGAGCCATTTTGCCTCACCTTTGCCAATGTTTTCTTGGAGTAGATGTCTGTACGAAGTCCAAAGTTCTGCAAGTCAGTAGGTTTCTCCTTGTTCTTCTCAGGAAAATTCAACATCTGCTGGGAGGCTGGGATCTATAGGAAGAGATGCGGAACTGATCAGAAGAGGCAGGAAGACATGGAAGCACCAGGCACAGCGAGGCAAGAGGCTCAGCTTTCGGAAAACACAGGACGTAAATAAAGGAATGCTAATGTAACTTTCAAAGCAGGAAAAAGCAATGGAGAAGCCCTTTCTCTAGGAACACATTCTTCCCTCTGTCTACAGTAGGATGGACAATTGCACAATCATCACCCCCAACACTGCCAGAAAGAATAGAGAGTTTCATCTATGCTGATGATCGTGCCATCACTGCTCAAGCAGGGAGCTTTGAGTTGGTTGAACAGAAGCTTTCTGAAGATCTAGGTGCTCTTACTGCCTATTACAGGGAAAACCAGCTGATCCCTAACCCATCTAAAACACAGACATGTGCTTTTCACCTCAAGAACAGATAAGCAGCCCAAGCTCTGAGAATTATTACCTGGGAAGGAATCCCACTGGAGCATTGCAGCGCACCCACATACCTGGGAGTCACTCTGGACCGTGCTCTGACCTACAAGAAGCACTGCCTGAACATCAAGCAAAAAGTGGGCGCTAGAAACAATATCATACGAAAGCTGACTGGCACAACCTGGGGATCACAACCAGACATAGTGAAGACATCTGCTCTTGCGCTATGCTACTCTGCTGCTGAATATGCATGCCCAGTGTGGAACACAACTCACCACGCCAAAACAGTGGGTGTGGCTCTTAATGAGACATGCCGCATTATCACGGGGTGTCTGTGCCCTAAACCACTGGAGAAATTACACTGTTTAGCCGGTATTGCACCACCTGACATCCGCCGGGAAGTAGCAGCCAATAGTGAAAGGACCAAGGCAGAGACATCTCCAGCCCATCCCCTGTTTGGGTATCAGCCAGCATGCCAACGACTTAAATCAAGAAATAGTTTTCTAAGATCTACAGAGACACTCGCTGGAACACCTCAGCAAGCGAAAGTCCAAAAGTGGCAGGCTCAAACCAGAACTTCAATCCATGGCTGATACCAAATGAGAGACTCCCCCCTGGGCACATAGAAAACTGGGCAACTTGGAAGGCGCTGAACAGACTGCGCTTTGGCACCACGAGATGCAGAGCTAACCTTCAGAAATGGAGCCACAAAGTGGAATCCACGATATGCGAGTGTGGAGAAGAGCAAACCACTGACCACCTGCTGCAATGCACCCTGAGCCCTGCCACATGATGCACCATGGAGGACCTTCTTACTGGTCAAAGGACATTTAATCAACTACCAAACCTGCAAACTTTGTGTTTTGTTTGTTTGTTAAAAATGCAATACAACTGTTTGGTTTGCTCCTGGCACGATAAACAAACCCCCACTTTTCACTACAACTCCCATTAGGTCTGGTCATTATATTAACTGGCAGGGGATAACAGGAATTGTGTTCTGCAAACATCTGGTTGGCCACAGCTGCTCAGGAATTGTTTGAGATTACAAATGCTGAACGTCTACAGAAACACCTCATCAGACAGACTTAGTCACACGAAGCAGCAAAGGAACAGAATATTAATTCATGTGAGGCAGGGATCCAAGTCACAGGCAACGGATAAACACATTTAGAAGAACTTCAAAGGGCCAAACTAGACGTACCTCTCAAAAGTTACTTAAAATAAAATAGTCAGCAAAATTTCAGGGATCAAAGGTTACATGGGGAAAAAAATCAGAAGAGATGGAGGCGGACTGGCTTCCCAAGGTCTCAGTCTGTGAGAAGGCTTCAGTGTGAGATAGGCCTTAGTCTGCGAGAAACTTTGGTGAGAGAAGCCCCAGGTTAAAGGTGAGAGAAGCCCCAAGTTAAAGGCCTCGTGTGTAAAGCTGTGTGTAAAGCTCCTGTGTGAAGTTCGGTGTGAGAGGAAGCTCTGTGAGAGCAAAGCTAGAAGCCGTTTATCTGCATGAGAAAGAAGCCCAGTGTGGAAGCAAAGAAGGAAGTACAAAGAACTTTGTTTGTGTTATGGAAACCTTGTTGTAAATAGTGCAACCGTATTATTTTACTACAAAGCAAAGCCTCTTATGGAAGAGAGAACATTGGGCTGTGTGTTTTTGTCATTTTTATCACTTTGGGCTACTGGTGCTGAGTCACACTTCTGCTAATAAGTTACTCTGCTGTACATTTATGGGGAGGGTCTTTTGCTAATAAGCCCATTTGCCCAACAGGCCATTCCACAGGTGATGTGCTGCTCCAGAGAAAACCCTGCCATGGCGTCATGCCAACTGAGTCTCATAGGATGATGGAACATGCAGCAGCGCCTCAGTTGAGGATCCTAAGTTCTAGGCAGCTTCATATGGGAGGCCTTAACCTTTTCGGATATCCTGCCCCAAGGCTTTGTAGGTTCAAACCAGCAACCTGAACATTGAGGTGGAAGTGCCCAAATCACTCAGCATGGGATGTGCACGGGGTAGTGACAGCGGGAAGCCTCTTACCTGAGGTGTGCGCAGATGCAGCGGCATGAGCCCTGAGGGAGTGTCCGCCAAGACGTTGAAGTGTGGGGTGGGAGGGGGGCCCATGGCCATGGGGCGGCTTTCTGGGTCCACCTGGTAATTAATGAGCCCCCACTGCTCCAGAAAGGCATGCACCCTAGGAAGACAAGGGGGGGGGGGGGGGAAGCCACGTGAAGAGTCAGCCTAACAGGCAGGAAGTGTTCATTAATGGCAAGTACACGGCCCTATGGATCTAGAGAGAGTCTTTGGTCCCTCCTGCAATTAAGGTGGCAATAATGACATTTTGCCCACTCAGTCTAATCGTTACCTTCCTGACAGAGCGGTACCTATTGATCTACTCACATTTGCATGTTTTTGAACTGCTAGGTTGGCAGAATGCGTGACTGTATCGCTGTCTATGAACCCACACGCTCACTACGGTCATCTGGAGAGGCCCTGCTCGTGATCCTGCCCGCGTCGCAAGAGCGCTTGGTGGGGACATGAGACAGGGCCTTTTCTGTGGTGGCCCCCCGACTCTGGAACGCCCTCCCAAAAGATCTTAGACAAGCCCCTACGCTGGCAGTCTTCAGGAAGGAATTGAAAACCTGGCTGTTTCGATGTGCCTTTTCAGATTAGGAACCTCCAGTACCAAATCCTAGAAGCACCTTAGTAGAACCAAGATCACTGCACACTATACACCGCACTTATATTTAACCCCACATCCCTCCTGCCACATCAGCACTTTTAACCCTGTACCCCTATTCCGCCCGGCGCAGTTTTAATAGTGTTTTGTTGTATTGTCACTGTTATTGTTTTCCTGCTTAACTGTTTTTAATTTGCTTGGTTATTGTATTGTTGTATTGTGTTTTTTGAGGCTTCGGCCTGTGTAAGCCGCATCGAATCCCTCGGGAGATGCTAGCGGGGTACAAATAATAATAATAATAATAATAATAATAATAATCTAATAGAGTCTGAGTTCTATACATTCCCAGATCTGATCACATGGTCTGCAGCCCCTCCCACATCCAATACACACATATGAAATACAGAGAGCAATCTGAATTATATATATAACAAATAACTAGCGGAGGCTTGAAGAAGGTTGCTATTGTCAACAATCTCTGGGCATGAATACTTCAAACTTGTGCTCTATATACTTGTCTGAGAGTCCATCCCTCAGTGGACTCAATATCTAAAAAATGCACCTTGAAAGCATCTGACCCATTGTAAGCTGAGCCTGAGTCCTAGTGTGTACCTTTTGAAAATGGTAGCACGGAGAAAGAAGGAACTGCCCCATTCCTTCTTTTTTCTGTGCCTCCCACCCCCTAAATACTCCCATTTGTGATGTTGTGGCATAGAAACAGGTAAGGGAGAGAAGGTTCTTCCTTTACAAGGCTGCAAGCCATACCTCATGACGGCGCAAACATCTCCGGTCAAGTTCCTCCTGCAGGCCGTGCTGGTCAGGTACTCCTGAGGGTTCAGGCGATAGGTATCGATCATGAAATTGCGGTAGGCCAAGTATCTGGAAAGAAAACCCCAAACCGTGAGGAAGACAGCTTCAACACCATGTGTGTTGCTTGAGGAGCACATCTCATCCAGGCAAGGCCTTCTCAGAATGCCACAGACCTCCTCCTCCTCCTCTTCACTCAACACCAATTTGTTACTTCCCTTCACCATAAGCACTTGACCTCCAATGATAGTGACAGGCATGCTGATTTTGCCTGCTCTGGTTCGCCGGAGCATGAAATAGAAGCCAAGTCACACTTTTTGAGCACAAAAGCTGACTCTTCCCTCAGAAAGGGAAACCATCAGAACAACTCGTTCCCTTCAACCTGAACATAGAGTTCCACCAAAGTGGGCAAGAGTTGGAAGTTCATTTCTATAGACCCTCCAGAAAAAGAAACCTAGGCAGGTATCATAAGCTGGCACTGGACTCACAGACCAGCACGGATCCATGAACCAATGCTTCGATCAAGGAGGTCCCCTAAATGTTGTTAGCAAACACATTTTCGCTTGGTGCTGTAATGACCACAGTATTGGCACCAATTGGGGCTCTGCAGTTCAAAAGCGTCTCTCTTCCTTCACTCAGCCTTCCCTATGAGGCTTTAAGAAGAGGGTATTCTAGAACTGTGGACGAAATCACTTCTGAGTAACCCCTGTCTTCCTAATCTGCCTTAAAATGACCACCTTAAGCAAAGCGAACGTTGATCCAGATCTACCTCCAGGTTTCTGGGTCACCTGTAATGCAAGTTTTGGCTCCCAGGTGTTTCACGTTAAGAACAATACATCAAAAGAGCTGCCACCTTTTTCATCCTAGTCCATTCAAGTGAGGAATGGCCGTTTGCTGTGCAGGGAAGTGCTCTTGTCTCACTTCTGGGACCGAAAAGCAAACATCTAGGCCAGAGAAGTGGGTTGTGTGCCCCTCCAGGTGTTGCTGGACTGCAATTCCCAATCTTGTTGCATCCCAATAGCTTCTCATGTGCCACACAGTTTCTACTTCTATCTTGAAATGAGTAGGTGCTCACTAGTACTTGGTTCGTTTTTCCAAAGTCTGTATCTGACTACTATGTCATTGTGTTGCTGAAGGCTTTCATACTGTTCGGACGCAGCCTGTGATTGAACCTTTAGCCTGTGATTGAACCTGTGCTTGTGTTTCTGTATCTGATGTGAGTAATGAGGAGGAAAATCAGTCTCCTGTTGCTTCGGATGTGGGGGATGCTGGGGCTGACTCTGGGGTGCAAGATGGAGACACTTTGGTCAATACGTTTCATGCAGACACTGACAGAGAGGCTTCGGTGCAAAGGGCAGATTCTCATGAGAATGTTTCTGTCAGGCCTTGGGAGAAAGGTTTACACCCTCCGTCTGTGAGCCCTTCAGATTCTAGTTTGGAAAACAGTCTGACACCTGGTAAAGTTAATGGGGAGTCAGATAAACGGAATCAGTGGCTGGAGATTAGCCAGAATCAACAAGAGGCCCAACGTTTATGTAGATCCAAAAGAATTCGTCAGTTAAGGTCAAAGACCGGGGAGGGGGGGGGGGGGGGAACGAAACCAATTTTTGGGATTTAAGGTTTGCCTTTAAAAAGTCTTGTCAGATCAGGCATCGTTTGGAAACCAAGTACAAACCTCATGGAATTCCTGTTCAAGTGGTCTTGTCTTCATGGATTTTTCTAGCCTTTCAAGTTGACTACCTGTATCTGGTTTGTTCTTGCTTCTTGTTTGATTCCTGTCTGGATAATCATTGCCTTGAATTGGATCTTCATGCTTTTTGGACATTGCTTTTGATTGCTCCATTTGGACACTGTTTTATCTTGCTGCACTGGAATGCCTTGTTGCTTTTTGGAATCCTATCTATCTTTACAAGCATTTATTTCTACTGGCTTTTTTTGGCTAAGCTTTAATAAAAAGGATTGTTCCTTCACTCAACGCGTGGTGTGTTTATAGTCAGAGGGGCTATTTCCTGTTCTGGAGTGCAACACATACTGGTCTACTGTCTCAGGCAGTATCGAAATGTGTTCTGCTCAGCTATGCGAGATCGGAAGCCAGTCTGCGTTTGCAAGGGGAATCAAGGACTTAATGACTCCCAAACCAAGGAGGGCACACACAGTGTTCTAGCACATATTACCCAAGAAGGAATATTGATAGCTCCCTGCTGCTATCCAGAGCATGTGATGCTTCTCGTTCGATTGGACAGGAACACTTCTTAAAAGGCTCTCTAATACCAAGTGCAGGTATAGGAAGGGTATAAGGATGGCAGAGCCTCCTTCCCTCTGCAGTCCCTAAGAAAAAAAGCAAACCAAGCCAAGTTCTGGGAAGCATTTGGTGACTCTGAATTTCACAGCAGGATAATCAATATCTTAAGAAGAATAATTGAGGGAAAACATGATTAGGGAGTGATTCAAAGGAGGATTTCTAAGCAAAGCAATTTGGAAGACACTCTGGGAGCCTCCGAGACCGTAAAGCTTGGAACTCTAATAACAAAGAGATAATAAATAAAGCTGATCATTTCATGAGGAAGGTTGGTGGTGCAGCTTGCTTTTGGGAGAGAAAATTTTGTGTGGCTTCACCATCTTCCATATTTCAGAAGGACAATTTGTTGCGCATAGCGTGTTTCAGTCAGGTCCAATGCAGAAGACACAATAACATTGCACCCAGGCAAGAACAGAAAAACTTTACTCATATCAGCAGAGTTAAAACATAAACTTGCAATGTTGCAAACAAAAACAAACAGTGCAACAAACTTAAATAGTCCTTGTAAGCAATACAGAATACGTTTTCTTCATCATCATCCAAATAAGAGAGCAGTAGAAATGGTTGAGCAAAATGCCTGAGCAAAAGCTGAACTGCATTCTAAAACCCATACAGTTATACCCCACTAGGTGTGGACCAAACTTACTAGCTGACCTACATTAGCAGCTGCACATAATAATCAACAGGATAAGGTTTTCTTTAACACACACACACATACTTGATCCTGTTACAACTTACTGTAACAAATTTCACATCCCTGAAAGGAAACCCTGCAAAACAATGGCCAAATGGCCACGCTTGCTCAACAACAGTGCAACAAACTTAAATAGTCCTTGTAAGCAATACAGAATAAGTCTTCTTCATCATCATCCAAATAAGAGAGCAGTAGAAATGCCTGAGCAAAGGCTCCTCAGAGCAAAAGCTGAACTGTATTCTAAAACCCATACAGTTATACCCCACCAGGTGTGGACCAAACTTACTAGTTGACCTACATTAGCAGCTGCACATAATAATCAACAGTATAAGGTTTTCTTTAACACACACTCACATACTTGATCCTGTTACAACATACTGTAATGAATTTCACATCCCTGAAAGGAAACCCTGCAAAACGATGACCAAATGTCAGAAGCGTCAGCTGTTCCAAGGTCCTGTTCCAAAGTGCCTTTGTTTCCCTGAAGAAACAGCACATGCCTACGCTTTCGGAAGGGGCGTTCTTAGGTTGGATAAATATACCTGTCCTTTAGCAACCGAGAAGTCAGCCAAAAGACAAGAATATACTCAGCACTACACTACTCCTCACTTCAGTAAATGCAGCCATTCCCAGGAGGATCAGGGCATTTGCTCCCTAAAATGTTGGCCTAATAGGTGCGTAGGCCGGACATGAGTCATCAATCATCAAATGTAACAAATCAAAGGGAACTGGTCTAGCCATGGGTTTGTGTTCTTTTTTTATTTCCTCCCTTTAAAAATCTGGAACGGCACAGATTCCTACACAACAGTCACCTGCAAGGACTAATTGGACCAACAGATGTGTTAGTGTTGTTAGTTCTCATCAGTGATGATGAGAGCTCTCAGTGGCGCAATGGGTTAAACCAGTGGTTCTCAACCTGGGGTCCCCAGATGTTTTTGGCGTTCAACTCCCAGAAAGCCTAACAGCTAGTAAACTGGCTGGGATTTCTGGGAGTTGTAGGCCAAAAACATCTGGGGACCCAACAGGTTGAGAACCACTGGGTTAAACCCTTGTGCTGGCAGGACTGCTGACTGAAAGGCCGGCAGTTCAAATCTGGGGAACAGGATGAGCTCCTGCCTGTCAACTCCAGCTTCTCATGCGAGGACATGCGCGAAGCCTCCCACAGGATGGTAAAACATCTGGGCAACGTCCCCCGGGCAACGTCCTTGCAGACGGCCAATTCTCTCACAATGGAAGAGACTTGCAGTTTCTCAAGTCACTCCTGACATGAAAAAAACCCCAGTGATGACCAAGCAAAAGTGGACCCTCAACCACTTTTAGAGCGATATCATTTATAATATGCACCAGCCACTCTGCAGAACAGGCTCCAAGAGCACTGTTTCCAACAGAAAAAGTAAAAAGAAACCCAGCAATGACAATACAGTGAAGACTTCAGAACAGAGCTGAAAAGAGCTCATTATATTTTAATATTCATTTACTGTGAATTTAAATTGCATTGTTTTTTATGTTGTGAGATGCTTTGAGTCTTGTTTAAGAGAGGCAAGTGGGAGGAAGAGGAAGAGGAGGAGAAAGAAGTAGAAAAAGAAGTGACTATTGTTCTTGTTCATGTTGGGTTTCTTAATTGTTGGGCAGCCACAACAAAGCCACATACTAGGCATGCGTACTCTGTTGTTGAGTACACATGCCCAGTATGGAATACATCTCACCATGTTAAAACAGTGGATATGGCTCTCAATGCTGAATTATCTACGCCCTACACTACTGGAGAAATTATACTGTTTAGCCAGTATTGCACCACCTGGCATCCACTGGGAAGTAGCCAGCAATGAAATGACCAAGGCATTGCATCTCCGCCCCATCCTCTGTTCGGATATCAGCTAGCAAGCCAACGCCTTAAATCAACAAACAGCTTCCTAAGATCTACAGAGATACTTGCAGGAACACCTCAGCAAGCGAGAGTCCAAAAGTGGCAGAACTTCAATCAGTGGCTGAGACACACAGAAGGCTGGGCGACCTGGAAGGTGCTGAACAGGCTGCGCTCTGGCACCACGAGATGCAGAGACAACCTTAAGGAATGGGGCCACAAAGTGGAGTCCACGACATGCAAGTGTGGAGGAGAGCAAACCACAAAGCAGAAATGCAGTCTGAGCCCCGCCACATGCACCATGGAGGACCTTCTTACAGTCACACCAGAGGCACTTCAAGTGGCCAGCTTCTGGTCAAAGGAAATGTAGCATCATGCCAAGTTGTTAAGTTTGTGTCTTTATAAATACATTATAACCGTATTCTCAATTTGCTTCTGGCACGATAAATAAGTAAGCCACAGAATCTCTGGAAGGTTTGCCACACGAGTAACGTCTGGATAGGAGCCACAGAGGGGAGAAACTCTGGGGTGGCCAAATAGAGAGGGGGAGGCCCCACTGCCCCATCTCTCCAGCACATGACGGTGATACAAAGCTCCAAGGCCATGGGATTGTTTGTGCCGCCTTGGGCACATTCACAGTGTTCTGCCCCACACCTTGGGTTCAGCCAAAGCCCTGTGATGACCACAAAGTCCCGTTTGTTTTAGAGGACGAGGAAACTGATGGCTGCAGCCAAAGTCCACCAGAGAGAGCGCCTCCCAAGTGGCCTGGCTATCGTTCTCTTGCCAAGAAAGAAGAAAGAATGTGCTCATCGTCTTGGTCTCAACCCAAAAGAGCCCCATGACGCCAGACAGTGGCCGAGATGCTTCCAGGATGACCCCATTCCCAAAGACCAAGGGCCGGGACTCTTTTGCTGATTCGGAGCTACAATGTCCAGGTACAAACTCCTCTTTTCAGAGTCCCACCCACCATAAAACCCATTTAATTGAACTTAAAGTTTGATCTTGGCGACATTCTCCATCCCAGTAATGGGAATGACAAAGCCCTTGAGATATGGCCAGACTGCAACACCCAGGTTCCTCACCATTAGCTATGTTACCTAGTTATGCTGGGAGATGCAATCCCAGTATACTTGGAGGGCCATACAATTCCTTCCTTTTTGTTGTTGTTCATTCGTTCAGTCATTTCCAACCCTTCGTGACCTCATGGACCAGAGCTCCTTGTTGGCCGTCACCACCCCCAGCTCCTTCAAGGTCAATCCAGTCACTTCAAGGATACCAGCCATCCATCTTGCCCTTGGTCGGCCCCTCTTCCTTTTTCCTTCCATTTTCCCCAGCATCATTGTCTTCTCTAAGCTTTCCTGTCTTCTCTGTCCAGTGAGCAGTTGGGCTTTATTTCCTGAAGGATGGACTGGATGGTCCAAGGCACTCTCAGAACTTTCCTCCAGCACCACAGTTCAAAAGCATCTCTCTTCCTTTACTCATCAGCCTTCCTTCTGGTTCTGCTCTCACATCCGTAGGTGACTATGGGGAATACCACTGCTTTAACTATGTGGATCTTTGTTGCCAGTGTGATATCTCTACTCTTCACTATTTTATCGAGATTGGACATTGTTCTCCTCTCAAGAAGTAAGTGTCTCCTGATTTCCTGGCTGCAGTCTGCGTCTGAAGCAGTTTTTGGACCTAGAAATACAAAGTGTGTCACGGCCTCCACGTTTTCTTCCTCTATTTCCCAGTTGTCAATCATTCTTGTTGCCATAATCTTGATTTTTAATTTTTTTTTTTAACTGCAGCCCAGTTTTTGCACTTTCTTCTTTCACCTTGATTGGAAGGCTCCTCAGCTCCTCCTTGCTTTCGGCCATCAAAGTGGTGTCATCTGCATATCTAAGGTTGTTAATGTTTCTTCCAGCAATTTTCACCCCAGCCTTGCACTCTTGAAAATTAACATGAATGTGATGGAGGCTCCTTCTTTGGAGGCTTTTAAGCAGTGGTTGGATGGCCATCTGTCGTGTGTGCTTTGAATATGATTGTCCTGCTTCTTGGCAGAATGGGGTTGGACTGGATGGCCCACCAGGTCTCTTCCAACTCTAGGATTCTATGAATACAGAATGGGGTGGGTCACCCAATAATAACAATGATCCCTCAGCACACTACTATTGGGATTTCCTGTTCCACACTCACTGGTGATGATGTAAAAGCTGTTGTTGGTTTTGCACTATCGTCAGCCTTTTACAGTCACTAAGATGACAGCCGTAAGTGGAATACCCATGGATTTTCAAAAAAAAATACTACCTTATTTTCCCTGAGACAGGTAAATGAATCTCTAGGCCAGTGTTTCTCAACCTGGGGGTTGGGGACCCCTGAGGGGGTCGTGAGGGGGTGTCAGAGGGGTTGCCAAAGACTATCAGAACACACAGTATTTTCTGTTGGGCATCAGGATTCTGTGTGGGAAGTTTGGCTCAATTTTATCATTCGTGGGGTTCAGCATGCTCTTTGATTGCAGGTGAACTATAAATCCCAGCAACTACAACTCCCAAATGTCAAAGTTTGTTTTCCACAAACTCCACCAGTGCTCACATTTGGGCATATTGAGTATTTGTGCCATCATTGTTTGAGTCCACAGTACTATCTGGATGTGGGTGAACTACAACTCCAAAACCCAAGCTCCATGCTCATCAAATCCTTCCAGTATATTCTGTTGGTCATGGGAATTCTGAGTGCCAAGTTTGGTTCAATTCCATCATTGGTGGAGTTCAGAATGCCCTTTGATTGCAGGTTAACTATAAATCCCAGCAAAAAAAAATCAATCCAGCCCCCAACCCCACCAGTATTCAAATTTGGACGTATCCTAAAGACTGCCAACGTTGGGGCATGTCTAATGTCCTTGGGGAGAGAGTTCCAGAGTCGGCGGGCCACCACAGAGAAGGCCCTGTCCCACGTCCCCACCAAACGCGCTTGCGATGCAGGTGGGGTTGTGAGCAGGGCCTCTCCAGATGATCGAAGGGATCATGTGGGTTCATATATGGAGATGCGGTCACACAGGTAGGCAGGTCCCAAACTGTTTAGGGCTTTGTAGGTGAGCACCTGCACCTTGAATTAGGACCGGAAGATGAACGGCAGCCAATGGTTGGGGGTCACCACAAAATGGGGGCTGTATTAAGGGGTCACGGCATTAAGAAGGTTGAGAACCACTGGTCTAGGCCCTTCAGAACAACGGTCAAAGAGGCCCATTGGCCCATGCTCTGGAATTTCAAGACGGCAGCATTTAGGGTCAAGATCACGTATGTGTATGTTGCTTTTACATCTCAATCTATGGCAGCCTCATACATTTCATAGTGCTTTCTTAGGCGAGGACTCCGAGGTGGTTTTGCCAATTCCTTCCTCTATAACAGGCAAGAGCCAATTTTGGCCCTCTGAGTGTTTTGGACTTCAACTCCCACCATTCCTAACAGCCTCAGGCCCTTTCCTTTCCCCCCTCAGCCGCTTAAGCGGCTGAGGGGTGAAAGGAAGGGGCCTGAGGCTGTTAGGAATGGTGGGAGTTGAAGTCCAAAACACTCAGAGGGCCAAAATTGGCCTATGCCTACCTTAAAAGATGGACAAGCCTTGACCAAAGCCCTCCCTGGCTGTTTACTCTCATGTATCTTTGTTGAAAGGAGCTTTGTGTACTCTTTCTGAAGCCACTGAAGCCTGAAATTCTATCATACAAAGCCCCCCCCAGCTATATTTAAAAGGAGAAGAGATAAAACGGAGGCAGCATTCAAAAGGTCTGTCATGCAGCCAAGTGACATCCTGCAAGCCAAGGCTTCGGTCTCGGATGCAGCAGCATTCATGCTCAGTGACATTTTGCTGCACTGATGTTGGCAAGGCCCAATGGGCTGCCTTCTGCTGTGCCAGAGACGTCTCACGTTCTTAGAGAAATATAAAATCAATAAACAACTCCTTGAGGGACCGGACGTGCGATACTGAGCAGCAGGCGTCAACATTACCTATGAAGCAGCCATGTCGGATGTTCTTTCAACATAGAGCAGAAAAGGAAGGCCAGCCTTGCTGCTGGTGAGCCAACAACAACAACAACAACAGCAATAATGGTAGAAGAAGAGAAACACGCCCTGGCAGATGATGTGAAAGGCAGTCAAGAACCAACATTGAGGGAAGTCAATAGTAGTAAACTGCTTCAAGTGCAAAAGACAAATAGTGAATACCGTAAAAACACAATCCAGAGCAGAAGAGAAAACTGGCAAAAGAAGGCTCTCCGTGGACAGTTCCTGGGGAAAATTGAGAGCCAAATTGACAAAGAAAAAACATGGCTGTGGCTCACAAATGGAACTCTGAAAAAAGAGACAAAGGAGGGCCTGATTCTGGCAGCCCAAGAACAAGCCATTCGAACCAATGCCATCAAAGCCAGATTTGAAAAGTCGACAACAGATCCCAAGTGTAGACTCTGCAAGGAAGCAGATGAAACAATGGATCACATCCTGAGCTGCTGCAAGATCGCGCAGACAGACTACAAGCAGAGGCACAACACCATTGCTCAGATGATTCATTGGAACTTGTGCCACAAAGACCCATCTGCCTGCAATAAAGAACTGGTGGGATCAAGGCAGATCACACCTGCCTTATGTTGCCTTCAATCCTCCTGTTGATCTATGGTCACTCCATGGATTTCACAGGGTTCTTTAGGCAAGTAATATTCAGAGACAGATTTGCAAGTTCCTTCCTCTAAAATATAACCTACAGCACCTGGGATCCATGACGTCACGAAGACTGGGAAACGACTGAACGAATAAACAACAACAAACCAGGGATTCATTGCTGTCCCCTCATCCAAACACTAGCCAGAGATGAACCTGCCTGGTTCTCAAGATCAGGATGGTCTGGAGTCAAGCTGCTTACAAATAACACCCTCCAAACTTCCATGGTTTGACACACATCATGTTGATGAAGCGAGCGCTGAAACAGCAGCCCATCTGGCTTTATTCCACATCTGGAGGCCAAGCAAGTCTGTCCCGGCATCTGCTTCTCTCCCCTGAGAGCTCCCTACTTCCATAAAATGCAACTTCAGGATTTACAGAGAAAGGCAAATCTTGCCATCTGAGATGAGAGCAGATGTGTCTCCAAATTACAACTCTGTCCAACCGCGCCGCGCTCCTCCTTCTCGCCGATCAGGGAGAGGGAGAGAGGGAAGCAAGGGACAAGGCCCAGAGACTACCATCTGGCTGGCCAAGCCCCATCGCTCTGCGCCCCCTTCCTGCTGACCCAGAGGAAGGAGAGAAGGAAGCAAGGCCCAGCGGCTCCTCCACTGCGGCGGATTGGATGTGTTGTCATCATTGTGTTGTTATCATTGTGCTGTTCAGACTGATTGTGTTGACCGTTGTTGTGACGCTGCTATCTTGTGTTGAACGTGTGTCGAACCCGCCATAGTATATGACGCCTTTTATCGCGTCCATTGTGTTCATCTCCGGAAAGACTGGTGCTGACCGGGACGTTCCCTGTTTTATTGTTACGTCTCTGGTCTGTCCCCTCATGACTCAGGGTTTTAATCACGACCTTCAGAGTTCTATATCAAAGAACTAGACTCCCATTCTTTCCACACTGCCCCTTGTGGTCAAGACAAATGGTGCAAATAACATCTACTATATAACTGACATTTGTAAATAGTGCTGCTGAGTCATCAATAACGGCATATATTGTCTCCACTACGGATTACCATCTGCTCTGCTAAGATCATCTTTACCCGAGACGGCCAAGAAGATCCGGAGACCTGGCCCTGGGTGCCGGCTTGGTGTTCCACGGGCCCAAGGACCTAGGTCCTTCGGGACGAATTGTCTGTCTTGACTGAGTAGTTGTGAACCATTTATAGTAGACATTATTTGCATATTGAGCACGTTAGAACTATCTCAGCCTATTTTGCCCATGTCATCTTAATCTAAGCACTTTAGTCCTGCTAAACCTTATATCATTACCATAAGCACTTTAGATCTTGCTAGATCCCATACCCGACTAAGTGGTCCAAAATCCTAGGCCAAGTGGCTCATAGCTATTGCACTTTATGTTCTATTCATTGGGTTCTTGCTAATTGTTTACATCAGAATACTATATCTAGGTCAATGATTACTTTACCTCTGCTGCTACTGATATCCCTCCAATTTCCAGCCCAAGTGCACTTTACAATAACTTTAGCACAAGTGCACTTTATAATATTAACACAAGTGCACTTTATAGCTTTTTCAGCGCAAGTGCAAATTGTAACAACTTTAGCACAATTGGACTACATAGCATTAACACAAGCGCACTTTAGAGCTTCTGCTACACTGGAAGGAATACACAGCACCGAGAGGTGGGAATATTGGGACCCAGAGACAGATAAACATTACTATGAGCATTTGCCCACAACCGAGATTATAATTGCTGGAAATGGAGGGAACATCCCCGGGGGGGGGTGGGGCTGCGGGTGGGAGGGCCGCCATTGAGGTGGTGACCGGGAGAGGGAGATACGGGAAAAGGAGTATAAAACATTCGTTTCGGCTCAAAATTTTTAATAACAAATTGGCAACTTCCAAAGATCCTAGAAATCAAAGACAAAAGCAAATTTGACCCAAAATTCTTAATAGGACATTGACAACTCCAAAAATTAATGCTACTATTCGGCCCGAAATTAATAACGATAATTTGATAACTCCAAAACTCACTCCTGACAATATACAACTGAGGTGCCAGGATGGTGGCCCCTCCAGGCTAAAGGTGGTGCTGTTCAATGCCAGGTCGGTAAATGGAAAAACATCTATCATTCGGGCTGAGAGGGGCGGTCAATAAATGCAAAAAATAAATAAATAAATAAATAAATCTAATCCAAGAGGAGCGAGCCGATCTGGCTTGTATAACGGAGACCTGGTTGGACGAGGGGGGAGGGGTCAATCTCTCCCAACTCTGTCCACCAGGTTATTCCGTTCAGCACCAACCAAGGCTTGGAGGGCGGGGAGGCGGAGTCGCAGTGGTCTATAAGAACTTCATTCCACTGATCAGGTGTCCCATCCCACAATCATCTTCCTTTGAATGTGCCGGCTTCAGGATAGGTGACCGGGACAGGATAGGGATTCTGTTAGTGTACCGACCACCCCGCTGCACTACAGTCTCCCTACCTGAGCTAGCGGGAGTGGTCTCGGACATGGCGTTGAGCTTTCAACGGCTTTTGGTCTTGGGAGATTTCAACGTCCATGCCGAGGCCCCTCCTTCTGGTGCGGCTCAGGACTTCATGGCCGCCATGGCAACCATGGGCCTGTCCCAACTAATATCGGGTCCCACCCATAATGCCGGGCACACTTTAGATTTGGTTTTTGTTCAGGGATGGGATGGGGGTGACGGGGTGGAGGAGCCGACCATCGCTCCGTTGCCATGGACCGATCACCACCTGATCAGATTTAGACTAACTGGGCCTCCTAACCTCCGCAGGGGTGGTGGACCCATTAGAATGGTCCGCCCCAGGAGACTTATGGATCCAAATGGATTCCTGACAGCTCTTGGGGATCTTCCCACCTCCTTGGCTAGTGATACTGCCGATGCTCTGGTCTCTCGTTGGAATAATGAGCTGACTAGGGCAATTGACACTATCGCTCCGGAACGCCCCCTCTCGAGTAACCGAGCTAAACCAGCCTCTTGGTTTACTGAGGAGCTGGCAGCAATGAAGCGAAAGAAGAGGAGGCTAGAGTGCGTGTGGCGCCGGAACCCCACCAATCCAGCCCAAACACACCTGAATGCCTTTTTAAGGTCCTACGGTGTGGCAATAACGGCAGCTCAGAAAATATTCATCACAGCCAATATTGCATCAGCGAAGAATCGTCCGGCGGAGCTTTTCCGAGTTGTCAGGGGCCTGTTAAATCCGCCAAAAAGCGAGGCCTCGGACAACTCGGTGGCTCGCTGTGAAGCATTTGCTCGATTCTTCGCGGATAAAATTGAGCGGATTCGGTCAGGTTTTGACGTCATGTTAACGGCAGTCTCTGGGGATGTAACGAGAGCATCTGCTTGTCCAGTTTTATTGGATTCTTTTCAATTGGTTCAGCTTGAGGATGTGGACAGGATCCTTGGAGAGGTGCGACCCACCACATGCATCCTAGACCCCTGCCCATCCTGGCTGGTTAAGGAAGCCAGAGGGGGTTTGGCGGAGTGGGTGAAGGTGATGGTTAATGCCTCCTTACAGGAAGGAAAATTTCCAGCGAGTCTAAAACAGGCTGTGATAAAACCGCTGTTGAAAAAACCATCACTGGATCCCACTCAATTTGACAACTTTCGGCCAGTTTCCAATCTCCCCTACTTGGGCAAAGTCATGGAACGTGTGGTGGCAACACAACTCCAGGGGTTTCTGGTAGACACTGATTATCTGGATCCGGCACAGTCTGGCTTTAGGCCGGGACATGGAACTGAGACAGCCTTGGTCGCCTTGGTAGATGATCTGCGCAGGGAACTGGACAGGGGGAGTGTGTCCCTGTTAGCTCTGCTGGACCTCTCAGCGGCTTTCGATACCGTCGATCACGGTATCCTTCTGGGTCGCCTCAGGGATATGGGGCTCGGGGGCACTGCCTTGCAGTGGCTCCGATCCTTCCTCGAGGGACGGACCCAGAAGGTGTTACTGGGTGACACCTGTTCGGCCCCACAACCATTGTTGTGTGGAGTCCCACAGGGTTCTATTCTGTCCCCGATGTTATTTAACATCTACATGAAACCGTTGGGAGAGATCATTCGGAGTTTCGGAATAAGATGTTATCTCTATGCAGATGATGTCCAAATCTGTCACTCCTTTCCACCTGTCACCAAGGAGGCTGTCCAGACCTTGAACCGGTGTTTAGCTGCTGTGTCGGACTGGATGAGAGCTAACAAATTGAAATTGAATCCAGACAAGACAGAGGTCCTACTGGTCAGTCGTAAGGCCGAACAGGGTATAGGGTTACAGCCTGTGTTAGACGGGGTTACACTCCCCCTGAAGACGCAGGTTCGCAGCTTGGGAGTGATCCTGGACTCATCGCTGAGCCTGGAACCCCAGGTCTCAGCGGTGGCCGGGAGAGCTTTCGCACAATTAAAACTTGTGCGCCAGCTGCGCCCGTACCTTGAGAAGCCAGATCTGGCCACGGTGGTCCACGCTCTTGTCACATCCCGGTTGGATTACTGCAACGCACTCTACGTGGGGTTGCCTTTGAAGACTGCTCGGAAACTACAACTAGTCCAGCGAGAAGCAGCCAGATTGCTCACCGGGGCGACGTACAGGGAGCATACCACCCCCCTGTTGCGCCAGCTCCACTGGCTGCCGATCCAATTCCGAGCACAATTCAAAGTGCTGGTTTTGACCTATAAAACCTTATACGGTTCCGGCCCAGTGTATTTGTCCGAACGGATCTCTCTCTACGTCCCACCTCGAAGTTTAAGATCTTCTGGGGAGGCCCTGCTCTCGACCCCGCCATTGTCACAAGTGAGGCTGGCGGGGACGAGGAGCAGGGCCTTCTCAGTGGTGGCCCCTCACCTGTGGAACTCACTCCCCGGGGAGATCAGATCGGCATCTTCCCTCTTGGTGTTTAGGAAAAGACTCAAGACCTGGATCTGGGATCAAGCCTTTGGTAATTCTGAAAGCTGATTGAATGAACTGATGATAGACAAGGACTAATGGAATGGACGGATATATGGACTCTGAACCTGAGCATGAGACTGTTTATGATTTTATTATGTATTGATATTTTTAATTAATTGTTGTAATTGTTTTTTATCTGTATTGCTGTGAATCGTCTTGGGCATCTAATTGTGCCCCCATTGTAAGCCGCCCTGAGTCCCCCCCGGGGTGAGAAGGGCGGGGTATAAGTAAATGAAATAAATAAATAAATAAATAAACACACCTTTTGGAGCCTCAAATGCAAGCCTTGTTTCTGGATGTCTCTGACCTGCCGATTCCAAAAATGAAACCCATTTCCCCTCATCGGATCAAGTTTTTGAGATACACAAAATATGTTATTTACTTCTGCTCATCCATAGGAAACCAGGGTTAGAGAGAATGGGGAATTCTTGTCTATTGACTCATGTAAAACACATATAACGACGTACACCCAAGACCACACCATTAAAACACATTGGCAAGTCCAAGCTGGATGGTCCAGCCTGCCCCTTGTTTGCCCTGATTGGGCTCAAACTCTATCACCCGGTGTTTCACTTCCAGCTTTCCAGTTGGATGGACAGCTGCTCATAATGTCAAATCCATACTGGCGTTTTCACCAGCCGCAATTATGCTCCCAAACAGGATTGAAAATTAAAGCGTTTGGGCTAATTACAATCAATCAAAGTGTCAGAGTGGATGTAATAACGGAGACAAGGCAGCACGCAGCTTGACCTAGCGAGAAGGGCCTCGGGTCAACCAACAGCACTGAAATGGAAGCCATGGCGGGAGGAGAGAGGAGAAGGCGGCACAGGCCTCCTGGATTTGCTCTTACTTACATCTCCGGGGTCTTAGACTTGTTTTTCCCATTGAAGAACTCTGGAAGAGCACGGCGTTCAATCACATGGATGCTGTCGGAAAAACAAGACCATTTTCATTCTAAAGTGCGTACACACAGATATATATATATATATAGAGAGAGAGAGAGAGAGAGAGAGAGAGAGAGCGGGAGAGAGATTTTGATCTTTCAGTTTGACTTCCCCTTCCTTTAATAGACTGAGCAGGAAGCCACAACGCAATGTTCTGGATATAATCCCTTTACCATCAATTGAATTAAGAAATGGATTTTCTATTTCAGAGAGTGATCAAAAGTCTGGTTCGTTTTAAAATGATTAGGATGAAAACAATTGAACAGTGAGCATTTTCTTCAATAAATTCAATGGCGTCTGAGAATAACTACAGCTAATTCAGGCTCAAGTTTTTGAGGACCTTCCAATGCAACTGACTTTGCCTCTCAGCTGCCCTCTTTCCATTAATGGGACACATACAGATGCATTTCTATGAACCAGGTCACAGTCCAAAGCATGTTGCATTAGGAACCTTCTTGTTGAAGAAAGGCTTTCTTTTTGAACTAGAGATTGTAGAAAAAGTCCAAGAGGGTCAGACTAAAGGCCCATCTGGATCTGAAGCACCCTGTTTCCCTTGACGGCTGGACATTTTGTTTGATGAATTAACCAATTCCCTCTGACAGTAGGAGACATAACACATCTCCCAATAAATGCATACTTTGTTATGGTATTGTATTGTGATTACATCCTGTGCCAAAGATATTATTCAGGAACATTACTTGCAGGAGTAAACACTATATATACCAGGCATGGGCAAACTTCAGCTGTTAAGGATTGTGGAAGTCCAAAACATATGGAGTGAGGGCCCAAGTTGGCCCATGCCTAGATACACATGTATAAGTCTAGAATAGTGGTTCTCAACCTGTGGGTCCCCAGATGTTTTCATTCAACTCCCAGAAATCCTAACATCTGGCAAACTGGATGGGGTTTCTGGGAGTTGTAGGCCAAAACATCTGGGGATCCACAGGTTGAGAACCACTGACCTAGAAGTTTTAGTCAAAAAGTTGACCCAAAATCCATGGGTTGACTTGTCTATGGGTCAACGTCAGTTCTGTACCTTCACTCTTATCATAAAAGGAACCACCTTCTGCTCTAATGGCAAAAGGAGAAAGGCGAGTCTGTTTGTGTTTCATATCTGCAATTAAGAGTAAAGACTTTTCTGTTCATTTCTCCTCTTGTCTGTGTGTCTTGTGCAAGGGACGTGACTGCCCAACAGCCTCCAGACCATCAAGAGATCTTGCAAACTCAAGGCAGCTGCAGCTGGTTCAACCAACCCACCTGCAGGGCTGCCTCCCTCCTTTCCTATTGTCTTCCACTTTGCCAGGCCTTAGCATGTTTCCCATGTATATCTAAGGCAGGCCTGTACAACCTGTGGCTCTCCAGGTATTTTGGACATCAACTCCCAGAATTCCTGACCGTTGGACAAGCGGTCTAAGGGCTTGTGGGTGTTTGGAGTCACAGGTTGTGTAAGTCTGATCTAGTGTGCCTTTCCAGAATAATGAATTTCTCAGCAATATGCCCTCAAAATGCACTTTATTATTGATGTGGGGTTGATTGATTTGCATGCCCTATCCCTTCCGAAAATTTCCATCCCAGTTATATCCTACCTTGCTCATGCCCAGCATTATTTTTTAAATTTTAATTTTACATTTGGCCCAGCCATAGGTTTTAAATGCTTGTTGTGTTACTGTACTGCTTACATTTTATTTTATTTTTGTTTATGAGATGTATTTTAAATGTTTTGTATTGTATTGTCGAAGGCTTTAATGGCTGGAATCACCTCACTACCTCTGAGGATGCTTGCCATAGATGCGGGCGAAACATCAGGAGACAATGCTTCTAGAACATGGCCATATAGCCCAAAAAAACCTACAACAACCCAATGTTTTGTATTGTTTGTTTGCTATTGTTTTATTATTGATGTGTTGTGGGCTCGGCCTCATGTAAGCCGCACCGAGTCCCTTGGGGAGATGGTAGCGGGGTATAAATAAAGTTTAGTATTATTATTATTATTAAAGTATAGCATCAGTTGAGTCAACTTGGATTCTACAGAGAAGTCAGGCTTGATTTTCAATATTTTTTTGTACACCGCACAATGCCTACCTCCCAGGAAAATGAAACAAAATCAATTAACAAATTGCCTAAGGGGGAAAAAACTACAAAACTCATAAGGTCACTGTAAGTTATGGTTGTGTACACAATAACTGGAATTAGCCCAGTCAAATGGCAAGGAACACCTCCAGATTCTCTTCTTGCGCAGGAACGTGAAACCTGGAACGCGACACCAGGCTGACTGAAACATAGCATTTAACATTTAAAAGGCGCACTGTTTTAAGTGAGGGGAAGTGAGTAGACATAGATGTAAAAATGCCTCCTCCTCCTCCTCCTCTTTTCTGGCAGCGAAATGACGCAAGTCTCAGAACAGCAATTATGCCAGCCCAATTTGCATTCCATTTGAGGGTAGCGTCGAGCCGCGCTACAAGCGCCTGAGCATGCTTCGGATACAAAAAGGCTCTCCCCAGACGGCTATTAAGAGGAGCTGTATCCACGGACGTCAGAGAAGAACACTTTGGGCCCAGGAGGAGCGCAGGCATAATGGTGTTTGCCTCTTGAAAGCTGCCTCAAGGGACTGAAGCAAGTCCATGGCGCACAGGAGAGAGAAACACTGGCCAAATATCCAGAGTCTATCAAATGGGAAAACGCTGAAGCTGAGCAAGGATTCGAACCCGGGTCCCCTGGATTCCTAGTCCAACACTGACAACCATAACACTATTCTGGCTCCCCAAATAGGAACCAGAATCCTGAAATAGCTAGGATACTATCAACTGGGAAACAAAGAAATAAAAGGGACCGAGGACACAAGCTCCGAGTTCTGCCTTAAACCAAACACAGCTATACACTTTCCCATCTTTATCGCTATGATACTTCATCTTGTTGATGGGAACCTTCCATCAGAGTGGAAATCATCTATCAGACCGATGTCAAGCTATTTAACCTTAGCAGACAGAAAGCCAAAACCAAGGTCACAACAACATCTATTATAGAACTCCAATATGCTGATGACAATGTTGGCTGTGCACATTCAGAAAAAAAACCTACAAGCCATTCTAAACACTTTGCAGAAGCATGCGAGAAGCTGGGTCTGTCATTGAGTCACTCTACAGAGGTGAGAAGATCGGGATAGAAAAGTTCTAAATATATAAATAAATAAATAGAGCCTCAAGAAAACCAAAGTCGTCTTCCAGCAGTCACCAGCCAATCCCTCTCCAATGCCAGAAATACAGCTTAATGGTGTAACATTAGAAAATGTTGACCCTTTCCTCTCTCTTGGCAGCCACTTCTCCACAAATTCAACATTGACACTGAAATACAACACCACCTGAGCTCTGCGAGTGCAGCATTTTCCCGAATGAAACAGAGTGTGTTTGAGGACCGGGACATCCGTAGGGAGACCAAGGGGCTTGTTTATAAAGCTATTGTCCTCCCAACCCTGTTGTACACCTGCAAAAAGTTGACTGTCTAAGGACATCACACTCAACTCCTGGAAGGATTCCATCAGTGTTGCCTCTGAAGAATCCTGCAAATCTCTTGGGAAAACAGGTGGGGAAGTGTCAGCATGCTGGAAAAAGCAAAGACCACCAGCATTGAAGCGATGCTCCACTGCCATCAACTCTGCTGGACTGAATGCTACATTGTCCGACCACCATCTCCCAAAGCAGTTATGCTACTCCCAGCTCAAGGACGGAAAACAGAATGTTGGTGGACAGGAAAAGACATTGAAAGATAGGCTCAAAGCCAACCTTAAAAACTGTGGCCAGACACCAAGAACTAGGAAGCCCTAGCCCTTGAGTGCTCCAACTGGAGGTCAGCTGTGACCAGCAGTGCTGCAGAATTCGAAGAGGCATGAATGGAGGGTGAAAGGGAGAAACGTGCCAAGAGGAAGACGTGTCGAGCCAACCTTGACCGGGGCCACCTTCCACCTGGAAACCGATGCCCTCACTGCGGGAGATCATGCGGATCAAGAATAGGGCTCCACGGCCACCTACGGATCCGCTGCCAAGACACGACACTTGGAGGACCATCATCCTTGGGCTACAAGGGATCGCCTAAGTAATACACTTTAAAGCAGGCATGGGGAAACTGCGGCCTTCCAACGTACCAGTTATAGTCGAACCAGGAGGCATAGCTGGGAATAATGATGTGATTGGTCTGCTCGGTGACGTTGTCTTCTCCCGTGTCGATGGAGCGGCTCTGGTCACCTCTGTTGGGGTCTTCGTCTTCCTGCAAGAGGAAAACAACGCAGCCATGGGATAAAGACAGTGCCAAAAGGGGAAAGCAATGACTGTGATCACTTAAGCCAGTGATTCTCAACCTGTGGGTCCCCAGATGTTTTGGCCTTTAGCTCCCAGAAATCCTCACAGCTGGTAAACTGGCTGGGATTTCTGGGAGTTGTAGGCCAAAACACCTGAGGAGGCACCCACAGGTTGAGAACCACTGGCTTAAGCCGTGCAATTTGTGCTACAAGACTGGAATAGTTCTTGAAACCAACTGCTGCTGAAGAAAGAAAGGCAGAATTATTTATTATTTATTTTATTTCAGTCTAGCCGTCCCCTGCCATGCGTTGCTGTGGCCCAGTCTGTATATATGTTTTGTGTGTGTGTATGTGTATATATGTATGTTTGCATATACAGACAGACAGACAGACAGATAGATAAAAATGTAATGTCTGTTTGTGGTATTAGGAGCCTAGTGTCTAGATCTAGGGAAGTCATGCTCCCCATGCTCTATTCCGCTTTTGTTAGACCACACCTGGAATATTGTGTCCAATTCTGGGCACCACAATTCAAGAGAGATATTGACAAGCTGGAATGTGTCCAGAGGAGAGCAACTAAAATGATCAAGGGTCTGGAGAACAAGCCCTATGAGGAACGGCTTAAGGAGCTGGGCATGTTTAGCCTGAAGAAGAGAAGGCTGAGAGGAGATATGATAGCCATGTGTAACTATGTCAGAGGAAGTCACAGGGAGGAGGGAGCAAGCTTGTTTTCTGCTTCCTTGGAGACTAGGACGCAATGGAACAATGGCTTCAAATTACAAGAAAGGAGATTCCACCTGAACATGAGGAAGAACTTCCTGACTGTGAGAGCCGTTCAGCTGTGGAACTCTCTGCCCTGGAGTGTGGTGGAGGCTCCTTCTTTGGAAGCTTTTAAGCAGAGGCTGGATGGCCATCTGTCAGGGGTGCTTTGAATGCAACAGTCCTGCTTCTTGGCAGAAAGGGGTTGGACTGGATGGCCCAGGAGGTCTCTTCCAACTCTAGGATTCTATGATTCTAACATAACTCAAAAACTACTGGATGAATTGACACCAAATTTGGACACAACACACCTATCAAGCCAATGAGTGTCCATCACCCCTAAAAACACACAAAAAACCCAGCAGAACAGACTTAAAACCTCCCAAAATAAACTATATATACATATACACATACATTCATATACATATACAAAAATTGGGTTGCCTGAATGCTACAGTGCAAGGTTTGGTCTCAGCAATGGCCCTACTAGGGGACCGGGGCCACTCAATTCACAATACTTGGTGAGAAATTTGGAGTTCTTTTCTTATTCATGAAGAAGAGACCTTTACCTTTCCTCCTGTTGCCACCGTTTCTTCATCCTGCTCATCTGAAAGACAAGAATGAAGAGAGAAATAATTGTTGGAACAGTTTAGATGTTTTAATTTTTGGTTTTAACGTAATTGTTTATTTAATTGCATGTTGTTTTCATGGCACTGAATTATTGCTGATGTGTAAGGCTGCTCTAAGTCCTCCTCAGGGTTGAGAAGACATGACGACTCATAATAGTGGAGAAATTACAGTTAGGGAGTAGCAACAAAAATAATGCTTTGGTTGGGGGTCACCACAACATGAGGAAATGTATTAAGGGGTCGCAGTATTAAGAAGGTTGAGAACCACTGAGTTAGAGAAACTAAACAGCAAGTGCCAATACTTCTAGGGAAGTCCTGCTCCCCGTGCTCTATTCCGCTTTGGTTAGACCACACCTGGAATATTGTGTCCAATTCTGGGCACCACAATTCAAGAGAGATATTGACTCTAAGCTGGAATGTGTCCAGAGGAGGGTGACTAAAATGATCAAGAGTCTGGAGAACAAGCCCTATGAGGAGGGGCTTAAGGAGCTGGGCACGTTTAGCCTGAAGAAGAGAAGGCTGAGAGGAGATATGATAACCATGTATAAATATGTGAAAGGAAGCCATAGGGAGGAGGGAGCAAGCTTGTTTTCTGCTTCCTTGGAGACTAGGACGCAATGGAACAATGGCTTCAAACTACAAGAAAGGAGATTCCACCTGAACATGAGGAAGAACTTCCTGACTGTGAGAGCCGTTCAGCAGTGGAACTCTCTGCCCCGGAGTGTGGTGGAGGCTCCTTCTTTGGAAGCTTTGAAACAGAGGCTGGATGGCCATCTGTCAGGGGTGATTTGAATGCAATATTCCTGCTTCTTGGCAGAATGGGGTTGGACTGGATGGCCCATGAGGTCTCTTCCAACTCTTTGATTCTATGATAATTGCGAGGCTCTAATTTATACATTAATACACAGGTTAAATTGACGCTGGGAGTGAGTTTTGCTTTATGTTCAAAACAACAGATTCCTTTGCATATTTTGCCAGCCAGGTCTGGTTACATAGGTTGTTTTGTAAGACCTAACAGCTTTTTAAAACTAGCGATCACATGGGCAACAACACACCAGGTGGTTGGGAATACCCTGGAGACGTCTCCACCTGCTTCCCTCTTCAGGAGAGCCACCCACCAAGGAATTAGGCTCTGTTTCAACTTCAAAAGGGAGGCAACCTTTGACACAGACTGAGGTAGAAAGGCAGGTAAAAATAGCCGCAGGTCCCCAAGACTGAAAAGAGGCCCACACCATTAAAAACCAAGCAGAAGGATGTAAAAGGCTTACCAAGGTCTGCAACCGTCCCTCCTTTCACGGGAGTGTTTTCACTGTCTTTCTTTGGGTTGACTATAAAAGGGAGGCAGAAGCAGAAGGTCAGGTTGCAGCATTGCACAGCATTGCACAGCCCTGCCTCTGAAGCTCGAGGCCCTCGCTTTCCCCTCTTCCTTGCAATTGTCATTCTGAGCACGAAGCACATCGTTTCATTGCTTGGAAATACCACAAAATAAGCAGCGCCCCAAAGCAACCAATTTACTTGGGTTTGGTAAACAGAAAACTCCAGACCGTTCTCCCATTTTCTCCCCAATGTCGTGAACCGGGTCAGAACCAGGGGCAGCAGGAGGGGAAGTTCATTTGGTTCGATTTCTGGAACTCTCAAACCCTTCGAGGCAGAGCGCCATTAGTCAAATACTTTGAAAAGCAAACTCTTGCTTGGAATGCTGAACAGCTTTCCTACGAGGCCTTCAGGATAGAAATTGCTAAAGATTTTGGAACACATGTGATCCAGGAGCAACATTAAGGGATGGTCTTCCAGGTTAGTGTTGAACCTGAGTTCCCATCAGCCCCAGACCAGCCAATGGTGAGGGAGAACACAAGCCCAACCTCACCTTAATAGGCCAAAAGCTCACCCCATCTGAGATATAAGGAGTGTCAGCTATATTAAAATTTAACTAGGTGTTTCTAATTACAAAATGTGAGTCAAGCACTGAAAGGGTTAAATGAATGCAATGGCTCAGAAAAAGTTGCATTTCAATATAAGCAGGTATGCCTATAGCTTAGTAGCCCTCAGTCTGTGAGAAGGCCTCAGTGGGAGAAAGGCCCCAGTGTGAGGTAGGCCTCAGAATGAGAAGGCCTCAGTGTTAGTTCGCCTTGGTGCGAGAGAGGCCTCAGTGGTAGTTCGCCTCAGTCTGAAAGAGGCTTCAGTCTGAGAGAGGCCTCAGTGTGAGAAAGGGTTCAGTGTTAGGTAGACCTCAGAATGAGAAGGCCTCAGTGATAGTTCACCTCAGTATGAGAGAGGCTTCAGTCTGAGAGAGGCTTCAGTGGTAGTTCACCTCAGAGAGAGCCCTCAGTCTGAGAAGACCTCAGTGGGAGAAAAGCCTCAGTGTGAGGTAGGCCTCAGTATGAGAAAGCCTGGTGTGAGAAGTTTTGGTGAGAGAATTCCCCAGGTTGAAGACCTTGTGAGAGAATTTCCAGTGTGTGAAGGCTGCTGTGTGTAAAAAGCTCCTGTGTGAAGCTCCTGTGTAAGTTCGGTGTGAGAAGAGGTTCTGTGAGAGCAAAACTGTTTATCTGCATGAGAAACAAGCCCAGCGTGGAATCGAAGAAGGAAGTATAACAAACTTTATTTGTGTTGTGGAAACCTTGTTTTTGGAAATAGTGCAACCATATTACTTTACTACAAAGAAAGGCCTTCTATGGAAGAGATAACATTGATCTGTGTGTTTGTGTTCTTTTATCAGTTTGGGCTACTGGTGTTGTCACATGGCTGCTAATAAGTTACTCTACTGTGCATTTCTGGAGAGGATTTTTTTGATAATAAACCCATTCGACCAACAAGAAGCTCCAGAAAGACCATTTCCTCCCATTCCCCAAAGGCTTTCAAAATTCACGTCAGTACAGAGCTGGAAAGTTAAGAGCAACGACAAGACATTGAGCCACAAAAGGAGTGCTTGGAACACCGTACCGTTTTTGGGGAGCACCACTTCCTCCATATTCGGCACAGGGGTGGGGTCCTCCATATCCTTGGTGAGGTCTTCCTGCTCATCATCCTCTCGCTGTCCCCTTCTCTTCCCATAAAGGCCCGCTTGCCTATGGCAGATGAACCACAAACAGCGTTCTTTCCCAGTCATTCTATGCAACAGGGGGCCTCACCGTGGCAAGACCGTACCTGGGATGGATCAGGGAGTCCTTCCCTATGGAAGGCTCCCAAGGCAGGGATCTCCCTCACACAACTCAAGGCAAAATGCAACCGCTGTTGATTTATAACTGAAATGGTTTCCTGTGTTTCACACTTGCAAACACAGGTGGCTTACAGTTAAGGAAGTTAAGGAAAACTGCATACCAAGACACACATATACAATACAGTAAGCAAAACAGAATAGTATGCAAACAAATTACTAGTGGAGGATTGAAGAAAGTTGCTATTTCCAACATTAAGGACATAGTTTGCATTCACTGCTTATTCAATCTGACCCTGGGCGAAGATTCACCTTGGCCAAATGGATGTGACATCATTTTTACCATTTCAATAAGGTTATGGTGTGGTTATTTCCATTAGGTTATGGAATTTCCAATATTTTCTGCCCTACGCCATCATCTTTTTTATTGTCAATGTTTTAGTGCAACTAAAGATAGCGCTTAATTGCTGTAACAATAAATAATGCAGCCTATTAATTTAAATATACATAATGTAGTCTGGAAAACTTGAATTTAAGCTCATACACAGAAGCAGCCGTATGTTTTCAAAAGTGTAACAACTGCCTTATTAGATAACCTCATTAAGATAATCAAGTTATATCAGGACAGCTTTTTCCAAGGTAGAGAAGAGAATCTGCATATTAATGGCCCCTGAACGTCAACCGCGTGGCACTCATTAGATGGGAAGGAAGGGCTGCTCCGCGTTCCCCTCCTCTGGCAGGAGGCACATTCCCCTCCCATGATCAAGGGACTGCGCTCCGGAGGCAGCATTAAAGATGCATGCAACCCACGCGAGGAGATGGCGGCACAGGGGTGGTCGGGCCGGTCAGAAGCGCTGTAAACACAGGCTCTTTGGAGAAACTGCTGGCTCATCTCACCACTCACCCCTTCTTCCCAGTTTTCTTCCTGGATTCCACTGGAGTGGGAGCAGGCGGAGGCGGGGAAGGGGAGTGCTTCCTTTTCCTGGCCCCAACCGCTGCCTTCCGATCGCGTCGTTCCGGGCTACGGACCGGCTGCTGAGGAAACAAAACTCGTCAGGACCAGTCCCTCGCTCAGGACCAAGATCCAATCTGTGACTTCCAAAGTCTAGTGTAGGCATGGGCAAACTTCGGCCCTCTCTCTGGGTGTTTTGGACTTTCAACTCCCACAATTCCTAACAGCCAGTATGCCTGGTCTAGCAGCACCGGGCCAAGTTTCACTCAACTTCTTTCTTCAAAAAGACTGACCATAACCTCGACGGCCAGGCTAGAACAGTGGGCTAAACCACTAGTTATAGAAGATCTTACTGACCAGAAGGTCGGCAGTTCAAGCCTGGGTTGAGGTGAGCTCCAGCCCAGCTTCTGCTCACCTAGCACCGGGACTGTGGCGCAGCTGGCTGGGAGTCAGCTGCAATAAGATCACTACTGAGTTCGAAGCCAGCCCGGGTCGGAGTGAGCTCCTGACCAAAATTGTGTAGCTTGTTGTCGACCTTTGCAACCCAATAGACAGTTGCATCTGTCAAGTAGGAGGCTAAATTAACTGATGTACGAGGCCATAAAAAAAAGAAAGTATGCAAGTATGCAAAGAATGAGGAAGCGACAGCTCTCCCGGTGGCCAGAAGCTGGAAAGTTAATAGCCTCTGAGTGTCTGTCTATGGCATTGAATGTTTGCCATGTATATACATTGTAATCCGCCCTGAGTCCCCTGCGGGGTGAGAAGGACGGGATATAAATAGTGTAAATAAATAAATAGCAGTTCAAAAACAATAATGTAAGTAGATAAATAGGTACTGCTTTGGCCAGGAGGTAAAAGGCGCTCTGAAAAACTTGTGGGCAAAAATCCAACCAGAAAAAACCTCCATGGATGACAGGCTCCTCGGCATGGAAAAATGAAACAACACCACCTCCCCATGGTTGAGTCGAGCACAGGCAGATGGCAGAGATGAAAAGAGGGAAGCCTTGCCTCTGTTTATGTACTGTCTTTGTCAACTGCATAACAGCAGCATTGAATGCTTGCCATACATGTACCTGTAATCTGCTCTGTGTCCCCTCGGAGAGACAGAGTGGAATATAAATAAAGTATAAGTAAAGGTTAAGGTTTTCCCTTGACATTAAGTCTAGTCATGTCTAGGGGGTTGTGCTCATCTCCATTTCTGGACCAAAGAGCCGGCGTTATCTGTAGACACCTCCAAGTTCAAGTGGCTAGCATGACTACATGGAGCACCGCTACCTTCCCACCAAGGAAGTACCTATTGATCTACTCACATTTGCATGTTTTCGAACTGCTAGGTTGGCAGAAAATGGGGCTAACAGTGGGAGTTCACCCTGCTCCACAGATTCGAACTGTCAACCCTTTGGTCAGCAAATTCAGCAGCTCAGTTTAACCGGCAGCTATCCTGAATATGATATAATTGAGGATAGGATAAGCCCTCCACCCCCACCTTGTTCCTAAATTAAGCCAGTACGAAATGGGCTGAGAACAGCGGTATATAAGCAAAGTAAATAATAAATAAATAAATAAATAAATAAATAAATTTGGAAGTTACACAGCATTTCTTTAACAGGATCAGTGTTTTAGGTCTAATGACAGGTGTCACTGTAATTGGGGTGTGGTGGGTAGTGGTGAGACAATAGAATATAAGCTGTAGTAGCCCTGTGTTTGAGGAGGGAAGTTAACAATGGATGGTGTGTTGGAGGACTGTACAGACTTTATATATACTGTGGTCCCTCACTACTTGGCGGTTTTCTTTTCGCAGACTCGCTGTTTCACGGTTTATCAATAAATATTATGTAAAATATTTATTGCAGTTTTGCAAGTTTTTGCGTTACTCGGTAAAACAACAATCTCATGTATCGACTAGTTCTCCCACCAAATCAGGCAAATTCACTGCCAGCAAGGGCTGGTTTGATAAATTTTAGAAGCTCTATGGCAGAGGTCCTCAAACTAAGGCCAGGAGGTTCAGCCCTGGGTTCAGCCAGGATCGACAACAAGCTCAATGTTTACGTCGCTTTGAAAGGCTTCGTCACATAAGAGACAAGAGTGGGGGGAAACGTAACCAATTTTTGGGCTTTGGGATATAAGGTTTGCTTCAAGGGAAAGCCTGTTAGATCAGGCATCATTTGGAAATCATGTTCACGTGCCTTGGAAATCCTGTTCAAGGGGCCTTTTTCTTATAGAGATTTTCAGCATTTTGCTGTGGTCTAGCACATTCTGGATTATCTTTGCAACCTGATGATTCCTGTCTGAATAAATACTGCCTTGGAATGTTTTTATATCTTTTGTGGACATTGCTTTGAATTACTGCATTTTACTGATCTTTTACATTTTGAAATTTTCCTATTTGTACAAACATTTCTTTCTACTGGCTATTTTACTCAACTTCAGTAAAAAGGATTGGTTTTTCACTCAATGTGTGGTGTGTTTTAAAGCCAGAGGGTATCGTTTCTGTTCTGGAGTGCAACAAGTTCCTCCAAGGCTGAGATGCTGAGACTGGAAGTCAGATAATTCAATGCCACTGAATTATATTTGCAGTTTCATGTAACCGCAGACTGCCCAGAAACATAATCCCTGCACAGAGAGATCTTGATGCACACTGTTGTGTTATCATACTATATACGGCCAGGCAGCTTGATCTGCTTAAAATATTTCACTGATCTCACTACTATCAGATTTTCACAAGTTTACGTACAGCAATATTATTTCTCCTCCACTTTTTTATCCTTCTGATTCCACCAAACTGGGACTGAAGGTGGATTATAAAAAATTAAATACAGATAAAAGTCTTTACATTTTATAATTACGGGCCTTGTATTACATTTCTAAGAAGTTAATTACACAGTATGATTGTATTTTAATTCCCCAGTAAAATGTAAGCTTCTTTTTTCACATTCCGCATTCCCATGGACTCCAAAGGGCAACTCAGGCCACAATCTGTTCTTAGGGGGAAAAATTGCCTCCAACCTGGATATACTATAATACTAAAACAGAAAGCGTCCATAAATCTTGTCTTCAGCAGCGCTCCAAGACAACAAAGCTCAGACACTTGAATCAACACACTGAGCATCAGGGGACTCTAGAGATTTCCACCTAGTGATTATTTGTTTTTAAAAAAGAAAGATTTACTTTCTGGTTTGCTGTGAGGTTTCTGGGCTGTGTGGCCATGTTCCAGAAGCATTCTCTCCTGGCGTTTCGCCTGCATCTATGGCAGGCATCCTCAGAGGTTGTGAAGTCTGTTGGAAACGAGGCAAGTGGGGTTTATATATAGTCTGTGGAATGATGTCCAGGGTGGGAGAAAATTTATTTATTTATTTAGTATATATTTTTATTAGATTTATTGACTCACTCATCAAATGTTAAATTCCAGAGCCAAGTTTTCACCAACTTTCTAAAAGTCAGGAGAGAAGGGGCAGTTCTATTCTCCAGTAGGAGAGAATTCCAGAGCCGAGGGGCCACCACCGAGAAGGCCCTGTCCCTCGTCTCCACCAGATGCGATTGCGAGGGTGGTGGGACCGAGAGCAGGGCCCCTCCAGAAGATCTTAACGACCTTGATGGTTCATAGGGGAGAATCCGTTCGGACAGGTAAACTGGGCCAGAGCCATTTAGGGATTTATAGGTCAACACCAGCACTTTGAATTGTGCTCAGAAGCTAATTGGCAGCCAGTGGAGCTGGCGCAGCAGAGGAGTAGTATGCTCCCTGTACCCCGCTCCCGTTAGTAATCTGGCTGCCGCTCGTTGGACTAATTGCAGCTTCCGGGCAGTCTTCAGAGGCAACCCCACGTAGAGAGCGTTGTAGTAGTTTATACGGGATGTAACCAGAGCTTGGACCACCGTGGCCAAGTCAGACTTCCCAAGAAAAAAACAAAACTCTTGTCTGTTTGAGGCAAATGTGAATGTTGCAATTGGCCACCTTGACATATAAACCTCATTTGCCTAGTTTCCAACAGACCTCACAACCTCTGAGGGTGCCTGCCATAGATGTGGGTGAAACGTCAGGACAGAATGCTTCTGGAACATGGCCAGACAGCCCAGAAAACTCACAGCAAACCAGTGATTTTGGCCATGAAAGCCTTCGACAACACACGAATTTACTTTCCTTACTTACAAGCAATAAGGACAAAAACTGTACAGTCGTCAGAATCATCTTTAGTCACTAAATGAGTAAAGATAGTTGGAAGTTTGACCGGGCTGGACATTTCTCCAGAGGGTCAAAAAGCAAATCCACATCTGCTTTCTACTACTGAGCCGCCCCGCCCCCCCCAATTCCTCAAAGATAGAAATGTACTGTGTATTATATTATAGTGGGTTGTAAAGAACTTGAAAGACTGCCTAAGAACTAGAACCTTGAAGAGATAAAAGGGCAAAGCACTCCCTCACTTTCGACTGATCCCAAAAGGGAATGGATGGACTCAAGTGTCACGTTAACAAAATGGGGTCTCGACTCCACAAGAACCAGCCCGGCTTAAACAGCGCTATCTTGACCTTCCAGAGAAAATTTATGTTAACAGATGCAGATCCTGTGTGAATTTCATGAAGGAGACTACCGTTTCCTGGAGAATCTAGGTATAATAACAACTTCTGAGCCAAACTAAGCACAAAATGTATGCGATGTAAGAAGGCCGGTCTTACTTCTTCATTTTTCATATAGATCCGCTGGCGAAAGCTCACCGGCTTCTTGTTCTCATCGATCTCGTAATCTTCTTCGTTCATCCATTCGTTGAAGACATCTGTGTCCAGAATCCATTTGGCATGGACCTGCAGGAGCAAATGCAAGGCTGCTCTGAGAATGACCCCATTCCAAGAGAAAACTGGGATAGAAATCCAAACCATCAATCATCCTCCAACAATGTTCCTGCTGTACACAACAAGGCTGCCGCCACCGCTCTGGATTGTGCTCAGAAACAGGCCTGAGAAACTTTCTAACTTGGGGGCCGCATGCTAGAACTCCCTGCTGAGAGGACTGGCTGCCTGGCGATGGAAGGAAGGAAGGGAAGGAGGAAGGAAAGAGAGAAGGAAGGAAGGATGAAAGGGAAGGATGGAAGGAGAAATAAGGAGAGAGGGGCGAGAGGGAGGTAAGGAGGAAGGAATAGAGAAGGAAGGAAATACAAAAGGGAAGGAAAGAAGGAAGGACAAAAAGGTGGAAGGAAAGGATGGAAGGAAGGGAAGGAGAAAGGAAAAAAGAAAAGGAAGAAAGGGAGGGAGAGCGAGAAGGACGGAAGGAAGGACGAAAGGGTGGGAGGGAAAAGAGGGAAGGGAGGAAAGAGAAGAAAAGAAAGACAAAAGGAAAGGAAGGAAGGAGAAAGAGGGAGAGAGGGAAGGAGGGGGGAAGAGGGAAGGACGAAAGGAAGGAAGGGAAAGATGGAAGGAGAAATAAGGAGAGAGAGGAGAGAGGGAGGTAAGGACGAAGGAGAGAAGGAAGGAAAAAAGAGAAGAAAGGGAGGGAAAGAGAAGGATGGAAGGACAAAAGGGCGGAAGGGAATGGAGAGAAGGAAGGGAGGGAGGAAAGAGAAGAAAGGGAAGACAAAAGAGAAGGAAGGAAGGAGAAAGAGGGAAGGACGAAAGGGAGAAAAGGAAAGATGGAAGAAGTAAGGAGAGAGAGGGAGGTAAGGAGGAAGAGAGAAAGAAGGAAAGACAAAAGGGAAGGAAAGAAGGAAGGACAAAAGGGTGGAAGGGAAGGATGGAAGGAAGGGAAGGAGGAAGGAAAAAAAGAGAAGAAAGGGAGAGAGGGAGAAAGATGTAAGGAAGGACAAAAGGGTGTAAGGGAATGGAGAGAAGGAAGGGAGGGAGGAAAGAGAAGAAAGGGAAGACAGAAGGGAAGGAAGGAAGGAGAAAGAGCGAGAGAGGGACGGAAGGACGAGAAGGAGGAATGGAAAGATGGAAGGAGAAAGAGAAAGTTAAAGAGAAAGGAAAGAGAGAAGACAAAAGAGTAGGAAGGACGAAAGGGTGGAAGGGAAGGATGGAAGAAAAGGAAGGACGAAAGGGTGGAAGGGAATGGAGGGAAGTGAGGGAGGAAAGAGAAGGAAAGACAAAAGGAAGGAAGGAAGGAAGGAAGGAAGGAAGGAAGGAAGGAGAAAGCGGAAGAGAGGGAAGGAGAGAGGAAAGAGGGAAGGAAAGAAGAACGAAAGGGAAGAAGGGAAAGATGGAAGGAGAAAGAGGAAGGTAAGGAGAAAGGAGAGAAGACAAAAGGGAAGGAAGGACAAAAGGGTGGAAGGGAAGGATGGAAGGAAGAGAAGGGTGGAAGGGTACAAGGGTGAAAGGGTACAATCCCTGAGAAGGATGGCTGCTCTGTCTCAGAACCACAGGCCCTCAATTCAAACGCAGAACGAGGAAGCAAGAGAAATGGCCAAAGGATCATTTACCCCAAATAGAGAGAAAAGTGAGAGGAAGAAGGGGACAGACAGGCAGCTGAGAGCTGTTCAATAGTAATTCACTGCTACCTGGGAGTCTGATAGAATCTCCTTCTATGGAGGTTTATCGACAGAGGCTGGGTGGCTATCAATCGAGAGGGTTTGAATTGTGTATTTCTGCATGGCTGAATGAGGTGAGACTGGATTGCCTTTGGGGCCCCTCCCAACTCTAGGATTCTATTAAACATTGACTATATATTGTCGAAGGCTTTCATGGCCGGAATCACTAGATTGCTGTGACTTTTCCGGGCTGTGTGGCCATGTTCCAGAAGCATCGTCTCCCAACAAAGGACTCCCCTGGCAGTAAGCAGCCAGACCTTGAAGCTGCAAGGCCATTAAATGCTAATCAAGGTGGCCAACTGCAACATTCACACTTGACTCAAACAGACAAAAGAGTTCTTTCTCCCACCCTGAAGGTCATTCCACAGACACACAAATCCCACTTGTCTAGTATCCAACAGACCTCACAACCTCTGAGGGGGTCTGCCATAGATGTGGGTGACACATCAGGAGAGAATGCATGACCATACAGCCTGGAAACCTCACAGCAATCCATTGAGTATATAGCCAGAAAACGCCTACGATCCAGAGGTTTATGTACATGATGAGAATGCAGTAGATATCAACTCTGGTCCTCTCAGATCTCCAGGTGAAAGAATCCGGAATCATTGGGAGTCTGGTCCTATATGGGGCAACTGCTTATGCTTCCATGATTTAGACAGGGACAGGATACCATTTTACAAGGGGGTGGATAAGCAAAGAGGAGTGGGAGCTGCATCTGCTTTGTCTATAAGGTACTTTACATTCTTGTTTACGTTTTAAAGGGTTAAGGGTGCCATCTGAAGCAGGCACCGAGCCTTCCCCTTCCTTCTCATCACGCAATACTATCTCCTTGCTGGTGGGAGGCAAAGGCACTAATGAATCCAGGAAGAACGTTCCCGTGTTGTCACGCAAATAAATAGAGCAATTATATCTGAGAAAGAGACGCTTTTGCTGGAACCGTCCCTTTCTCCTCGCGGGATGAATGAGATCGACCTCGAAGCACAGCGCTGCACGCAGGACTGATGAAGGCGGCTGCCAGAGTTTGTTCCCCTTTGGTGTTCAACAAACCCCAGGAAATGATGGCTCCTCTCATCATTAATACCTGTCCCAGGCCTTTTAATGGAAGGGACCCACTCCTTCTGTCTGCCAAGCAGGTTCTCTCCAAGGCTCAGGCTTCTAAAAGGAATCTCCAGCCTTAAAAGAGCAAGCCTCTTGCAGCATGTGATATGACACAAGGAGAGATGCTTAATAAATGTATTATTATTATTATCATCATCATCATCTTAGGAAAACCTCCCCTGCCTTGCTTTGGTGGAGTTCAGGTGTGGGCAAAATTTGGCCCTCCCTCCGGATGTTTTGGACTTCAACTCCCACAATTCCTAACAGCCTATCGGCTGTTGAAGTTGAAGTCCAAATCACCTGGAGGGAGGGCCCAAGTTGGCCCATGCCTGCTATATACCCTCTACTAGACCATACCACAAACTATTGACTAGACATTGATATGGAAATATGACAATTCACAGGGTTTTGTGGGTCTTCATGTGCTGGCCAGCTGGAGGGTCGATGTTTGCCCATGCCTGGTCTACTTCAACAAGGTGAGGTGCTTAACTCTGCTGATATGTGTTTCCACTGCCCTCTCAATAATAATAAGCCGTTCAGCAGTGGAACTCTCTACCTCTGAGTGTGGTGGAGGCTCCTTCTTTGGAAGCTTTTAAACAGAAGCCGGATGGCCATCTGTCAGGGGTGATTTGAAAGCAATATTCCTGCTTCTTGGCAGAATGGGGTTGGACTGGATGGCCCAGGAGGTCTCTTCCAACTCTTTGATTCTAGGATTCTATGATTCTATAATAATAATAATAATAATAATAATAATAATAATAATAATAATAATGTAAAGGTAAAGGTTTTCCCCTGACATTAAGTCCAGTTGTGTCCGACTCTGGTGGTTGGTGCTCATTTCCATTTCTAAGCTGAAGAGCCAGCGTTGTCCGTAGACAAGGTCATGTCACCGGCATGACTTCATGGAGTGCTGTTACCTTCCCACCGGAGTGATACCTATTGACCTACTCACATTTGAATGTTTTGGAACTGCTAGGTTGTCAGAAGCTGGGGCTGACAGCAGAAGCTCACGTGACTCCCCAGATTCGAACCTGCGACCATTCGGTCAACAAGCTCAATGGTTTAACCCAATGCGCCACTGGGGGTTGCAATATAATAATAATAATAATAATAATAATTTATTTGTTTTCCACACTATCTCGCTGAGGAGACTCAGGGAGGATTCCAGCACACACAAACACAAAGACAAACGTATTGTCGAAGGCTTTCATGACCGGAATCACTGGGTTGTTGTAGATTTTTTTGGGCTATATGGCCATGGTCTAGAGGCATTCTCTCCTGACGTTTCGCCTGCATCTATGGCAAGCATCCTCGGAGGTAGTGAGGAGAGGATGCTTGCCATAGATGCAGGTGAAACGTCAGGAGAGAATGCCTCTAGACCATGGCCATATAGCTCGAAAAAAACTACAACAATCCACAAAGGCAAACATACAATGCCTAGAAACAATAATACACAGATAAGGGTAAAGGTTTCCCCTTCCGGCTCTGAGGGGTCGTGCTTATCTCCATTTCTAAGCCGAAGAGCCGGCGTTATGCATAGACACCTTCTAGGTCATGTGGCTGGCATGACTGTATGGAGCGCCCTTTACCTTTCTGTCAAGTTGGTACCTATTCATCTGCTCACATTGCCATGTTTTTGAACTGCTAGGTTGGCAGAAGCTGGGCCTAACAGCAGGAGCTCACCCTGTCCCACAGATCTGAACCACCAACCTTCCGGTCAGCATGTTTATAAGATCAGCAGTTTAACCCATTGTGCCACTGTGGTCTCAAGCAAGATAGTCAATGTTCCCAACCCTGAGGCAGCTGTATCATGGGGTTTTCCTGGTAGGAATCCTTGGGAAGGGGTTTCCCATGGCCCTCCTCTGAGGCTGAGAGAGTGCCACCTGGTTAAGGGAATCCAATCTCAGTCTCCATGGCTGAGAGGAGAGTTGAACCCTGGGAGATTATTACACTCTACTTGTTAAAGAGTTGTTATCCCTGGTGTTGCAGTGGGTTAAAACACTGAGCTGCTGAACATATTGGCCGAAAGGTCACCGGTTCGAATCGGGGAGCGGCGTGAGCTCCCACTGTCAGCCCCAGTTTCTGCCAACCTAGCAGCTTGAAAACATGCAAATGTGAGTAGATCATTCGGTACCGCTCCAGCAGGAAGGTAACAGCGGTCTATGCAGTCATGCCAGTGGCGACATGACCATGGAGGTGTCTATGGACAACGCCGGCTCTTCGGCTTAGAAATGGACATAAGCACCAGCCCTCAGAGTCGGACACGACTGGACTTAATGTCAGGAGAAAACCTTTACGTATCTTACCTATCCCACTTTGGTCTCTTCCAACTCTATTTATTATTCTAGGATTCCAAGTGCTTTCTCTCTGCAAAGGCTCCCCCCCCCCCCCCCCCGATTTCTCTTTTGCCTGCGTGAAACATCCCCCAGGAGAAGAACACACTGAAATAATTGTGGCTTCCAAACAATTCGAAGGAAACCACCCACTCACCTTCCAGGGCTTTTCTGGAATGGGAGGATCTTCGATGTCCGCCTCCACATCAGTAGCGTGAACCCAAGTGTCGTAGCTGAGAGGAAAAAGCAGAAAGGGAAGGTGAAAACCGATCCCTCAGGCGGATCCACCAGAATGGCAGAGGCGTCCTAGAAAAGCCTGCATTATGCTCACTGCGACCGTTTTCAAAAATAAGCATTTCCATTCAGAAAAGATCACACAACATCCCAAGGCTGGGATTTACACAAGTTTTGGAAAATGCCTAATTAAGCATTCCAGGAATTTGCAAAACCGTTGAATGATTGTATCAGATGACATCAAAATTTGGGTTACAGCAATGAAAGCAGTGCCATGAAGGAGCAGATTTGGGGGCAAGATCGCTTACTACTATCTCAAAAGGGATTTCTCAAATAGGAGCAGGAGCACTCCTTTGTATGTTATAATTTTGGTTATGTTTTCACAACACTTGCTATACCACGCATGGGCAAGTTTGGGCCCTCCCTCCAGGTGTTTTGGACTTCAACTCCCACAATTCCTAACAGTCAGTTGGCTGTTAGGAATTGTGGGAGCTGGAGTCCAAAACACCTGGAAGGAGAGCCCAAGTTGACCCATAGCTGGTATAGAAAGTGTTGTGAAAATATAACCAAAACAATAACATAAACGAAGTCCAAAACACCCGGAGGGCCCAAATTTGCCCAGGCGTAGTTCAGAGTGTTGCACCTCAGAGTAGAACCACCTTGCTTACGATACCAAAGAACACACCAGCAGTAATCTTTATAGTTTTATTAAAATAAAAGATAAAAAGTTCAAAAAGCAAAAGTATATTTCAAAAGATAAATCCAAGATAACATAGGCAAACAAGATCCATGAAGGTTTTTCTTGATTTTTTTGCTAATCATTTTGTTTGTTTGTTTCACCACTTTTTTCCAGAATTCTTTAACTATGTTGCAGGTCCACCATACATGGAAAAAAGATCCCTTCACCTTCTTGCATCTCCAGCAAGCCCCTTGTCCTGTTTTATCTATTTTGGCTAGTAATCAAGAAAAACCCAGAAATGTGCTTATTAAGAACATTTAGAAGTCATATTAGCGCAGGAGATGAAGAAATTTGTCAGTATTGTTTTGCCGCTGCAAGATTAACAATAGCTAAAACATGGAAGGGGGAAAGAGAGTAAACCATTAAGGATTGGAGAGATAAATTAGTAGATTATATCCAAATGGCCAAACTGACAAATAGCAGCAGAGAAGGAAATAATGAAGAATTTGTTAAAAAATGGAGGTTGGCTATTGGATATCTCGAAAAGAAGACAAAAGTAGATTTGAAGATCGCCATAAAGGGGATTCAGTGAAAGAAAACATGTGGGTTAGTTATGTGATCCACACGGAGTGGTGTCGGAGGTCATGGGGGTTGGGTTTACGGGTGTGGGGTTAGAGGGACAATAAATGTTAATAGAGGGACAATAAATGTTAATGTGGGGTTAGAGGGACAATAAATGTTAATAGAATCATAGAATCCTAGAGTTGGAAGAGACCTCATGGGCCATCCAGTCCAACCCCATTCTGCCAAGAAGCAGGAATATTGCATTCAGATCACCCCTGACAGATGGCCATCCAGCCTCTGTTTAAAAGCTTCCAAAGAAAAAGCCTCCACCACACTCCGGGGCATACACTTTTGTATATCCTTTTTTTCTTTTCTGTTTTTTTCTTTGTTTTCTATTTATTTCTGTTTTCCTTTGGTGTCGGTTTTGTTTTCTGAATGCACCATAAACCAATAAAAATTAATTTTAAAAAAAAGATCCATGAAGGAATAGGTAATACAAACAAGATCCATGAAGGCATATGCAAGGCAAAGTCCCATAAAACATGATAAAGTCCTGAAACATGAGCATGAATAGCTGCAAGATAAATCCAAAGTCTTTTGGTTGAAGCGGGAAGTTGCTCTGACACTGAGACACATTCAAACAGTCTGTTTAATACCCTTTGGACAACATGAAAGCATTCCTATGGCCCGGGCCTCTCTCTCTCGCCTCCCGGCGATCCTGACACTCCTTCGCACTTTTAATTCCAAGCGATCAGCCCTATCTAAATCACCGGCCCCATCAAGGTTAAATCTCTCCTTAACTGGCTGAGAACTATCCTCCCTAATTCCTTCATCAGGCACCTGGCTCTCACTCTCAGTAGTTTCACTTTCCCCAGCGTCAACCCTTGCTGTGGGAAACAACTGAACTTCTGCCCCCTGGTCCTGGTCTTCCTCGTCTAACACAGGCACATCCTTACTCTGAATCTGAATCTCATCATCCCCATCAGAATCATTGACACCATCGCTCTGTGAGTCCAGCTGAGTCACAACACAGAGGATGGGAAAGGGACAAATATGGTTGTGACGCGGCTTTTCCGATTCTGTTACCTGTCAGGGTAATAGCCCCAGTGCACAAGGACCTGCTTGTCTTTCTTCATCACGGGTCTAAACCACTCTTCTGAAAAAGAACAAAAACAAAACAGGAGAAAGCCATCCAGTTAAAATCACCCGCAACTTTACAAGCAGCAAAAGCACATTAATGCGTCTCATCCAGAGAAAATTAACAAGCGGCTGTGTCACAAATCTCATAAATATTTTTCATTAATGGATAGTCCAACCAGGGAGGATTCAGGGTGAACGGTAGGAGAGAGCAGCAGCTGAAACAGAGTCACGAATAACGGCTATCAGAGGAAGTTGTTGCACGTAGCGCGTTTCAGTCAGGTCCAATGCAGAAGACACAAGAACATTGCACTTTACTCTTATCAGCAGAGTTAAAACATAAACTTGCAATGTAGCAAACAAAAACAAACAGTGCAACAAACTTACATAGTCCTTGTAAGCAATACAGAATAAGGCATCTTCATCCAAATGAGAGAGCAGTAGAAATGGTTTATTATTTATTTATTTGCAGTATTTATATTCCACCCTTCTCACCCCGCAAGGGACTCAGGGCGGATTACAATGTACATATACATGGCAAACATTCAATGCCATAGACACACAACATATATAGACAGACACACAGAGGCTATTTAATATTCCAGCTTTTTCATGAGGGTATTCTGGCCACCAGGGGAGCTGTCGCTTCACTGTCCATCTGTGACACTAATGAAGTACTTCCTCATTCTTTGCATGCTTGCTGGAGATTTTTATGCAAAATGCCTGAGTAAAGGCGCCTCAGAGCAAAGCTAAACTGTATTCTAAACCCCATATAGTTATACCCCACTGGGTGTGGTCCAAACTTACTAGTTGACCTACATTAGCAGCTGCACACAATAATCAACAGTATAAGGTTTTCTTTAACACACACACACACACACACACACTTGATCCTGTTACAATTACTGTAACAGAAGTGTTAAGAGCTTAGGAAGGCTGAAAGGCAGCAGAGTGCAAAAGCATATTGGAACCGGGTCAAAAAAAGAGCCAGATTTGAAATGGGAGCAAATAAGGAAAGAGTGGCTCCTCTATGATGCCCATGGCAAGAAGGGATTCCCAACTGTCCACTACTTTACACAGCACAACTCAAATTAAGATTTGGAAATAAAGGACTTCAATGAGCCCACGCATTTGCTGGGATTAGGAAGACAAAACCACCACAAAAATAAAAACCTATTTTAAACTTTAAGAGAACGAATCTCTAGAGCCCCCAGTGCAATTCTATGGTCAACTGATCTCCCCCCAAACTCCCAGCATCTCCCTAATATGTATATAGTCAAAGATGCTGAGACCAACAAATGCTTGGAAATGCTAAAGAACACACTGTTTTGGCTTGTCCCGAAGCACAACTAAGAGTCAGACATGATTTGGGACTGTGACGATGCCAGCACGGCTGCCGCCTTCTAGGGCACGCTCCCCCTGAGGCCAGGCAAAGCGCGGAGCAAGCTGCCAACGAGTTCTGAAGTGTTTTTGATGGCTTCATTTGGCTCTTTCATGACACTTCCATTGTGTGAGCCACCTTGGGACACCTGAGAGGGACAGGTAATCTAAACACATTTCAAATTCAAGGGCATTTCACACTAGAAGGAATTTTGTGGATTTTTCACTTTCCGCAGTACAACTGAGTTGTGCGAGTCTGGATCGGTTGGGTCACCTTGATTCTCTCAGAAAAAAAATGAATAATAAATGAATAATAATAATAATAATAATAATAGTCAGGCCATGAAGGAGGAATCGCTAAATCTCAATAAGACGACTACACAGAGAAGCCATTGAAATCCACAAGCATGTGGACAATTTCAACAGAAAGAAGGAAACCATAAAAATGAACAAAATCTTTCTACCAGTATTAAAAAAACTCTAAAATTACAACAGCAAAACAACAGGGAGGAAACAATCAAGGGCACCTAATCACCTCTCAACAAAAGATTGCCACAGGCATTGCCAGACCATCAAATGCTAATCAAGGTGGTCAGTTGAAACATTCACATCTTGCTCCAATAGGCAAGAGTTCTTTGTCCCACCCTGGTCATTCCACTGATATATAAACCAATTTTCCTAGTTCCAACAGACCTCACTACTTCTGAGGGTGCTTGCCATAGATGCAGGCGAAATGTCAGGAGAGAATGCCTCTACAACAACTCAATAAGAAGACTTCAGAATCCTGGAGTCCAAAACCAATTCATGTAATTATAGAATCACAAAATCTTAGAGTTGGAATACATCTCATGGGCCATCCAGTCCAACCCCATTCTGCCAAGAAGCAGGAAAGTTGCATTCAAAGCACCCTGACAGATGGCCATCCAGCCTCTGCTTAACAGCCTCCAAAGAAGGAGCCTCCTCCACACTCTGGGGCAGAGAGAGTGTTCGACTGCTGAATAGTTCTCACAGGGAGGAAGTTCTTCCTGATGTTCAGGTGGAATCTCCTTTCCTCTAGTTTGAAGCCATTGCTCCACTGCGTCCTAGTCTGCAGGGCAGCTGAAAACAAGCCTGCTCCCTCTTCCCTATGACTTCCCCTCACCTCTTGACCCATGGCGCTCATCATGTCTCTTCTTAGCCTTCTCTTCTGCAGGATAATCCTGCCTAGCTCTTTCAGGTGCTCCTCATAGGGCTTGTTCTCCAGATCCTTGATCCTTCTTCCTTGGGACACAATATTCCAGCTTCGTCAACATCTCTTTTCAATTAGAGTGTCCAGAATTGGACACAGTGTCATCCCAGGTGTGGTCTGGCAAAGGCAGAATAGAGCATGGGGAGCATGACTTCCCTGGATCTAGACCAGTGGTTCCCAACCTGTGGTCCATGGACCACCAGTAGTCTGCAAGAACTAAAACATGGTCTGCAGCCTCACCGTTACTACACCATTGCAACAAGAGTGACTGGCCTTGCAAAACCCTCTTATAGTGTCAAGGCAATGGGGATGCTGGAAGGGGAAAGGCTGACTACCCATGAAAAGCACGGCATCAAGCCTCCTGAGTGCTGCTACTCCTCCTTCTCCCTCCCCTGAAAGGAGTCGTTCCATGTGGCACCTGGAAGCGGAGGCATCGTCTTTGTTTTTAGGCCTCTTTCTGGGGTTATTTGGGGTGCTGATACAGAGAGTTGCACTGGATACACCACATCAGCTCTAGATTATGAAATATAGTTTTCTGTGGGCAAGCAGATGGCAACTACTGGATGGCATACGTTTTGTATCAGAAACTAGAACTGATGTGGTCTATCCAATGTAATTTTCTGAATCAGCACCCCAAATAACCAAACCGAATCTGAAGTTGACCAAAAACCGACTCGTAACCCTTTTGGTACTAATGGTTCCTGGTCAAAAAAAGGTTGGGAATCACTGATCTAGACACTATACATCTATTTATGCAGGCCAAAATCCCACTGGTTTTTTAAGCTGCCAAATGACATTGTTGGCCCATGTTTAACTTGTTGTCCACGAGGACAGATGCTGAGCGCTGGGTTTTGCTTCCAGACAGAGTCCTGAGTTTGAACACCTGCGGAAACCTTTCCTCCCAGACCCATTCCTTCCATTACATTAAATCCAGACCGTCTCAGGCCGAGAAGCAACAGCACCTCAAAGCCTGCCCCTCCCATCTCTTCTCTTTTGCTAGCATCCTTCACACCAAGCCAAGCACTTTGTGGGGACAGGAGGGTTAATCTGCAGCCATAGGAAAGGAAAAGGAAATCATACTTTCTCCCAGACAAAGGAAACATAACCAGGCTTTTAAGTGAGACTTCATTCCCTGAAAGCTGAAATGCTATTTATTTGAAGTGAGACATCCCATCCTCCCGTGAGGGAGCAGCCGCCTGACAGGGCAGAATTTCAAGGCCAAGTGGGTCTCTGAAGACGGACGCATCAAGGTTTCTGCTACCATCGAGGCCACAGCAAGGAAATCTACTGCCCTCCTTTTGAGAAACCGCCATGCCCTTTCCAGATTGAGTGAGAGCAAACTTCTGATCCTCAAGTGCTTTAACAGGGCAAGAAGAAAAGCTGGAAAGCAAGTGGGATGCTGATGTTTGGTCCTGGATTCAGATTCCGGAAACCAGGGTTCGAATCCCTGCTCGGCCATGAAAAGCCATTGGGAAACCTGCAGGAAAACCCCCAGGACTGTGTCCTGACCTACAAGAAGCACTGCCTGAATATCAAGCAAAAATTGGGCGCTAGAAACAATATCATACAAAAGCTGACTGGCACAACCTGGGGATCACAACCAGACACAGTCACGACATCTGCCCTTGCGCTTTGCTACTCTGCTGCTGAGTACGCATGCCCAGTGTGGAACACATCTCACCACGCTAAAACAGTGGATGCTGCTCTTAATGAGACATGCCGCATTATCACAGGGTGTCTGCGCCCTACACCACTGGAGAAATTACACTGCTTAGCCGGTATTGCACCACCTGACATCCGCCGGGAAGTAGCAGCCAAGAGTGAAAGGACCAAGGCAGGGACATCTCCAGCTCATCCCCTGTTTGGGTATCAGCCAGCACGTCAACGACTTAAATCAAGAAATAGTTTTCTAAGATCTACAAAGACACTCGCTGGAACACCTCAGCAAGCGAGAGTCCAAAAGTGGCAGGCTCAAACCCAGAACCTCAATCCATGGCTGATACCAAATGAGGGACTCCCCCCTGGGCACACAGAAAACTGGGCGACTTGGAAGGCGCTGAACAGATTGCACTCTGGCACCACGAGATGCAGAGCCAATCTTCAGAAATGGGGCCACAAAGTGGAATCCACGACATGCGAGTGTGGAGAAGAGCCAACCACTGACCACCTGCTGCAATGCAATCTGAGCCCTATCACATGCACAATGGAGGACCTTCTTGCAACAACACCAGAGGCACTCCCAGTGGCCAGATACGGGTCAAAGGACATTTAATCAACTACCAAGTTTGCAAACTTTGTGTTTTGTTTGTTAAAAAAATGCAATACAACTGTTTGGCTTGCTCCTGACACAATAAATAAATAAGCAAAACTCACTGTCTCAACCTCAAAGAGAGGCAAAAGGCAAAACCCCTCTGAGCAAACCTTGGCAAGAAAACTCTGAGAGTGCTTCTCCTTTGGGCTGACATGAGTTGAAAAGGATTTGAAGGCACATAACAATAAGGCGATGCTATCACAGGTGCTGGATCTACACTGTCCTATAACACCGTTCCAAACTGCATTACATGGCTGTGTAAATCCAGCCGGTTTTTCATGGCCACTACACCTAGATGGATCTCCCTAGATTGCCTAGAATCACAAACAACATTTAATTTCAGACCACAATGTGCGAGAAAGTAAGTGGAAGAAAGGCCAGGAGGGAATGAACGGATCTCAAAGAATTCAGTACAAGTATTGGTCCCATCCACACTGCCATATAATCCAGTTTCAGAATGTAGGTTAACGGCATTGAACTGGATTAGATGGCAGCATACTCGTATAATCCAGTTCAATGAGGTTCAATCTGCATTGTATGAGTCCCAGCCATAGATTTTAAATGTGTTTTGTGCTATTGTTCAATGTTTATGCTATTGTGTATGAGACTTATTTTAATTGCTTTGCATTAGTATTTGTATTTTGTATTGTGGTTGTTATTGCTTGTATTGATGTATTGTGGGCTCGGCCTCATGTAAGCCGCACCAAGTTCCTTGGTAGCAGGGTATAAGTAAAGTATTATTATTATTATTATTATTATTATTATTATCTACACTGATTGTTACAATGCAGTACAAACTGGGTAAGATGGCAGTGCAGATGGGGCCATTGTTAGAACACAAGACACACAACAAAGAGAAAGCCAATGAGTTGAAGGCACTAAAAAAAGAAGAGAAACATTGCCATCTAGTGGAAGACTCCTGTGTCAACAGAACCAAAGTTTTTTTTATTTACAGTTTTGAGTATTCCTAACCTGAAATGCTTGGAGCCAGAAATGTGTTGAGATTTTATTTTCAGATTTTGGAATACCTGCAGTTACATCTAAGGAACTAAAGAGTGATCTTAGAGGTGAGACCCAAGTCTAAACACAACATTCACTTATGTTTCATATACACACATCCTGGAGGTAATTTTATATACAGAACTAGCAGTCCCCTGGCCCAGTCTGGTCCCCTGGCCCAGTCTGTGTATATGTGTTTTGTGTGTGTGTATATGTGTCTGTATATATGTGGTTTTGTTCATGCATTGTGATGTATTTTTTATTTTTGAGTTTTTAAGTTTCTTCCGCTGCGTTTTTCAGTATTTTTATGAGTGATGGTCACTCGTTGGTCTGAGAGATGTCTTGTGTCCAAATTTGGTGTCAATTTGCCCAGTCGTTTTTGAGTTATGTTAATCCCACAAACGAACATTACATTTTTATTTATATAGATGTGCGAGAAAGTAAGCAGGAGAAATTTATTTTCTGTAATTTTATGAATGAAACCAAGTGTTCATAGACTGGTTATCAGAAAGGTTTCACTCTCTCAGCCACTCCTGTAGACAACTTTGGAGAACTCTGGATTTTTCATTTCTGGATAAGGGATGCTCAAATGGTATTAAACTGGCATGGAAACCTATTACATGTAAAGTACCAAACATACTCAAATATAAGCCGAATATACGCCGAGGCACCTAATTTTGCCACAAAAAACTTGGAAAATGTATTGATTCGAGTATAAGCCAAGGGTGGGAAATGCAACTGCTACCGGTAAATTTCAAAATAATAATAGATACCAATAAAATTACATTAATTGAGGCATCAGTGTGTTAAATGTTTTTGAATATTTAAATAAAACTGTAAGTTAAGATAAGACTGCCCAACTCTGATTAAACAATTATTCTGACTTTCTTCAATGTAAATGTGCTTTCGTATCCTTCCAATAATAATAGAGTAAAATAATAAATGCAATAATAACAATAATAGAGTAAAATAATGGAAATGTAATAATAAGTAATAATGGAGTAAAACAATAAATGTAATAATAATAGAGTAAAATAATAAATGCAATAATAATAACAATAATAGAATAAAATAATGGAAATGTAATAATAAGTAATAATGGAGTAAAATAATAAATGTAATAATAATAGAGTAAAATAATAAATGCAATAATAATAACAATAATAGAATAAAATAATGGAAATGTAATAATAAGTAATAATGGAGTAAAATAATAAATGCAATAATAATAGAGTAAAATAATAAATGCAAGAATAATAACAATAATAGAGTAAAATAATGGAAATGTAATAATAAGTAATAATGGAGTAAAATAATAAATGTAATAATAATAGAGTAAAATAATAAATGCAATAATAATAACAATAATAGAATAAAATAATGGAAATGTAATAATAAGTAATAATGGAGTAAAATAATAAATGCAATAATAATAGAGTAAAATAATAAATGCAATAATAATAACAATAGAGTAAAATAATGGAAATGTAATAATAACAGTAATAATGGAGTAAAACAATAAATGTAATAATAATAGAGTAAAATAATAAATGCAATAATAATAACAGTAATAGAGTAAAATAATGGAAATGTAATAATAAAAGTAATAATGGAGTAAAACAATAAATGTAATAATAATAGAGTAAAATAATAAATGCAATAATAATACAGTAAAATAATAAATGCACTAATAATAATAATAGAGTATAATAATAAATGCATGAATAATAAATAGAGCAAAATAATAAATGTAATAATAGATTAAATTGAGAAATGTAATAACAACAATAGAGCCAAATAATAAACGTAATAAAAATAATTACAGAGTAAATATCCTTGATTTGAGTATAAGCCAGGTGGAGGGGCTTTTTCAGCCTTAAAAAAGGGCTGAAAATCTTTGGTTATACTCGAGTATATACAGAAAGTCAGAAAACAATTATAGCAAAACTCAAGGCCCGTTTCAAAACACGCCTCCTTTCCCTTGAGTTGTGTGCTAGCCATTTTTGTGCTGCAATCAACAAAAGCATAAATACCTAGAAGAGATGCTCAACTGGTAGAAGGGAAGTTCAACAGAGGACAAACTGTATCAGTAATAAATGACTGGATTTAAAAAACAGCCATGGGACTTTGCTTTACTAATAAATATATAAATAACTGCTTGCTTTACAAGACTAACAGATATATGAATAAATTTACTGCTGACAGTGGATTGCCCTTTGTGCCATCCCAAGAATTCCCTGCCACGTCCTTTTTGAAACATCTTAGTGTTCAATGTCACAAGACAAAAACAACTGATTCATAATATGCCTTTTATTTTAAAATATTTTAGTTTAGCTTTTGGTCCTTTGAGGTGGTTCACAAGACAAAATCCCCAAAGTTCAAGAATGAAACACCAAATAAATAACCTATATTTACCTTCATCCAATGAGGTAGGAACAGGATAAACATGGTGGGTGGCTTTAGACTTGTCATCAGTGACGGTTCCCTAGGAAAGAAGCAGGTACAGATTATTATATCAGAAACAGGTACAACTATCTATTTATTCTTACAAGAAAAATGTTTCTCCCCAAAAAACGAGCCAAGTTTGGAGCCTGAGTGCAAGCCAACATTGGCTCTCAGAAGACAGATCTTTTCCTGACCCATGTTCCTGATTCGAAGGGTGAAAACAGAAGCAGCCAGGTTGTTTTGCAAACTGAACCACAGAGATGTTCAATGTATTGTCGAAGGCTTTCATGGCCGGAATCACTCAGTTCTTGTGGGTTTTTTCGGGCTATATGGCCATGTTCTAGAGGCATTTCTCCTGACGTTTCGCCTGCATCTATGGCAGGCTTCCTCAGAGGTCTGAGGAAGCCTGCCATAGATGCAGGCGAAACGTCAGGAGAAATGCCTCTAGAACATGGCCATATAGCCCGAAAAAACCCACAAGAACTAAGTGAACCACAGAGAGTTATAACCTGGTTTTCAAAGTAATGGCAAAGCTAATGAATCACAATGAGAAACACCTGGGAAAAACAGCCTGAGCAAAGAGCAGGTGGCAAATAGCCAGGAGAAAGTGAAGTCAGTGCAGCCCTAAAAACATTAACAACAACAACAATAATAATAATAATAACTTTATTTATATCCTGCCACCATCTCCGCAAGGGACTCGGAGCGGCTTACATGAGGCCAAGCCCAACAACACATCAATAAAACAAGAAAGCAATAAACAAAAACAATACATTTAATATAAATCACATATAAACATTAACACACAAGGATTTAAAAACCTATGGCTGGGCCAAATGTAATAGTTTAAAATTAAAAAACAAGGTAGGAAATATCTGGTAGGAGGGTTTTTAAAAAATGAGGGGAGCGCAATCCAACGAATAGTTAAAGTGCAAAACAGATTTGTGTCTGGACACACAATAGAATTGATCTATAGAAATTTTTATCAATTTGTTATTTTCCTTGCCTCATCTCACCCCACAAAAATGTTGCAAACTACGGTTGTTTAATGAGTTTCATACAAAAGCTAAACAGACTACCCTTATTTACTTGAGTCTAATGCGCCACTGAATCTAGTGCTCACCTTAATTTTCGAAACACTAAAACCAAAAAAAGTATTTGTTGTTGAATGTCATACGCAGCAGCAGAAGGTGCACTCTTTGTAATTTGGCCACTACAGTTGCTGCGTGCTTAGAATTCCTTCTTCAAAACCAAAAATGTTAGAGCACCAAAGCTTCCAACAACGGAAAGGAAGACCTTGGGGTGCATCTATGCCAGGTTGCCCAGGCCTGATCTATTCTGCAGGATGAATCCACTGTAACTGCCTTGGTTCAATGCTATGAAGTCAATGCTATGAAGTCATGGGAGATGCATGCACTCGCTGGAACACCTCAGCAAGTGAGAGTCAAAAAGTGGCAGGCTCAAACCCAGAACCTCAATCAATGGCTGATACCAAATGAGAGACTCCCCCCTGGGCACACAGAAGACTGGGTGGCTTGGAAGGCACAGAACAGACTGCGCTCTGGCACCACGAGATGCAGAGCCAACCTCAAGAAATGGGGGCCACAAAGTGGAATCCACGACATGCGAGTGTGGAAAAGAGCAAACCACAGACCACCTATTGCAATTTAACCTGAGCCCTGCCACATGCACAAGGGAGGACCTTCTTATCGTAACACCAGAGGCACTCCAAGTGGCCAGCTAAATGTCAAAGGACATTTAATCAACTACCAAGCCTGCAAACTGTGTGTTTTGCTTGTCTGTTTGTTAAAAAATGCAATACAACTATTTGGCTTGCTCCTGACACAATAAAAAAAATGGGAGATGCAGTTTTACAAGGTCTTGGGAATCCTCAACCAAAGAATGCTGATGCCTCAGTAAACTACAAATCCCAAGATGACATAGCATTGAGCCATGGCAATTAAATTACAGGTGACATCCCTCAACGTGGAACTCCAAGTGTAGCTCCCAAAGCAGCTTCCTCTATTGCTTTGGCTCAGCATTAAGATTACCATATTACGTGAATCTAACGCACAACCTAATTTTGGCAAGGGGATTTAGCCCAAAAATGTGAGTGACTCCCATGACCAACGGAAAATACTGGAAGGCTTTGGTGAGCATTGACCTTGAATTAAGGAGTTGTAGTTCACCTACATCCAGAAAGTGCTATGGACTCAAACAATGATGGAACTGGACCAAACTTGCCACAAATACTGAATATGCCCAAATGTGAACATTGGTGGAGTTTGTGGAAAAAAGACCTTGACATTTGGGAGTTGTAGTTGCTGGGATTTATAGTTCAACTACAATCAAAGAGCATTCTGAACCCCACCTATGATAGAATTGGACTAAACTTCCTACACAGAAACCCCATGACCAACAGAAAATACAGTTTTTTCGGATGGTCTCTGGCAACCCCTCTGACACCCCCAGGGGTCCCAACCCCCAAGTTGAGAAATGCTGAGCTAGGCCAAAGGCTTAAGACTTCAGTGAACCAGTAGGCTTGCAGAAAGCTTACAAAACTACATTACAGAATTGGTTTAAATCAGGCCTCTAAGGCTGAAGGAGAACGGTCCCTCCCCACTTGCTCATTCTGGCTCTTTCTTCCTGGCAGAGATAGAGTAATGGGGCCTCCAGGTTAGAACAAGGAGAAGCAAGAGAGGCAATCCTGGCTGGAAAATCCAGTTCTTACACCTTAATAAGGTCCTGTAAGGACATGTCTAAGGAACTGCGCTGCCAAAGGCCTTCTCGCAGAGACAGCAAGAAGCAACACTGGAACATTACTGACAATGTCTGCTCTCAGGACCATGCTCTTCCCACCAGGTGTTTTGGACTTCCACTCCCGGTAGGCTTTTAAGAATGGTGGGATTGGAAGTCCAAGGCACCTGGAGGGCTGAAGTTTGCCCATGCCTGACTTAAGAGAGAAAATGGTGCAACATGCACATCACTTACCTGGTGACGTTTCACAATGTCTTTTAGCTTATTGGCCAACTTGAGCTCTATATCTGGAACGAGGTAGATAGTCGGCCTGCTCAGACAGTTATTCTGAAAACCAAAGACATTCAGCATCAGAAATCAGCAAAGGAGTCACAGGAGATGAAGTATCAATAGCATCATCTGATTTCCTCCCTCCTTAAATCTAATACAATCAGCAAGAATAGATATTCTAGAGCATTGGTTCTCAACCTTCCAAATGCCACCACCCCTGAATGCAGTTCCTCATGTGGTGGTGACCCCCAATCACAACATTATTTTTGTTGCTACCTCACAGCTGTAGATTTGCTACTGTTATGAATCATAATGTAAATATCTGATATGCAGGATGTATTCACTAGACCCAATTTGGCACAAATACCCGATATGCCCAAATTTGAATACTGGTGGTGTTGGGAGCAGATTGATTCTGTAATTTCGGAGTTATAGTTTCTGGGATTTATAGTTCACCTACAATCAAAGAGCATTCTGAACTCCACCAACGATGGAAAGGAACCAAACTCCCATGACCAACAGAAAATACAGGAAGGGTTTGGTGGGCATTAACCTTGAGTTTTGGAGTTGTAGTTCACCTACATCCAGAGAGCACTGTGGACCCAAACAATGATGGCTCTGGACCAAACTTGGCACGAATACTCAATATGCCCAAATGTGAACACTGGTGGAGTTTGGGGGAAGATAGATCTTGACATTTGGGAGTTGTATTTGCTGGGATTTATAGTTCACCAACAATCAGAGCATTCTGAACTCCACCAATGATGGAATTGAACCAAACTTGTCACACAGAACTCCCTTGACCAATGGAAAATACTGGAAGGGTTTAGTGGGCATTGATCTTGAGTTTTGGAGTTGTAGTTCACCTACAACCAGAGAGAACTGTGGACTCAAACAATGATAGATCTGGACCAAACTTGGCACGAATACTTAATATGTTCAAATATGAACACTAATGGAGTTTGGGGGAAATAGACCTTGACATTTGAGAGTTGTAATTGCTGGGATTTATAGTTCACCTACATTCAAAAAACATTCTGAACCCCACCAATGAGAGATTTGGGCCAAACTTCCCACACAGAAAATATTATTTTCTGATGATCTTTGGTGACCCCTCTGACACCCCCTCGCGACCCCCCGAGGGGTCCCGACCCCCTGGTTGAGAAACACTGTTCTAGAGCCATAGCAATGACGGAATTAAAAAGAAGCACACATTTATTTCTAGAGATACTCATAGCAAGGTCAGCAATTCCTAAGGATATCACATATACAATACAGTGTTCCCTCACTTATCACGGGTGTTGCGTTCCAGGACAACCCAAGAAAAGTGAAAATCCGCAAAGTTGGGATGCTATAGATAAATATCGCATTCCGAGGGTGAAGCAGAAGCGAGGAGAGATTTAAAGGCACTGCACACCTTTTTTTTCTGCTCAATATAAGGAAGAGGGCTATTTGTCAAGTAAAAACAAAAACAGAAAACATCCCTGTCTTTACTGATCATCTTGTGAGTGTTTATTTAGTCATATTATTAAGTCTATTTTTTGTTGTTTAAGATATTCTTTACCAGGTCCCAATTTGTCTGGGGTTTTTTTGGTAAGCCTTGGTTTGGGGTAATCCAATAAGTAAGCTTGTCCATATTCATAACCTCCAAGACTTTCTTCAGCCAGTCCTCTTTTTTGGGGATCTCCTTTTGTCTCCAATTTTTGGCAAATTTAATTCTCAACGCAATCGCTAAATAGTTAAAAAGGATTTCTTTCCGCTATGTCCAACATGCCTAGCAAGTAATATTCCGGTTCTTTTTCTATTTTTATATTTAGTATTTTTTGTATCTCCATATGGATCTCTGTCCAAAACTCTTTTACTTTTGAACAAGGCCACCAAACGTGGAAAAAAGTTCCAGTTTGTTGCCCGCATTTCCAATATTTGTCCGAAGTGTTTTTATAACATTTTGAGATTTTATAAGGGGTTAGATACAACCTATAAATCATTTTCATCCTATTTTCTTTTAGTTCAATTGCATAGGTGTATTTCATCTTTTGTTTGCAGTTTTCCCCCCATTTTTCTAATTGATTTTCTAATTTTACTTGACAAAGAGATTGACAATAATGAATTCACAACCACCGAAGAATAGAAGGAAGTCAAACCGGTTTTTTTTTCTTTTTCCTCTTTTCTCTTTCTACCCGATTCTTTGTATCTGTAGAAGTAGTTCATTTCCTACTTTTCTATCTTCTTCACGGAGCTCCCGGTGGCACAGTGGGTTAAACCCCTGTGCCAGCAGGACTGAAGACCGACAGGTCGCAGGTTCGAATCCAGTGAAAGGTGGATGAGCTCCCTCTACCAGCTCCAGCTCCTCATGCGGGAACATGAGAGAAGCCTCCCACAAGGATGATAAAAACATCAAAATCATCCGGGCGTCCCCTGGGCAACGTCCTTGCAGACGGCCAATTCTCCCACACCAGAAGTGACTTGCAGATTCTCAAGTCTCTCCTGACACGACAAAAAAAAATCTTCTTCACAATATTCCCCCACTTACATTGGAATAAAATACTTGTTCTCAATAAAAATTAATTACCAAAAAAAAGGAAGAGGGCTATAAGGCCATGACTTATATATTGCATTGTATCTCCTCTCTCTCTCTTTTTTATGATTACCTGCCTCTCTCCTGAGGGGGAGGATGAAACCCCCTTCCACACTCCATCGTTGCCAGGAGGCAAAAACCCATGAAACAGATAGCCCGCGAAAAGCGAACCGCGAAATAGTGAGGGAACACTGTAAATCTAAAACAAAGCATTCAGCTCTGAAAACAACAGGAATCCCAACACCAAGTATTATTATTATTAGATTAAAATTCTTGCCTGCACTAATGTTTTCTCAATGTTCATAAACATTTCTACATTTCGGTCCATCCGGGAAGGATTTTGCAAGTCAAACCTTCGCCTGCAAAGAAAAATACATGCACCATGATTCAAATACTGATGGAACTTTAGACCTGTTTGGCTATTGTTCAATATAGCATTAAGGCCATATAAAGCTAGGTTATCATATTACAACAATCCAGAGAAAGAGAGAGAGAGAGAGAGTAAGAAAGAGATGGTTGTTCTTTCCAAATGAAAAGGCCACACTTTCCCCAAACCATTTCATCAGAACAGGTTTTGTAAATGCAATTCCTAAACACAGAAAGCACTAAGCAATTTGTAAACATTTAGGCTTAATGACCTCGGGAAATTCCATATAATTGATATGGGAAGGAATAAGGAACATAATCATAGAATCATAGAATCAAAGAGTTGGAAGAGACCTCATGGGCCATCCAGTCCAACCCCCTGCCAAGAAGCAGGAATATTGCATTCAAATCACCCCTGACAGATGGCCATCCAGCCTCTGTTTCAAAGCTTCCAAAGAAAGAGCCTCCACCACACTCTGGGGCAGAGAGTTCCACTGCTGAACGGCTCTCACAGTCAGGAAGTTCTTCCTCATGTTCAGATGGAATCTCCTTTCTTGTAGTTTGAAGCCATTGTTCCTTGTCCTAGTCTCCAGGGAAGCAGAAAACAAGCTTCCTCCCTCCCCCCTATGACTTCCTCTCACGTATTTATACATGGCTATCATGTCTCCTCTCAGCCTTCTCTTCTTCAGGCTAAACATGCCCAGCTCCTTAAGCCGCTCTTCATAGGGCTTGTTCTCCAGACCCTTGATCATTTTAGTCGCCCTCCTCTGGACACATTCCAGCTTGTCAGTAACCCTAGCACTGGGTTCCCCAGTCACTAACAACTGGTAGAATGTCAGGAAATCTAGTAGTTCAGGTGGAAAACGTATGCTATTCCTATTAAGCCATGCATTAAGCCACAAAGCTGAACTTAGAAATGAAGAAAAAAAACTTGTGATTATTTTACTTGCAGTGGGAAAACCTATAATGGCAAGGAATTGGAAGATAGTAACCAATTTCACAACGGAAGCATGTTATGCAGAGGTAAGGAATATAGCCTTAAATAATAAACTATCAATGAAAATGAGGGTGTTCAGGGGAAATTAAAAGATCAGAATTTGATTCATACCGGTTGGATTTCATCAAATAAATTTTAGACAGTGATAACAGAAAACAATACAGAAAACAACAGAAAACCTTGTTGGTCAGGAAGTTTGGATATGACATTTGTTTACTGGTTGACGCATAAATTAATGGCAAAGGAAATGATACTTGTGCAGGCCTTGGTGATTATGTATTTGCAAAATGTTCATTGTTTTGGGTTCTGTTTACACTGTAATCTGTTAATGTATGCAAATTTAAAAAATATATTTAAAAAACCTAGGAGTCATTTGTAAGTCAGACGTTTGTAACTTGGGGACTGTCTATATAACAAATGGCGTGGACTGGAAGTGTTGGGTATTTTGAATGTTGACACAGGTTCGCAGTTTGGGAGTGATCCCGGACTCATCGCTGAGCCTGGAACCCCAGGTCTCGGTGGTAGCCGGGAGAGCTTTTGCACAATTAAAGCTTGTGCGCCAGCTGCGCCCGTACCTTGGGAAGTCTGACTTGGCCACAGTGGTCCACGCTCTGGTTACATCCCGTATAGACTACTGCAACACTGTCTACGTGGGGCTGCCTTTGAAAACTTCTCAGAAGCTCCAATTAGTCCAGCGGTTGGTGGCCAGGTTGTTAACTGGAGCTGCGTACAGGGAGCATACTACTCCTCTGTTGTGCCAGCTCCACTGGCTGCCAATTAGCTTCCAGGCACAATTCAAAGTGCTAGTTTTAACCTTTAAAGTCCTGAACGGTTCTGGTCCAGATTATCTGTCCGAACGTATCTCCTGCTATGAACCATCACGAAGCTTAAGATCATCAGGAAAGGCACTGCTCTCGATCCCACCACTGTCGCAAACGCGGTTGGTGGGGACGAGAGACAGGGCTTTCTCAGCAGTGGCCCCCCGTCTGTGGAAGTCCCTCCCTAAGGATATCAGGTTGGCCACCTCCCTCCTGTCTTTAGAAGACAACTGAAGACCAGGCTCTGGGGGCAGGCATTCTATTAGAGGCCAGTGGCAATAGGAACAGGAAATTTAGATTTTGTGACATGGATTCTCCTGGCTCGGCTAGGTTTTTCTGGCATGTTAATCTACTAATTGGGTTGCTGTAGGTTTTTTCGGGCTGTATGGCCATGTTCACTACCTCTGAGGATGCTTGCCATAGATGCAGGCGAAACATCAGGAGAAAATGCCTTTAGAACATGTCTATTTAGCCTGAAAAAACCTACAACAACCCAGTGATTCCGGCCATGAAAGCTTTCGACAATACATTAAATCTATTAATTTACTGTTAAATTTTACTGATGATGTTGTATAATGTTTTAAATGATTTAATTGTGAATTGTAATTTTTATGGTATTTATGTTGTTAGTATCCTCTGATGCTCATGTGAGGCCGCGCTGAGCCCCCCTTGTGAGAAGGGCGGGATATAAATATATGAAATAAACAAAGAAATAAATAAATACTGGCCTTTGCATATGCATAATGAGATGTCTAATTAGATGCCCCAGTCCCTCTCTATCCTAGTGACACTGGAGAAAGACTGGGGATCTAGAGGCTAAAGAACAGCAGTGCCACCTCCGCTACCTTGAAGGCAGAAGCAGGCAGTTGATAGCAACACTTGTTGGATTTTGGAGATTTTCAAACTCTGGATTTCTAGAAAAAGAAAGCTCATCCTGTATTCACCTTTATATACTCAAGTATAAGCCGACCCGAATATAAGCCGAGGCACCTAATTTTACCACAAAAAAACTAGAAAAACATATTGACTCGAGTATAAGCCGAGGGTGGGAAATGCAGCCACTACAGGTAAATTTCAAAATAAAAATAGGTACCAATAAAATTACATTAATTGAGGCATCAGTGGGCGAAATGTTTTTAATATTTACATAAAACTGTAATTTGAGATAAGACTGCCCAAACCTGATTAAATCATTATATATCTTCAATGTAAATGTACTTGCATATCCTTCCAACAATAATAGAGTAAAATAATATAATAATAGTAATAATAATAATAAAGTAAATTAATGGAAATGCAATAATAACAGTAATAGTAGAGTAGAATAATAAATGTGAAAAATATCTTGGAGTCCTCGTGGACAACAAGTTAAACATGAGCCAACAATGTTATGTGGTGACAAAAAAAGCCAATGGGATTTTGGCCTGCATCAACAGGAGCCTAGTGTCTAGATCTAGGGAAGTCATGCTACCCCTCTATTCCGCTTTGGTTAGACCACACCTGGAATATTGTGTCCAATTCTGGGCACCACAATTTAAGAGAGATATTGACAAGCTGGAATGTGTCCAGAGGAGGGCGACTAAAATGATCAAGGGTCTGGAGAACAAGCCCTATGAGGAGCGGCTTAAGGAGCTGGGCATGTTTAGCCTGAAGAAGAGAAGGATGAGAGGAGATATGATGGCCATGTATAAATATGTGAGAGGAAGCCACAGGGAGGAGGGAGCAAGCTTGTTTTCTGCTTCCCCGGAGACTAGGACGCAATGGAACAATGGCTTCAAACTACAAGAAAGGAGATTCCATCTGAACATGAGGAAGAACTTCCTGACTGCGAGAGCCGTTCAGCAGTGGAACTCTCTGCCCCGGAGTGTGGTGGAGGCTCCTTCTTGGGAAGCTTTTAAATAGAGGCTGGATGGCCATCTGTCAGGGGTGATTTGAATGCAATATTCCTGCTTCTTGGCAGAATGGGGTTGGACTGGATGGCCCATGAGGTCTCTTCCAACTCTTTGATTCTATGATTCTATGTAATAATAGAATAACATAATAAATGCAATAATAATAAAGTAAAAAATAAATGTAATAGAAATCATAAATAGTGTAAAATAATAAATGTAATAATAGGGTAAAATACTGTAAATGTAATAATAATAAAGAGAGTAAAATAATACATGAAATAAAAATAATACTAATAACAGAGTAAAATAAGAAATAACCTTGACTCGAGTATAAGCCGAGGGGAGCATTTTTAGCCATAAAAAGGGCTGAAAAACTAGGCTTATACTCGAATATATACATTAAGTCCATTTCAGATCACTGCTATAATTTTATGTCAAAGCAACGTAAAATGTTGTTGTTCATTCGTTCAGTCGTCTCCGACTCTTCGTGACCTCATGGACCAGCCTACGCCAGAGCTCCCTGTCGGCCGTTACCACCCCCAGCTCCCTCAAGGTCAGTCCAGTCACTTCAAGGATGCCATCCATCCATCTTGCCCTTGGTCGGCCCCTCTTCCTTTTGCCTTCCACTTTCCCCAGCATAATTGTCTTCTCTAGGCTTTCCTGTCTCCTCATGATGTGGCCAAAGGACTTCAACTTTGTCTCTAGTATCCTTCCCTCCAATGAGCAGTTGGGCTTTATTTCCTGGAGGATGGACTGGTTGGATCTTCTGGCAGTCCAAGGCACTCTCAGCACTTTCCTCCAACACCACAGCTCAAAAGCATCGATCTTCCTTCGCTCAGCCTTCCCTAAGGTCCAGCTCTCACATCCGTAGGTGACTACAGGGAAGACCATGGCTTTGACTAGGCAATGGATCTTGGTTGCCAGTCTGATGTCTCTACTCTTCACTATTTTATCGAGACTGGACATTGCTCAACGTAAAATACAGGCAGGAATAAAGCAATTGTTCTCCACGAAAATAAACCAGACCCAAACCTAACTAATTTAACTAAAAGTTGCTTGAAACAAAGTAATTCCAGTAGGCCCTCAAATATTAGCAGTTTTGGAAGGAGATGGGGAGTCTGTGAGAGAAATACAAAAACTGCTCACCATCCTTGCTCATTCTTATACTTATAAGCAGCACCGAGAATGTGGCACAGCGTACCGCCAGCTTTGAAATCCATGAAGCACTTTGCCTGAAACAGAGAAAGCATCAAAGTGACATTCATGTTCAAACTTTCAAAATAACATGAACGCAACGGAACAAGGGACACAAAACAGCGAAAGAACTGTGAGAAGACGGTTCTGATGACTCACAGGGAACTTGGTGAAGGCAGGATTGGCGACATGTTTTCCGAAGGCATCTTCCTGAAACTGCAGCAGCTGCATCACAAGCCCCGCCAGTGTTTTATTGGTAGGAGCATCTGCCTGAACATACTGGGGGGAAAAAATTGTCAAAATCAATCTCAGTGTCATGCCTACGTTTGAAAAGTGGCTTACATTTTCTAGCAACATTCATGCCGCAATTTAAAATCAGCTTGCATCATCGTTTTGCCTTTTTTTCAATTTTAATTCTGATCTTACCGTATGCTGGTAACTAGGCATGCAAAGAACAGACCAGCTGTCACTAGATTTAAATTTGCCAAGTTTCTTCAAACGTCTTCTTTTATTGATTTGATTTTTTTCAGAGCTTCCAACACAAACTGCTAATTCCAATATGCATGCAGTACTATCAATGACAACATCGTATTGTCGAAGGCTTTCATGGCTGGAATCACTGGTTTGTTGTAGGTTTTTTCGGGCTGTATGGCCATGGTCTAGAGGCATTCTCTCCTGACGTTTTGCCTGCACTTTGGCAAGCATCCTCAGAGGTAGTGAGGTCTGTTGGGACATTCCACAGATATATAAACCCTTTTTCCTAGTTCCAACGGACCTCACTACCTCTGAGGATGCTTGCCAAAGTGAAGGCGAAACATCAGGAGAGAATGCCTCTAGACCAAGGACATACAGCCAGAAAAAACCTACAACAAACCAATGACAACATCATTTCTTTGTTCAGGAGAAAATAAAGCTCGACTGATGTATTCACAGCACCACTTTTATCTTACATGTGCATCTTATATACAGCATCTAAACATTGGACTAATTAATAACTGCTTGATTTGCTGCTTTTCTGTCCACTGTGCAAATTTAAATAAATAATAATAAAAAAAACTTTATTTGTACTCCGCTGCCAAGCCCACAGCACATCAGTAAAACAATAACAACAATAATACATAACAATAAAATAAAACTCAAAAACAGAAATTAGCAGTAAACATTAACTGTAACACAACATGTTTAAAAGCTTATGGCTGGGCCAAATGTAATAATTAAAATTATAAAATAATGCTGAGCATGACCAGGTGAAATATAACTAAGATAGAATATTCAGAGAGGAATAGGCAAGCAGACATTCCTAGATCACTCGTGGCACCACGAGATGCAGAGCCAACCTTCAGAAATGGGGCTACAAAGTGGAATCCTCGGCATGCGAGTGCGGAGAAGAGCAAACCACTGACCACCTGCTGCGATGCACCCTGAGCCCTGCCACATGCACAAGGGAGGACCTTCTTGCGGCAACACCAGAGGCACTCCAAGTGGCCAGATACTGGTCAAAGGACATTTAACCAACTACCAAACTCACAAGTTTTGTATTTTTCTGTTTGTTTGCTTTGTTCTGTTAGAAATATAATATAATGGACTGGTTGCTCTGATACAACAAATAAATACTAATAAAGTGCATTGAGGGACATATTGCTGGGAGTTTTCTTATTCTGGGAAGGCACACTGGAACAACCATGTTTTCAGGCTCCTCCTAAAGACTGCCAGAGTTGGGGCATGTCTGATGTCTCTGGGGAGTGAGTTCCACAGTCGAGGGGCCACCACCGAGAAGGCCCTCTCTCTCGTCCCCACCAATCGCGCCTGCGATGCAGGTGGGATTGCAAACAGGGCCTCTCCAGATGATCGAAGAGATCGTGTGGGTTCGTACACAGAAATGCAGTCATGCAGATAGGCGGGTCCCAAACCATTTAGAACTTTGTAGGTAAGAACCTGTACCTTGAATTGGGACCGGAAAATGTCACAAATGCCTTGTGACAATAATAAAAGTTATCAATTATGTGAACAAACCCAAACATTTAACTTGTTGCTCAAATTCTTCTGCTTTTGTGGACCTTGTTTAAAATCTTCAATCTCCAGTACCTAATTGTAATTTACTCCTGCCTAACTACATCTATTTCAATCAGTACTCTCTACATCACTGGTTCCCAACCTGCAGACCATGGACCACCAGTGGTTCACAAGAACTAAAATATGGTCCGCGGCCTTACTGTTACTCTTTCCAACAAGAGTGATTGCTCTCAAGAAATCCTCTTATAGTGCCAAGGCTTATTAAATACTAGCTTGGGGACCCGGCGCTGCCCGGGTTATTTGAGAAAGGAATTGGGTCTCAAGGTTGGTCTTTATCAGTTATTTATATGGCTTACAGTGGTCTTAGGAAGTTAGTGAAGGTACTGCGAGTCCCATCATCTGTGGTCCATCCTCCTCCAAACTGCACCAGAATGGAGAGTGGGTCATGAGGGCCCTGTGTGCCAAGTTTTGTTCTTGCTCAGTCATTGGATGAGGGTCACAGTGGTCTCAGAAAGTGAGTTTAGGTACTGCAAGTCCCATCCTCCATAGTCTGTTCTCCCCCAAACAGCATTGGGATGTAGAGTGGATGGGTGCTCTGTGTGCCAAGTTTGGTTTTGATGAGGACATTAGATGAGGGTTGCAGCAGTCTTGGGAAGGGAGTGGAGGTACTTGAAGTCCAATCATCCATGGTCTGTCCTCCTCGAAAGTGCACCAGGATGTAGAGTGGGCAATAGGGACTATGTGTGCCATATTTGGTCTTGATCAGTCATTGGCGAGGGTCTCAGTGGTCTCAGGAAGCGAGTGGTGGCTGCAAGTCCCATCATCCATTGTCAAATTCTTCCAAACCGCACCAGGATGTAGAGTGGGTCATACGGGCTCTCTGTGTAAATTGTCGTCCTGATCCATCATTGTTAGCAGTTGTAATGGTCTTAGGAAGGGAGTGCAGTCCCATCGTCCATGGTGCATCCTCCTCCAAACTGCACCAGGATGTAGAGTGTGTCATGGAGACTCAGTGTGCCAAGTTTGGTCTATCGGTAATTGGACGAGAGTTGCAGTGGTCTCAAGAATTGAGCAAAGGTACTGCAAGTCCCATAATCCATGGTCCATCCCCCGCCAAACCACACCAGGACGTAAAGTGGGTCATGAGAGGTCTATGTGCCAAGTTTGGTCCTGATCAGTCATTGAATGAGATTAACAGCGGTCTCAGAATGTGAGTGATGGTACTGCAAGTCCCATCATCCATGGTTCATCCTCCTCCAAACTGCAGTAGGATGTCGAGTAGGTCATGGGGGCTCTGTGTGCCAAGTGTGGTCTGTATTGGTAATTGTCTGACTCAGCCCCCTCTGGCCTTTTCCTTTCCTCTCTTGGTCATCTCGGAATCTTGAAATTGAGGCTGGCCAATCAGAGACCATATGCAAATTTCCTTCTCATGTCCCCGTTTCTGCCATGAACTCTTTTCTCCACCAGGGGCTCCTATTGAAGCTGACCAATCAGAGACCATATGCAAATAGCACCACAGCGGCAGCCAATCAGAACACTGGCACATACTCCTCCCGCCACACTTTTGTCCTCCGCATACAAGTTTTGACTTTTATTATATACATAGATAGATGGTTTTTGTGGGCGAGAAGATGGCGACTACTGGATGGCATATGTTCTGTATCAGAAACTAGAGCTGATGTGGTCCACCCAATGCAATTTTCTGAATCAGCACCCCAAATAACCAAACCAAATCTAAAGTTGACCAAAAACAGATCCGTAACCCTCTTGGTGCTAATGCTGGAGAGTGGCTCCTGGTCAGAGTGGTCCATGGGTAAAAATGGGGTTACACCAGATGACCCCTCCCCCCAACTCTACTGCAACGCATTCTATGTGGTGTTGCCTTTGAAGACTGCTCGGAAGCTCCAACTAGTCCAACGGATGGCAGCCAGGTTGCTCGCCGTAGCGGCATATAGAGAGGATATAACTCCTCTGCTACACCAGCTCCACTAGTTGCCAATCTGCTACCAAGCACAATTCAAAGTGCTGACTTAATCTTATAAAGCCCTGAATGGTTCTGGCCCAGCTTACCTGTCTGAACATATCTCCTGCTATGAACCATCGCGAAGTCTAAGATCGACAGGAGAAGCCCTGCTTTCGGTCCCATCACCCTCGCAAGGGCGACTGGTGGAGATGAGAGACAGGGCCTTCTCAGTGGTGGCCCCTCACCTGTGGAACTCTCTACCCAGTGACATTCGATTGGCGCCCTCCCTCTTACCCTGGTTATGGGGCCAAGCATTCGAACAATAGAGGCAGCTATTTAGAATGAGACCCAATTTGTGTGAATGACAATAGACTGACCTGGACTATGATTTCAACCCTGCGTGATTTAAAAAATGTTTAAGTAATTTCAAAGCATTAATGAGTTGTGTTAATTACTTTTATCATTTATTATTGTTGTTGGCATTGAATGAATGTCTGTTGCGAAGCCCCCCTGAGCCCCTCTTCAAGGGTGTGAAGGATGGGATACAAATATGCGAAATAAATAAATAATAAACAAAGGTTGAGAACCACTGCTTTACGTCCTCTATCTCCTTTACCTCTACATTAAACTTTCTCGTTTCTGCTAAGAAACACCAAGGAAACTAAATACCATCTCCCTGGAGTTCATAACTTTTGGGTGACTTTGATTACATGACATTCTTTCCCATCTTTCACCACAATAAATTTTTTACAACATTTTTGTTCTATCTTATTAGTATTTGGAATGTCTGTAAATGTATATCCAATACCTGAATGTTTACTTTTTTTACTATGACACTCACAAGACACACACACGCACAGCTATACACAAAGGGATCTGAGAACACTTAAACCAAAGGACTCTTCAAATTGGTGACAGCAACGACTGGACCTAAATGCAGTTCATGCCACACTTTCCCTTTTTCGGATCCCAACCAGGAAGAGCAAAAGACACCAAACAGGGACCACGTGCCCCACGTGTGATCTGTAAATAAACAGCCTCCTTCTTCTTTTTACGGCTCCGCTTTGTCTCTGAATCCAAGCCACAGAGCTTGGACCAATGGGCCATTTCGAAGGGAAAACCCCACCCCTCCACTTGGCCTGTGTTTCACACACAAGTGCCAGACAAGGGGGCAGGTGGCCTTTTGTGAGTTCTTCCCAAGGGAAAAGCAGAGCGGCAGTACCTCTTCCACAATGAGGCCACCGCCTCCCTTCCCACAATAAGAGGGGCCATTCGATCAGACAGGGAGCAGCAGAGAGAGGCTCTTCTTTCCCCTCTCAAATTCAGGTGGAGAACAGGAATCCTCCCCCTTTTATGTCAATTTGTCCAAGAAAGCCCTGGCATAGGTTTTGCCTTCATTCAGGCTGCCACAGAAATGACCTGAAGGCACACACACATCAAGTGACACTCTCTCAGCCACTGAGGAACACAAAGGGAGACTTACACACACACACACACACACATACACACACACACACACACACACATCAAGTGACACTCTCTCAGCCTCAGAGGGAAAGAAAGGGAGCCTTCCTCACACACAAAGACAGTGACACTCTCTTGCCCTCAGAGACACAGAAAGGGAGCCTTTCGCACACATACACACATATCAAGTGACACTCTCTCATCCTCAAAGGGACACAAACAGAGCCTTCCCCACCCACCAAATGACACTCTCTCAGCCTCAGAGGGACAGAAAGGGAACTCCCTCCCACACATCAAGTGACACTCTCTCAGCCTCAGAAGCATAGAAACAGAGCCTTCTCCACACACACCAAGTGACACTCTCTCAGCCTCAGAGGGACACAAAAGAAGCCTTCCCTTTTTCAATCAATTGGTTCAAGAAAACCCGGCTCTAGGCTTGTCACAAAAGAGACATGACCTGAAGGCACACTCATAGCAAGTGACACTCTCTCAGCCTCAGAGGGGGCTTAAAGGGAGCCTTCTCCACACACAAACACCAAGTGACACTCTCTCAGCCTCAGAGGGGCTCAAAGGGAGCCTTCCCCACACACAAACACCAAGTGACCTCTCTCAGCCTCAGAGGGGCTCAAGGGGAGCCTTCCCCACACACAAACACCAAGTGACACTTTCTCAGCCTCAGAGGGGTTCAAAGGGAGCCTTCCCCTCTCACACACATATCAAGTGACACTCTCTCAGCCTCAGAGGGACACAAAAGAAGCCTTCCCTTTTTAAATCAATTGGTTCAAGAAAAACCCTGCTCTAGGCTTGCCACAGAAGAGAAATGACCTGAAGGCACACACATATCAAGTGACACTCTCTCAGCCTCAGAGGGACAGAAAGGAAGCTTCCCTCCCCCCCACACATGAAGTGACACTCTCTCAGCCTCAGAGACACAAAGCGAGCTCCCCACAGGTACATATCAAGTGACACTCTCAGCTTAAGAGAGACACAAAGGGAGCCTCCCCCCCCCCCACACACACACATATCAAGTGACTCTCAGCATAAGAGTGATACAAAGAGAGCCTTCCCCACACACAGATATCAAGTGACACTCTCTCAGCCTCAGAGGGAAAGAAAGGAAGCCTCTCCCCCCACACACATATCAAGTGACTCTCAGCATAAGAGTGATACAAAGAGAGCCTTCCCCACACACAGATATCAAGTGACACTCTCTCAGCCTCAGAGGGACACAAAAGAATCAATTGGTTCAAGAAAAAACCATGCTCTAGGCTTGCCACAGAAGAGTAATGACCTGAAGGCACACACATATCAAGTGACACTCTCTCAGCCTAAGAGGGACAAAAAGGGATCCTTCCTCACACACACATATCAAATGACACTCTCTCAGCTTAAGAGGGACACAAAGGGAGCCTTCCCCAGGCATACATAGAATCATAGAATCCTAGAGTTGGAAGAGACCTCATGGGCCATCCAACCCCATTCTGCCAAGAGGCAGGAATATTGCATTCAAAGCACCCCTGGCAGATGGCCATCCAGCCTCTGTTTAAAATCCTCCAAAGAAGGAGCCTCCACCACACACTGCTGCACGGATCTCACAGTCAGGAAGTTCTTCCTCATGTTCAGATGGAATCTCCTTTCTTGTAGTTTGAAGCCATTCTTCCATTGCATCTTAGTCTCCTGGGAAGCAGAAAGGAAGCCTGCTCCCTCCTCCCTGTGACATGAAGTGGCACTCTCTCATCCTCAGAGGGACACAAAAGCAACCTTCGCCACACACATATATCAAGTGACACTCTCTCAGCCTCAAAGGGACAAAAAGGGAGCCTTCCTGACACACATATCAAGTGACACTCTCTCAGCCTCAGAGGGACACAATGGGAGCCTTCCTGACACACATATCAAGTGACACTCTCTCAGCCTAAGAGTGACACAAAAGACTCAATTGGTTCAAGAAAACCCTACTCTAGGCTTGCTAGAGAAATGACCTGAAGGCACACTCATATTAAGTGACACTCTCTCAGCCTCAGAGTGACACAATGGAAACTCCCCCCCCCCCACACACACACACATATCAAGTGACACTCTCTCATTCTAAGAGGGACACAAAAGTAGCCCTCCTCACACACACACACATCAAGTGACAGTCTCTCGGCCTCAGAGGAACACAAAGACAACCTTCCCCACACACACATATCAAGTGACACTCTCTCAGCTTAAGAGGGACACAAAGGGTGCCTTCCCCCTCACACACAAGTGACACTCTCTCAGCCTCAGTGGGACACCAAGGGAACCTTCATAACACATAGAAGTGGCACTCTCTCAGGCTTAGAGGGACACAAAAGGAGCCTTCCTCTCTCACACACACAGAATTGACACTCTCTCAGCCTAAGAGAGACACAAAAGATTCAACTGGTTCAAGAAAACCCTGCTCTAGGCTGGCCACAGAAGAGAAAGGATCTGAAGGCACACACACATCAATTGACAATCTCTCAACCTCAGAGGGACACTAAGGGGGCTTTCCTAACTCACACAAGTGACACTCTCTCAACCTCAGAGAGATACAAAGGAAGCCTTTCCCCACGTATAAGTGACACTCTCTCAGCTTCAGAGGGACAGAAAGGAAGCCTTCCCCCCTCTCTCTCTCACACACACATATATCAAGTGACACTCTCTCAGCCTCAGAGAGACACAAAGGAAGCCTTTCCCCACACATACAAGTGACACTCCCTCACCCTGAGGGAGACAGAAAAGAATATATAGTATGTTTAATAATAATACTATAGTATGTCTTATGTCTATATGACTTGTAAACCACTCTGAATCCCCTTCGCCAGGATATAAATGTCGAAAACAAACAAAGGAAGCCTTCCCCACATACACATACCAAGTGACACTCTCTCAGCCTCAAAGGGACACAAATGGAACCAAATTAATGAGTCAGAAATGACACTAAGGCACAGAATTAACGCTAGACCAGGCCTCAGGGGCTTTGGACTCCAATTCCCACAATTCCTCACTATAAATAGATGTATAGTGTCTAGCTCCTTCCTTGGAAGCTTTTAAACAGAGGCTGGATGGCCACCTGTCAGGGGTGCTTTGAATGCAATATTCCTGCTTTTTTGGCAGAATGGGGTTGGACTGGATGGCCCACGAGGTCTCTTCCAACTCTTTGAGTCTATGATTCTATGAATGTTTAAAAATAATATAGTATGCTTTATGTCCAATATGACTTGTAAGCCACTCTGAGTCCCCTTCGCCAGCATATAAATGTAAACAAACAAATAAAGGAAGCCTTCCCCTCCCACACACATATCAAGTGACACTCTCTCAGCCTCAGAGGGACACAAAGGGAACCAAATTAAGGAGTCAGAGATGTAAACAAAGAAATAAAGGAAGCCTACCCCACATACACATACCAAGTGACACTTTCTCAGCCTCAAAGGGACACAAAGGGAACCAAATTAATGACACTAAGGTACAGAAATAATGCTAGGCCACGCCTCAGGGGCTTTGGACTCCAACTCCCACCATTCCTCGCAGCCTCAGGCCCTTTCCTTTCCCCCCTCAGCCGCTTAAGCGTCTGAGGGGGAAAAGGAAGGGTCCTGAGGCTGTGAGGAATGTTGGGAGTTGGAGTCCAAAGGCCCAAGTTGGGGGACAAAGGAAGGCCTCACCTTCTTGCAGTGCTTCCCAAGCCAGAGTCGTGCGGCGTCGAGCTGGGCGGCGGTGTCGGAGCTCTCCCAGAACTTCCCCGCGGGGCCTCCGTCCTTGCGCCGCGACACGGCGGGAGGGCCCGAGGAGGAGGACGACGACGAGGAGGCTGAGGAGGCCGAGGAGAGGCCTGAGGCGGGCGGGCCCTCAGCGGGGCCTACTCCGCTCCCTCCTCCGCCTCCTCCTGCCGCTGAGCCTGGCTGGCCCGAGGGGGTGGGGTTGGTGTTGGCGGTGGCCGTGGTGTGGGCCGCCATGGTCCTTCCGGGCCTCCCGCGCGGCCTCCTGCGCCGCCGCCACCGCCGCCTCAGCCGGGGCCCTTCGCCTCCCTCTCTCCCGGCCCCGCGCATGCGCAGAGCCCGCGGGAAGGAGACGCCGCCGCGCCTGCCTCCCACGCCGCCGCCACCCTCTCTCTCTCTCTCTCTCGCTCAATCTCTCGCTCGCTCTCTCTCTCTCGCCCCGCGCGCACGCGCAGTCCGACCTCGCGCTCCCTCCCTCCCCTCAAGGCGCCGAGCGCTCGCGACGCGCCTCCGCCTTCCCCTCCCACGCCGGCTTTCCCCTACGCAACAGGGGCGCATGCGCAGACAGGGAGGAGAGTCTTTCTCTCCTGCGCATGCCTGCACAAGACCACCAAAGCTCTTTTCTTTGTAAGGCTTTCGCTTCGCTCGCGCATGCGTACACAACATGGACACTTTTTTTTCCTTCTGGGCCTCACTCACGCATGCGTATACAACATCAGCACAGCATTTTTTTTCTTTCTAGGCATCGCTCGCGCATGCGTACACAACATCGATACTTTTTCTTTCTTGCTAGGTCTCACTGACGCATGCGTACACAACATGGACACTTTTTTTCTTTCTGGGTCTCACTGGCGCATGCGTACACAAAATCAGCAGAGCATTTTTTTTCCTTTCTAGGCCTCGCTCACGCATGCGTACACAACATCGATACTTTTTTTCTTCTGGGCCTCACTGGCGCATGCGTATACAACATTATCAGCACATTTTTTTCTTTATGGGCCTCACTCGCGCATGCGTACACAACATCGATACTTTTTTTTCTTTCTGAGCCTCATTCGCGCATGCGTGCTCAACATCGCCAGACTTTATTGTGTTTTGGGTCTCAATCGCGCATGCGTACACAATATCTCCAGCACTTTTTTTTGTTCGCTGGGACTCGCTTGCGCATGCGTACTCAACACCACCAGATTATTTTTTGTTTTGGGCCTCACTCGCGCATGCGTACACGACATCGCCTGCACTTTTTTTCGTACTCTGAGCCTCGCTCGCGCATGCGTACTTAACATCGGGAGTTTTAGTGTGCTGGGCCTCGCTCGCGCATGCGTATCAACCCCTCCCCTCGCCTTTGTGTGGCTCTCTCTCCTCCATCCGCGCATGCGCGAGGGGAAGCCAAGCGGGGAAGGCCTGGTTGTGAGGGAGAGAGGGCCACCGAGAGGGTCGCTTTTGTGTCTTTCCCCGGAGAGGAGACGAGAGCAAGGCGGGCGCGGCGGAAGGAGTGGCCGCACAGGAAGTGACCCAGAGTGGACATTTCCGCTTGACCTGTCCAGGACACATTTGGCGGGAAAAAGGCAGGCCTGAAGGAGGAGGAGGAGGAGGACCAAAAAGGCAGAAGGAGGAGAAGACTCTCACAGGTGTCTCTATAGGGAGATTGAGATACATACATACATATATATACATACAAAATAAGAGACAACCTAGTCAAAGAACAATAGTGATATAATAGTGAACAATAGTGCATATAATAGTGATATAATAGTGAACAATAACGCAAATAGTAGTGATTTATTTATTTCGTGTCAGGGCAGCCAGTCCATTATATTACATTTCTAACAGAACAAAGCAAACAGACAAAATACAAAATTTGCGAGTTTGGTAGTTGATTTAATGTCTTTTGACCAGTCTCTGGCCCCTTGGAGTGCCTCTGGTGTTGCCTCAAGAAGGTCCTCCATTGTGCATGTGGCAGGGCTCAGGGTGCATTGCAGCAGGTGGTCAGTGGTTTGCTCCTCTCCACACTCGCATATCGAGGATTCCACTTTGTGGCCCCATTTCTGAAGGTTGGCTCTGCATCTTGTGGTGCCAGAGCGCAGTCTGTTCAGTGCCTTCCAGGTCGCCCAGTCCTCAGTGTGCCCAGGAAGGGGGAGTCTCTCATTTGGGATCAGCCATTGGTTGAGGTGCTGGGTTTGGGCCTGCCACTTTTGGACTTGGGAGGGATAGCCAATAGTCCAGAGGACAGGAGCAGAATTCAAAACGATCTTGACAGATTAGAGAGATGGGACAAAACTAACAAAATGAAGTTCAACAGTGACAAATGCAAGATACTCCACTTTGGCAGAAAAAATGAAATGCAAAGATACAGAATGGGTGATGCCTGGCTCGAGAGCAGTACGTGTGAAAAAGATCTTGGAATCCTCGTGGACAACAAGTTAAACATGAGCCAACAGTGTGATGTGGCGGCAAAAAAAGGCAATGGGATTTTGGCCTGCATCAAGAGGAGCATAGTGTCTAGATCTAGGGAAGTAATGCTCCCCATGCTCTATTCTGCTTTGGTTAGACCACACCTGGAATATTGTGTCCAATTCTGGGCACCACAATTCAAGAGAGATATTGACAAGCTGGAATGTGTCCAGAGGAGGGCGACTAAAATGATCAAGGGTCTGGAGAACAAGCCCTATGAGGAGCGGCTTAAGGAGCTGGGCATGTTTAGCCTGAAGAAGAGAAGGCTGAGAGGAGATATGATAGCCATGTATAAATATGTGAGAGGAAGCCACAGGGAGGAGGGAGCAAGCTTGTTTTCTGCTTCCATGGAGACTAGGACACAATGGAGCAAGGGCTTCAAACTACAAGAGAGGAGATTCCATCTGAACATGAGGAAGAACTTCCTGACTGTGAGAGCCGTTCAGCAGTGGAACTCTCTGCCCCGGAGTGTGGTGGAGGCTCCTTCTTTGGAAGCTTTTAAGCAGAGGCTGGATGGCCATCTGTCAGGTGTGATTTGAATGCAATATTCCTGCTTCTTGGCATAATGGGGTTGGACTGGATGGCCCATGAGGTCTCTTCCAACTCTTTGATTCTATGATTCTATGACTTTTGCTTGCTGGGGTGTTCCAGCGAGTGTCTCTGTAGATCTAAGAAAACTATGTCTAGATTTAAGTCGTCGACATGCTGGCTGATACCCAAACAAGGAATGAGCTGCCTTGGTCCTTTCACTATTGGCTGCTACTTCCCGGCAGATGTCAGGTGTTGCAAAACCACCTAAACAGTATAATTTCTCCAGTCGTGTGGGGCGCAGACACCACATGATAATGCGGCATGTCTCATTAAGAGCCACACCCACTGTTCTAGCGTGGTGAGATGTGTTCCACACTGGGCATGCGTACTCAGCAGCAGAGTAGCACAGCGCAAGGGCAGATGTCTTCACTGTGTCTGGTTGTGATCACCAGGTTGTGCCAGTCAGCTTTCGTATGATATTGTTTCACGAGATGCAGAGCCAGCCTTCGGAAATGGGGCCACAAAGTGGAATCCACGACATGCGAGTGTGGAGAAGAGCAAACCACTGACCACCTGCTGCAATGCAACCTGAGCCCTGCCACAGGCACAATGGAGGACCTTCTCACAGCAACACCAGAGGCACTCCAAGTGGCCAGATTATGGTCAAAGGACATTTAATAGAATACCAAGTTTACAAATTTTGTGTTTTGTTTTTAATGCAGTACAACTGTTGGGTTCGCTCCTGACACGATAAGAAAGAAATGCCCAATTGCATCCTTCTGAAAGGTTATTTGTGAAATAAGGGACACCCCTAAATGCTCATAAAACGCCTACCCAATATTAAACCAATAATTTTATATTGACATCCAATCATTATTGGATGTCTTTATATCATTTTCTTTCATATGTGTGTGTGTGTATCTGTCTCTCTGTGTGAGATGTTTTAACTGCTGTGGCCTTCCTCAAGTAGTGAGGAGTGGTGAGTGACAAATAAAATAATATCTGGCATGACGCAGCATGAGAAAGCCAGCCTAGCGCAATGGTTCTGAGCACTGGATTCCGGTTCCTGCTCAGCCTTGGGAATCTACTGGTTGCCTTTGGGTAAATCCCACTCTCTCAGACTTAAGGTGAGGAAGGAAATGACAAACCTCCTTGGGGTAAATCTTGCCAGAAAAACTAGGAGAGTGATGCCATAAGTGTGAATCAAAACTTTCCACATTCTGAGATGCATCCTTTTGCGACACCGTCGGTTTTACTAGCAAACTGGGGGTTAAACCAAACTCTTATAAGAGTTTCTTGCAATACACATGTATTATAATATATATGTGCATATGCTATAAAATATAAATTGTATATATAATGTATGTTTCATATCATCCAAATTTTGGACATTTCTCCTTTACACTTCTGTATTACCGGTGATTCCTGGAACTCCATAGCTGTTCCATGGGGTTTATCGCAAACATCAACAGATTTCCTTTTCTTAATTAGAAACATATCCACTTTAATGATAATTACTGCAGCTCAATCCACAAATTGTTCAAATTATAAAATTTATAACAGGACCTACACTTGAACAGTTCTGTAGGGATTAAACCTTTCTGGATGTTTTTGAACTCAGGCTAGATGGCTATCTTCTGGGAGAGCTTTCACTGTGCATTCCTACCTGGCTGAAGGTGGTTGGTCCAGATGTCTTCTGGGGATCCCTTCCAATGCTAGTGAAATACAGATTGCCTGGGAGTACACTGGGCTCTCATTCTTTCCCACCCTTCCCATCAGCCTAATTCAACTGGGCAGAGGAAGGAATCCCACTGGAGCATTGCAGCACACCCAAACACCTGGGAGTCTCCTGGTCTCACCTGGAATGTGCTCTGACTTAGAAGCACTGCTTGACTATCAAGCAAAAAGTGGGCGCTAGAAATAATATCATACGAAAGCTGACTGGCACAACCTGGGGATCATAACTAGACCCAGTGAAGACATCTGCCCTTGGGCTATGCTACTCTGCTGCTGAGTCTGCATGCCCAGTGTGGAACACATCTCACCATGCTAAAACAGTGGATGTGGCTCTTAATGAGACATGCCGCATTATCACGGGGTGTCTGCGCCCCACACCACTGGAGAAATTAGTTTAGCCGGTATTGCACCACCTAACATCCGCCGGGAGGTAGCAGCCAACAATGAAATGACCTAGGCAGTGACATCTTCAGCCTATTCCGTTTGGATATCAGCCAGCATGCCCATGCCTTAAATCAAGAAACAGCTTCCTAAGATCTACAGAGATATTCGCTGGAACACCTCTGCAAGCGAGAGTCCAAAAGTGGCAGGCTAAAACCCAGAACCTCAATCAGTGGCTGACCAGATGAGTGACTTCCTCCTGGGCACACAGAAAACTGGGTGACTTGGAAGGTGCTGAACAGACTGCGCTCTGGCACCACAAGATGCAGAGCCAAACTTAATGCATTTTAACTGTACTCTCAACTTGTTTCTGACACGATAAATAAACGAGGCAGAGAAATGTGAATTCTTGGAGTTCAGCCTGTGATTGTGTCTAATGATCAGGGTACTCTGGATGTTGGGAATGTCAATGAAGTTCATGTATCTAATGATGTTTCTAATGATGAGGTTGCTCTAGATGCAGAGAATGACAAAGAGATTCCTGTTCAAAGTGTCTTTTCTGATGAGAATGTTCCTGAAGGGTTTGGGGATGATGGTCTGGTCCCTGAATTGCTACCAGAGAATTCCCATGATTTGGAGCCTGAGAATAGCTCAGCACCTGGGCCAGCTGCAGAAATTAATGAGCCAGTAGATAGACAGGATGCTATTAGTCAGAATAGAAAAACAAACCAATCTCGCAGGGCGTTCTGCCAGGCTAAGAGAGAGAATAAGAAAGTCAAGGCTGAAATGAAACACGTTTCTGACCGCTTAGGACATAAGAGTAATTAGGGGGGAAAGTGCCAAGTACAGAATCTGTAGTCAGACAAAGCATTGTTTGGAATATTCCTGAAGGGTTTGGGGATGATGGTATGGTCCCTGGAAGAGGGCCTGAATTGTTACCCATGACTTTGAGCCTGAGGAAAGCTCGGCACCTGAGCCAGCTGCAGAAATGAATGAGCCAGTAGATTATTATTTTTTTTGTCATGTCAGGAGCGACTTGAGAAACTGCAAGTCGCTCCTGGTGTGAGAGAATTGGCCGTCTGCAAGGACGTTGCCCAGGGGACGCCTGGATGATTTGATGTTTTTATCATCCTTGTGGGAGGCTTCTCTCATGTCCCCGCATGAGGAGCTGGAGCTGATAGAGGGAGCTCATCCGCTTCTCCCCGGATTTGAACCTGCGACCTGTTGGTCTTCAGTCCTGCCAGCACAGGGGTTTAACCCACTGCGCCACTGGGGGCTCCAGCCAGTAAATAAAAGGCATATTTTCAGTCAACACAGGCAAACAAACCAATCTCAGGCATTCTGCCAGACTGAGAGAGATTGATAACAGAGTCAAGGCTGAAACAAAATCCGTTCCTGGCCGCTTGGGACATAGAGTAGATTAGGGGATAAAAGTGCCAAGTACAGAATCTATAGTCAGACCAAGCAATGTTGGAATTGAGTCAAGACATCTTTCCTGGACCTTGGAAGCCTTCCTTTGGATAGATTCATGTGTTAAGTGCCTCTGATGTATGATTCAGGCTTTGGAATGTTACCCTTAGAAGTTTTTGCCTTTGTTTTTCATGAACTTTGATGGACTAATTTCTTGGACTATTTGCTCCTGCTTATCTTTCTACCTAATTGGATTTACCTATTTTATGGCGTGCTTTTTACTGCTACTGCTTTTAAAATATCTTCAGTAAACTGCTTGCATTTCTACTCATCTGTGTGGTGTTTAAAATCAGAGGGCTTTTCTTGGCCTGGAGTGCAACATGAATATGGATTCAAGGCAGAGGGTTTGCAGCCTCTCCAAAGGAAATGTACACACATGCTTTGATCATGATTTGAAATTTATTATCAGCAACAACAGCATTTCTGCAAGGCCAAGAGGACATGATTTTTTTTTCATTTTATATTTTTAAGAAAACTGGTGATTTCTGAAGTACATTTAAAAATTAAAAACCATACAAAAATTAGTAGGGAAACATTCCTCTTCCCTTGCAGGCATGGACGCAGGGCCTGCGCATCTCAACTATCCTGTAGATAAATTCCTCCTTGCCGCCTTGGGCCGGGGGACGAAACCTGTGAACTGCGTGCATGAGTTTCCACCATCGATACCCAGCTCCTCCCCAACTGGCATTGAAATCCTCTGAAGACGACATGCTCAACTGACGGGCACCTGTTCCAAGAAGCGCTGCTGGAGTCACTGGGGGGGAAAGAGCGCCGCTTCCCTCTCTTTCGGATGTGTCTCGCAACCTCCTTGCTGATCCTTCTGAGGTTCCCTGGGGTTGCTGCACTTGCGACACCAGCGCCGAACCTTCTGGCCAATTGACGTTCGTCTCGTCCAGAATCAACTTGCGACTGAGCTTTCCTGGATGAGGCCTCCTTCCCACGCCATACAGCCCCGGGCCTTGGCTTTGGACGCCTCTCCGGCCCTTCGCTGAGCTCCAAGTTCACAGCTGGGCCTCTGCTTTGCCGGGCACAAGGGTGCTTTTCCATGGCCGCCGCCACCCAACGCTAGAGAGGATGGACGCAACTCTACCTGACGTCACCGGAGGCCAGAGCGTTCATCTGTTGTTGAGGAGCGTGGGTGGTGTGCCGCGGTGGCCGGCAAACGCCTCCTGCCAGCCAGACACGAAAGGCTCCTTGGGATGAGAAGGGCTGGGGGTTATACTGTTAGTCCTCACGTGGCCCTGACTGCCACTGGGGTCCCTCTGCTGAACGGGACCGGTCTGCTTGCTCAGGCATTCGGAAGGGCGCAGAAGGGCTTGGTGTTCTGTGTTCGAAAGCGGGAATGTCCGCATCTCCCATGGCTGTTCGAACTGGAACAAGGAAAGAGGAAGAAGGGTCATGTCAGGAGCACACAAGGCTTTACATCAGGCATGGACCACCTTGGGCCCTCTCTTCAGATGTTTGGGATTTCAACTTAAGTTCTGGGAGAGCCCTGACACCGCTGCCCAGCTCGATGCCGCACGCCTCTGGCATTCAGTTATCCATCTACAAACCCACACGTTCACTTCGGTCATCTGGAGAGGCCCTGCTCGTGATCCCACCGGCGCCGCAAGCGCGCTTGGCAGGGACGCGGGACAGGGCCTTTTCCGTGGTGGCCCCCTGACTCTGGAACACCCTCCCCAAACACCTTAGACAGGCCCCTACATTGGCTGTCTTCAGAAAGAACTTGAAGACCTGGCTTTTCCGATGCGCCTTCCCAGATTAGGAAATCTCCACTACCAAGTCCCATAAGCACTTTATCAGAACCAATGATTGCTGCACATCGCACTTGCCCTGGAAGCCCCATATACACCTCCTGTCACATCAGCACTTTTAATCTTTGTACCCACGCTCTGGCCCGGCCCAGTTTTATTGTGTTTTAGTGTATTGTGCCTGTTGTTTATTTTGCTTTATTCTGTTTTTAATTGTTTGATTTGCTTAGATTGTACTGTTGTGTTGTGTGTTGAGGCCTCGGCCTGTGTAAGCCGCATCGAATCCTTCGGGAGATGCTAGCGGGGTACAAATAAAGTTTAATTATTATTATTATTATTATTATTATTATTATTATTATTTACTGTATTTATACCCCGTTCTTCTGAACCCCGAAGGCGACTCAGAGCGGCTTACAGATTATGGCAACATTCAATGCCGCATCATACAACAAATAAATATAATATATCAAATATAACATCAAATTGCAAGAAGGTGAGGCCTTGCCAAGGGCAAGCCTGCCGCAAGCTTCTCTCCAAGGAACTGCCTTCCAAAGGGAGGCTCCCTTTGTCCCACTCAGGACTGGGCCAACTTGGGGCCTCCCCTCCAAGGGTTTTGGACTCCAACTCCCACCATTCCTAACAGCCTGTTGGGGATTCTTCATCTTCGGAAGAGGAAGGGGAGCAGGGAAGTACTCAGGAATTGGAGGGAGAAGAAGACTCAGACAATGAGGGTTTGAAAGAGAGAGATGAAAAGAGACAGCACAAACGGCGTTCAGCCAGAATAGCCGCTAAAAACGTGGAGCTAATTGGGAGACGCCCTACCACCTCCTGCGTGGAGAATTCAGGGCTATAAATCAGAGGCAGGAGTAGTCACCTTTCGCTGGTGGCAACGACACTGATACTGCTGTTTTCACTCCAATGGAATCTGCTTTGTGTCTGCTGCTAAGAACTTAGTTCATTGTCTCCTGTCTAATGGAAGACTGGTATTTCTTTTGGGACTTCATAAGAGACTTTAATTTGTGTCTGGATTAAGACTTCCTTGTTTTCTTTTGCACTGTTCAGCTGCATTTGCTTATCCTTTGTGTTTGCTGAAATAAAGCATTTTTCTTTTATTTTCAACATTGTCTAAAGGCTGTTTTTGAAGGGCAATTCAGGACACAGTCTCAGGCTCTTTCTTTTAAGCGGCTGAGGAGGAGAAGGAAGGGGCCCGAGGCTGTTAGGAATGATGGAAGTTGAAGTCCAAAACACTGGAAAGACCCAAGATGGTCCATGCCTGTTACAGACCTCTTTGTGTAATATCCTCACCTGGATATTGTCATCCACATCAAAGACAGAGAGAGCAGCATCTTCGCTGACAGAAAGGCTCCCTCGGCTCCGGCCCTTGAGCAGGAGGGGACTCAAAGCTCCGCAAAGCTCAGGGCTGAGGGTGCCAGAGGGAGAGCTGGCGCACGGGACGTGGTTTAGGTTATAGGCTGAGGCATCCGGGGAGCCCGGCTGAGGAATCCACCGCCCGTCTGCTCGGCTGGTGCTCCTGAAATACGAACGTGACACAGAGAAGAGAAAAGGTCACAAGCGCAGACCACACCAAATACAACAATACAACACTGAAATTAAATCCAAGGCCAGAAGTAATTATGTTAGGAATTATGTAAACAAGAGTAGAATGATCATATGTACAGATAGTCCCTAAGTTACAAACAAAATAGGTTCTGTAGGTTTGTTTGTAAGTTGAATTTGTATGTGAGTGTTTTATGTCAGCCTGTGATTGTGTCTGGTGCTCACGATGGGAATGATACTCGTGATAATGTTCATGTTAGGAATTATGTTCATGTTGATGCGCATAATGGGAATGGGGATGATGTTTCTGATGTTGGGCCTGGGTTTGATTGGGCTGGAGTTAAGTTCAGAAGAGAGGTCTGAGCAAGGCCACATTCCTGGGAAAGACCTTTCACTGCTTTTCTCAGAGGAACAACCTGGAAATGATGCTGAAGTTGATTTGCCAGTTGCAGAGGGAGAGGAGAGTGAAACCTTGGACAGAAAGCAAAGTTTTAGTAAACAGAGGCAGTACTTTCAAAGGCTGAGGGGCTCTGCTCATTTACAACAAAAGAAAGACAACAAACTGTTATCTAGTGGGAAAGCGGGGTATAAATAAAGATTATTATTATTATTATTATTATTATTATTATTATTATTAAAGTGAGAAAGAATGCTTTCCTGCCAGTTTTGGCCTTTGAAAAAGGTTTATAGATTATTCATGGGAGACCACTGCCTCAGTCGAGTCAACGCTGTTAATTCATGCTGGTTTCGTTTTGAAGAGCTCTATATTTTATGTATCAAGTTGTTGTCAAGTTTAAGTTTTTGTCTGAGAGTTCCTGCTGTTTTTCTTCATAGTTTCAAGTGCCTGGCTTCATGGAGTTCTATGTACGAATGGACCTGGTGTCCTTTTAAAGTTTATGGATTATCTTTGATTTTGGACTTTTATAGTTTTACTGTTTTTTTACTTCTTTACCTACATATTTTCTACAATAAACTGCTTGCTATTTTACCAAGCTGTTGTGGTGTTTCAAGTCAGAGGTGCTTCTGCTCTGGAGCACAACAGTAAGTCAGAACAGATATATATATATATATATTGTAACCCATATAGATATATATTTAGCTTTGAATAGTTCGAAGCTGTGGGTCGGGGTGAGCTCCCACTGTTAGCCTTAGCTCCTGCCAACCTAGCACTATAAAAACATGCAAATGTGAGTGGATCAATAGGTACCACTTCAGTGGGAAGGTAATAAAGACGCCCATGCAGCCATGCTGGCAAATAAGCCCATGAGGTGTCTATGGACAACAGGCTTCTTGGCTTGGTAATGAAACAAGAGCACCTCCCCATGGCCAGAGTTGAACACTGCCTCCAGAAAGCTGGAGATGAAAGGGGAAGCCTTTACCTTTGTTCTCTGTATTTGTGTATCATTGCTATTCTACTGTACTAAAGGGACTGAATGTTTGCCTATCTGTGAATGTTGTAATCTGCTCTGAGTTCCCTCAGGGAGAATATAAATAAAGTGTTGTTATTGCACTGGGAAGGGTGAACACCTTTGTTGTGTTGTTTTGTTTCACTATCTGTCCCTGTGAGAAATAAATTTTGAAAAATTCAACTTGTTGAGTAAAGAAGGATTGGTGATAAAGCTTCAGTGGAGACCCCTTTCCCCCCTAATATTAACATTAGGAGTCGAAATCCTACTCTGCTTTGCTTTGGTCAGACCTCATTGGGAATAACCCTGTGTCTAGTTCAGATCTTGGCCTGCAGAGCTCAAGTAAACTCAGACTCCACTGAGGCTCAGTGAAAGCCGTGAGTTATCTTTGCTGATATTTTCCTCCGAAATAACACTGTAGACAAAATAAACAGATACAATGGAAGCTGATAAGAATATTATTCCCACAATCCAGATCCATCCCTTAAGAGATACCTGTTCGCCCGCCTGTGGGAAAGGCTTCCTGCCCAGGAATCCCAACGGACCCGCTCCAATTCTTCAAATTTTTGGTGGCGGTTCAGATATGCCTCATCGGAAGTATCTTCCACCTAAGGAAAAACAAGAGATATACTTGTGTGCTCAAGAAAGCCAACACAATTCCCAGCAAGATATGAAGACATGTGCCTTTCATCTCAAGAACAGAGAAGCATCTCGAGCTCTGAGGATGACCTGGGAAGGAATCCCAGTGGAGCATTGCAGCGCACCCCACCCAAATACCTGGGAGTCACTCTGGCCCATACTCTGACTTACAAGAAGCACTACTTGAATATCAAGCAAAAAATGGGTGCTAGAAATAATACTATACAAAAGCAGACTGGCACAACCTGGGGATCACAACCAGACACAGTGAAGACATCTTCCCTTGTGCTTTGCTACTCTGCTGCTGAGTGAGAATGCGTGCCCAGTGTAGAACATATCTCACCACGCTAAAACAGTGGATTTGGCTCTTAATGAGACATGTTATGACATCACAGGATGTCTAAGCTCTACACCATTGCAGAAATTATACTGTTGAGCTGGTATTGCACCACCTCACATCTGTCAGGAAGTAGCAGCCTGTAATGAAAGGACCAAGGCAGTAACATCTTTGGCCCATCCTCTGTTTGGATAACAGCCAGCAAACCAATGCCTTAAATCAAGAAAAGAGCTTCATAAGATTGGCAGAGATACTCGCAGGACCACTTCAGCAAGCGAGAGTCCAAAAGTGGCAGGCTCAAGCCCGGAACCTCAATCACTGGCAGATACTGGATAAGAGACTCCCTCCTGGGCACACAAAAGACTGGGTGACTTGGAAGGTGCTGAACAGACTGAACTCTGGCACCATGAGGCGCAGAGCCAATCTTCAGAAATGGGGCTACAAAGTGGAGTCCACAACATGCCACCTATTGCAATGCAACCTGAGCCCTGCCGCACACACAATAGAGGACCTTCTTACAGCCACACCAGAGGCACTCCAAGTGGCCAGCTACTGGTCAAAGGACATTTAGCATCATGCCAAGTTTTTAACTTTGATGTTAAAATGTGGATGAATAACTTAAGCATTATTATTATTATTATTATTATTATTATTATTATTTTGTATTACAAGTTCACTTGTGGAAAAAATTGAGGAATATTAAAAGACAATGTTCCTTGTTTGCAGGACTTCATTTGCCAGATCCATAAAATAAAAATAAAATAGCAAACACACGGGAAGAACAGTACGTGTTCTTGAGAGCAGTACGTATGAAAAAGATCTTGGAGTCCTCGTGGACAGCAAGTTAAACATGAGCCAACAATGTGATGCGGTGGCAAAAAAACGCAGTGGGATTTTGGCCTGCATCAAGAGGAGCCTAGTGTCTAGATCTAGGGAAGTCATGCTCCCCATGCTCTATTCTGCCTTGGTTAGACCACACCTGGAATACTGTGTCCAATTCTGGGCACCACAATTCAAGAGAGATATTGACAAGCTGGAATGTGTCCAGAGGAGGGCGACTAAAATGATCAAGGGTCTAGAGAACAAGCCCTATGAGGAGTGGCTTAAAGAGCTGGGCATGTTTCATAGAATCATAGAATCAAAGAGTTGGAAGAGACCTCCTGGGCCATCCAGTCCAACCCCATTCTGCCAAGAAGCAGGAATATTGCATTCAAATCACCCCTGACAGATGGCCATCCAGCCTTTGTTTGAAAGCTTGCAAATAAGGAGCCTCCACCACACTCCGGGGCAGAGAGTTCCACTGCTGAACAGCTCTCACAGTCAGGAAGTTCTTCCTCATGTTCAGATGGAATCTCCTTTCTTGTACTTTGAAGCCATTGTTCCGCATCCTAGTCTCCAGGGCTGTAGAAAACAAGCTTGCTCCCTCCTCCCTGTGGCTTCCTCTCACATATTTATACATGGCTATCATATCTCCTCTCAGCCTTCTCTTCTTCAGGCTAAATATGCCCAGCTCCTTAAGGTGCTCCTCATAGGGCTTGTTCTTAGCCTGAAGAAGAGAAGGCTGAGAGGAGATATAATAGCCATGTATAAATATGTGAGAGGAAGTCAGGGAGGAGGGAGCAAGCTTGTTTTCTGCTTCCCTGGAGACTAGGACGCAAGGGAACAATGGCTTCAAACTACAAGAAAGGAGAATCCATCTGAACATGAGGAAGAACTTCCTGACTGTGAGAGCCGTTCAGCAGTGGAACTCTCTGCCCCGGAGTGTGGTGGAGACTCCTTCTTTAGAGGCTTTTAAACAGAGGCTGGGTGGCCATCTGTCAGGGGTGATTTGAATGCAATATTCCTGATTCTTGGCAGAATGGGGTTGGACTGGATGGCCCAAGAGGTCTCTTCCAACTCTTTGATTCTATGAACAGCTTAGTAATGAATAGGAAACCAATTCTTCAGAGCACAGCTATAACCACATAACACATGCACATAAAAGTCCTTCAGTAACAGAAGGATGAGAACATTTTTGAGAAAACAAGGATGTTTTGACTCCCTTCCACACCCTGGTATGACTCAAGTCCTTGCTGGTAAATGTAAGCTGCGGTTATGAGAACAGAATGACTTTTATAGTTTTCTTCTGAAGCCAAAGATGGATGCTGCATGCATGTCCGTCAAAGCCTTCCTCAATCTGATCCCCAGCAATCCTTGTCAACAAAAACAAAACAGGGCAACTGATAGAGGCCCAAAGGTTTAGTTTTCTTACCTCTGAATCTACTTCCTCTGAGGACTTCAGCTCTTCCAAATTCACCATTCTCCACCTGATGTAAAAAAAAAAACCCAACTCAGGTTAGAAACATTCCTGCAAATACTTCTGCAAAGCAAGCCCCTTTCTCACTTCCTTCCTCCTCATGAGCCCTAAAGGCATAATGCCGTATTCTGCAGACAAAGGCTCAATTCAAAAATGCCAAAGCAGCTCTCAAAATGGCATTTTTAGTGCCTTCTCTGCTGTTGCATCCCAGTTCCAGTTGATCCTCCCCCAATTGGCACCATCATTTCTGTCATCCCAGCACTATGTAAAAGCTCAATTTGGTAACTAATGCTTTCGGGACCAAAAAAGCCTTTATACTAGGCCTGGGCAAACTTCAGCCCTCTCTCCATGTGTTTTGGACTCCAGTGCTGAGAGGCAAAATAGAGCTGCCCGGTCAACCCACAGAGTCAGCAGCTTCCAAGGGAACCCACCGTGGCGTCAAAATCTCCTTATACTGCAGCTTCTCCACCCGTGTCGCCGCAGCCATTGACATGGGGATCACGATATTGTTGATGTCGTAAGAACATTCCACTTTTTTCTTTTTTGCAGGCTGCTGAAACCACACAGAGGTCATCAGAAAGACAGCACTGTAACATCACAACTCTTCCTAAGCTTGATAATTAAGGAGACACTAATGATGTTGTGTTTATTGCTCTTGTGGTGTTTTATACTGTTTAATGTTTTTATTTATATTATGTTTTATGTGTACTGATTTGTTGGAAACCGCCTTGAGTCGCCGATTGGCTGAGGAAGGAGGTATACAAATACAGTAAATAAATAATAATATATAACATGTTATCAACAGCTCAAAACTGTCACCCTGATATCGCTCAATCCGACTGTCACTGTACCGGGAAATACATTCTCAACAATTTGAGCCAATAATCCCCCACATCAGCACATTTCCACATGGGGGCAATAATAGTATTGCAGGGCAGGGGTGATATGACTGTGAAGGTATCCTCAACTATAAATAATAATAATAATAATAATAATAATAATTTTTATACCCTGCCTCCATCTCCCTTAAGGGATTTGGGGTGGCTTACCAAGGGATTAGCCCAGGGAGCACAAAGTTAAAAACATAAACACAATAAAATAGCATCAAAACAAAACCAATTAAAATATATTACAATAAAGCATAACATCATAAAAACAGTACCATACAGAAGGATAACAGTGCTGAGTACAGATGGCTCTGGGTTTGTGCAAATTCCTAGATAGTGCTAAGGGAAAGTGCAAAATTCAGAAGGCAGGGGTGGGAGGATAATGTTCAAAATATCACGATTGTAGAGCGGAGGACCACGATAATGTGCCGGAACTTAGGTAACATTGGGCCAATTCTTTGGAACTGCCTAGTCCAGTGGTTCTCAACTTGTGGGTCCCCAGATGTTTTTGGCCTACAACTCCCAGAAATCCCAGCCAGTTTACTAGCTGTTAGGATTTCTGGGAGTTGAAGGCCAAAAACATCTGGGGACCCCAGGTTGAGAACCACTGGTCTAGTCAAAGGCACAGCGGAACATCCATGTTTTTAGGTTCTATCGGAAGGTGGACAGGGTAGGTGCCAGTCTAATCTCCCTAGGAAGAGAGTTCCAGAGCCGGGGAGCCACTACCGAAAAGGCTCTCTCCCTCATCCCCACCAACCGCGCTTGAGACGGAGGTGGAAGTGAGAGAAGGGTCTCCCTGGATGATCTTAGGGCTCGTATTGGTTCATAGAGAAAGAGGCAGGTCCTGAACTGTTTAGGGCTTTGTAGGTAATCACCTGCACCTTGAATTGGGACCAGAAACTCATTGGCAGATTTTTTTTTTCTGCACAGAATTGGTCTTACAGGACAATACTCTCAGGCCTCTTTCACACAGCTGAATAAAATCACACATTTTCTGCTTTGAACTGGAATATCTGGCAATGTGGACTCAGATAACCCAGTTCTGTGTTATATGGCTGTGTGGAAGGGCCCTATGATTCATTACACAGTTGAACTGATTTCTTGTTCTTGCTTTCTGCACTTTCCCTAAGTGTACCAGAGGCAAGGAAGAATACGAGGCCCTGACAAACGATGTGTTGCTACAGAATGGCAGCAGAGAAAGGGCCATGAGAACATGGGATTGGGGACAAAATTAGAACCCTTAAAAGCCTTTTCTGGGATCATGTAATTAGAAAGTAATGCACCCGAGACTGATGACCAAGGACATTTCAGCAGGACATGCCCAACTCTAAGCCTACGATGCAGGCTTTTTTATTAGTGACTGAATAGTACCGTCTATCTCTGATCTAGCTGACTTTCTCAAGAACACAAGAGGACAAAGAGGAGTGTGTGTGGGAGAATTTAAAAGGGAGAAGACCCAAGAGAAGAAACCGAGAAAGAAGAATATTCCACATGAAAGAGAGATGAAACAGATAACAGAGAAGTTTTCCTTCTTCTGTATATGTGGCACATTCCTAGTCAACCTTTGGGTCTCCCTTTATGTTTTTAATTAGAAGGGAAAAGATATACGGAAATCCTTCGTGCAGTTATATTATTGCAATAATCAGACTGTTAAAAGCATACTTCAAGGCCAAAACTGAGGTTCCACAGGGGAATAAGCTTGAAAGAGAAAGGTATCTTAGTTGGGAGACAACACAAGGTGAAAAGAATAGCACGTTTTGCAGATCTGATTAGGCACAAAGCAAAAATGGGATAGACTAGAGTCTAAGGAAGGTCTCTTGGGCAATGCTCAGTTGTTACTTCCTCCTCTTTGCAGACGTGTGACCAGGATGAGGATGTGTTCCAACTCACCAAGGCTGAGCTGCCAGCAGCCACAGAATTGCCGGCCACTTGGTTGGAGGCTGGGCTGGGAACACCTTCCAGGGACAGAGGCGACGCATGATGGAGGGAAGAAGACCTGTGGGCCTGAGGCAAGCCAGTGGCAAACCAGCTGCGACTGCCAGGTCCCTTCAGCAGAGAACCTGGCAACAAAGCGAGACATGAGAAACTCAATTGGTGCCCACTTGTCATGTGTGCTTTGTCCAGTGGCAAAAGCAGGCATGGGCGAACTTTGGCCTTGCTTTCAGGTGTTTTGGACTTCAACTCCCACAATTCCAAACAGCCAATAGGTCCAAAACACCTGGACGCAAAGCCAAAGTTGGTCCAAAGGTATTTCTCATATGCACAAAGCTTACCAGATGGGGAGAGAGACGATGAACAAATGTTGTTGGTGAGGTCCTTCAACCCACAATTGGGAGCCTTTAGAGTCTTGATTTTATGGCTTAGCTGGTGGCCCTCTCTCAGCAAGGCTTCAAAGTGTAAGTGAAGAGGGTTGCCTGGCAAAAAAAGGAAAAGAAATGGCTTTAAGGCCCACTGCAAAGTTGTTTATTTACATTAGTCACATTTAGATGCCACATTTCCCACTCAGTTGCTATTTTTCTTGGCATCAGTGCTCCTTGATAAAACCAGTGCTCACTGACCCAGCAAACAGAGGTCTTGTCTGCTCTCAAAGGGGAGGCAGGCAAAGGGGAGATACCATGAAGGAACAGCAAAGGGAAATTAAACAACTATCGCCTATGTGACAGAAAGGCAACCCTCCACAAAGATGGCACAGAAAAGCAGTCCTTTATTTACATAAAGGACCAAGGCAGTGACATCTCCAGCTCATCCCCTGTTTGGGTATCAGTCAACACGTCAACAACTTAAATCAAGAAATAGTTTTCTAACATCTACAGAAACACTCGCTGGAACACCTCAGCAAGCGAGAGTCCAAAAGTGGCAGGCTCAAACCCAGAACCTCAACCAATGGCTGATAGTAAATGAGAGACTCCCCCTGGGCACACAGAGGACTGGGTGACTTGGAAGGCGCTGAACCGACTGTGTTCTGGCACCACGAGATGCAGAGCCAACCTTAGGAAATGAGGCTACAAAGTGGAATCCACAACATGCGAGTGTGGAGAAGAGCAAACTACAGACCACCTGCTGCAATGCAACCTGAGCCCTGCCACATGCACAAGGGAGGACCTTCTTGCAGCAACACCAGAAGCACTCCAAGTGGCCAGATACTGGTCAAAGGACATTTAATCAACGACCAAGCTTGCAAACTTTGTGCTTTCTTTGTTTGTTAAAAAATGCAATACAACTGTTTGGTTTGCTCCTGACATGATAAATAAATTAAATTTACATACTTATTTAATTCATATCCCTCCTTCCTACAAGTCATTCAGACAAAGTGCAGCTTTAAAAAGACCATATTAATACAAAAGTTAAACTACAATTCAAGAAAAAGATTATACTGAAATCACAAAATCAGTTTAACAGGGAGGAAAAGCCTACCATGAGAAGAATATTGGCTACTAACAGTAGAATGAATGAAAGGCTACGTCAAGCATGGGCAACATTTGGCCCTCCCTCCAGATGTTTTGTGGGAGTTGAAGTCCAAAATGCCTGGAGGAAGGGCCAAAACTTGCCTATGCTTGGGCTACATCGTTTTCCTTGCTCGCTGCTCTTCTTCTCTTGCTTACCATGAGAAAATGAGAGGATGGGGTGGAATCCAGAATCCAGGAGGGCGACCCGCTCTTCTAAGGACATTGTCTCTGGGTCCACGGTCTGGATCGAGGCTTTGCAGCCACACAAGATGCAGGACTTGGGCCCTTCGCAGCCGCATTTTAGGCTGAGAGGTTTCTGAGGCTGGAACAAGAGAGAGGCCAAAACCTTCAGTCAAGAGGGAGAGATGGCTGCAAACCAGAGGGAAATGCACCAATAGGAGGGGTGAAAAAAACTCGACTTCTTCCTATGATAGGGGGCATCAACTCTTCTGAAGGAGTTCTTATAGTCAAACGTCAACTGCAGCAGCTCGACACATGATTTACAATTCCCAATATGTCTGTCTGGAAGTATATCCAAATCAGTAGCCACCATATGAAAGAGAAAAGCACCTGCACAACCAGGTTGCAAATGAGGCCACCATCTTTAGAATGTTCTCCCGTCCCCATATAATTTCTCTGAAACAACCCTCTAAGAAGCCAGGGGCACGCTGCCAGGAAAAAAAGAAACAGAATGGAATGGCAGAGAAGGAAGTAGGATGGGTGAAAATGAAATAGAATCATAGAATCCTAGAGTTGGAAGAGACCTCCTGGGCCATCCAGTCCAACCCCATTCTACCAAGAAGCAGGAATATTGCATTCAAAGCACCCCTGATGGCCATCCAGCCTCTGTTCAGATGGCCATCCAGCCTCTGTTCAAAAGCTTCCAAATGAAGGAGCCTCCACCACACTCCCGGGCAGAGAGTTCCACTGTTGAACCGCTCTCACAGTCAGAGAATGATAATGTCTAGATTAATATGGATCACCTATTGTGAAATGGTTGACCGCTCTCTGTAATTCGCTCCAGTTAATAATCTGGCTGCCGCCTGTTGGACCAATTGGAATTTCCGGGCCATCTTCAAGGGCAGCCCTACGTAGAGCGCATTGCAATAGTCCAATCTAGAGGTAACTAAGGTGTGGACCACCATGGCCAAATCCAACTTCACGAGGTACGGTCGCAGCTGGTGCACGAGCTTTAATTGTGCGAAGGCCCTCCCAGCCAGCAAATAAGTAAGTATTTACTTACTATATTTATATTCCATCTCTCTCAGCCCGCAGGCAACTCAAGACGGTTTACAGTTGGAACCAAGACCATAAAATACAATATCAATACAATAAAACCATCGAACAATAAAAACCATAACAAAATCAGTAAAAATATGAACATTTAGAGTCTTTGATTAAAAATATTGCCCAATCACATAATCCAACCATTCCGTTTCCTATGTCTGTTACGTTGTATTTGGAAGGGTCTGCTCAAAGAGCCAAGTCTTGACTCTCTTTCAAAATGTTAGAAGGGAGGGGGCTGATCTAACATCCTTAGGGAAGGTGTTCCACAGCTGAGGGGCCACCACAGAGAAGGCCCTGACTCTCGTCCCTGCCAGTCATACTTGTGACGAAGGCGGGACCGAGATCAGGCCTCCCGAGACGATCTTAAAATCCTGGAGGGTCCACATCACCGAAATAATCCGAACACAGACAATCTCTTCTGAATTCAGAAGCTCATCTGTGCCAGGTGGAATCAGCACTTGGATGGAAGATCACCATGTAAGACTAAGGACTTCCAGAGGCAAGTAGGGCCCCTTCTGAATAAAATCCTCCATTTTCTGCTATAAATTGGAATATATGGCAGTGTGGACTCCAATAACTCAGTTCAAAGCAGATATTGTGGGATTTTCTGCCTTGGTACTCTGAGTTATATGTGTGAAAAAGCCCTCGGAAGGCGTTTCTAGTCAGAATTTGCAATCCAGAAATGGATTAAGGCAGGTATGGACCAACTCGGACCCTCCAAGTGTCTTGGACTTCAACTCCCATCGTTCCTAACAACCTACCCTAAAGGAAACCAGTGTTGTTGACGGCACCCATCTTCTCTGAGGGTGTGATGTTAAGAGAAACATTATGAAATGCTTTTTCTAGCGACAGCTGCAGAAGACAGACTTCAGGCCTACCTTCCTGCTCAGGTGGGAGACGGCGCTGACTCTCACCAGCCTGCGCTTCCTGTATCTGCAAATGGGACGGATCCTGGCGGCCACACAGCTGGGGTCGAGGGTTGCGGGAGGGGCGGGAAGGCAGTTGCTTGGTGGCTTCGGTTTCTTGAGAACGCGGCCAGGGCTCACGCCGTCCTGGGGATTGAGGGAGGAACCTGTGTTGAAACTGAAGCCAAAAAGAGAGACGTCCATACATTAAACACACTCCTGGAAAGGGAATTCAAAATTGCATTGTGACAGATTATATCAGAGCACATATTTCTGGGACAGTTGGGTTCTCAATTTGTCACAACCGACTACCTAGTCAGTTGAAACATTCACACCTAGCTCCAGCAGACAAGAGCTCTTTGCCCCACCCCAGTCCTTCCACAGATAAATAAACCCATTTTCCTAATTCCAACAGACCTCACTACCTCTGAGGATGCTTGCCATAGATGCAGTGAAACGTCAGGAGAAAATGCCTCTAGAACATGGCCATATAGCCCAAAAAAGAACCTAGTGATTTCAGCCATGAAAGCCTTCGACAATACAACTACCTAGTCCTTTAACAGTTTCACCAGGGCAGAGAAAGGCAGTCGAAAGGGCAAAGCCAGGCCCAGCTTACCTGTCCGAACGTATCTCTCCCTATGAACCATCTAAGAGTTAAAATTGCCCGGGGAGGCTCACTCTCGGTCCCACCTTCTTCGCAGGTGTGACTGGGGGGGGGGGGGCATGAGAATCATAGAATCATAGAGTTGGAAGAGACCTCCTGGGCCATCCAGTCCAACCCCATTCTGCCAAGAAGCAGGAATATTGCATTCAAAGCACCCCTGACAGATGGCCATCCAGCCTCTGTTTAAAAACCTCCAAAGAAGGAGCCTCCACCACACTCCGAGGCAGAGAGTTCCACTGCTGAACGGCTCTCTCAGTCAGGAAGTTCTTCCTCATGTTCAGATGGAATCTCCTCTCTTGTAGTTTGAAGCCATTGTTCCACCGCATCCTAGTCTCCAGGGAAGCAGTAAACAAGCTTGCTCCCTCCTCCCTGTGGCTTCCTCTCACATATTTATACATGACTATCCTATCTCCTCTCAGCCTTCTCTTCTTCAGGGTAAACATGCCCAGCTTCTTAAGCCGTTCCTCATAGGGCTTGTTCTCCAGACCCTTGATCATTTTATTCACCCTCCTCTGGACACATTCCAGCTTGTGACAGGGCCTTCTCAGTGATAGCCCCTTGGTTGTGGAACACCCTCCCTAGGAGTATTAGATCAGCCCCTTCCCTCCTGACCTTCCACAGAAAAGTGAAAACGTAACTTTTTGAACAAGCCTTCGGAATCGAATGCAACAGTCAAACACGATATTAGACGAAAGTGAACATTGGAACAGCTCAGATGGTGATTTATGGACAATGAGACTAACACTGAAGACACTGGTTTTACATGTTTTGTTGAATATATTTTTAATTCTGTTAATTGTATATTGTTTGAATTGCTGCCTGGCTGTAAGCCGCCTTGAGTCACCTTCGGGTTCCAGAAAGGCGGGATAGAAATATCGTAAATAAATAAATAAATAAAATTCTAAAATTACAACAGCAAAACAACAGAGAGGTAACAATCAAGGACATCTAATCACCTCTCAACAAAACATTGCTCCAGGCACTGCCAGGCCATCAAATGCTAATCAAGGTGGTCAGTTGAAACATTCACACCTAGCTCCAACAGACAAGAGTCCTTTGTCCCACCCTGGTCCTTCCACAGATATATAAACCCTCTTTCCTAGTTCCAACAGACCTCACTACCTCTGAGGATGTTTGCCATAGATGCAGGCGAAACATCAGGAGAAAATGCCTCTAGAACATGGCCATATAGCCCGAAAAAACCTACAACAACCCAGTGATTCCGGCATGAAAGCCTTCGACAATAAATAAATAAATACATTTGAGTGGCAGGAATATTGTCATCTCAGTGCCCCTTTGGGTGATGGGAAGAAATGTTGGTGAGAGTGGTCCCCGAGATGGCATGAATTATCTAATATCTTTCAGTTGAAACTATTTTTTTCCCAGGGAAATATTTAGGTTGTTGATATCTTCCATGGATAGAATCACTGGGTTGCTGTGAGTTTTCTGGGCTGTCTCAGAATGCTTCTGGAACATGGCCATACCCCCCGGAAAACTCACAGCAACCCAACATATTTAGAGGGATTTTTTAGATGCTTGTAGCTTTAAAGAACCAGTAGCAGCCCCAAAGAATGCACTGGAAACCTCAAGCCACACCACTCTAATCCCCAATTCATATAAAATCCTAATATTTACTATACTATCCCAAATAAAAGCCAGGAAAAAAAATATTTTGATTAGGACTGTTATAACTACCATTTCATCACATTGACTTTGCTATTGCAGTTCAAAGGGAAAAGAAAGCCTTCAGAGAAATAGTATGACTCTAGGTATTGGTGTCACCCAGTGTCCCAGTGCCCTACATTTCCAGCAGTGCGATTTCACATGGTTGAGAGGACATGTATTCCGTACGCAAAAGTCCAAAATCTTTGAAATAATGGGCTTGACCTAACATTTACTATACAATTCAGCATATTAATCAATGGCCCACTTTAGCTTAAACTAGCAACAGATTTAGACTGAAGCCAATAAAATAAACCGTAACACTTCAACATTCTGTAGAAATCTCAAAGGATTCCCCCATCTAACAGAAGCATTTAAACAGGGATTTCATTTTGGAAAAAAAAACATTCAAACACAGAATATGTGAACTATTATTTTTACTGTAATGAATGTTATTGGGTCCACACAGTAAGGCATACATATCTTAAGTGTGATCAAGATTGGATCCAACTGGCTGTAAACATTTAGGAAATGGCACCAGTGTATACAATGCTCAAGAGTATTTTCAGTTTTTTGTTTATATTAACCTTTGTTTCATAATAATAATAATAATAATAATAATACTTATTATTATTATTATTATTATTATTTATATCCTGCCCCCTCTCCAAACAGGGCTCGGGGAGGTTTACAGCATGTCCTCTCTGCAAAGCGCAGTGTTTGGATTACACATGTAATAATAATAATAATAATAATTGCAGATAAACAACTGGAAAAGCTGACATGATATGAAGATTGAACTGCAAAGACTTTGGCACAAGCCAGTCAAGGGGGTCCCAGTGGTGATCGGCACACTGGGTGCAGTACCTAAAGACCTTGGCCCGCACTTAAACACAATTGGCGCTGACAAAATTACCATCTGCCAGCTGCAGAAGGCCACCTTACTGGGATCTGCACACATTATTCGCCGATACATCACACAGTGCTAGACACTTGGGAAATATCTGACGTGTGATCCAATTCAACAGCCAGCAGAGTATCTGCTGTGGACTCATCTTGTTGTGTTTCAAATAATAATAATCTTTATTTATACCCCACCACCATCTCCCCAAAGGGGACTTGGGGCAGCTTACATGAGACCGAGCCCGGAAATACATTATAGCAAAATACATAATAAAATCAAAACAACTTAGTAATACAATAAAACAAAGCAAAGCAAAACAAAACAAAATAATGCAATGAGATATAGACACATGAAGAATTGTCTAGAGAGGAAAAATTGAGGTGATCGGTAAGGTAAGCATTAAGTTAATTTACAATAAATTGATTTGCAGAAATGATGGTGGATGCCCCTCGCAGGTGTTTACTGTCAGAAAACAAACTCATAGTACCAGCTAGGGTGTTAAGATCGTCTTGGGAGGCCCTGCTCTCAGTCCCGCCTCCGTCACAAGTACGCTTGGCGTGGACGAGAGACAGGGCCTTCTCAGTGGTGTCCCCTTGGCTGTGGAACGCCCTTCTACAGATATTTATTTTATTTATTTATTTACGGTATTTATATGCCACCCTTCTCACCTCGAAGGGGACTCACAGAGCGGCTTACAATATATATTTTCATACAATATATTATATTATTAGCATATTACAATATCAGTATTATATATTACTATATTGCACTATACCATTATATTGTAATTTTATTAGTAATATTACATGTAATGTAAACATATAATTACAATACTGCATTATTATTACTAGTATTATATTGTATTACATATTAGATCGGCCCCCGCCCTGTTGACATTTTGGAGGAAAGTGAAGACCTGGTTGTTCGAGCAGGCATTTGAATAGGCAGAACATAGGAATATGGAATAATTGGATGGTGAGACTGGATCTTGATTTTAACTATGAGACGCTAATGAGATGCTTTATTGGTTTATATTGACTGTTTATTATGCAAAGAAGACTCCAGCAAGACATGGAGCGAGAGTTGCCAGATGTTCAAGCTGGGTTTAGAAAAGGCAGAGGAACGAGAGACCAAATTGCCAATATCCGCTGGATAATGGAGAAAGGCAGGGAGTTTCAGAAAAACATCTACTTCTGCTTCATTGACTATTCTAAAGCCTTTGACTGTGTGGATCATAATAAATTGTGGCAAGTTCTTGGGATGGGCATCCCAAGCCACCTTGTCTCTCTCCTGAGGAATCTGTACAAGGACCACGGAGCCACAATCAGAACTGACCACGGAACAACAGACTGGTTCCAGATTGGGAAAGGCGTACAGCAAGGCTGCATCCTCTCACCCAACCTTTTTGACTTTTATGCAGAACACATCATGCGAGGATGTGCGGGGCTGGAGGAATGCAAAGCTGGGGTGAAAATGGCTGGAAGAAACATTAACAACCTCAGATATGCAGATGACACCACTCTGATGGCCAAAAGCGAGGAGGAGCTGAGGAGCCTTCTAACCAAGGTGAAAGAAGAAAGCGCAAAAGCCGGGTTGCAGCTAAACGTCAAAAAAACCAAGATTATGGCAACAAGAATGATTGACAACTGGGAAATAGAGGGAGAAAATGTGGAGGCCGTGACAGACTTTGTATTTCTAGGTGGGAAAATGAGTGCAGATGTAGACTGTGGCCAGGAAATCAGAAGACGCTTCCTTCTTGGGAGGAGAGCAATGTCCAATCTCGATAAAATAGTAAAGAGTAGAGACATCAGACTGGCAACCAAGATCCATTGCCTAGTCAAAGCCATGGTATTCCCTGTAGTCACCTACGGATGTGAGAGCTGGACCTTCGGGAAGGCGGAGCGAAGGAAGATCGATGCTTTTGAGCTGTGGTGTTGGAGGAAAGTTCTGAGAGTGCCTTGGACTGCGAGAAGATCCAACCAGTCCATCCTCCAGGAAAGAAAGCCCAGCTGCTCATTGGAGGGAAGGAGACTAGAGGGAAAGTGGAAGTCCTTTGAATGCCACATCATGAGGAGACAGCAAAGCCTAGAGAAGGGAATGATGCTGGGGAAAGTGGAAGGCAAAAGGAAGAGGGGCCGACCAAGGGCAAGATGGATGGATGGCATCCTTGAAGTGACTGGACTGACCTTGAGGGAGCTGGGGGTGGTAACGGCCGACAGGGAGCTCTGGCGTGGGCTGGCCCATGAGGTCACGAAGAGTCGGAGACGACTGAACGAATGAACAACAAATTATGCTACTGTTTTAATTACTTTTAACTGTTTTATGATGTTTTTGAGCATTGAATTTTGTTATTGTTAACCGCTCTGAGTTGCCCGAGGGCTGAGAAGAGCGGTATACAAATATAGTAAATAAGTAAATATATAGTACATCAGGGGCAGTTTCAGTGGACAAGGCAAAGGCCTGGCATGCAAGCCCCTCACTCTCTTAAAAGAAGGCTGCTTGACCCCTTGAAGGGACCTTTTGCAGACACAAAAGGCTAGGAAAGCATTCAGCAGAAGAGCAACCTCCTTGGCATGCCCTATTCACACTCAGACCCACATCTTGTGTCCACAGAATTGAGCAAGGAAGGAAAAAACTGGCTACTGCTGTTTCTAAAAATATGTATACAAGAGCTACAAGACTTTTCACCCTGCAATGCTTCAGGACTTGTTTAGGATAAAAAATTAGTAAATAAGGCGCCCATTCTAGTAGGTCATTTTTAAAAGGCTTGCAAAGTATTATCTACAAGAGTATACTATAAAGGATTTTTGAACTGGGCTTACTCTTCTCGTTCAGAATTCACCAAAAAAGTTGGAAACACCTTGACTGGGCTAAGGAGGCTTTTCATTAGCAAGAGAAAACTCTGCAGTTCAACCTAATGCACTTTAGAGAAGAAAGGTTGAAAAGTGCCATGATGTCAGAGGGGTCACCAAAGACCATCAGAAAATACAGCATTTTCTGTTGGTCATGTGGTTCTGTGTGGGAACTTTGGCCCAATTCTATCATTGGCGGGGCTCAGAATGCTCTTTGATGGTAGGTGAACTACAAATCCCAGCAACTACAACTCCCAAATGTCAAGGTCTATTTTCCCCAAACTACACCAGTATTCATGCCAAGTTTGGTCCAGATCCATCATTGTCTGAGTCCACAGTGCTCTCTGGATGTAAGTGAACTACAATTCCAAAACTCAAGGTCAATGCCTCACCAAACCCTTCCAGTATTTTCTGTTGCTCATGGGAGTTCTGTGTGTCAGGTTTAGGTGAATTTCATCATTGGTGGAGTTCAGAATGCTCTTTGATTGTAGACAAACTATAAATCCCAGCAACTACAACTCCCAACTGACAAACTCAATCCCCCCAACCTCACCAGTATTCAAATTTGGGCGTATTGGGTATTTGTGTCCAATTTGGTCCAGTGAATGAAAATACATCCTGCATATCAGATATTTACATTATGACCCATAACAGTAGCAAAATGATATTTATGCAGTAGCAACAAAAATAATGTTATGTTGGGGGTCACCACAACATGAGGAACTCTATTCAGGGGCCCAGCATTAGGAAGCTTGAGAAACACTGACATAGAAGTTCACCCTCTGGGCTTCCTCAAGCGTCACTGGGGAGCAGATGGGAAAAAGGAGAAGGCCTTTTCCCACCCTGGCCATGGATTACCAACATTCCCAGTCATGGTATCAAAAGCACAGCTATGTCTACGATGCTGTGGGGAGCGCACCCTCCCAACCCTGTTCACCATGGTTCAGCTGCTCCGCTGCAGGGACATCTGCAAGAACCCTCAACCACTGCCAGAATGGGCCACCCACCTTGATGCATGTTAGCAATGGGAACAGAGAGGAGAGCGGAGAGAAAGGTTAACAGGGTGAGTCAGGCTCAGTCGCATTTGGAGCAGATCCACTGAAATCAGTGGGGTGTCAAACAGGATTACTGACATCCCACTGATGAATCATGATTATGTTGAGATGCATGTGTTTGTTACACCTGGATCCAACATGTTTGTTGCTGGGTTGTTGTAGGTTTTTTCGGGCTATATGGCCATGTTCTAAAGGCATTCTCTCCGGACATTTTGCCTGCATCTATGGCAAGCATCCTCAGAGGTAGTGAGGTCTGTTGGAACTAGGAAAAAGGGTTTATATGTCTGTGGAATGACCAGCGTGGGGCAAAGGACTCTTGTCTGCTGGAGCTAGGTGTGAATGTTTCAACTGACCACCTTGATTAGCATTTGATGGTCTGGCAGTGCCTGGGGCAATCTTTTGTTGAGAGGTGATTAGATGTCCCAGATTGTTTCCTCTCTGTTGTTCTGCTGTTGTAATTTTAGAGTTTTTTTTAATACTGGTAGCCAGATTTTGTTCATTTTCATGGCTTCCTCCTTTCTACTGAAATTGTCCACATGCTTCTTGTGGATTTCAATGGCTTCTCTGTGTAGTCTGACATGGTGGTTGTGAGAGTGGTCCAGCATTTCTGTATTCTCAAATAATATGCTGTGTCCAGGCTGGTTCATCAGGTGCTCTGCTATGGCTGACTTTTGTTGCTGTTTATGTGCTTTCTCCAGGAAGTCGCACTGCGCTCTTCCTAACTTTACAATATGTCAGCCCGCAGACTAACTCTAGCCCTTATAATTTATTTATTTATTTTATTTATTTCAAAAAAGTTTTATATACCGAGCTTCTCACCTCATAAGAGGGACTCAGCCCAGTTTCCAACCATAAAAACACATACAATCGGTAAAATATCAAAATACACATTACAATAAAACATTTAAAAAGCACATATATTTAAAACTACAGTGGTCAGTCGTCATACTAAAATCGAATATACACTGTCTTCCATCCAGATCATTGTCTCATTCTTTGAAAGCCTGCCTCCATAACCACGACTTCACCTGTTTCCTGAATGTCAGGATTGTTGGGGCGGTTGTAACCTCTGGCGGGAGAGAGGTCCAGAGTCGCGGGGCCACTACCGAGAAGGCCCTGTCCCTCGTCCCCACCAGAAGCGCTTGTGAGGCCGGCGGGACCGAGAGCAGGGCCCCTTCAGACGATCTTAGTAATCTTGATGGTTCGTAGGGGAGAATACGTTCAGAGAGGTAAACCAGGCCGGAGTCGTTTAGGGCTTTATAGGTTAACACCAGCACTTTGAATTGTGCTCGGAAGCTAATTGGCAGCCAGTGGAGCTGGTGTAACAGCGGAGTGGTGTGCTCCCTGTACCCAGCACCCGTTAGTAATCTGGCTGCCGCACATTGTACTTGCTGCAGCTTCCGGGCAGTCTTCAGAGGCAACCCCACGTTGCCTCTGAAGACACACTATGTGTGATAAAGTAACTCATAAAAGAAAAACACATGCGTCTTCAGTTTTAAGTAGAAAAGAAATAAAGTTGTATTCACAGCATACAAAACAAAACAGAAGAATTGCTCTCCTGAAAAACATAACATAAAACAGTATCTTCGGTACGTTGATATGCAGACTCGTAACAAAAGCAATATACAATCCCTCTTACTCCGTTGTCTGTAGAGTGACCTTGACTTGCTGCCTAATCTTCAGCTCTGGACACTTGCAGTAACTTCTCCCAGCATCAAACAAACAAAGGCTTTTCAGCTCAAACCGAGCCCCAAGCAAAGCATACAAAAGCAATGCTCTAACACAGGGGACACAATACTCCAACACGGAGAATGCAAAACTCCAACACGGAGAATGCAAAACTCAAAGTACAAACACACAGTAGCGTACTATATACATGAGATAAAAAAGGTAAAGGTTGTCCCCTGACATTAAGTCCAGTCATGTCTGACTCTGGGGTGTGGTGCTCATCTCCATTTCTAAGCCGAAGAGCCAGCGTTGTCCATAGACACCTCCAAGGTCATGTGGCCAGCATGACCGCATGGAGCGCTGCTACCTTCCCGCCAGAGCAGTACCTACTGATCTACTCACATTTGCATGTTTTCGAAATGCTAGGTTGGCAGAAGCTAGGGCTGACAGCGGAAGCTCATGCCGCTCCCTGGAATCGAACCTGCGACCTTTTGGTCAACAAGCTCAACAGCTCAGTGCTTTAACCCACTGTGCCACTATGCCCCCATACATGAGATAATACACTCAATTATCCCATTAATTAACCGTGTCAGCTGTAACAGAAACAGCCCCGATCCTTTCCACAACTTAGGAAAAGTAGTAGCAACACAATACGCTGCAGATAGGTCAGTGCAAGCAAGGAAAGGCAGAACTGGCCCAATGTCATTTTAAGGAAGCTCAACGTCGCCTGAATTATGCCAAGCCTAACAATTCAGCTTTGGCCAACTTGGATTTGCTTTTGTTTGATTTAAAACTGAAACAGAGCCAAACATTTTAAGGGCTAAAGGCACTGTTCTGTTGGTGCACAACCTTGAGCTGTTTGGCAAAGATCGCAACCCGAGCAGGGATCAGAATTTCTTTCATCAACACTGAACCTTTTCAAATCCCAATGTTTGAGATGACAGGCCAAACACTGCAGGTGTTTATTTTGCTTCCCAGACCACGGTCCTGCAAGGACTGGCAGCAGGGAGGAGCGTGCTTCATGTATTGTGAAGCATCATTTGTGGCCCCGAGATGGAGGCACCCTGCTCCTGTTGCCAGGAGACCCACAGTCGGCCACAGCGCATCCCACCAGGATGGACGCAGGAGGAGGAAGAGGCTGACGCAGCAGCGCACATTCCAAGAGGCTACTCCCTACCACAAGGCAGGGTCGCACACAAAGCAACACAGCCCATTTCCTGCCTGGATAAAACAGCCCCCCAGAAAGGAAAAGCCAACGGAGGCACAGAAATGCAGCCTCTGCAGTGCCACACATCCTCCCATTCAGTCACCGGGGTAGAGACATTGATTGTTGTTGTTCATTCGTTCAGTCGTCTCCGACTCTTCGTGACCTCATGGACCAGCCCACGCCAGAGCTCCCTGTCGGCCGTTACCACCCCCAGCTCCCTCACGGTCAGTCCAGTCACTTCAAGGATGCCATCCATCCATCTTGCCCTTGGTCGGCCCCTCTTCCTTTTGCCTTCCACTTTCCCCAGCATCATTGTCTTCTCTAGGCTCTCCTGTCTCCTCATGATGTGGCCAAAGGAGTTCAACTTTGTCTCTAGTATCTTTCCCTCCAGTGAGCAGCCGAGCTTTCTTTCCTGGAGGAAGGACTGGTTGGATCTTCTCGCAGTCCAAGGCACTCTCAGAACTTTCCTCCAACACCACAGCTCAAAAGCATCGATCTTCCTTCGCTCAGCCTTCCCTAAGGTCCAGCTCTCACATCCGTAGGTGACTACAGGGAAGACCATGGCTTGGACTAGGCAATGGATCTTTGTTGCCAGTCTGATGTCTCTACTCTTGACTATTTTATCGAGACTGGACATTGCTCTCCTCCCAAGAAGTAAGCGTCTTCTGATTTCCTGGCCACAGTCTGCATCTGCAGTAATCTTTGCACCTAGAAATACAAAGTCTGTCACGGCCTCCACGGTTTCTCCCTCTATTTTCCAGTTGTCAATCATTCTTGTTGCCATAATCTTGGTTTTTTTGACGTTTAGCTGCAACCCGGCTTTTGCGCTTTCTTCTTTCACCTTGATTAGAAGGCTCCTCAGCTCCTCCTCGCTTTCGGCCATCAGAGTGGTGTCATCTGCATATCTGAGGTTGTTAATGTTTCTTCCAGCAATTTTCACCCCATCCTTGCATTCATCCAGCCCCGCACATCCTCGCATGATGTGTTCTGCATACAAGTTAAAAAGGTTGGGTGAGAGGATGCAGCCTTGCCGGACGCCTTTCCCAATCTTGAACCAGTCTGTTGTTCCGTGGTCAGTTCTGACTGTTGCTACTTGGTCCTTGTACAGATTCCTCAGGAGAGAGGGAAGGGGGCTTGGGATGCCCATCCCACCAAGAACTTGCCACAATTTATTATGATCCACACAGTCAAAGGCTTTAGAATAGTTAATGAAGCAGAAGTAGATGTTTTTCTGAAACTCCCTGCCTTTCTCCATTCTCCAGCATCCGGATATTGGCAATCTGGTCTCTGGTTCCTCTGCCTTTTCTAAACCCAGCTTGAACATCTGGCAACTCTCGCTTCATGTATTGCTGGAGTCTTCCTTGCAGGATCTTGAGCATTACCTTACTGGCATGAGAAGTAAGGGCCACTGTACGGAAGTTGGAGCAGTCTTTCGCATTTCCCTTTTTTGGTATGGGGATATAAGTTGATTTTTTCCAGTCTGATGGCCATTCTTGTGTTTTCCATATTTGCTGGCAAATGGCATGCATCACCTTGACAGCATCATCTTTTAAGATTTTAAACAGTTCAGCTGGGATCCCGTCGTCTCCTGCTGCCTTGTTGTTAGCAATGCTTCTTAAGGCCCATTCAACCTCAGCGATTATAAATATTAGGGCTGGGCGGTTTCGTTTCGTTAATTCGTAATTTGTTAATAATTCGTTAATTTTTCCAATTACAAAACGATAACGAACCATTCTGGAGCAATTTTTTTAAAAAACGAATTTTTAAATAGTTTTGTAAATGCTTCGTATTTCGTTATTGTATTCGTTTCGTTATTGTTTTGAGGTCGTTTCGTTATTATTTCCGCATGTCTAGGGCAAGTTTTATGGTTGTTTTTTGTTTAATTAGTGAAAAAAAATTATAATATCACACCAACAGTCAACAACAGAGGGAGAGGGAAGCTTCAGAAGTTTTTGGAGGTTTTTTAGCGTATTTTGCGGTCGCGTCCGCCATTAACGAATCGATTCGTTATTGTTTCGGAAATCGATTCGTTAATGTTTTGTAATTTTTTTCACATTTACGAAATTTCGTAAATATCGAACTTTTTTAAAGGAAAATTTTGTAATTATTTTAAATAACGAAACGCAAAAAACCCCAAAAATCGAATCGATTTTAGAAACAAATTTTTCCGTTGTTACCCAGGCCTAATAAATATCATTAGGTTTGTCGAAGGCTTTCATGGCTGGAATCACTAGGCTCTTGTAGATTTTTTTCGGGCTATAGGGCCATGTTCTAGAGGCATTTCTCCTGACGTTTCACCTGCATCTATGGCAAGCATCCTCACTTACCTCACTACCTCTGAGGATAAATAAAAGGATTTCAATCTAATTTAAAACCCATATAGGTCGTGTCAGGAGCATCCTGTTGTGAGAGAATTGGCCGTCTGCAAGGACGTTGCCCAGGGGACGACCAGATGATTTTGATGTTTTAACATCCTTGTGGGAGGCTTCTCTCATGTCCCCGCATGAGGAGCTGGAACTGATAGAGGGAGCTCATCCGCCTCTCCCCGGATTCGAACCTGCGACCTGTTGGTCTTCAGTCCTGCCGGCACAGGGGTTTAACCCACTGTGCCACCGGGGGCTCCATTAAAATATAATTAAACATCAATCAATTGTATTCATTAAAAATTAGCCCCCAGTGGCGCAATGTGTTAAATACTTGTGCCTGTAGGACTGCTGAACGAAAGGAACTTATCTCTCCTTATGAACCATCTAATCCAGTGGTTCTCAACCTGTGGGTCTCCAGGTGTTTTGGCCTACAACTTCCAGGAATCCCAGCCAATTTACCAGCTGTTAGGATTTCTGGGAGTTGAAGGCCAAAACATCTGGGGACCCACAGGTTGAGAACTACTGATCTAGGATGTTAGGATCTTCTGGGGAGGCCCTGCTCTCGTTCCCGCCTTCCTCGCAGATGTGTTTGGCAGGGGCGAGAGACAGGGCCTTCTCAGCGGTGGCCCCTCGACTGTGGAACGCTCTGCCTAAAGATATAAGATCGACCCCCTCCCTCTTGACTTTTCAAAGAAAGGTGAAAACCTTGGCTTTTCAAGCAGGCCTTCCGGAAGACGTTATAGCTGTACGAAATAATGGAATTACCTGATGACGCAATTGAACAATGACAAGAGACGCTCACGACAATATTTTAAGGCTTGTACGGATTTATATTTTTATATTGTATGTTAATGTTTTAAATAGTATTTTATGATTGTTATGCTTTTTAATGGTTATGACTGTTGAGGCATCGAATTGTTGCCATTTCTAAACCGCTCCGAGTCGCGTTCGGGCTGAGAGGGGCAGTATATAAATATAGTAAATAAATAAATAAATAAATAAAATACAGCCCGGAAAACTCACAGCAGCTACATTAAATGTATCTGCACAAGGATGCTCCTTTACAACCCTCCAATCTTCAGAAATTGTTGAGCAGAAAAATAAGAACCAAGGAGCAGACATTTATATAAAGGATATAAAGCATTTTACTTGAAGAAAGTAAAAAAGAAATGTCTAACAAAACAGTAAAAACAGTCATGTTTCTGTAATTTATTCAGGGTTTCTTTTTCTGCCAAATAAATCTCATTATGTCTCTTTTCTACTTGTTTAGTATTTTTTGATTCCTTATTATTGGTATGTTTTGGAATTAAAGTATCAGTTTCGGGAGAATTGTCATCTCTATCATCGCTATTCTTCCAAGTAGAGATAATTTCAAATTCTTCCAGTTTTCCAGATCTTTTTTAATTGAAATGTAATGCGTTCGTTATATCACAACAGGGAAGAAGTCTGGATTTTGAACTATGTCCAGCACAAAAAACAGACCATCCACTGGGGGAAAAGTTATTATTATTAAGAACAGCAAGGCTTCCCTTTCACAAAGAGCCAAAACAAGCTATCCTTTGCATGTAAACGCTGGACCTTGCATTGAAATGGCTCTCTGAGGATTTCTTGAGACCATCCCTATTTCTTGCTGCTATTTTTGCAGAAGCGAAGATGGTGACCAGGAGATAATTCAGACAAAGAAAAGGAATTCCGACTGAAGCCAAGTTTTCATGCGGTTCAGTCTGCACCTAATAATGGACACTTCTTACAGTCAAGTGCCTTCCTCAGAGCCCAAGAGGAAAAGAGTCTCTTCTACATCTGCAACAAAGCAGTAAAACTGAGAAACCCTAAACATGATAAAGCTGTGCTAGCTCTTGCCAATTCCACCAGGCTAGATTTAGAGTCAGACAAAAGAGCAGAATTGTAAACGTATTCCATTGTGTTGGACATAAATGCTAAACTCAGTCAATATTTCCACATCTATATAAATAAAAATGTAATGTTCGTTTGTGGGATTAACAGAACTCAAAAACCACTGGACAAATTGACACCAAATTTGGACACAAGACACCTAACAACTCAATGTATGTCCTTCACTAAAAAAAATTGATTTTGTCATTTGGGAGTTGTAGTTGCTGGGATTTATAGTTCACTAACAATCAAAGAGCATTCTGAACCCCACCAATGATGGAATTGAACCAAACTTGGCACACATAACTCCCATGACCAACAGAAAATACTGGAAGGGTTTGGTGGGCAGTGTCCTTTGGTTTTGGAGTTGTAGTTCACCTACATCCAGAGATCACTGTGGACTCAAACAATGATGGATCTGGACCAAACTCTACACAAATACTCAATATGCCCAGATGTGAACACTGGTGGAGTTTGGGGAAAGTAGAATCTTGACATTTGGGAGTTGAAGTTGCTGGGATTTATAGTTCACCTACAATCACAGAGCATTCTGAACACCACCAACGATAGAATTGGGCCAAACCTCCCACACAGAACCCCCATGTGGGCCACAGCAACACATGGCAGGGGACGGCTAGTGTGTGTGTGTGTGTGTGTGTGTGTGTGTATATATATATATATATATATATACACATACACACACACACACACACAAACGCGCATGTGCACACACACACACACACACACACATATAGTGATCAATGACCAGCACCAGCCTCTAAATACATGTTTTCAGTTAACATTTGTATTCCTATCATTGTTCCTCCAGAAATGTGATTGACCTTCAAATTGAGGTCATCTCACATCTTAACTCCAGAATTGTACCTAAGAAACATTGAAAGCACTTGCTTTCCATGCAAACAAATATGAATTGTGACCAAGCCTAGGTGACAACTGCTCTACTGGCAATCTAAATGTATCCCATTTCTCACAAGAAGCTTCACAAACCTATGGATCATAACTTCAGCCTGAAAATATGTAAAATTACAGTAACACAAATGGGGGAGATCTTCCCCCCAAAGAACCCCCTTTACATTGTTGTCTCTTTCCATCAAATCCAATATATGACATTAACATTGACCCAGCAAGACAAATTCCCAAACATCACACTGATCAACCTGTAAGAAAAGGAGGACTAACCAGTTACTGATTCCGTTGACTTGATGGGGTGACGTGCAGGCTTTGGGGGGCTCTGGAGACCCATTGATGGGGGCACAGGTGGGGTTTTGACACACAAGGTTCCTGAAAGACTGCGCAAGGCGAGAATTCTGAAAGAGAAAAACACCATCTCAGACTCAAGCAAGTCCTGTGACAGAAGGAATCAAAAGGCTTGTTTGGCAGACTGGAAGCAGACAGGAAGAGGGAAAGAACACACAAAGAGGCAAATTAACAAAGGACCAAGGAGCTTGCCATCTCAGCAGGGATAATCCAGAGCCATCTCCTGGCCTTCTCCATTCATCGGCACTCAAAAGATCTGTGATCACAGCAAAGAAACCCAAATTAAGATACAATTGGGTGTGTCTATGAAATCAAATAGTGTCCTCAGCAATCCCTTCCTCTCCATAATGACCACAATGCCTCTGGATTAAGAAAGTGACCTTAACAATACCATTCTGGAATTCTATTGCATGACAACAGTAACACAAATTATACAGCAGTTTAACAGCCCCACAAGATGTGACAAGGCAATTCTCAAAACACACAAACCAACTGTATTGTCGAAGGCTTTCATGGCCGGAATCACTGGGTTGTTGTAGGTTTTTTCGGGCTATATTTTATTTATTTACTTACTACATTTTATACCGCTCTTCTCAGCCCTCAGGGTGACTCAGAGCCACACTCACAGCCACAATACAATACATAAAACATGATAAAAACAGTTAAGAAGCATTTAAAAGGATAAACACTTATAACAATCAATAAGCATCAACATCTCATATTGTCTCATAGTTAAAATCAAGATCCAGTCTCGTCATCCAATTGTTCCATATATCTATATTAGTTACACTGTCTATTCAAATGCCTGCTCAAACAACCAGGTCTTCAATTTCCTCTGAAATGCTAGCAGGGAGGGGGATGATCTAATTTCTGTAGGGAGGGCGTTCCACAACCGAGGGGCCACCACTGAGAAGGACCTGTCTTTCGTCCCCGCCAGGCGCGCCTGTGATGCAGGCGGGACCGAAAGCAGGGCCTCCCCAGACGATCTTAACGTCCTAGCTGGTTCATAGGAGGAGATGCGTTCGGACAGGTAAGTTGGGCCAGAACCGTTTAGGGCTTTAAAGGCTAAAGCCAGCACTTTAAATTGTGCCCGGTAGTAAACTGGCAGCCAGTGGAGCTGGCGCAACAGAGGAGTTGTATGCTCCCTGAGTGCTGCTCCTGTTAACAACCTGGCTGCCGAGCGTTGGACCATTTGAAGCTTCTGGACAGTCTTCAAAGGCAACCCCACGTAGAGAGCGTTGCAGTAGTCTATACGGGAAGTAACTAGTGTGGATTACCATGGCCAAGTCCGACTTCCCAAGGTACGGGCGCAGCTGGGCATGTTCTAGAGGCATTATCTCCTGACGTTTTGCCTGTATCTATGGCAAGCATCCTCAGAGGTAGTGAGGTTTGTTGGAACTAGGAAAAGGGGTCTCTAACTGGGCTCTCCAGGCCAATGGAGACGCCACCTCAGACATCAGTAGAGCTGCAAGACCAAGAACAAGCCATGAGAGTCAAGACCAAGATCCACCCAGAGGAAAAGGCTTCTTGCCAGACATCAAGGGAACCACTGACCGCAGAGGGAAGCTGATGAGGAAACACAACATACAAACTATCTACAGACCCACGAAGAAAGCCCAACAAATGATCTGTTCAGCAAAGGACAAGAGGGATCCTCTCACTTCTGCAGGAGTTACTGGGGACCATGCAGCTGTGGACAAGTCTCCATAGGGACCACCACACGCAGCAGCATTGCCCAAACACGAATCAGGGAACATGAAAGGCACTGCAGACGACTTCAACCAAAGAAGTCAGACATAGCAGAGAACCTGATGAACCAACCTGGACACAGCATTTTATTTGAGAACACAGAAATGCTGGACCACTCTCACAACCACCATGTCAAGAGTACACAGAGAAGCCATTGACATCCACAAGCATGTGGACGATTTCAACAGAAAGGAGGAAACCATGAAAATGAACAAAATCTGGCTACCAGTATTTTAAAAAACTCTAAAATTACAACAGCAAAACAACAGAGAGGAAACAATCAGGGAAATCTAATCACCTCTCTATTATTATTATTATTATTATTATTATTATTATTATTATTATTAAACTTTATTTGTACCCCACTAGCATCTCCCGAAGGACTCGATGCGGCTTACAAAGGCCAAGGCCTCAACACAACAACAAGACAATAACAATACGATACAAAGCAAATTAAAAACATAAGCAATAACAAAACGTTACACTACTACGCAATAAAACCAGGGCCAGGCCAATGATGGGTACAGGTTAAAAATAAAGTAACCAAGTCTTCAAGTTCTTCCCAAAGACTGCCAACGTGGGTGCTAGTCTAATGTCTTTGGGGAGGGTGTTCCAAAGTCGGGGGGCAACCACAGAGAAGGCCCCGTCCCTCGTCCCCACCAAACACGTCTGCGACACAGGTGGGATTGCGAGCAGGGCCTCTCTGGATGAACGAAGGGAGTGCATGGGTTCATAAACGGAGATGCGGTCACGCAGGTAGGCAGATCCCAAACCGTTTAGGGCTTTGTAGGTAAGCACCTGCACCTTGAATTGGGCTCGGTAGATAAACGGCAGCCAATGGAGCTCCTTAAACAGGAGGGTTGACCTCTCTCTGTAAGGAGCGCCAGTTAACATCCTGGCCGCCGGCCGTTGAACCAGTTGGAATTTCCGAGCCATTTTCAAGGGCAGCCCCACGTAGAGCGCGTTACAGTAATCCAATCTAGAGGTGACCAAGGCATGGACCACCCCGGCCAAATCTCAACAAAAGATTCCCCCAGGCACTGCCAGGCCATCAAATGCTGATCAAGGTGGTCAGTTGAAACATTCACACCTAGCTCCAACAGACAAGAGTTCTTTGTCCCACCCTGGTCATTCCACAGATATATAAACCCTTTTTCCTAGTTCCAACAGACCTCACTACCTCTGAGGATACCTGCCATAGATACAGGCAAAACGTCAGGAGAGAATGCCCCTAGAGCATGGCCATATAGCCCGAAAAAACCTACAGCAACCCACACAAACCAACTGTTTCTACCACACTGAACTATAAAAATTAGAACAAAGGCTGCCAGGCAATTCGTATTTAAAACAACGCCATTTCCATCAGTCCCTTAAGATGAGATTTGTTATCTTCACATCTGAAGACAGCAGAGGAAGCTGTGCTTTTGGTGACTTTGAAGAAAGTAGGTCTCGTTGTAGGGAAGGTGCGTGAACATTCACAAATGCAAGGAGAGAAAACGCACAGACCACAGTATGCATTATACAGAAAAGCTGTAAATTCAGCACCACATGTTTCTCTGCCTTCAGGCTTTGGATGCACTCATGCATAGCCCAGCCCTGAATAAAGCAACCAGAGACAGATCAAAAGCTGCTTTTTGAGAGATGGAAACAGAAGTTAACTCGAATGAGCCAAGGGGGCTTTCTTCAAAACAGATATGCACAGGACTGGGTTATAACCATGTAGACATTTTATTATTATTATTTATTATACACTAGCCGTCCCCTGCCATGCGTTGCTGTGGCCCAGTCTCTGTATATGTGTTTTGTGTGTGTATATATGTGTAGATGTGTGTGTATATATTTGTGTATATATGTGTGCGTTTGCGTGCATATATGTGGTTTTGCACATGCGTTGTAATGTTTTTTGGTGGGGTTTTTTGCTTTTAAGTCTCTTCTGTTGCGTTTTTCCATTTTTATGAGTGATGGTCACTCGTTGGCCTGATAGGTGTCTTGTGTCCGAGTTATGTTAATCGCACAAATGAACATTACATTTTTATTTATATAGATACTAGCTATTCCCTGCCATGTGTTGCTGTGGCCCAGTCCTTGCATATGTGTTTTGTGTGTGTATATATGTGTACATGTGTGGAGATAATAACCAATACAGCCCTGTTGTAAAAAAAAAAAGACCTCTTCTGGAACAAAAAGATTATCTGGAGAGCATCTTGGGGTAAAGATGGATTTCTTCTGCCTAGGATGGTGTGGGGCTGCAGCCCTCCAAGGCCTCCCCTGGGGCTCATGCCGCCCCGCTAGCCTCCTGCAGTTCCTCGCTCAAATCAAGAGCAAGCGCCTCATTCCCAGCTGTTCAAATGCCAGGACTAATAAGTTTAGCCATGACCTACAAAAAGGAATTAGCACTTGCCCTCTCAGACCTATCACCTCAAACAACAAATAAAAGCCACTTTCCTCAAGCTAAGGGAGGCTTCCAATATAACAACCACATTCATTCATTATTTAAAAATAAAAAAAGAAACGCCCTCAAGCATAAAAAGTGAGGATTTCTCATTGCAAGTTGTGGCAGGATGGATGAGAGAGAGGTTTTCTGAAAGAACTGTGGACTTGATAGTGGATGGGAGAGGGGGGGGGGGGGGAATAAGCATTGAGACAACATTCCCAGCTGCTAGTTCACACGTCACCATGACCTGGGCAGCCATCAGGCACAATCTCTGGAAATACAAGAGAAGTAAAGAGAGTGCGTGCAGAAAATTAGGGATGAACAAAAGGCAGCTCAGAAGAAGTGAAGTAAAGCAGAGCTTCCCAACCTGTGGTCCGTGGACCACCTGTGGTCTGTCTGCAAGAACTAAAATATGGCCCGCAGCCTCACTGTTACTACACCGTTGCAACAAGAGCAACTAGTCTCACAAAACCCTCTTATAGTGTCGAGGCTTATTAAATATGGTTTTCTTTGGGCGAGCAGATGGCTACTGGATGGCACAGAAACCAGAGTTGATGTGATCTATCCAATGCAATTTTTTGAATCAGCACCGCAAATAACCAAAGTTGACCAAAAACTGATTTGTTACCCTTTTGGTGCTAATGTTGTAGAGTGGTCTCTGGTCGAAGTGGTCTCTGGTCACAAAAAAGTTGGGAACTACTGAAGTAAAGAATTAAGAATCCATGTCAAGCAGCAGAGAGAATCACCTCTCTCCAAAAAGCAAGTATGGAAGGGCAGTGGAAGTTTGAAGGTAGATTTTCACTTTGATTTAAAATCCCGGTTCAGCCCAAAATTGAGGCAACTTCAGACAGCTTACCAGGTTTATTTATTATTCATTTCGGTCATTTGTACCCTGTCCTATCTCGACCGCGAAAGAACTCAGGGCGGCTAAAGTTTCAGCCTCAGTTCACCCAATGACACAATGTTAAGAATGACGAGATTATCCCAAAAAGGACAGAGAAAGTAGCTTTGAATGGTAGAATTAACAAAAGGGGAAATAAGTTACTGTTTGTCCAGAACTCATTTATGACAGAACTGATAAGACAACTAGTAATCAGAGAGAGAAGATAATTCAGAATCTATTGGGAGCTCTCCAGTTCTTTTATGACAGACTGACAAGAGAGAAGCAAATCTCTAAACTATGCTGCTGGAATGAAGGAAGCCCAGGCTGAACTCAATAACAAGTGTGGGCTCTGTCAAGGCCTGGCATTCAGAACACACACCTAGGGCCATAATCCTTGAACACAACATGTTCCAATAACCTGCTTCTCCTATCTCACTCCAGATTTTGATCAGTTTTTAATTAGTTTTCTTTTAATCATTACCTGTAGCCCACCCACTGTCATTGTGATTGTGTTTATTGTAATTTTATTTTGTTACGTATTCATGTGTGTTATGTAATTATGATGTTGTTGTTTATTGTTTGCGTTTTCAGTTTTATTCTGCAGTAATTTGTTCTCTGGGCTTGGTCTCATGTAAGCCGCCCCGAATCCCCAGCAGGGAGATGGTGGTGGGGTATAAATAAAGATGATTATGATTATGATTATTTGTGCTACCAGAATGCACCTGGTCTACAAGACAGGCCCTGCAAACCTGGATTCCGCCGATTGCTTCTCTAAGAGATCCAAATAATGCTTCTGGCAATAACACAAATTACATATATCAGAAAAGCCCAAGCACAGAATCAGTCATGAATCTCACACTCCACATGCTGTATCACAGAAACCATCCAACTAGATTATATTAGAAATAAGTTATCTAACATAAAACAAAATCAAATATTTTATTTGTATTTAGCCAGAGAAATAACAGCAGGCAGGCCAAGTAGAATGAAAGTCAGCTATTTATTGACACAGCATGTAACAAGACTTTTTAGGAACTCATGCATTTATCTAAGGCAGGTGTGTGTGTGTGTGTGTGTGTGTGTGGGAGGGAGGGAATTTGGATCCCAGGATCTGTAGAAACCAGTAGCATTCTAAGCACTAAGTTCTAGAAATTTCCATTATCAATTATAAAATATATACATTTCAAATCACCCAATAATGAAGTGCACATGTTTTCCGAGTCCAAGGCAATGCAGTGTTTAAGAACAAGAGGCAACAGTTTTTTTCTGGATCAGTACTAGAGAAGATCATTTGTGTCGAAGAGCCTGCTTCTTCCAGATACTGACCTGTTTCTCTGCATTCTGCAGGAGGTAGGAAGGGATGCAAGGAGACGGGCGGTCTCCAGGAGGCACCTTTGGGAGGCAGGAAGAGGAGGAGGGCGAAGAGGAGGAGGAGGAGAGGACTTTATTCTTCCTGGCAGAGCCTAAGGGACCTGGCTGTTTCATCACACCTCCGGGCTGGAGATCTCCCAAGACAACAGGGCCCTGAGAAACAAGGAGACAGTGATTCATTTGCACAGCGAACTGGACACTGAGAAATACTGGCAAAAATCAAAATTGGATCTAAGAATTTGGACTGGCAAAGAACTGTACACTAACCCAAGGAGATTTACAACACTAAACCAAACACCACCTCAGAATGCCATTTCCAATACTATTTATTTATTTACTTAAAACATTTCTATTCCGCCCTCCTCACCCCAACTCAGGGGACTCGGGGCAGAGCACAGCATATATACGGCAAACATTCAATATCGGGACACAAATTCATAAACGTATACATAAACATTAAAAACATTTATCTCAATATTAAAATACACCATTTAAAACCGTCCTAGTCATCCACGTCAAATCTAAATGGCCTGGCATCCTTGAAGTGACTGGACTGACCTTGAAGGAGCTGGGGGTGGTGACGGTCCTGGCGTGGGATGGTCCATGAGGTCACGAAGAGTCGGAGACGACTGAACGAATGAACAACAACAATATTTCCTATTGCTGCTTTATTCCCCTGTCCTGAAAGCTTGGTCCCACAGCCATGTTTTGACCATCCTTCTAAAGGACAGGAGAGAGGGGGCCGACCTGATCTCACCAGTAAGGGAGTTCCATAGCTGTGGAGCAATCACTGAGAAGGCCCTGTCTCTCATCCCCACCAATCACGCCAGTGACAATGGCGGGACGGAAAGCAGAGCCTCCCCGGAGGATCTTAATCTCCATGGTGGTTCATAGGGGAGATGCGTTCAGACAGGTAAATCGGGCCAGGGCTGTTTAGGGCTTCATAGGCCAAAGCCAGCACTTTCAATTGTGCCTGGTAGAAAACTGGCAGCCAGTGGAGATGGCGTAACATGGGAGTTGTATGCTCCCTGTATGCTGCCCCAGTTCTTAACCTGGCTGCCTCTCGTTGGACTATTTGAAGCTTCCGAGCAGTCTTCAAAGGTAATCCCATGTAGAGTGCATTACAGTAGTCTATCCTAGATGTAACGAGAGCGTAGACCACCGTAGCCAAGTCTGACTTCTCAAGATACGGGCGCAGCTGGCGCACAAGTTTTAATTGTGCAAACGCTCCCCTGGCCACCGCTGCAACCTGGGATTCCAGGCTCAGCTATGAGTCCAGGAGGACCCCCAAGCTGCAAATCTGTGCCTTCAAGGGGAGTGTGACCCCATCCAGTACAGGTTGCGACTCTATACGCTGTTTGGCCTTACGACTGACCAGGAGGACCTCTGTCTTGTCTGGATTCAACTTCAATTTGCTCGCCCTCATCCAGCAGCCAGGCACCGGTTCAGGACTTGGACAGCCTCCTTAGCATCTGGTGGAAATGAGAGATAGAGTTGGACGACATCTGCGTACAGATGGCATCGAACTCCAAAACTCCAGATGATCTCCCCCAGCGGCTTCATGTAGATGTTAAACAACATGGGGGAGAATACTGAGTCCTGCGGGACCCCACAAGACAATGGCTGTGGGCCCGAGCAGAAGTCCCCCAGCAACACCTTCCTGGGTACGACCCTCCAGGAAGGACTGGAGCCACTGCAGAACAGGACCTCCAAGACCCATCCCCGCGAGGCGCCCCAGAAGGATACCCTGGTCTACGGTATTGAAGGCCGCTGAGAGGTCCAGGAGAACCAACAGGGCAGAGTCACAGTGTGCACGCCACACACGTAGTAAGCATTCCAAAGAATGAAAGATCACCAAAGAAATAGGAGGTTAATTGAGTAATGCTCAACAATGCAAGCTGCTAGGCATTTCGAGAAGGGCAATTTGGATAATGAAAGCTGAAACACAGACATGCTTTTAGAACCAAGGCCTCTGTGCAAAAGCCTTGCCTCTCCAACCTGTTTCTTAGAAGCTGGAACATACACACACACACACACACAAACACAAACAGTTTACATTTGGAATTAACTCCTCAATCTGCAAACTAAGGCCTCTTACACACAGCTGTATAAAATCCACGCTGAAGTGGATTATGTGGCAGTGTGGACTCAGATAATCCAGTTCAAAGCAGATATTATGTATTTTATCTGCCTTGATATTCTGAGTTATATGGCTGTGTGGAAGGGCCCTAAATCCGCTGTAGCAGAGAATGATATAAGAGGAAGATTTTGGGACTCTTTTGTGAAACCTTATCTACACAACCTGCTTCTCAAGCTAACCAAATCCACATACTTTATCATGAAAGTCATTAAACTTGCTGTGTTATCTAACTAAGCAAAGCTAAGAACGTAATAAGGCTCTGGGTCGGAGTTATCAACTACTCTGAACATCTTTCAAACATATAATTCAGGTTTCTGTGTATTTTGCTCCAGACTGCATTTTTGTGAACCCATTTTGATCCAACTTTGGGCCCTTCCACACAACCCTATATTCCAGAATATCAAGGCAGAAAATCCCACAATATCTGTGGGTTGTGTGGAAGGGCCCTGAGTTATCTGAGTCCACGTTGCCATCTATTCCAGTTCAAAGCAGATATTGTGGGATTTTGCGCTTTAATATTCTGGGATATAGGGCCACATTGCCATATATTGCAGTTCAAAGTAGATATTGTGGGATTTTGTGCCTTAATATTCTGGGATATAGGGCTGTATGGAAGAGCCCTCAAATTCCAAACATTTTTGTACCAGTTAATAAGTGAAGAGCAAACGTTTGTATTTTTTTAGAAAATCACTGCTTTTGTTCTATTTTGTATGGAAATTGTGGCGATTGTGGCGCAGCTGGCTGAGTGTCAGCTGCATTAAGATCACTCTGACCAAAAGGTCATGAGTTCGAAGCCAGCCCAGGTTGGAGTGGGTTTCCAACCAATTGTGTAGCCTGTTGTCGACCTTTGCAACCTGAAAGACAGTTGCATCTGTCAAGTAGGAAAATTAGGTACCACCTTAAGGTGTGGGGAGGCTAAATTAACTAATTTATGAGGCCATTAAAAAAAGACTCCAGCAAGCACTCCAGCAAAAAAAAAACATGCGTGGAATGCGGAAATACTTCATCAGTGTCACAGATGGACGATGAAAACGACAGCTCCCCTGGTGGCCAGGAAAAGTTAAATAGCCTCTGTCTATGTCTGTATATGTTGTATGTCAAAATTGGCATTGAATGTTTGCCATATATGTGTACACTGTAATCCGCCCTGAGTCCCCTGTGGGGTGAGAAGGGCAGAATATAAAATCTGTAAATAAATAAATAAATAAACGTTAAACAATATTTTTTCAGTCAAAGCTTACATTAAATCATCAACATCAACCCGGAGGACACCAGGTGGATGTCATACAAACAACTGTTTCTATCAACCACCAGAATGTCAGAACACGTTACATTCAGGATGTGTCATGCAAGTGCCAAAGGAAATAATGCAGCTTGATTGCACCTTCCCACACAACCAATTCACTGGATTAAATTTACATGTGGTTCACAGGCCTGATAATCTTATCAGCATTTAAGATGAACTCGTTCCCCTGAAGCTAAGAAATAACTCTGTAGTGTTTCAACCACAAGGACAACTCAGCAGCAACAATCACCATTAAAGGGTGTCTAAAGAAAAAGTCAAATCTTAAATCTTCTGTTAAAGGAGTGGAGACCAAAAAACAAAGCAAAACAAAAAAGCAGAGTATATTTTGGACATGAAAGAGAGAAAAACAATGTGGAACAACTCAGGAACTGGGGAAAATGTAACAGAATTGTAGGTCAAGCTACAGTGTTCTCTCACTTATTGCGGGTGTTAGGTTCCAGAACCACCCGTGATAAGAGAAAATCCACGATGTAGGGAAGCCCAGGCTGGATGAGGAGAAGGAGAGAGCCCTCGAGCACTTGCAGCAGGCGGTGAACCGCAATGTGGCGGGGGAACACTGTACACTCTAAAAACGCATCTCCTCCTATGAACCAGCTACGACGTTAAGATCATCTGGGGAGGCCCTTCTCTCGGTCCCACCTGCATCATAAGTTCATTTGGCTGTGACAAGAGACAGGCCCTTCTCAGTGGTGGCCCCTTGGCTGTGGAACGCCCTTCTTACAGAAATTAGATTGGCCCCTTCCCTGTTAGCATTTTGGAGGAAAGTTAAGACCTGGTTGTTCGAGCAGGCATTTGAATAGGCAATGTAATGAATATAGGACAATGGATAATGAGATTGAATCTTGATTCTACCTATGAGAAGCTAATGAGATGTTATATTGCTGTTTAATTGTTTATTATGCTCTTGTTTTGATTGTTTTTAACAGTTTTTATGATATTTTGAGCATTGCATTTTGCTATTGTTAACCGCTTTGAGTTGCCCAGGGGCTGAGAAAAGTGGTATACAAATATAGTAATAGTAAATAAATAAATAAATAAATAAATAAAAGTCAACCACCATTACAAACTTAGTGTTAGAATCCAGGCCATATGAATCTGATTTTTTTTTTTTTAAAAAGGTGGTCATTAACAAATTGAACACTCTGAAATCCCACTCCGAAATGCCCACCTAGCTCAAAGGGGGACATTTCCATATTGCTAAAAATAGCAACAACTGACTGCAAAGTCAAACCACAAGTTGTCGGCCTCAGCTTATTCATTAGCATACATCTCCATTCTATTGATAATCTAGTCCTAAATTTCCACAATAATCCAGACCTATAGTACGCAGCTGTAACCCTTTTGGATGACACTTCATGTATTATATAAACAGTGATCTAAGACGCTTGCAGAGGAAGTGAAAATAAATCTTCTGAAAAGTCTGACCTTGTTGGCACGAAGTTGCTTGTAAACATCGGTCTGCTGCCTTATGCGATACTCCAGGTCCGTCACCTGAGCCTGCAGCCAGGTCCATCGACAGATGATGGCCGCTCGCTCCACGGCCCACTGGCGCTCAGCTAGCCGTCGCCTGAAAAGGAAGCATTTGCATGTTGTTGACAGCACTTTCTCACACTTCAATCTCTTTGTACAGTTCTAATAATAATAATAATAAATAATAAAACTTTATTTATACCCCAGCACCATCTCCCCAAGGGGACTCGGAGCGGCTTACATGAGGCCAAGCCCAACAACACATCAATAAAAACAACAAGCAATAAGCAAATAAAACAATACAATTAATATAACTCGACATATAGACAATAACACGCAATTTAATTACAAGAAATACATAAGTGACAAGTATATAGCAAAAGCTAATGCCTACTAAAAGCAATAAATTGCATTTCCTCATACCATCTCCCAAATCATGTGTTTCTGGCAACAAAGATCATGCCTTTTAAAATTCAATATTTTAATAATAATAATAATACTTTATTTATATTATGCACTTCTCCCTTAGGGGACTCAGAGTGGATTACAGAATTTACATACATACGCACACATTCAAGGCCTTTACACTCATATACAATGAACAAAGGTAAAGGCTTCTCCTTTCATTTCCAGCTTCTGGAGGCAGTGCTCATCTCTGGCTCTGGGGAGGTGCTTTTCTCCATTTTCTAGCCGAGGAGGCTGCATTGTCAACTTCTGGTTGTGTGGCTGGCAAGATTGCTTGGAGCATCTCTTTGCCTTTTGCCACTGAAGCAGTACTTATTTATCTACTCACATTTGCATGTTTTTCGAACTGGTAGATTGGCAGGAGCTGGAGCTGACAGATGGGAGCACACCCCATCTCGCAGATTCGAACAGCCAACCTTTAGGTCAACAGTTCAGCAGCACAAGGGTTTAACCCATTGTGCCACCACGACCCAGAATCAAATTTTAAGAATCAAAATGTCATTTCCTTTTTGAAGAAAAGTAAAACAAACATCTAAGTATCATGGACAACACCCTGTAGGTCACGAGACAACACAAACCCAGGACTTCACAGCAAAATACTACAGCCATGGCCATTCATTTGTAAGGCTTTAAAAAGCAAATCAGCCATAATTTAGGATTCTGCCAAAGGCTATTTACTACTTCCAAAGATATCAAAGGCAATAAGTCTCCAAGGAATAAAAACTGACATATACAATAGAAGACTGTATACTGCTTTTCTGCTCTGTTTGTGGGTTCACCACAGGAAATGAGGCAATAAGCGGGATAGTCCCTTCTTATTAATTTAATGTATAATGTATCCCCTTTGCACAAGTGAAATCATTTGTGGGAAGGAATCCCACTGGAGCATTGCAGCACACCCAAATACCTGGGAGTCACTCTGGACCGTGCTCTGACCTACAAGAAGCACTGCCTGAACATCAAGCAAAAAGTGGGAGCTAGAAACAATATCATATGAAAGCTGACTGGCACAACCTGGGGGTCACAACCAGACACAGTGAAGACATCTGCCCTTGTGCTATGCTACTCTGCTGCTGAGTACGCATGCCCAGTGTGGAACACATCTCACCACGCTAAAACAGTGCATGTGGCTCTTCATGAGATATGCCGCATTATCACAGGATTCCTGCGCCCTACACCACTGGAGAAATTACACTGTTTAGCCGGTATTGCACCACCTGACATCCGCCAGGAAGTAGCAACCAATAGTAAAAAGACCAAGGCAGTGACATCTCCGCCCCACCCCATTTGGGTATCAGCCAGCACGCCAACGACTTAAATCAAGAAATAGTTTTCTAAGATCTACAGAGACACTCGCTGGAACATCGCAGCAAGCAAGAGTCCAAAAGTGGCAGGCTCAAACCCGGAACTTCAATTCATGGCTGATACCAGATGAGAGACTCCCCCCTGGGCACACAGAAGACAGGGTGACTTGGAAGGCGCTGAACAGACTGCGCTCTGGCACCAGGAGATGAAGAGCCAACCTTAAGAAATGGGGCCACAAAGTGGAATCCACGACATGTGAGTGTGGTGAAGAGCAAACACTGACCACCTGCTGCAATGCACCCTGAGCCCTGCCACATACACAATGGAGGATCTTCTCGCAGTGACTCCAGAGGCACTCCAAGTGGCCAGCTACTAGTCAAAGGACATTTAATAGAATACCAAGTTGGCAAATTTTGTATTTTGTTTGTTTGTTAAAAAATGTAATACAACTATTTGCTCTGCTCCTGACACAATAAATAAATAAGTAAGTGAAATCACCATAGGAAAATTCATTAAAAGTTTCCTATCCCTTCTCCACTCTGTAATTTTAGGACTCCGTCCTTATTCGTGGATTCCCAAGAGTGGTCTTTGTGGCTCACAGGGAAAGGGAGGATTGGAGACTTCTGTGACCGCGGTCATGTCCACTTATCTCAGAATCAGAACTCCTACGCCAAAGGCATCTGTGCCTATTGCTTGGATCACTCCACTTCCTGCTGAGATTCCCATGGGCTTTATTTCTCTTCTTAGACCTAAATCTGGTTCCCTCAGAGCCCTCCATGGCTTGGCTGGCCCTGTTCTCATATCCTGTTTGATCCCTGCCTGGATAAAAAAGTCCTCCCGATGCACTACTCTCAGCCATGACAAAGTCCCTTGCTCTTTCTTTTGACCACAACTGCCCTTTGGCCAGCTTGACCCTTACGCACTCTGCCTCAAAACACTTCCGCAAAGCAACAAATCCCCATCACGTTCTCAGTTCATGCAGAAACCTCTGAGCTCTTTTTCTGTTGTTCTGCTAAAAAACAGGAAAACGTATGGATGATAACTGGCCTGTCCCCTACCATAAAACCTAGGGGACTGATAGTAGCATACCCATTTGGAACAGAACGTTCTGAATTGTAGGTTCACTGCCACTGAAACAAATGTAGGCTATATTCCCATTTTTTATTTTTTTTTATTTACAACATTTATACACTGCCCTTCTCACCCAAGTAATATGTAAATACAATATGTATTATTAGCATAGCACAATGTATTATATATTATTATATCGTACTGTAGCATTATACTGTAATTTTATTGTTTATTCGTTCAGTCGCTTCCGACTCTTTGTGACATTATGGACCAGCCCACGCCAGAGCTCTCTGTCGGCCATCACCACCCCCAGCTCGTTCAAGATCAAGACAGTCACTTCAAGGATGCCATACATCCACCTTGTACTTGGCCGGCCCCTCTTCCTTTTTCGTTCCACTTTCCCCAGCATCGTTGTCTTCTCTAAGCTTTCCTGTCTTCTCATGATGTGGCCAAAGTACGTCATCTTTGTATTGTCAAAGGCTTTCATGGCCAGAATCACTGAGTTGTTGTTGTAGGTTTTTCCGGGTTATATGGCCATGTTCTAGAGGCATTTTCTCCTGATGTTTCATCTGCATCTATGGCAAGCATCCTCAGAGGTAGTGAGGTCTGTTGGAAGTAGGAAAATGGGTTTATATATCTGTAGAATGACCAGGGTGGGACAAAGGACTCTTGTCTGCTAGAGTTAGGTGTGAATGTTTCAACTGACCACCTTAATTAGCATTTGATGCTTTGGCAGTGCCTGGGGGATCTTTTGTTGAGAGGTGATTAGATGTGCCTGATTGTTTCCTCTCTGTTGTTGTGCTGTTGTTATTTTAGAGTTTTTTTAATATTGGTAGCCAGATTTTGTTCATTTTCATGGTTTCCTCCTTTCTGTTGAAATTGTCCACATGCTTCTTGTGGATTTCAATGGCTTCTCTGTGTAGTCTGACATGGTGGTTGTGAGAGTGGTCCAGCATTTCTGTGTTCTCAAATAATATGCTGTGTCCAGGTTGGTTCCTCAGGTGCTCTGCTATGGCTAACTTCTCTGGTTGAAGTCTGCAGAAGTAGTCTGCAGTGCCTTTCATGTTCCTTGATTCATGTTTGGGCAATGCTGCTGTGTTTGGTGGTCCCTATGTAGACTTGTCCACAGCTGCATGGTACACGGTAGACTCCTGCAGAGGTGAGAGGATCCCTCTTGTCCTTTGCTGAACGGAGCATTTGTTGGATTTTCTTGGTGGGTCTGCAGATGGTTTGTATATTGTGTATCCTCCTCAGCTTCCCTATGCGGGCAGTAGTTCCCTTGATGTATGGCAAGAACACTTCATCTTGGCCTCTACTATCCTTCCCTCCAATGAACAGTCGGGCTTTATGTCCTGAAGTATGGACTGGTTGGATCTTCTTGCAGTCTAAGGTACTCTCAGAACTTTCCTCCAACACCACAGTTCAAAAGCATCTCTCTTCCTTCGCTCAGCCTTCCCTAAGGTCCAGCTCTCACATACTACAGGGAAGACCATGGCTTTAACTATGCGTATCTTTGTTGCCAGTGTGATGTCTCTACTCTTCACTATTTTATGGAGATTGGTCCTTGCTCTCCTCCCAAGAAGTAAACACCTTCTGATGTCCTGGCCACAGTCTGCGTTTGCAGTCATCTTTGCACCTAGAAATACAAAGTCTGTCACGGCCTCCACGTTTTCTCCCTCTATTTCCCAGTTGTCAATCATTCTTGTTGCCATAATCTTGGTTTTTTTGATGTTGAATTGCAACCCAGCTTTTGCGCTTTCTTCTTTCACCTTGATTAGAAGGCTCCTCAGCTCCTCCTCGCTTTCAGCCATCAAAGTGGTGTCATCTGCATATCTACTGTTAATGTTTCTTCCAGCAATTTTCACTCCAGCCTTGCATTCATCAAGCCCACACATTGCATGATGTGTTCTGCATACAAGCGATCTCTAGAGCCCCACAATGCTAAAAATCTGAGGAGTCCACAAGAGGAATACAGCTATGCAGTCGGAATGCTATGTTTCATGCAGAGTGAACAATAATCCTTTAAAGCTTTTTGCAAATAGCCAAAATTATGTTTTTTAGTTCCTCAGCTTTAGAAAGCAGCATTTAATTTTGAGGCAGATTAAGAAACTTCATTTACGTTGCTGCCTTGAGATATGCTGTCTCCCAAGTGTGCATTGAGGACAAACAAACGACATCTATGGCTTTTTCATCTTGTGAAAGGACCTTCATTTCTATCAGGGCTGGAGTTTGTGCGAGACTCAAAATCAGCTGAGCAAATTAAGCCTCTCTGGAAAGATTAAAACAATCTGATTGCACTATCCATTTACTCAGTGAATTGGAAATGCTGCAGTGCTATTAAAATGTGCATGAGTCAGTAATTTGCATTTCTGGTGTCCTGTTATGTTTAAAAACTGAGATTAGATTGTAAAACCACCTCCCCCCACATCTACAAGCCTGGCATGTTCATCTGCAGTGTATTCACCTGGTAAGACAAGTGATAACTGTGGAAATATCAGAATGGTCACAAACAAATTGTGGTCAAATCTGAAAAGTTGCTTCTAGTGTTGCAGTCTTGCTCTGACAATGCAGACTAATCTTTTCAGAGTGAAACCACTTGTTTGCTCCCTGATAGCCCCTGCAGTGCTGCTGATACTGCTAAAAATCCCTTCAGACTCTTGTGTGCACATGTCTTTGCAACTAAGTGGTGAAGCTCAATTTCTTTCAGGCTGGAACAGCAATCTTCAGTTTCCAATCTCCATCAAACAGAGCATGCAACCATTAGCTTCACTGCATTAGAACAAGGATGGCAAACAAAGGCAGGATTGGTAGGTGGTTTACTTCTGGTTTCAAAAACTGGTGTGATGTCCAGAAGTCAAAGGTGGGCTCCTGTCGACTCTTCAAAAGGCGGGTGTCAACTTCTAGATGTTCTCAGGAATGCCCATTTATCCTTTCACAATAAAAAAAATTCAGAATCAAGAGAGATCAAGGCTGTGTGTGCTTTGTTCATCCTGGCAATGCAGTGTAGCAAACATTGTCATTTTGATCTCTCTCGTTCCTCATTTTTACAGCAGCTGACATAGCAGTATGTGACTCTATATCCATGTCAAGAAAATCTTGTTTTATACAAGGGCTCGCAAGAAGATATCCTGTGCCTAAAGTGCATAGTGTCACTTGGGACAGTTCTGGGGGGCAATGTTGCAGGATAAAAATGAGATAACTGCCAAACTGAAGGTAGAAGTAAATATTTTGAGATCTTGTTAATCAGGCAATAAGGACCAGGATGAGATCTCTTTGAAGATGATGCTGTTGTGTTCTGTGCCTTCAAGGTCTTTTCAATTTGGGGTACTCCTAAGACAAACACATACAGGGTTTTCTTGGCAAGACCACCTGAGTGCCTGGCAAAGCTTGGTCTGGATTATTATCTCTCACATGTGAATAGCATGGAAACAATAATGCATAATATTATATGTATATTATTGTTGTTTTAAACTATTTTATGATGTTTTATACTTATTATCAATGTATTTGGATTGCTGTTTGTTGTTGCTTATTCGTTCAGTTGCTTCCGACTCTTCGTGACCTCATGGACCAGACCACGCCAGAGCTCCCTGTCAGCCTTCACCACCCCCGTCTCCTTCAAGGTCAAGCAAGTCACTTCAAAGATACCATCCATTCATCTTGCCCTTGGTCATCCCCTCTTCCTTTTTCCTTCCATTTTCCCAAGCATCATTGTCTTCTCTAAGCTTTCCTGTCTTCTCATGATGTGGCCAAAGTACTTCATCTTTGCCTCTAATATCCTTCCCTCCAAAAATCATGTTGTTTACATGATTTTAATATGTTGTAAGCCACTTTGGGTCCCATGAGGGAGAAAGGGGGATATATATAAAGACTTATCATCATCATTATCATTATCAAGCCCCCGGTGGTGCAGTGGGTTAAACGCTTGTGCGGGCAGGACTGAAGACCGACAGGTCGCAGGTTCAAATCTGGGGAGAGGCGGATGAGCTCCCTCTATCAGCTCCAGCTCCTCATGCGGGGACATGAGAGAAGCCTCCCACAAGGATGATAAAAAACATCAAAATCATCCAGGCGTCCCCTGGGCAACGTCCTTGCAGACGGCGAGTTCTCTCACACCAGAAGCGACTTCTGACACGACAAAAAAAAAATCATTATCATCATGATCCTGGACTTTGTATGGATATGTGGAAACCACAGGTATTCATGAACAGGGTTTCTTTTGATGGGACAGTGATACTGAGAGGAGAATGTAGCATGTACAGGAGGCCTTGAGTAAAGAAGTGAAATGGTGGATAAGTGAAACCACATATATTAGTTCCATAGATACAAATCATATTGTAAATAAAAATAAGAATTTCCCCTCATGCTTGATGATTTTTACAAGTCAATCTTTGACACCTTATAATGCTTTCCAAGTTCTCAGTTTTTCCATTCTGTCCACGCCTAGCAAAACCAAAAGTCTTTTCACTTCTCATTTTCTCTTTTGAAAATATTAGACAGTGCATCCTGTTCTGCCTTTTGTCTAAATCTAAACTTTTATTCCAAGATGAGATGACATTACACTGAATGAGAATCCTGATTTTTTTTTGCCTGGTAGAAATGTGTCATTCTACAAACTGAGCAAAATCAAAGGTTTGCAGAAGTAACCGTTAAAATCTGTATCAGCGGAAATGTTTTCTTTGTTTAGGGGAGTGATGCTTATGTTGGATGTCTGTCAATATTCTTAACTGCAGCTTGAAATGGTTAATGAGAAGTCACGAAAAAAAAAGGAAGATTTTTTTGTAATGTGCATACCATGGTGAGTTTACAACTAAAGTAAAACCAGAGTGAATGAGTACAGTTTACATAATTGTTGATTTTCTTGTCAGTTCAGTTGGTCTACGTAATACTTTAACTGTTGGATTTAGGCCAGTATAAATAAAATCCACAAAGAGTATTGGCTTTCAGTTATCTTCTTACAAGTTTCCTTTTTGAGAGTAAAGGGACTTACAGAGGAGCAAGTCTTCTTGCAAGCCAAAAGCAAACTAGTAAAAAAAAATGACAGGCTTAGTTTCTATACTTAGGACTTTTCTCCTCTTCCATTGTCAGCATGGAGTGAAGGTATGGACCCAGGAAAATCAGGAGTTTTTATGATTTCAGATCTGGGTTTGGAAGAGGACATTCAGTTTACTTCTGGCCTTACATGGAGTTGGTCCTACAAGATAGAGGGAGGTTCTTTTTTAATAATAGGAAGACTGTATGTCCTTCACAGGTTGCATGCCTTGGATGTTATGTCTTTCACTCAGTCCCTTTGACAGTGTTTACATTTTAGGAAACTATCCTGCTGTGCACAAAGACAGGACCTCAAGGTTAACTTGAGAAACTGCAAGCCATTTCTGGTGTGAGAGAATTGGCGGTCTGCAAGGACGTTGCCCAGGGGACGGCCAGATGAATTGATGTTTTACTATCTTTGTGGGAGGCTTCCCTCATGTCCCCACATGGGGAGCTTGAGCTGGCAGAGAGAGCTCAACCAGTCAAACTGTTGACCTCTTGGTCAGCAGTCCTGCCAGCACAAGGGCTTAACCCACTGCGCCACTGGGGGCTTCATCTAGATCAGTGTTTCTCAACCTGGGGGTCGGGTCGTGAGGGGGGTGTCAGAGGGGTCGCCAAAAACCATCAGTAAACATAGTGGGTTCTGTGTGGTAAGTTTGGCCCAATTCTCTCATTGGCAGGGCTCAGAATGCTATTTGATTGTAAGTGAACTATAAATCCCAGAAACTTCAACTCCCAAATGTCAAGTCTATTTTCCCCAGACTCCACCAGTGTTCAGATTTGGGCATATTGAGTATTCATGTCAAGTTTGGTCCAGATCCATTATTGTTGAGTCCAGAGTGCTCTCTGGATGTTGGTGAACTACAACTCCATAACCCAAGGTTAATGCCCATCAGATCCAGTATTTTCTTTTGCTCATGGGAGTTCTGTGTTCCATTGTTGGTGGAGTTCAGAATGCTCTTTGACTGTAGGTGAACTATAAATCCCAGCAACTACAACTCCCAAATGACAAAATCAATCCCCTCTCAACTCCACCAGTATTAAAATGTTGGTGATTTGGATATTTGTGCCAAATTTGGTCCAGTGAAAGAAAATACATCCTGCATATCAGATAGTTATATTAAGATTCATAACACTAGCAAAAGGACAGTGATGAAGTAGCAATGAAAATAATGTTATGGTTGGGGGTCACCACAACATGAGGAACTATATTAAGGGGTCGTGGCATTAGGAAGGTTGAGGAACACGGATCTAGACAGATAGATAGATAACCTTTGGATAGCATAGGGAAGGGTTAACATTCCTGTGGTGTTTGTTTCACTGTCTGGGCCCCTCTTCAGGAGATTTCACCTCACTTTCTATCCCTGTGATGACTGGATTTTGAAAAATGTGGCTTGTTGTGGAAACAAGGACTGGTGATAAAACTTCAGTGGAGACCTTTCCCCACATGGTAACTCTTTCAGGAGTGAATTTCCCTTCCGAGGGGGAAGTTTCTCTCACTCCTGTGTGTAACTCAAGGACTGCCTGGACAATACAACCTCCTATGTCAACATGAGATACATTCCCAGAATTTGTGTGAATATTCGAAATGATATATGGTGGTGGCCCCATATATGGTGGTGGCCCCACCCCTTCTCGGTGGTGGCCCCTCGGCTGTGGAACGCCCTTCCCACGGACATTAGATTGGCTCCCTCATTGATGGTATTCTGGAGGAAAGTGAAAACCTGGTTATTTGAACAGGCGTTTGAATAGGCAGTGCAATGAATTCAGGAAATGGAATAACAGTTGACGAGTTTGGATCATAATTCTAGTTATGAGACGTCACTTGAATGTTTACTACTGTTTAATTGTTAGTCTGCTTCTGTGTTAACTGTTTTTAAGTACCTTTTGATGCCGCATTGAATTCTTGCTTTGATTGTTTTGCCTTGTTTTGCTTTGCTTGATTGTTGTTAAGCGCTATGAGTCGCCTAAGGGCTGAGAATAGCGGTATACAAATGAAGTAAATAATAAATAAATAAATTATGGGCAACATCAAACCCCACTGAAATGAGGGGCTTCCAACCCATGAATACCATAGTCTTATCAGAGGTCTTAGAAAATGCATGACCGCAAGTCTGTGTACGAACCCACACGATCTCTTGGATCATCTGGAGAGGCCTTGCTCGCGCTCCCGCCTCCTTCGCAGGCGCGATTGGTGGGGAAGAGGGAGAGGGCCTTCTTGGTGATGGCCCCCCGACTCTGTAACTCACTTCCCAAGGACATTAGGCATGGCCCAAATTGGCAGTCTTTAGGAGGAACCTCAAAATGTGGCTGTTCCAGTGTGCCTTCCTAGAATAAGGAAAAATTCCCAGCAATATGTCCTCAGAATGCAGTTTACTATTGGATTAGGTTGGACTGCGCTCCCTCGTTTCTTTTAAAACCCTACTACCAAAAGTATCCTACCTTGTTCATGCCCAGTGTTTATTTTTTTAATTTTAAATTATTACATTTGGTCTGGCCATAGATTTTTAAATCCTTGTGTGTTATTGTTTACTCTTGTTTATATGTGATTTATATTGTTTTTGTTTATTGCTTGTTTGTTTTACTGATGTGTTGTTGGGCTTGGCTTCATGTAAGCTGCTCCGAGTCCCTTGGGGAGATGGTGGTGGGGTATAAATAAAGTATTATTATTATTATTATTATTATTATTATTATAAAACGGCTAGAGAGGACGTATTTTGTCAGAATGGATAAATGACATTGCAGATTGTGGTCCCATCACTATGGGGCTAGTACCATATCCATAATTAGATGTTCTTTGGGTTTGAATGGAAATAATGGCAGAGTGCAGAATGGAGAGGCTCATCTTCAGATTAGGAAATTACTCTGGATGCATTCCTCCCTTGCACCTGCTGCTACACAAATATTAATTTTGTGGGGCTTTTACTTTAAAGTTTATTTACCTTAATAACCTTTACACTCATTTCAGATCTTTATATATTTATACAATCAGGGAGTGAATCAAAGGCTGTAATGACAACAAAGAGCTCATTCTAAGTTAAAGGCTCTTGGCTCACCCCGCTTTCAACCCAACTTTGCACATAGCTGCTTAACTAGCTATGTCTTTTTCTGGATGTTCTGGTTACCGCCCACTTGATTATTAGAACACTCTCTTACATCGTGCCGTCCATAAAAATATGTTTTGAAAGTTCCACTGGTACAAAATGACACTACCAGCTTGTGCATTAAAATATAGACACATTGATCTCTCTTGCTTTACATTGACTTAACCCATGCTGCTGCTTTTAATCTGAAGTCCTAGGCGTGTTGCCCTCCTCACACCAAAAAGGCAGCCTTCTCCAATATGCATCATTTTTTTATACTAGCCATCTTCTAACTCCTTGATTCCAGTTGCCCAATACTGGTCTATCCCAAGGCTTGTTCAGCTGTTTGGTCAATATAAAGCAGTGGTTCTCAACCTGGGGTCCCCAGATGTTTTTGGCCTACAACTCCCAGAAATCCCAGTCAGTTTGCCAGCTGTTAGGATTTCTGGGAGTTGAAGGCCAAAAACATCTGGGGACCCCAGGTTGAGAACCACTCATATAAAGGAATTCCCTCACAAAGGATTCTTTAGAGCAGAGGTCCTTAACATAGATCTGTGGCTTATAAATGCAAACACAACACCAATGCATACATACATTTTGCACAGAAGGAAAGCTGGTAATCCTCAGGAATATAATAATAATAATAATAATAATAATAATAATAATGCAACTTTATTTCTAAACCGCCCAATCTCCCCAAGGAGTCGGGGTGGTTTAAATGCAAAAAGGCAAACATTCAATTCCCATAAGTGAATACAAACACCTCAAAATAATGCAAAATAATAACCGTAATCTCATAACAAAAGAAAACTAACATCAAAATGAAAAACAGAATATGTGTAATCAAATAAACAGACCTCACAACCACTGAGGATGCTTGTCATAGATGCAGGCGAAACATCAGGAGAGAATGCCTCTAGAACATGGCCATATAGCCCGAAAAAACCTACAACAACCCAGTGATTCCTGCCATGAAAGCCTTTGACGAATAAACATAATTAAACTAATCACATAATTAACAATTAAGTCATAAACCCTAAGAGAACAATTAAAATACATTAAAATGGCTATCATGGTTGATCTTTAACATGTACCATAACAGCAGTGGAATATAAATAAGTTAGCCAGCATTCTAATGGAATTAAAAGTATCTTAGTCCTCCTCCTCTCCATACCCTAAAGTGCATAGGTGCATTTTCAAGAGTTTTTTTAAGGAGAGGAGGGTGGGGGCAGCTTTTATTTCTTTAGGGAGGGGGCTCCTGGGATAGGGAGCAATCACGGAGAAGGCCCCCTCTCTCGTTCCCACCAACCATGCTTGTGACAGGGGTGGGACTGAGAGCAGGGCCTCCTCCGTTGACCGCAGTGCACAAGATGACCTATATAGGGAGATGCGATTCGACAAATAGCCTGGACCCAAAAACACACATAGCAGAAAAATATATGCTGCAAAATATGTGTCCCTTAAAGCTCCAACACTCCTTAACACATGAAGGGAGGCCCAACGCATCACACCACTGTCTCAAGACACAGGACCCCATAAATAACCCACCATCAAAGATACTCCACAACAATTGTCCACACAAAGCACTGATTCTCAGATCACTTATGCCCACCAGATCACTTATGCCCTCTTCAATCTGCACACCCATCCCTCTCTGAAAACTCTATCCTAGTCATATTTCACCTGTTCATGCTCAGCATTATTTTAAAATTTTAATTATTACATTTGGTCCAGCCATAGGTTTATAAACGTCATTGTGTTACTGTTAATGTTTATTGTTTATTTTCTGTTATGAGTTTTATTTTATTGTTTTGTATTACTTTTTGTTATTGTTTTTATTATTGATGTATTGTAGGCTCGGCCTCATGAAAGCCGCACCGAGTCCCTTGGGGAGATGGTAGCGGGGTATAAATAAAGTATTATTATTATTATTATTGTAAACTTACAAGGAAATATTTAAAAATGAAAAATCCTTACTTAGGCAAGCTGACATTGCAAGTCCGATTCTGGATCATTCAACACATCATTGTTAAAACAATTCATGGACACAGTCAGTATAACTTGAAGCTAATGCTGTGCTAATTAATGCTGGCTTCGCCTTTCAAAACCAATAATGTTGACATAAAATGGTAAACAATAATGTCCAATGTGTTGTGGAAGGCTTTTTTTTTGTCGTGTCAGGAGCGACCTGAGAAACTGCAAGTCGCTTCTGGTGTGCGAGAATTGGCCGTCCTTGTGGGAGGCTTCTCTCATGTCTCCACATGAGGAGCTGGAGCTGATAGAGGGAGCTCATCTGCCCCTCCCCGGTTTTGAACCTGCGACCTGTCGGTCTTCAGTCTTGCCGGCACAGCGGTTTAACCCACTGTGCCACCGGGAGCTCCTGTGGAAGGCTTTCATGGCTGGAATCACTGGGTTGTTGTAGGTTTTTTTCGGGCTATATGGCTTCTATGTTCTAGAAGCATTCTCTCCTGATGTTTCGCCTGCATCTATGGCAAGCATCCTCAGGGGTAGTGAGTAATGTCCAATGGACACTATGATTTTATCATTTCATCTTGCTGCTGTTAGCCCGCGGGCCTTAGTTTGGGGACTCCTGACCTAGTGGATCCGCACAGCTGAAGGGGTTTCAAACTGGGGGCTCTAATGTAGAATGCAATACATAAACCACTACACCTCCCTGGCGCTCAATATGTTCTCCTTGAAAAGTGCAATAGTGGATTGTTTGTTTTCTTTCCAACAAAGCTTTTTCCACCCAAAACATTACTGAATCAATCTGGAATTCAGGAAGCAAAGTGGCAATAATTAAGAATGAACCCTGAGATGAGGAAATAATGTTACCTGCAAGGAAGTTAAAGCAACTTCATTTATTTTGACCTGGTCAGGGCAAATGTGTCTTTCTTGCTTCATTTAATTCTCCTAATAACTTTGTGAGAAAGGTTAAACTAAGGGGGTGCAACCCGCTACCCTCAATCCCATTTAACTTTATAGATTAATAGGAATTCCAAAAAGCCTCTCCTGAGCATACTGACATTTAAAGGACTAAATACTTTCAAGGTACCAGGTTATGGTCTGGATCTTGGAAGCTAAGCATGGTCATGCCATTTAGAACTTGGACAGGAGACTAACAAGGAATATAGGCTGTGTTTCAGTGGAGAAAAAATGACAAATATCCCTTGCCTAAGAAAATCCTATGAACCCTAGATGACTTGGAAGACATATGTAAACAAAACCAATTCCTCTGCCTTGCATTTATCCAAATGCTAGATTGCAGAATGCAAAGTTCACCTCCGATGCCTCCCACGTGGATTTGTAGGACTGACTACTATGTATAGTGTCAACTGAGCACATGGCAGCTACAGGCGTGTGCCCACAACCTCTGGGAATAAGGCGCCAAGCTTTGACATACCTCCAGAACTGACCAAGGCATTCAGAGAATATGAAATGTGACAGAGACGTGGCTAGATCTGCCTTTCCTTGTGGACGTTAGGCTACAACATTCTGGCCCCCATGAAGGCACCACATGGGGATTTGCTGCACACCCTCTTTCTGCTAGGATGGCGGCATTTTAAAGCAAAGGGAAGAAATGTATATAGATTATAAACCTAAGAATGGAGAATGAGCAAATAATATTCTGGGGGTCTTTTTGGCTAGAGGGTGGGCTATAGTCAAGATCAGTGTTCTTTACAAAAGCCAACTTGGTGCATTGGAAGACCATTAATAATAATAATAATAATAATAATAATAATGACTTGTAGGTTTTTTCAGGCTATATGGTCATGGCCTCTAGACCAGTGGTTCTCAACCTGGGGTCCCCAGATGTTTTTGGCCTTCAACTCCCAGAAATCCTAACAGCTGGTAAACAGGCTGGGATTTCTGGGTGTTGTAGGCCAAAAACTTCTGGGGACCCCAGGCTGAGAGCCACTGCTCTAGACCATGGCCATATATCCCCCCAAAAAACCTACAACAACCCAGTGCTTCCGGCCATGAAAGCCTTCGACAATACATTGAACAACATAATTACATAAAGCATGTGAAAACATAGTGGGTTCCACTCTCTCGGCCTTAGAAAAAGGCAAGGGGAAACCCACTATGAACAAATTCTGCCAATACAACCCCACAATAAAGTCTTAAGTTCACCAGAAGCAAGAAATGACCTGGAGACACTATAATGTGCATTTATGGGTATACAGTCCATTTTCTGTATCTGAGGATTATGTACCCCTGGATTCAAAGGGTTAGAAAATATTCAAAAAGTCATCCCAAATGCAAACCTGGATTTTATTGATACATATAAGAGATAACATTTTACTACAGCATTGTACGGCTGGACTGGTTGGCCTTTGTGTTCTCTTCGAACTCTACGATTCTAAGCATCTGCAAATTTTGGTATCCAGCAAAACTCCAGTATATACCAAGAGTCCATTGCCTATGCATATATGGACATACCGTATATACTTGAGTATAAGCCGACCTGAATATAAACCGAGGCGCCTAATTTTACTACAAAAAACTGGGAAAACGTATTGACTCGAATATAAGCCGAGGGTGGGTACAGCAGCTACTGCTAATTTTCAAAATAAAAATAGGTACCAATAAAGTTACATTAATTGAGGCATCAGTAGGTTGAATGTTTTTTAATATTTACATAAAACTGTAATTTAAGGTAAGACTGTCCAACTCTGATAAAACCATTATTCTAACCGCCTTCAATGTAAATGTGTTTAAGTATCCTTCCAAAAACAATAGAGTAAAATAATAAATGTAATAATAATAAATAGAGTAAAATAATAAATACAATAATCATAGAGTAAAATAATACATGTAATAACATAAGAGGAAAATAAAAGTAATAATAAAATAATAAAAGTAATAACAGAGTAAAATAATACATGATTTTGACTCGAGCAAAAGCCGAGGGAGCTTTTTCAGGGTTGAAAAACTAGGCTTATACTTGAATATATAGGGTATGTTTAAAATTGGAAGGAAAAAGAGGAGGGGAGGGGAGGGGGGAATAAAGAAAAGGAAAAAGAGAAAAAGAAAAGGAGAGGGAAGATGAGAGGAAGATGATGCCTAGAAGAGCCTCTTAAAATCTATGATCCTCTGAGGAGGGCCTTCTCTCTGTCCCACCACCTTCTCAGGCAAATTTTGTGGGAAAGAAGGTGTTTTTGGTGGCTGATCTAAAACTTTGGAACTCCCCTTTGCAAGCAGGTGAAAACGCTTCTTTGACATCTGGTATTTGGGGGAGGAAGAGGGGCACGTTGCTGGGGTGGTTGTGGGTGGGTTTTATGGGCAGGACATTAACTTTTAAATGTAATTCTTATTTTACCTTTTGTATCCAAGACACAAGTATTTATTTGGGGTTTGAAAATTTTCTATAGTCATATGCATTCACCTTGTTTTTAAATTGTATTGTGCAATGTTTTTGTTAGCTGTCCCTACTGATGAACCCGCTGACCAAAAGGTTGGATGTTTGAATCCGGGGAGCGGGGTGACGTCCGCTGTTGGCCCAGACCCTGCCAATCTCACAGTTCGAAAACATGCAAATGTGAGTAGATCAATAGGTAACACATTCCATGCAGTCATGCCAGTCACATGACCTTGGAGGTGTCTACAGACAACATCCGCTCTTTGGCTTAGAAATGGAGAAGACTGCCACTTAATGTCAAGGGGAAACCTTTGCCTTTATGCATTTGCTTTGTTTTTAGATGTTTTTGTTAGTTGCCTTGAGCCTCTATAGGGGACAAGAACGGGATAGAAAAGAAATGAAGTAAATAAAACAAAAGAAGGAAAGAAATGCAGAGAACAAAGAGGAGAGGGGAAAAGCAGGAGATAAAAAAGAACCTGAAAAGGTCAAAGAAGAAAGGGGGAGAACATATGGAAGAAGAAAGAAGAGAAGGAGAAAATGAAAAGGAATGTGAAGAAAGGAAGAGAGGGAAAGAAGAAGAAAAAGAGGAGGAGATGAAGACAAAGAGGAAAAGGCAATGAAGGAGAAGAAAGATAACAACAGGGGGAGAGAAAAAAGAGAAGAGAAGAAGGAAAAAAAGATGAGAAGGAAGAGGAAAAAGAGGATGAAGAAAGGAGAGGAGAGAAAAGGATGAAGAGAAAAGGAGGGGGAGAAGATGAAGAAAATAGGAGAAAAATACAAGAACGAGCAAGAAAGAGAAAGAGTGACGAAGAGGAGAAAAAAGGAGAAAGGGAAGGAGAAAATGAAAAGGAAGAAGAATAAGAAGTGGAGGAAAAGGAGGAAAAGAACAGAGGGGAAGAGAAAGAAGGTGAAAGAGAATGGAGAGAGGTGAGGTAAAGGAGGAGAGGAAGAAGAGGAGAGAAGGAGGGGGAAGAGGACGAAAAACAGGAACACGAGGAAGAAGAGAAAAGGAGGATGAGAGGAAGAGGGAAAGAAATAAGGAGAGGGAGGAGCGGAAGAACACACAGAGGAGGAAGAAAGGACAAGGGAAATGAAGAAGAGGCTGAAAGAAAGGAGGAGAGAAAGAAGAAAATGAGGAATAGAAGCACAAGAAGTGGAGGAAAAGAAGAAAACCAACAGAAGGGGAAAGAAGAAGGAGAAAGATTGGAGAGGGAGGTGAGGTAAAGGCGAGGAAGAACATGAGGAGGAGGAAGAAGAGGAAAAGGAGAAAGAGAGAAGGAGAGGAGGAAAAATAGGAATAGAAGAACATGAGGAAGAGAAGAACAACAAAGAGGGAAAGAAATAAGGAAAGGGAGGAGAGGAAGAACACAAGGAGAAGGAAGAAGAGGGGAAAAAGGAGAGGAAGGGAGAGGAAGAAAGGAAGAACACAAGGAAGAGAATGGGGGAAGAAAAAGAGAGAGAGAGAGGAAAGGAAGAACACAAGGAGAAAGAAAGGGAGAGGAAGAAGAGGAGGAAAAGGAGGAGAACAGGGGGGAGAAATAAAGAGAGAAAGAGGAAAGGAAGAACACAAGCAGGAGGAAGAAAGGGAGAGGAAGAAGAGGAGAAAGGGAGGAAGAAATAAAGAGTGAGGAGGAGAATGGGGGAAGAAATAACGAGAAAGAGGAGAGGAAGAACACAAGGAGAAGTGAAAGGGAGAGGAAGAAGAGAAAATAGGAGGAAGGAAAGAGAAAATGAGAAGGAGGAGTAGAAAAACAAGAAGTGGAGGAAAAGGGGGAAAACAGACGGGAAGAAGGAGAAAGAGAATAGCGAGGAAAAGGAGGAGAGGAAGAGCACAGGAAGGGAATGGAGGAGAATGAAATAAAAGGAGGAGAATGGGGGAAGAAATAAAGAGAAGAAAGGAAGAATACAAGGAGGAGAAAGAAAGGGACAAGAGGAGGAGGAGAAAAAGGAAGAGAATAGGGGGAAGAAATAAAGAGAGAGAGGAGAAAGAACACAAGGAGGAGGAAGAGGAGAAAAAGAAGGAGGAGAAGGGGGGGAGAAATAAGGAGAGAGAGGAAGGGAAGAACACAAGGAGGAGAAAGAAAGGGAGAGGAAGGGAGAGGAAGAAAGGAAGAACACAAGGAGGAGAATGGGGGAAGAAAAAGAGAGAGAGGAAGAAGAACACAAGGAGGAGGCAGAAAGGGGGAAGAAGACGAGAAAAAGGAGGAAAATGGGGGGGGGGGAGAAATGAGGAGAGAGAAAGAGGAAAGGAAGGAGGAGAAAGAAAGAGAGAGGAAGAAGAGAGAAAAAGGAGGAGAATGGGGAAGAAATAAAGAGAGAGAGAGGAGAGGAAGAACACAAGAAGGAAGAAAGGAAGAGGAGAAAAGGGGGAGAATGGGGGGAAGAAATAAAGAGAAAGAAGAGAGGAAGAACACGAGGAGAAAGAAAGGGAGAAGAAGAGGAGAAAAAGGAGGAGAATAGGGGGAAGAAATAAAGAGAGAGAGGAGAGGAAGAACACAAGGAGGAGGAGGAGAATGGGGGAAGAAATGAGGAGAGAGAAAGAGGAAAGGAAGGAGGAGAAAGAAAGGGAGAGGAAAAAGAGAGAAAAAGGAGAATGGGGAAGAAATAAAGAGAGAGAGAGGAGAGGAAGAACACAAGAAGGAAGAAAGGAAGAGGAGAAAAAGGAGGAGAACAGGGGGGAAGAAATAAGAAGAGAGGAAGAACACGAGGAGAAAGGGAGAAGAAGAAGAGAGAAAAAGGAGGAGAATGGGGGAAAGAAATGAGAGAGAAAGAGGAGAGGAAGAACACAAGAAGGAAGAAAGGAAGAGGAGAAAAAGGAGGAGAACAGGGGGGAAGAAATAAGAAGAGAGGAAGAACACGAGGAGAAAGAAAGGGAGAAGAAGAAGAGGAGAAAAAGGAGGAAAATGGGGGAAAGAAATGAGAGAGAAAGAGGAGAGGAAGAACACAAGAAGGAAGAAAGGAAGAGGAGAAAAAGGAGGAGAACAGGGGGGAAGAAATAAGAAGAGAGGAAGAACACGAGGAGAAAGAAAGGGAGAAGAAGAAGAGGAGAAAAAGGAGGAGAATAGGGGGAAGAAATAAAGAGAAAAAGGAGAGGAAGAACACAAGGAGGAGGAGAATGGGGGAAGAAATGAGGAGAGAGAAAGAGGAAAGGAAGGAGGAGAAAGAAAGGGAGTGGAAGAAGAGAGAAAAAGGAGGAGAATGGGGAAGAAATAAAGAGAGAGAGAGAGAGAGAGAGGAAGAACACAAGGAGGAGAAAGAAAGGGAAAGAGAGAAGAAGATAAAATAGAAGGAAGAAGAAAATGAAAAGGAAGAATAGAAGAACAAGAAGTGGAGGAAAAGGGTAAACAGAGGGGAAGAAGGAGAAAGAGAATAGTGAGGAAAAGGAGGGGAGGAAGAGCCCGGGAAGGGAAGGGCGGCCTCTCGGGGCTTACCGGGGGTCTGGGGGCGGCGGCGGAGGGGGCGCCTCGGGGTCCTCACTATCCGAGGAGGAGGAGGAGGAGCAGCAGGACGACGAGGAGGAGGACGAGGAGGAGGAAGACACCGAAGAGGAGGAGGCGGTGGCGTCGGAGTCGCACCCGAGCTGGGCTGCGCGGAGGCGGGCGGTGGCGGAGGCGGCCAGGCGGCGGAGCTCGGGCCCCAGAGTGGCGGGGGAGACGGGGGGCGCGGCGGCGGCCAGGCCGGCCAGCTGGTGCCGGACGTGGCGCTCCACTTGCCGGGCCTGCAGCGCCCTTAAGCGGCGGCACAGGCTCCGCGCTCGGCCCCACAAGGCGGCCTGCCGGGCCTCGGCCTTCTCCTCCTCCTCAGGCGGGGGCGGCGGAGACGAGGCCATGAGGGAAGGGAGCGGGCCGGAGCCACCCTCGCCGTCCTTGGCCGCTGTGGATCCCCTCAGGGCGGGCCGGGGCTCTCCATGTCCGCCTCAAGGCCCGCCCGCCCGCGCCATTTTCCCCTCAGGCGAGGCGCGCGCATGCGCGGAAGGCAGGCCAGGCGGGAGCAATGGAGGCTGGCTTCATCACTCCGACAGAAATGGCCTTGGCTGGCGCGGGGGGGAGGGGGGCCAGGGCTTCCGGGGATTTCTTTCCTGCGCCTGCGCCATTCTGGCGCACGCGCAGGAAAGAAATCCCCGGAAGCCCGCGCCCCCCTAGGACATCGGGGACTGAGCATGCGCACAAATCGCCCACGCAAAGAACTACCACCAACTCCTATAATGCGATGCTGCGCCAAGACTGAGCATGCGCACAACCGCCAACGCAAAGCACCACCAACTCCTGCAGGACGCCTTGCCGCCATGAATTATACGCACGCGCACAACCGTACACACAAACAATCCCCGACTCTTATAATGAATTACGCGCATGCGTGCACCTCTCCAGGAACCCCGCGCCAGGATTGAGCATGCGCACAACCGCCCACACAAAGCACCCCTCTCTCCTACAGGACGTCTTGGCACCATGAATAACGCGCATGCGTGCAGCCCACTTCCCTCAAGGACTTCAAATCCCAGAAGCCTCGACTGTTTCAGTCAAAGGTGAGGCATTCTGGGAGCTGGAGTCCGAAAGGCTTTGAAAGCCGATTAGGCAAGAGGAACCAACTCCGATGAATTCCACGCATGCGTACAACTCTCCAGGGAATATTGCGCCAGGATAGAGCGTTCGCACAACCGCACATACAAAGAACAACCAACTCCAATAAATTCCACGCATGCGTACAACTCTCAAGGGAATATTGCGCAAGGATTGAGCATGCGCACAGCCGCACATACAAAGAAACGCCATGAATTGCACGCATGCGCACAACTCCAGGGATTTATACGCCAGGATTGAGCATGCGCACAACCCCACAAAGAAAGCACCAACTCCTACAATGAATTAAGCGCATGCGTGCAACTCTCCAGGGATTGAGTATGCGCACAACCGCACATACAAAGAACCACCAACTCCAATGAATTCCACGCATGCGTATAACTCTCAAGGGAATCTGCTTCAGGATTGAACATGCGCACAAACAGAACATACCAAAAACCAACTCCAGTGAATTCCACGCATGCGTACAACTCTCCAGGGATTATGCACCCAAGATTGAGCATGCGCACAACCGCACATACAAAGAAACATCATGAATTCCACGCATGCGCACAACTCTCCAGAGATTATGCGCCACTATTGAGTTTACGTACAATCGCCCACAAACAAGAATCAATAACAATGAATTAAGCGCATGCGTGCAACTCTCCAGGGATTGAGCATGCGCACAACCGCACATACAAAGCACGACCAACTCCAGATTCAAGGGAATCTGCGCCAGGTTTGAGCATGCGTACAACCGCACATACAAAGAAACTCCATGAATTCCACGCATGCGCACATCTCTCCAGAGATTATGCGCCACTATTGAGCATGCGCACAATCGCCCACAGACAAGAATCGATTCCTACAATGAATTACACGCATGCGTGCAACTCTCCAGGGATTGAGCATGCGCACAACCGCACACACAAAGCACGACCAACTCCAGTGAATTCTACGCATGCATATAACTCTCAAGGGAATCTGCGCCAAGATTGAGCATGCGCACAAACGGCACATATAAAAAACCACGAATTCCAGTGAATTCCACGCATGCGTGCAACTCTCCAGAGGTTATGCGCCACTATTGAGCATGCGCACAACCATCCGCACTAAACAGCGACTCCTACAGGACGTCTTGATGCCATGAATTACGCGCATGCGTGTAACACTCCAAGGAATCCGCAATCTCCAGGATTACCGCCCACACAAAGCATCCCTCTTTCCTACAGGACGCCTTGGCACCATGAAGAACGCGCATGCGTGCAGCCCACTCCCTCAAGGACTTCAACTCCCAGAAGCCTCGGCTGTTTGGGCCAACGGTGAGGCATTCTGGGAGCTGGAGTCCGAAAGCCTTTGAGGCAGGTTAGGCAAGAGGAAGAGTTTGGAACAGTTTTTAACCCAATTATTTCTCAAATCAAATGTATTTTAACGGAAGATTTTTAACTTTTAATAACAAACTATTATTATTATATATAAAAAGATTATTATGATTATTATATTTATGTATACCCCTCTTTATCTCTCCAAAGGAGACTAAAATTATTATTGTTATATTTATTTATTTATACCCCGCTTTATCTCCCTGAAGGAGACTCAAATTATTATTATTATTATTATTATTATTATATTCATTTATTTATACCCCGCTTTATCTCCCCAAAGGAGACTCAAATTATTATTATTGTTATATTTATTTATTTATACCCCACTTTATCTCCCTGAAGTAGATTCAAATTATTATTATTATTATTATTATTATATTTATTTATTTATACCCCACTTTATCTCCCAAAAGAAGACTCAAATTATTTTATTTATTTATTTATTTATACCCCACTTTATCTCCCCAAAAGAAGACTCAAACTATTATTTACTTATTTATATGTTTATACCCCTCGTTATCTCCCTGAAAGAGACTCAAATTATTATTATTATTATTATTATTATTATATTTATTTATTTATACCCCACTTTATCTCCCCAAAAGAAGACTCAAACTATTATTTACTTATTTATATGTTTATACCCCTCGTTATCTCCCTGAAAGAGACTCAAATTATTATTATTATTATTATTATTATTATTATTATTATTATATTTATTTATTTATACCCCACTTTATCTCCCCAAAAGAAGACTCAAACTATTATTTACTTATTTATATGTTTATACCCCTCGTTATCTCCCTGAAGTAGATTCAAATTATTATTATTATTATTATTATTATTATTATTATTATATTTATTTATTTATACCCCACTTTATCTCCCCAAAAGAAGACTCAAACTATTATTTACTTATTTATATGTTTATACCCCTCGTTATCTCCCTGAAAGAGACTCAAATTATTATTATTATTATTATTATTATTATTATTATTATATTTATTTATTTATACCCCACTTTATCTCCCCAAAAGAAGACTCAAACTATTATTTACTTATTTATATGTTTATACCCCTCGTTATCTCCCTGAAGTAGATTCAAATTATTATTATTATTATTATTATTATTATTATTATATTTATTTATTTATACCCCACTTTATCTCCCCAAAAGAAGACACTATTCTTTACTTATTTATTTATTTATACCCCTCGTTATCTCCCTGAAAGAGACTCAAATTATTATTGTTGTTGTTACATTTATTTATTTATACCCCACTTTATCTCCCTGAAGGTGACTCAAATTATTATTATTGTTATATTTATTTTTATTTTTTTATTTATTTAAAACTTTTATACCCCGGTCTTCTCAACCTCTATAGAGGGACTCATGCCGGCTTACAGCATAAATTAGTACACAAATACAATTAAAAACATAATCACATCAAAAAATTAAATACAACAGAATAAATACACAAACCAAGTCGCCAAGATACAATCACATTCATCTCAATCCACCAGTGTGGTCAGTAGTTATTAGCTAATTGCTGAGCTTCCCAATCATTCTGAGAATGCTCTGTCCCAGAGCCAGGATTTCACAAGCTTTCTGAAGGTCAGGAGGGAAGGGGCAGATCTAATCTCCATCGGGAGAGAGTTCCACAACCGAGGGGCCACCACCGAGAAGGCCCTGTCTCTCGTCCCCACCAGACGAGATTCAAATTATTATTTTTGTTGTTGTTATATTTATTTATTTAAACTAGCTTTCTTTCCCCCGAAAGACACTCGAAGCGGCATGACATCAAAGCAAGACTCAAAGGCTGGTTTATCCAGTGTTCTGCTATGGCTGACTTCTCTGGCTGAATCCGTTTGTAGTGCCTTTCCTGTCCCTTGATTCTTATCAACTACGTTTGGTGGTCCCTCTGTGGATTTGTGTTTGCAAGTTTGCAGATGGGACCAGATTGGGAGGGGGAGCCAAGACTCCAGAAGACAGGAGAATAATAATAATAATAACAACAACAACAACAACACATTTATTGATACCCTGCTACCATCTCCCCAAGAGACTCGGTGCGGCTTACATGAATCATAGAATCAAAGAGTTGGAAGAGACCTCCTGGGCCATCCAGTCCAACCCCCTGCCAAGAAGCAGGAATATTGCATTCAAATCACCCCTGACAAATGGCCATCCAGCCTCTGCTTAAAAGCTTCCAAAGAAGGAGCCTCCACCACACGCCCTCCGGGGCAGAGAGTTCCACTGCTGAATGGCTCTCACAGTCAGGAAGTTCTTCCTAATGTTCAGATGGAATCTCCTCTCTTGGAGTTTGAAGCCATTGTTCCGCGTCCTAGTCTCCAAGGAAGCAGAAAACAAGCTTGCTCCCTCCTCCCTGTGGCTTCCTCTCACATATTTATACATGGCTATCATATCTCCTCTCAGCCTTCTCTTCTTCAGGCTAAACATGCCCAGCTCCTTAAGCCACTCCTCATAGGGCTTGTTCTCCAGACCCTTGATCATTTTAGTCGCCCTCCTCTGGACACATTCCAGCTTGTCAATATCTCTCTTGAATTGTGGTGCCCAGAATTGGACACAGTATTCCAGGTGTGGTCTAACCAAAGCAGAATAGAGGGGTAGCATTACTTCCCTAGATCTAGACACTAGGCTCCTATTGATGCAGGCCAAAATCCCATTGGCTTTTTTTGCTGCCACATCACATTGTTGGCTCATGTTTAACTTGTTGTCCACGAGGACTCCAAGATCTTTTTCACACGTACTGCTCTCGAGCCGTACAATGAGGCCAAGCCCAAAACACAACAATACAAGCAATCATAACTACAATACAAGCAATTAAAACATAGACCATAAAATATACAGCATTATCAATAAGACAACAACAATTCAAAATGATCTTCATAGATGACAGACGTGATGGGCCAAAATGAACAGAATGACATTCAACAGGGACAAATGCAAGAAACACCACTGAAGCAGAAGGTCTTGGTAGTATGGGGAGACCAAATTACCTTGCCTGTCTCCTGAGGAATCTGTATAACAATCAAGTAGCAACAGTAAGAACTGACCATGGAACAAGATTGGGAAAGGCGTACAGCAGGGAAAAGCCTGAAATCTTGGATGTTCGACCAAACATTTAATGAGTTATCTATCGGTGTAATAAGAAAGACGAAAAAGTATAACAACAAATTGGAATGGCCATGGAATACGATTTTGCATTGCGTGAGTTTAAATATCTGGCTTTAAATGTATTTTTATTTTGTTTTAATGATTGTTTTAATGCTTATGTTTTTATTATTGCCTGTGTTTTTGGCATCTAAATGTTATCTATATATGTGAGCCACCTTGAGTCCCTACAGAGTTGAGAAGAGTGGGGTATAAATACAGTAAATAAATAAATAAAATTAAATTGTGTTTCTTTATCAGCTTCCCTATGCGGTCAGTGGTTCCCTTGATGTATGGTAAGAACACTTTTCCAAACATGTGGACAATTTAAATAAAAAAGAGGAAACCTAACACAACCTGGCTCCCAGTATTTTTTTTTAAAAAAAAAACAAACTCTAAAATCAGGACAGTAAACAAGGGAATTCCAGACAAGGATCAATCAGGGCCAGCTAACACCTTCCAACAAAAGATTTCCCCAGAAGGGAAGCAGCCAGGCTTTGAAGCCGCAAGGCCATTCAATGCTAATCAGATGGCCAACTGGAACATTCACACCTGCCTCAAACAGACAAGAGATCTTTCTCTCACCCTGGACAAGCATTGATTTGGAATGGGCAAAATGTGAAGACTTTTTAAAGGGCAAATGTTTGGGTTTGAATTCTTACCTTCACGTGATTCCTCTTTGTGATCCAGGCATTGCCAAAGGCTTGAAATGCACGTAGTATTGGCGCATAAGCCAGCAGGTGAGCATCAGGTTCAGAGGTTCATCCACTTTACATCTGAGGAAAAAAAAATTTCAACAGACATGAAGGTGAATCTCAAATCATATGCACAAGAGGCATACTAATAAATAACGCAATAATTATATTACAACATTATTATTATATGTTATTATGTACAATAATTATAATTATACAATTAATATAATAAATAATGCAATAATTATATTACAACATTATTATGTTATTGTATAATAACTATAATATAATAATTATACAATTAATATCATAAATAACATAATAATTATATTACAACATTATTATTATATATTACTGTATAATAACTATAATATAATAATTATACTAAAATATAATAATTATGCTATTAATATAATAAATAACGCAATAATTATATTACAATATTATTATATAATACTGTATAATAATTATAATATTTATACTATTAATATAATAAATAATGCAATAATTATATTACATTATTATATATTACTGTATAATAATTATAATATAATAATTATATTATTAATATCATAAATAATTCAATAATTATATCACAACACTATTATTATATATATATATATATATATATATATATATATATATATATTCGTTGATAGTCTTTATTCACATTTTCCGAAATATAACATTACACATTGCACAATCATCACATTTCATTTCACGCCATTAAATACAGACAACATCTTCCAAGGAAAGAGGGGAGAGGAAGGGGAGGGTAGGGGACTATGGGAGTGAGATATCGGGAAAGGGGGGATACAGTTAAAAAAAGACAGGCATTACAAAATTATAACTTCCTAAATAGTCTGCAGAATCTTATAAATTTTCTGTTTCTAGTCCTTTCTCTTCCTGTTAGCAACCACTGCTTTGTTCAATGACACGCTAATGTGATGTACTTTTTTTCTTTAAATAGGTCTTTACTGTTTTCCAGTCTATTTTCCTTCTTGGGCTTGTATCATATATCAGGTCTGCTAATGCGTCCATCTCGATTAGATCGTTGATCTTTAGAAGCCATTCTTCTGCGGTTGGGAGGTTTGCACTTTTCCACTTGCATGCTAGAACGGTTCTTGCCGCCGCTGTGATATGAAATAATATCTTTTCTTTGTTGGGTTCAATCTCAAAGTCCAAGAGGTGAAGAAGGTAATAATCAGGTTTTAATTCAAATTTTGTTTGGATTATTTGCTGGCTCAGTCTGTGAACTTCCGTCCAAAATCTTTTGACTTCTTTGCATTTCCACCAGGAGTGGATGAAAGATCCTAGTTGCTTGCCGCATTTCCAGCACTTATTACTTGCCCCTTTATAAAATTTTGCCATTTTTTGGGGCGTCAGATGCCACCGATAGAACATCTTTCGCCAGTTCTCTGTTATTGTGGCTGATTTGGCGAACCTGATTTTTGTCTTCCAGATATGTTCCCATTCCTGGAGTAAGATGGTGTGTCCTAGATCCGTAGCCCAAGCTATCATATTTTCTTTGACTAGTTCCTTCTCTGTGTCCCACTCGAGCAGCTTGTTGTAGAGTGTTTTGATCAGTTTCTTTTCTTTTACCATTATTACATCCCAAATGTTGTCGGGTGAAGCAAACTCTTTTTTCCTGTCTTCCTTGAATGCCTCCATAATTTGATAATAGTGAAACCAGGATAAGTTCTCATCTATTTTTCTTAAGGATTCGAATGATCTTAATTCCCATTGATTGCCTGTCTTCGAAATTAATGTTTTATAGGTATGCCAAGTGTCAGTAGGGAGTTCCCTTTTGTGGTAGGCTTCGGTGGGGGATAGCCACATAGGTGTTTTCTGATATAGAAAGGGTTTGTATTTTTCCCACACCTTTAGAAGCGCCGCTCTCAAGATGTGGTTCGAGAAATCAAATCAAATCAAATCTCGACTTTTGATTTGATTATACAATTAGTATCATATATAACACAATAATTATATTACAACATTATTATATGTTATTATTGTATAAAAATATAATAATTATACAATTAATATAATAAATAACCCAATAACTATATTACAACACTATTATTATATATTACTATATAATAATTATAATATAACAATTATACTAAAATATAATAATTATGCTACTAATGTAATAAACAATGCACTAATTATATTACAACGTTATCATTACATATTACTGTATATTAACTATAATATAATAATTATACTAAAATCTAATATTTATGCTATTAATGTAATAAACAATGCAATAATTATATTACAACGTTATCATTACATATTACTGTATATTAACTATAATGTAATAATTATACTAAAATCTAATATTTATGCTATTAATGTAATAAATAATGCAATAATTATGTTACAACATTATTATTATATATTACTGTATAATAATTATAATATAATAATTAGGCTAAAATATAATATTTATACTATTAATATAATAAATAACACAATAATTATGGTACAACACTATTATTATTATATGTTATTATTGTATAATAATATAATAATTATACTATTAATATCATATATTTGTTGTAAATCGCGTTGAGTCGCCAGCTAGGCTGAGAAACAGCGGTATACAAGTACAGTAAATAAATAAATAAATAAATATATAATGCAATAATTATATTACAACATTATTATACGTTATTATTGTATAATAATATAATAATTATAGTATTAATACCATATATAATGCAAAAAGTATATTACAATGTTATTATTGTATAATAATTATAATATAATAATTATACTATTAATATAATAAATAACACAATAATTATATTACAACTATTATTTTTATTATTGCATAATAATATAATAATTATACCATTAATATCATAAAAAGTGCAATAATTATATTACAGCACTATTATCATATATTTATTTTATTTATTTATTTATTTATTACTTGCACTTATTAACCGCCGCTCTCAGCCCTAGGGCGACTCGTGGTGGTGTACAACAACATAGAAAAGACAGTTTACAATAAATCAAGACAGTAACTAACATTCTACTACTACAAACATCTACTTATACTAAAAATCCGCTTCGTCATATCATGGGTCATAATCAGTCTCGTAGTCGTAGTCCATTCCGGTCGTCATTTCCAATAACATAGCACTCAGTTGAAGGCCATCTCGAAAAGCCATGTTTTCAGGCCCTTACGAAAGGCCATAAGGGAGGGCGCCTGTCTAACTTCAGCATTATATTATATTATTATATTACTGTATAATAATGATAATATTAATAGAAATACAGAAATGATTATATTACAAACATTATTATTATATAATATTATTCTATAATAATTCTACTATGACTCTAATAAATAAAGCAATAATTATATTACAACATTATTATTGTTTTATATTATTATTGTATAATAATTATAATATCCTAGTTATACTATCAAAATTATAAATAATGCAATAATTATATTACAACACTATTATTATATATTACTGTATAATTATTATAATATAATAATTATACTATTAATATCATAAATAATTCAATAATTATATCACAACACTATTATTATATATTTTTGTATAATAATTATAATAATTATACAATTAATATCATATATAACACAATAACTATATTACAACATTATTATATATTATTATTGTATAAAAATATAATAATTATACTATTAATCTAATAAATAACCCAATAATTATATTACAACACTATTATTATATATTACTGTATAATAATTATAATATAACAATTATACTAAAATATAATAATTATGCTATTAATGTAATAAACAACGCAATAATTATATTACAACACTATTATTATATATTACTGTATAATATTTATAATATACTATTTATACTATTACTCTAATAAATAATTATATTACAATAATTATATTTATATATTATAATAATTATATTACAACAATAATTATTATAATATATTATTATTGTATAATAATTACAATATCCTAGTTATACTATTAATATAATAAATAATGCAATAATTATATTACAGCATTATTAATATCACAATAATATCATGAATGGGCTGACCTGCCTTGCTGCCCCTCATTTGCCTTCCCTGCCTGCTTGCCTCTTCCTGCTTCCCCTTTGGCCCCGCCCACCGCCGTCTCCCATTGGTCCGCCCCGTTGCCTTGGCGACGAGAGGGTAGGGTACCCAAAGAGCCACGCCCCTCTTTTTCTTTTTCTTTTTTTCAAAACTCCGGCTTTCTTGGCTCCCTTCAGCGGGCACTTCCGTTGACGTCAGGAGGGAAAAACCGGAAATGGGAGCAGAGGCTGCCGGGAAGTGTAGTTCGGGGTTGCTGTGAGGGGGAGAGAAAAGGAATCAGCGGGCCGGCGAGACAGAGAGAGAGAGAGAGGGAAGGAAGGAAGGCAGGAAGGCGGAGGCCGCGCACAGGCAGGGAGGCAGCCTCACCTCGCCGACCAGGAGCCCCAGGGAGAGGCCTCATGGTAGGAAGAAGAAGGAGGAGGAGGAAGAGGGATCCTCAGCATCCTCCTCTGGAGGGAGAGAGGGAGGGATGGATAGAGAAGGCCTGTGGGGACATCCTGGGCCTCCTTTGTGTGGTGGGCGGGGAAGCAAGGGAAGGGGGGAGGGGGTTCCCATTATCAATACTGGTACTGGCATTAGAGGGGTCTGGTTTGAATGGGAAGGCAGCCTGAAAGGATGGGGAGGAGGGGGAGAGGCCTGCTTGGGGTATTCAGGGTCTTCTTTGTGTGATGGAGGGAGGAAACAGCTGAGGGGGATTGTTATTATTAATAGAGATAATATTAATATCAATAATAAAGGGGGTGGGGGTCTTGAATGGAAGGATAAAGAGTGGGAAAAGAGGCCTGCTTGGGGTATCTATGGAGTGGAGGGTCTTTGTGTGATGTAGAGAGGAAGCAGGTGAGGAGATATCAATATTAATATTATTATTAATAATAATAATGGGGATAGTACTATTAGTATTAATAATAAAGGGGGGGTCTTGTTTGAATGGGAAGGCAGCCTAAAAGGATGGGGAGAGGGGAAGAGGCCTGCTTGGGGTATTCATGGGGGTCTTTGTGGTGTAGGTAGGAAGCAGTGAGGAAATATTATTAATAATAATGGTGATAGTCATATTAATATTATTAGTATTAATAATAAAGGGGGTCTTTATGAATGAGGGGAGGCTTGAAAGGATGAGGAGTGGGAAAAGAGACCTGTTTGGGGGTATTCATGGGGGTCTTTGTGTGATGTAGAGAGGAAGCAGGTGAGGAGATATTGTTACTAATATCATTGATAATATTGTTACTAATAAAAGGGTAGAAAAGGGATGGGGGAAGGATGAAGAGTGGGAAAAGAGGCCTGTTTGGGGTATCTATGGGGGTCTTTGTGGTGTAGGTAGGAAGCAGGTGAGGAGATATCAATATTAATAATAATAATGGGGATAGTACTATTAGTATTAATAATAAAGGGGGTCTGGTTTGAATGGGAAGGCAGCCTGAAAGGATGGGGAGAGGGGGGAGAGGCCTGCTTGGGGTATTCAGGGTCTTCTTTGTGTGATGGAGGGAGGAAACAGCTGAGGGGTATTGTTATTATTAATAGTGATAATATTAATATCAATAATAAAGGGGGTGGGGGTCTTGAATGGAAGGAGGAAGAGTGGGAAAAGAGGCCTGTTTGGGGGTATTCATGGGGGTAATTGTGGTCAGGTAGGACGTAGGTTATAAGATATCAATAATAATAGTGATAGTGATAATACTATTAGTATTATTAGTATTAATAATAATGAGGGTCTTGTATGAATGGGAAAGCAGCCTGGAAGGATGGGGAGAGGGGGGAGAGGCCTGTTTGGGGTATCTATGGGGGGGGGGGTCTTTGTGTGATGTAGAGAGGAAGCAGGTGAGGAGATATTGTTACTAATATCATTGATAATATTGTTAATAATAAAAGGGTGGAAAGGGGTTGGGGGTCTTGTACGGAAGGATGAGGAGTGGGAAACAGGACTTTTTGGGGTATTCATGGGGGGCTTTGTATGATGTAGAGAGGAAGCAGGTGAGGAGATAATAATAATAATAATAATAATAATAATAAATATTATAGTGATAGTAATAATACTATTAGTATTGATAATAAAGTGGGGTCTCATATAAATGAGAGGAGGCTTGAAAGAATGAGGAATGGGAGAAGAGGCCTGTTTGGGGTATCTATGTGGGGGAGGGGGTCTTTGTATGAGGAAGCAGGTGAGGAGATATTGTTATTAATATTCATAATATCATTGATAATATTGTTAATAATAAAAGGGTAGAAAAGGAATGGGGGTCTTTGTGTGATGTAGAGAGAAAGCAGGTGAGGAGATAATAGTAGTGATAATACTATTAGTATTAATAATAAAGGGAGTCTCGTATGAATGAGGGGAGGCTTGTAAAGGATGGGGAGTGGGAAAAGAGACCTGTTTGGGGGTATTCATGGGGGTCTTTGTATGGTGTAAGTAGGAAGCAGGTGAGGAGATAGCAATAAAAATAATAATAGTGATAGTGATAATACTATTAGTGTTATTAGTATTAATAATAATGAGGGTCTTGTGTGAATGATGGCAGGCTTGAAAGGATTGGGGAGTGGGAGAAGAGGCCTGTTTGGGGTATTCATGGGGGTCTTTGTGGTTGGTAGGAAGCAGGTGAGGAGATATCAATAATAATAATTAATAATAGGGATGGTGATAATACTATTAATATTATTAATAAAGGGGGTCTTGTATGAATGGGAAGGCAGTCTGAAAGGATGGGGATTGTGGAAAGAGGCCTGTTTGGCGTATTCGGAGTTTTCTTTGTGTGATGTAGGGAGGAAGCAGGTGATGGGTATTGTTATTAACAATAAAGGGGAGGAAAAAGGGGATGGGGGTCTTGTATGGAAGGATGAAGAGTGGGAAAAGAGGCCTGTTTGGGGTATCTATGAGGGGTCTTTGTGCTATGTAGAGAGGAAGCAGGTGAGGAGATATTGTTATTAATATCATTGATAATATTGTTAATAATAAAAGGCTAGAAAAGGAATGGGGGTCTTGAATGAAAGCATGAAAAGTGGGAAAAGAGGCCTGTTTGGGGTATCTATGGGGGTCTTTGTGTGACTTAGAGAGGAAACAGGTGAGGAGATATCCATAATAATAACAGTGATAGTGATAATACTATTAGTATTATTAGTCTTAATAATAATGAGGGTCTTGTATGAGGCTTGAAGGGATAGGGAGTGGGGGAAGAGGTCTGTTTCTTGTATTGAGGGAAAGGGGTCTTTGTGTGTTGTAGAAGCAGGTGAGGAGATATCATTATTAATATCAATAATATTATTGATAATATTGTTAATAATAAAACATAGAAAAGGGATGGGGGGTCTTGTATGAAAGGGTTAGGATTGGGGAAGAGACCTGTTTGGAGTATCTATGGGAGTCTTTGTGTGATGTAGAGAAGCAACAGGTGAGGAGATATTGTTGTTAATATCATTTATAATATCATTGATAATATTGTTAAAATAAAAGGGTAGAAAAGGAATGGGGGTCTTGTATGAAAGAATGAAGAGTTGGGCGAAAAGCCTGTTCGGGGTAACTATGGGGGGATCTTTGTATGATGTAGAGAGGAAGCAGGTGAGGAGATATCAATAATAATAATAGTGATAGTAATAACACTATTAGTATTAATAATAAAGTGGGGTCTCGTGTAAATGAGAGGAGGCTTGTAAAGGATGGGGAGTGGGAGAAAAGGCCTGTTTGGGGTATTCATGGGAGTCTTTGTGTGGTGTAGGTAGGAAGCAGGTGAGGAGATTTCAATAATAATAATCATCATCATCATCATATTGTCTGTTGTGGACTCATCTTGTTGTGTTTCACATAATAATAATAATAATAATAATAATAATAATAATAATAATAATGGTGATAAGTCTATTAGTATGACTATTAGTATGACTAATAAAGGAATGCGAAGGCAGCTTGAAAGGATGAGGAATGGGAGAAGACGCCTCTTTGGGGTATTCAGGGTCTTTTTGTGTGATGTAGAGAGGAAGCAGGTGATTATTATTGTTGTTGTGAATAGTGATTACATTATTGATAGTAATAATAAAGGGGAGCAAAAGAGTATGGGGATCTTGTATGGAAGGATGAAGAGTGGGAAAAGAGGCCTGTATGGGGTATTCATGGGGGGGGGGTGTCTTTGTGTGATGTAGAGAGGAAGCAGGTGAGGAAATATCAATAATACTAATAGGGATAGTACCATTAGTATTATTAGTATTATTAATAAAGAGTGTCTTGTATGAATGAGGAGAGGCTTGAAAGGATGGGGAGTGGGGGAAGAGGTCTGTTTGGGGTATTGAGGGAAAGGGGTCTTTGTGTGTGATGTAGAGAGGAATCAGGTAAGGAGATATTGTTATTAATATCAATAATATTATTGATAATATCATTGATAATGTTAACAATAAAAGGGTAGAAAAGGAATGGGGGTCTTATATGAAAGGATGAGGATTGGAGAAGAGGCTTGTTCAGGGTATTCATGGGGGTCTTTGTGTGATGTAGAGAGGAAGCAGGTGAGGAGATACCAATAATAATAGTGATAGTAATAATACTATTAGTATTAATAATAAAGTGGGGTCTTGTATGAATGAGGGGAGGCTTGTAAAGGATGGGGAGTGGGAGAATACCCTAAACAAGCCTCTTCTCCAATCCTCAGTGTTGTGTGATGTAGAGAGAAAGCAAGTGATGAGATATTATTATTAATAATAGTGATTATTAATATTAATAATAACACGAAGGAGAAAAAGGTCTTGTATGAATGAGAAGGAGCTTGAAAGGATGTAGCGGGTGGGGGGGGGAAGGGCCTGTTTGGGCTATTCATGGGGGTCTTTGTGTAATGTAGAGAGAAATCAGGTAGTATTATTATTAGTAATAGTTATTAATATTAATAATAAAGGAAATCTTGTATGAATGGGAGGAGGCTTGAATGGAGAAGAGGCCTGTTTGGGGAATTCAGGGGAGGGGTCTTTGTGTGATGTAGAAAGGTAGCAAGGGAGGAGATATTTTTAATGGTATATGTTGTACGTTATTGATTTATTGTTTATGATTTAGGTAACTCAGTATTTGTGTTATTTTATTCTGTCTTGCTGAATATGTATTTTATGTAACTTTGTTTTGATCCGCATTGAGTCCCACCCATGTGACAAAAGCGGGATAAAACAAATTATTATTTTTACTATTACTATTAATTGTGTTGATATTATTAATATTAATATTAAAGAGGAGGAAAAGGGATGTGGTCTTGTATGAAAGGATGAAGAGTGGGAAAAGAAGCCTGTTTGGGCTATTCCTGGTATTCTTTGTGTGATGTAGAAAGGAAGCAAATGAGGAGATATTATTATTATTATTATTAAGAATAATAATATTAATAGTGATACTATTATTAATTATAAAGGGGTCTTGTATGAATGGGCCTGTTTGAGGAATTCGTGGTCTTTGTTGTGTGATGTAGAGAGAAAGCAGGTGCAGGGGGTATTGTTATTAGTAATAGTGGTTGAGCCAGGGCAGTTCAAGTGGTGTCAAACTGCACTTATCCTACAGTGTAGGTGCACCCTACGTTTTCTACAAAAAATAGAAGATGGGATGAAATCATATGAGTCTAATGTGTCCACCAAGATTGGTTTGGTAGGGGCCAGAGCTGTATTTATTTATTTGCAACATTGATATGCCACCCTTCTCACTCGCATAGCACAATATTAGTACCATACATTCCCATACTGTATTATACCACTCTACTGTAATATTATTAGTAATATTACATGTATTAATAATAGTACAATATTATATTGTATTATTATTAATATTATATTGTATTATAATACTGTTATCAATATTATATGTGTATCCAATATATTATATATTATTAGCACAACACAGTATCAGTATATTATACTATATCACTATACTGTAATATTATTAGTAATATTACATGTAATATAAAACATATAATTCTTATATTGTATTAGTGTTAGTATTGTATTAATATAAATATATTCATATTTATATATAATATACTGTGATATTATTAGTAATATTACATGTAATATAAAATATATAATTCTTGTACTATTAGTATTATATTGTATTAATATAATTTATTTATTTATTTATTTATTTATTTGCTGCATTTGTTAACCGCCGCTCTCAGCCCTAGGGCGACTCGCGGCGGTGTACAACATATAAAAAACATATTTTACAATAACTACAACGACAAAAAACAACATATCACTAATACACTATCATCTAATTACACTAAAATAATCCGCTTCGTCTTATCATAGAATCATAACCAATCTCGTTATCCATATTCCGTTCCAATCGTCATTGCCAATTGTTGTAGCACTTAGTCAAACGCCTTCTCAAATAACCATGTCTTTAGTCTCTTGCGGAATGTCATAAGGGAGGGCGCCTGTCTGATGTCTACAGGGAGGGTGTTCCACAGCCGGGGGGCTACCACCGAGAAGGCCCTATCCCTCGTTCCCACCAGGCGTGCCTGTGAGGCAGGCGGGATTGAGAGAAGGGCCTCCCCAGACGATCTCAAGGTCCTCGTGGGCCCATAGGCCGAGATGCGGTCAGAAAGGTATTTTGGGCCGGAACCGTTTAGGGCTTTGTAGGCCAACACCAGCACCTTGAATTGGGCCCGGTAGCAGATCGGCAGCCAGTGGAGCTGGAACAACAAGGGCGTTGTGTGCTCCCTGCGTCCCGCTCCTGTTAGTAACATGGCTGCCGCGCGCTGGACTAGCTGAAGCTTCCGGGCCGTCTTCAAGGGCAGCCCCACGTAGAGAGCGTTGCAGTAGTCAAGGCGGGATGTGACCAGAGCGTGTACTACCGTGGCCAAGTCAGACTTCCCAAGGTACGGGCGTAGCTGGCGCACGAGCCTAAGCTGTGCAAATGCTCTCCTGGTCACCGCTGAGACCTGGGGCTCCAGGCTCAACGATGAGTCCAGGATCACACCCAAGCTGTGAACCTGCGCCTTCAAGGGGAGTGCGACCCCATCCAGCACAGGCTGTAACCCTATACCCTGCCTGGCCTTGCGACTGACCAGGAGTACCTCTGTCTTGTCTGGATTTAATTTCAGTTTGAAAATATAATATACAGTAGGCATTATAAAAATGTTGAAAATGTACTCATTTGGGTTAGACTCAATCTTGTCACCTGGAGAAAGTTATTGTCCAACGGGAAGTACCTGGGTGCAGTTGGATGCTGTGCTTTGTTATATGTAAAAATAATAATCATCATGTGGCAGGAGCAGATAGAAAGGTAACATGGAGTAGCACATTGTGATGCAATTGGGAGGGGGATGTAGGATATCCTCCTCGAATTAGAAAACGTAATGCTGATTGGTAAAGTGGAAGGTGGTCAAGGAGAAAAGGAACATAGAATCAAGGTGTAAGTCTATGTTACTGGTTGAAATAGGACAGTATAAAAGTCCTATTTCACCACCATGGTATACAGTACAGACTTCAAGATGAAGGAGGAATATTGGCCTGGCCACTGGAAAGATGGCTGAAATGCCATGCGCTTTTGCTGCATATAGGCATGTGTCTGCATTTGAATATATTTGAGCAGTATATACTTTGAGACTTCCTTGGAATTGAAGTTAATTACACTTCTGAGGTATCATGTCTGCGCTATATGTAATTTTGGGCAGAGCTTAGAAAAGTTACTTTTCAGATTACAATACCTGGACTCCTTGCATCCAGCTTGTAACTCTAGAGTAGTTTTTTCCAGGCTTTGGTTTTGAATATGAACTAAGGAGCTCAGGATCTTTGAGTGAACAATTGCGATGCTAAGGCATCATTTCATTGAACTGAATTAAGAGATGTCATTTGGAATTTCATATCTGGAGCACTAAATGGTTGCGGGATTTGTGAAGAGAGGCTGCAAGTGTTTGAAAATGAAGAAAAGATTTGGAATAGCTGGCTCTGATTAACATTATTGTAAGATGCCTTGAACCCATTTTGGAAGAAAACTCAGGTATAAATTCAATTATAGGGTACAGTTGTGATTGAGAAAACACAAAGTTTAGAAACTTGGCATTATTAAATGTGCTTTGACCAGTAGCTGTCCACTCCAGAGAAGTTAACACGGTGTAAGCAAAGTTGCACTGACAAAGAGTTGACTTCAAACAGATTGTTAAATATGCTTTCTTAACATGAAAGCATTACGTTGACCTCAAACCTCCTGTTTGTTAGCAAGCCGAACACTTCAGTGTACCCTTAATTGCAAACGGTCCTCCCTAACTAAATCCCCATCATCTTCAAGGTCGAATAACTCATTATCCTGGGACTAGCCAGCCTGGGAATCGACAGGCACTGAGCTCACAGATGGAGCGGTCAACTCCTCCACCTGGAGCTGTGAAGTTTCATTCAAATCATGACCATCATCTAAAACAACATTCCATTCCCTGGGAAACTGAAACGTCGCCTTATCTCTAGAGTCAACACTGTCTATCTCAACCACAGGGATCTGTTCAGAAATCTGTAACCCGTCATCCTCCTCGTCCTGAGGAAACTCAGGCTCAGAAAGCTCAGGCTCAGACTGACCCACAACACTGCCACTTTTGGACTCTCGCTTGCTGAGGTGTTCCTGCAGATTTCAGGTGGTGCAATGCGGGCTAAACAGTATAATTTTTCCAGTGGTATAGGGTGCAAACAACCTGTCATAATGTGGCATGTCTCATTAAAAGCCACATTCATTGTTTTAGCGTGATGAGATGTGTTCCACACGGGCATGCATACTCAGCGGCAGAGTAGCAAAGTGTAAAGACTGATGTCTTCACTGTGTCTGGTTGTGATTCCCAAGTTCTTCCAGTCAGCTTTCGTATGATATTGTTTCTAGCGCCCACTTTTTGCTTGATATTCAGGCATGCTTCTAAATCTAAATAATAGAAGTATAGGCTTGGGCTCTATAAATTTATTTATTCATTTATTGACAGCATTTATATTCTGCCCTTCTCACCCCGCAAGGGTGTATCGGCTCCTACTCTTCTGCCTGCAGAGGAGTGTGCAGACGTGGGCGGGGGTCTCTTTCTTCCCCCTCTTCTGCAATGGTTCTCCTGCTGGTTTGCTACCATTCAAGATGCAGCGGAAAGGAGAGGAGAAGCTCGCCGTGGCCTTTTCGTGACTTATCAGTTGGGATCCCTGCGGAGTATAGATGGTTTAAATGGCTAAAAATGGCTCTTGGTGACGTCATGAGAATTTCCGCCTCTTTGTCTGTGTTGGATTTTCTCTCATCCTAATAATTGGTGTACTGCTGGTTGGAGCCAAACTGTATGCCGTGTTAAATGCATGTTTTGGCAATGTGCTCTTGCTTTTTAAAACTTTAAATTAGAACTTTTGGAGAAACCAGGGTCAGGATCATAAAAAGAAAAGGTGGGTGGGCTTAACAATAATAATAATAATAATAATAATAATAATAACTAGCTGTCCCCTGCCACGCGTTGCTGCAAACAGCTTATTCTCATGCACGACCGCATTAAGGCACTTACACCCTTGTTTTATTACTGGCAGCTCAGTTTGAGTTGGGGCCTGCACATATTTTTATTTATTTACGAGCTATCCCCTGCCACGCATTGCTGTGGCCCAGTTTGGTGATCTGGAAAAATAAAGTAATGAGGAATTGTTGGTTTCTAATATATGTAATTTCTTTCTGCTTGTGGGTAAACAGTATTTCTTGCTGTTTCTTTGTCAGTGTTGATGTGGAGATTGTCTGGTTTGCCCACCCTGGAACATGCAACATATCATTGTCCATTTTTAAGGGTCCCTTCCAAATCTATGATACTATATCTCTCTCTGTGTGAATCATATATATCTATCTATATCTATGGCTGGATGGCTCTTTGTCAGGAGGACTTTGATTACATTTTCTTGCCCCAGTGAAGGGAGTTGGACTGGATGGCCTTGAATATTTTCTGTTCCTCATGGGGTTCTATGTGGAAAGTTTAGTTCAATTCTATAGTTGGTGGGGTTCAGAATGCTCTTTGATTGTAGGTGAACTATAAATCCCAGTAACTACAACTCCCAAATGTCAGGGTCTATTTTCCCCAAACTCCATCTGTGTTCATATTTGGGCGTATTGAGTACTTTTGCCAAGTTTGGTGCAGATCCATCATTGTTTGAGTCCACCGTGCTCTCTGGATGTAGGTGAACTACAACTCCCAAACTCAAGGTTAATGCCCATCAAACCCTTCCAAGATTTTCTGTTGGTCATGGGAGTTCTGTGTGCCAAGTTTGGTTCAATTCCATCGTTGGTGGGGTTCAGAATGCTCTTGATTGTAGGTGAACTATAAATCCCAGCAGCTACAACTCCCAAATGACAAAATCATAATTTTTTGAGCGATGGTCATTCCTTGTGTTGTGAGACATTTTGTTGCCAAATTTGGTGTGATTTCGTTCATTGGTTCTTTTGTTTTTAAGGTACTCATTATGCACAGAGCATTTATATATAGATAGATAATAAAAATAATCTTTATTTATATCCCACCACCATTTCCCAAGGGACTCGGAGCGGTTTATATTTTTTTTTTTTATTTATTTATTTATTTGACTTGTATACCGCTACTCCCAATTTGGCTCGGAGCGGTTTACAGCAGTAGATTAAAACAATACAATTAATTTTACAATACAATAAAAACAAGAACAGACATAGGCCAAGCCCAACAACACATCTTAACTCTTTCCCTGCTATGTCCTCATCTCCCTGCCCTCAAAACTGCTGTTTGGAAAAGAAAGGATTGAGAACAAATTTCAGTTTCACATCTAGGGAATCGATTTCAGTTTCACATATAGAAAACAAGCCGGCCATGCATTTCCAATATGTATCACTATGACTTAAGACTGAAATTGAGCTCATCAACATGGCGTTTTGCACATAGGAAGCCCTAGATCAGTGTTTCTCAACCTTCCTAATGCTGTGACCCCTTCATGCAGTTCCTCATGTTGTGGTGACCCCCCTGCGAAACGTGGACTGTCTACAGATGTCGCATGCAACTCCTGAAACGATTCCATCAGCGCTGCCTCCGGAAAATCCTACAAATCTCTTGGGAAGACAAGTGGACAAACATCAGCGTGCTGGAAGAAGCAAAGACCACCAGCACTAAAGCAATGGTCCTCCGCCATCAACTCCACTGGACCGGCCACGTTATCCGGATGCCCGACCATCATCTCCCAAAGCAGTTGCTCTACTCCGAACTCAAGAAAACGGAATGCTGGTGGGCAGGAAAAGAGATTTAAAGATAGGCTCAAAGCCAACCTTAAAATCTCTGGCATAGACACTGAGAACTGGGAAGCCCTGGCCCTTGAGCGCTCCAGCTGGAAGTCAGCTGTGACCAGCAGTGCTGCAGAATTTGAAGAGGCACGAATGGAGGGTGAAAGAGAGAAACGTGCCAGGAGGACGGCGCGTCAAGCCAACCCTGACCAAGAGCGCCTTCCACCTGGAAACCAATGCCCTCACTGTGGGAGAAGATACAGGTCAAGAAGAGGGCTCCACAGCGACCTATGGATCCAAAAGAATACTGATCCTGGAAGACTATCCTACTCGTCCAATGAGGGATCGCCTAAGTAAGGTGACCCCCAACCATAACATCATTTTCGCTGCTACTTCATAAATGTAATTTTGCTACTGTTATGAATCGTCATGTAAATCTCTGATATGCAGGAATATTTTCATTCACTGGGCACAAATACCCGATATGCCCAAATTCAAACACTGCTGTGGTTGGGGGGATTGATTTTGTTTTGGGGGAGTTGTAGTTGCTGGGATTTATAGTTCACCTACAATAAAAGAGCATCCTGAATTCCACCAATGATGGAATTGAACCAAATGTGGCACACAGAACTCCCATGACCAACAAAAAATACTGGAAATGTTTGGTGGGCCTTGACCTTGAGTTTCGGAGTTGTAGTTCACCTACATCTAGCGAGCACTATGGACTCAAACAATGATGGATCCGGGCCAAACTCAAATACTCAATATGTCCAAATATGAACACTGGTGGAGTTTGGGGAAAATAGACCTTGACATTTGTGAGTTGTACAATCAAAGAGCATTTTGAACCCCACCAATGATAGAATTGGGCCAAACTTCCCACACAGAACCCCATGCCCAACAGAAAATACTATTTTCTGATGGTCTTTGGCACCCCCTCATGAGCCCCCCCCCCAGGGGTCCCGACCCCCGCGTTGAGAAACACTATTCTGTGTCTTTGTAGGAAAGAGATCTGTGGTGGACTAGTCCTCTCCACCCAAGAAGTGCCATGTTTGGGTGTACAAGACACCTGTGATGCTGGGGTCTTATGTACAGGCAACCACCAGTTCAGGGAACCTCCCCTGGGTGGGGTCGTGAGGAGGTCCCAACCCCCAGGTAGAGAAACACTGCCCTAGATTCTGTCCTCAACAAGTTGGAGAGGTTCTCATTCGTAGGGTCACCATATGATGAATCATAGAATCAAAGAGTTGGAAGAGACCTCATGGGCCATCCATTCCAACCCCATTCTGCCAAGAAGCAGGTGTATTGCACTCAAATCACCCCTGACAGATGGCCATCCACCCTCTGTTTAAAAGCTTCCAAAGAAGGAGCCTCCACCACGCTCCAGGGCAGAGAGTTCCACTGCTGAACGGCTCTCACAGTCAGGAAGTTCTTCCTCATGTTCAGATGGAATCTCCTCTCTTGTAGTTTGAAGCTATTGTCACGTGTCCAAGTCTCCAGGGAAGCAGAAAACAAGCTTGCTCCCTCCTCCCTGTGGCTTCCTCTCACATATTTATACATGGCTATCATATCTCCTCTCAGCCTTCTCTTCTTCAGGCTAAACATGCCCAGCTCCTTAAGCTGCCACATCACATTACATGACGTTGACTTGATGATAAATTAACAGAATTAACAACAATGAGTGATGTCTCCTTTGATTTATTTTCATTTTTATCACTCCTTACCTTTTGTTTTTTTCCCCAGGAACTGTACTCTTTTCCTCTGCCAGAGATGTTCTCCCTGAATTCATGTAGAAGAGGTAAGAAGCAAGCAACTGGAAGGGGGATTTCTCATTTCTTGACCAAGATGAGAGTTGTGTAACAAAACGAAGGAGCTCTAGGAGTGGGCAGTGATCGAGGGCCCATGATGGATGAAGGGCTGGCTCTGTTTTTCTCTCCAAAAGCCATATTCTCAAACTCAAGATCTTGCAGGTCTCGCCACTAAGCCTAACCTTTCATAAGACTTTGAATGGATCTATACCGGGCCTGAGCCAACTTGGACCCTCCAGGTGTTTTGGACTCCAACTCCCACAATTCCTAACAGCCAGTAGGCTGTTAGGAATTGTGGGAGTTGAAGTCCAAAACACCTGGAAGGCTCAAGTTTGCCCTTGCCTGATCTATACATTGTAAAATGAAAGCCATTTGACAGCACTTTACCTGACATGGCTCAGCACTATGGACTCGTGGGATTTCTGATTTGGTGGGATGCCAGCAGAGAAGATTAAAGGCCTTGTAAAACTATAATTCCCAAGGTTCCATAGCACAGAGCCATGGCAGTTAAAGTGATATCAAATTGCATTCATTTTACAGGGCAGCTGCATCCTTAGTTTTCTTACTCTGACAGTGAATGAACATCAAGGCAAGCTCTTCCAACATTGATTTTAGTGCCTCAACTTGAGCTTGAAAACCTGACCTGTTAGGTCTGCAAATATGCTTCCTTGGGACGGGGGGGGGGGGGGGGAGCAAAAATAGAGAAGGTGGCAGATATGTTAAGGAAGGAAAGTGTGTCACCTGTTGAACTGAAAATTATTTAACAACCTTTCCCACCCTGATATTTCAGCTCATGTGTTCACCGTCAGCAGTTGTGCTCCACAAAGCACTCCTTTTAAGAAGGTGGCCTGAAGACATGGGCCAGTAGTGTTTTTACTACTGGCTAGGTTGTACACCTTAGGTTGTTCAATTGTTCTATTTTTAACTGTTTATTGTTTATTTTAATTGGGTTAATTTGTTGTTGCACGTGGCATTGATTTTTTTTGCTTTTTTTTTTGAAGCCACCCTGAATAATAATAATTATAATTATTATTATTATTATTATTATTATTATTTGAAACACAATAAGGTGAGTCCACAGCAGACACTCTGCTGGCTGTTGTGTTGGATCACACGTCGGACACTTCCCAAGTGTCTAGGACTGTGTGATGTATCGACGAATAATGTGTGCTGATCCCAGTAAGGTGGCCTTTTGCAGTTGGCAGATGGTACTCTTGTCAGCACCAATTGTGTTTAAGTGCAGGCCAAGGTCTTTAGGCACTGCACCCAGTGTGCCGATCACCACTGGGACCCCCTTGACTGGCATGTGCCAGAGTCTTTGCAGTTCGATCTTTAAATCCTCATATTGTGTCAGATTTTCCAGTTGTTTCTCTGCAATCCTGCTGTCACCTGGGATTGTGACATCGATGATCCATACTTATTATTACTATCATTAGATACATAAGATTAGTATGCAGCAATCAAGATCACGCTGGCTTATGTATTTGATCACACGTCGGACACTTCCAAAGTGTCCTAGAACTGTGTGATATATTGGCGAATTATGCGTGCAGGTCCAAGTAGGTGACAAGTGGCAATTTTGTCAGCTCCGATTGTTTTTAAGTGCAGGCCAGAGTCTTTAGACACTGCACCCAGTGTGCCGATCACCACTGGGACCACCATTACTGGCTTGTGCCAGAGTTATTGCAGTTCAATCTGTAACTCCTATTATTATTATTTGAAACACAACAAGATGAGTCCACAGCAGACACTCTGCTGGCCGTTGTATTGGATCACACGTCAGACACTTCCCAAGCGTCTAGGACTATGTGATGTATCGGCGAATAATGTGTGCAGATCCCAATAAGGTGGCCTTCTGCAGCTGGCAGGTGGTAATTTTGTCAGCACCAATTGTGTTTAAGTGCAGGCCAAGGTCTTTAGGTACTCCACCCAGTGTGCTGATCATTATTATTATTATTATTAGATGTTCATTCAGTTCACATTTCTGTTGTGCAAGGTTAAAAAGGGCATCACCCAAGCCCTCTGGGAACATGGATCTGCCCTCATGTTCATTATGTTGAAGATATACACCATAGATTTTTCTCTTGATGACGTGAGCCATCTTTCCAAAGGTCTAGGGAGCATTCTGTTGCCATGACTTGTATACTGCATCTTGATACACTGAAGACTTCCCTGGCCCCAGCTGCCCTTTTACTGGTTTTGCAAATTTAGTTTTTATTTAGTTTTTCCTCAAATTTGAAACAGTCAGAATGATTCTTTTCACAGTTTATATTTTGTCCCTCGTTGCACGGGTTTGTGCCACCTTGGAGGCTACTGTCCTTGGTGCTGAAATCCTTACAAGTTTGCATCTTCTGCCGTTTTCTTTCCCTTGTTGTTTTATCTAGCTCTGCAGTTAAATCATTATTAGTTTTCCATATTCAATGCGCCTTCTAAGTTCCAAACATTGATCTTAGAACAAGAAATGTGTGCAGGAATAAAGAGTTACTTTGTAGAGGCTGGAAAGAGAGGAGGAGGAAGGAACTGTTGCATCTGCTCAGTAAAAAATGCTAAATCACCCTTGAAGCCTTTTGACATTCTTGCATGGCATTTCTAAATGTGTATCATGTATATGTTTGGTGCTATTGTCTGGTGAGTTGGGATGATGTTGGAGGGCAGCTTATTTATTTGTCGTGTCAGGGCAACCAGTCAATTGTATTACATTTCTAACAGAACAAAACGAACAGACAGACAAAATACAAACTTTGCGAGTTTGGTAGTTGATTAAATGTCCTTTGACCAGTAGCTGTCCACTTGGAGTGCTTCTGGTGTTGCTGCAAGAAGGTCCTCCCTTGTGCATGTGGCAGGGCTCAGATTGCATTGCAGCAGGTGGTCAGTGGTTTGCTCTTCTCCACACTCGCATGTCGAGGATTCCACTTTGTGGCCCCATTTCTGAAGGTTGGCTCTGCATCTCGTGGTGCCAGAGCGCAGTCTGTTCAGCGCCTTCCAAGTCGCCCAGTCTTCTGTGTGCCCAGGGGGGAGTCTCTCCTTTGGTATTTATTTATTTATTTATTATTTACTTCATTTATATACTGCTTTTCTCAGCCCTTAGGTGACTCAAAGCGATTAACAACAACAGTTTCAATAAACACATTACAAAATCATGGGAACATTTAAAAGCAATAGCATAACAACAATTAAACAACAATATGACAAATCATTCATGGTATCAGCCATTGGCTGAGGTTCTGGGTTTGACCCTGCCACTTTTGGACTCTCGCTTGCTGAGGTGTTCCAGCAAGTGTCTCTGTCGATCTTATAAAACTATTTCTTGATTTAAGTTGTTGATGTGCTGGGTGATACCCAAACAGGGATGGGCTGGAGATGTCTCTGCCTTGGTTCTTTCATTATTGGCTGCTACTTCCTGGCAGATGTCAGGTGGTGCAATACCAGCTAAACAGTGTAATTTCTCCAGTGGTGTAGGGCGTAGACACCCCGTGATAATGCGGCATGTCTCATTAAGAGCCACATCCACTGTTTTAGCATGGTGAGATGCGTTCCACACTGGGCATGCGTACTCAGCAGCAGAGTAGCATAGTGCGAGGGCAGATGTCTTCACTGTGTCTGGTTGTGATCCCCAGGTTGTGCCAGTCAGCTTTTGTATGATATTGTTTCTAGCGCCCACTTTTTGCTTGATGTTCAAGCAGTGCTTCTTGTAGGTCAGAGCATGGTTCATAGTGGTTCGCAGGTATGTGGGTGTGCTGCAATGCTCCAGTGGGATCCTCAGAGCTCGGGATGCTTGTCTATTCTTAAGGTGTTGAACATGGATGGAGCAAGCACACTCCCCTGGGGCAGGCCATTCTTCTGTTTTTGCCATCTGCTTCTAGATGCAGCCAAGGGTCCAAATCCCCACTCAGGCAGAATTGATTTGGAATTAAAGACGGCCCGGAAGCTTCAGCTAGTCCAGCGCGCGGCAGCCATATTACTAACAGGAGCGGGACGCAGGGAGCACACAACGCCCTTGTTGTCCCAGCTCCACTGGCTGCCGATCTGCTCCCTGGCCCAATTCAAGGTGCTGGTGTTGGCCTACAAAGCCCTAAACGGTTCCGGCCCAAAATACCTGTCTGACCGCATCTCGGCCTACGAGCCCACGAGGACCTTGAGATCGTCTGGGGAGGCCCTCCTCTCGATCCCGCCCGCCTCACAGGCACGCCTGGCGGGGACGAGGGAGAGGGCCTTCTCGGTGGTGGCCCCCCGGCTGTGGAACACCCTCCCTGTAGATATCAGACAGGCGCCCTCCCTTATGACATTCCGCAAGAGACTAAAGACGTGGTTGTTTGAGAAGGCGTTTGACTAAGTGCTACAACAAATTAGCAATGATGATTGGAACGGAATATGGATAACGAGATTGGATTGTGATTCTACGATGAGACGTCGCGAATGACTTAGTGTAATTGTATTATTGATACCGATGTTGTTATTGTTGTTTATGATATTGCTTTTTTGTAAATTGTTTTTTATATGTTGTACACCGCCGTGAGTCGCCCTAGGGCTGAGAACGGCGGTCTACAAATGCAGTAAATAAATAAATAAATAAATAAATTAGGAATGGTGGGAGTTGGAGTCCAAAACACCTGGAGGGAGGGCCCAAGTTTGCCCATGCCTGATCTATTACTATATCACTGCCTCCTGGTCCTTTTTTCCTCCCCTCTGTGTTTTTGTCTGGATGCTCCCCTGCAGTGCCAGGCAGCCGCCCGCTAGATGGCGCGGCAGGGGCGGAGGTGAAGATGCCACAAAAGCGCAGGCGCGCCGGGCGTGACGTCGTCGCCGTGCGCGCCCCGGCTCTCTTTCTCAAAGATGGCGGCGCCCAGCCGGCTGCTGCAGGCGTTTGTGGCGGGCGCGCTGTGGCCCAGGCCCGGCCTCGGTGGGGGAAGCGCTTCTGCCGCTGCCGCTTCTTTGTGGCGGAGGGGCCTCTGCGAGCAGGCCTCCGGGGCAACAGCGGCGGATGAGAGCGACGGGGAGAGCGAGGGCGAGATGGGGCGCGTGGGTGAGCCGCAGGCCTGTAGTTGTCCTTGTGCATGATGGGGGGGGGGGGAGGGCCTCTCCGTCTCTTGCTTGGAAATAAGCCCCGGAATTGAGCCTCACGTAGAGAGAGAGAGAGAGAGATCAAGGGCATGCTGTATAGACCATATAGCCATTGTTGTTCATTCGTTCAGTCGTCTCCGACTCTTCGTGACCTCATGGACCAGCCCACGCCAGAGCTCCCTGTCGGCCGTCACCACCCCCAGCTCCTTCAAGGTCAGTCCAGTCACTTCAAGGATGCCATCCATCCATCTTGCCCTTGGTCGGCCCCTCTTCCTTTGGCCTTCCACTTTCCCCAGCATCATTGTCTTCTCTAGGCTTTGCTGTCTCCTCATGATGTGGCCTAAGGACTTCCGCTTTGTCTGTAGTATCCATCCCTCCAGTGAGCAGCCGGGCTTTACTTCCTGGAGGATGGACTGGTTGGATCTTCTCGCAGTCCAAGGCACTCTCAGCACTTTCCTCCAGCACCACAGCTCAAAAGCATCTCTCTTCCTTCGCTCAGCCTTCCCTAAGGTCCAGCTCTCACATCCGTAGGTGACTACAGGGAAGACCATGGCTTTGACTAGGCAAAGGATCCTTGTTGCCTGTCTGATGTCTCTACTCTTGACTGTTTTATCGAGATTGGACATTGCTCTCCTCCCAAGAAGGAAGTGTCTTCTGATTTCCCGGCCACAGTCTGCATCTGCACTCATCTTTGCACCTAGAAATACAAAGTCTGTCACGCCCTCCACGTTTTCTCCCTCTATTTCCCAGTTGTCAATCATTCACTTAACTAAAAGGCATGAATTTTGACTAGGCGGATCTTTGTTGCCAGTCTGATGTCTCTACTCTTCACTAGTTTATCGAGACTGGACATTGCTCTCCTCCCAAGAAGTAAGCGTCTTCCCGGCTACAGTCTGCGTCTAAAGTAATTTTTGCACCTAGAAATACAAAGTCTGTCACGGCCTCCACATTTTCTCCCTCTATTTTCCAGTTGTCAATCATTCTTGTTGCCATAATCTTGGTTTTTTTTATGTTTAGCTGCAACCCAGCTTTTGCGCTTTCTTCTTTCACCTTGATTAGAAGGTTCCTCAGCTCCTCCTCGCTTTCGGCCATCAGAGTGGTGTCATCTGCATATCTGAGGTTGTTAATGTTTCTTCCATATAGCCATACAGCCCGAAAAAACCTACAACAACCCACTAAGACATGGTTGTTTCAGCAAGCGTTTACAAATGTAGAGTAACTGACATAGGAAATGGAATCACCTGACAATGGAATCGGACAATGTTTTTAACTAGGAGACGCTAATGATGTTGGTTTTATTGTTTCGGTTGTGGTTTTATATTGTTTTTAATGTTTAATTTGTATGTGATAATAATAATAATAATAATAATAATAATAATAACCTACAAGAAGCACTGCCTGAACCAAAAAGTGGGTGGCAGAAACAATATACGAAAGCTGACTGGCACAACCGGGGAATCACAACCAGACACAGTGAAGACATCTGCCTTTGCGCTGTGCTACTCTGCTGCTGAGTACGCATGCCCAGTGTGGAACACATCTCACCACACTAAAACAGTGGATGTAGCTGTGAATGAGACATGCCACATTATCACAGGGTGTCTGCGCCCTACACCACTGGAGAAATTACACTGCTGGGAGAGGTCATCCCGAGTTTTGGACTTGGGTGCCATCTCTATGCAGATGACGCGCAACTCTACTACTCTTTTCCACCTAACTTCAAGGAAGCCCCTAGGGTGCTGGACGAGTGCCTGGCCACTGTGGCTATCTGGATGAGGAGGAACAAGCTGAGGATCACTCCCGACAAGACAGAGGTCCTCCTGGTCGATCGTAATCCGGATCGGGGTATAGGGTGGCAACCTGTGCTGGACGGGTTTGCACTCCCCCTGAAGTCACAGGTCTGCAGTCTGGGTGTCCTGGATTCATCACTTACGCTTGAAGCTCAGGGGTCGGCGGTGCCGCCAGACTCGTGTGCCAGCTGCGACCGTACCTCGTGAAGTCAGATCTGGCCAGGGTGGTCCATGCCTTAGTCACCTCCAGATTGGATTACTGTAATGCACTCTACGTGGGGCTGCTCTTGAAAATGGCCCAGAAATTTCAGTTGGTACAATGGGCGGCAGCCAGGTTGCTAACTGGTGCTTCTTACTGTTTATTGTTTATTTTTCTTTTGAGATTTATTTTACTGTTTTGTATTGATTATTTTGTTATTGCCTTTGTTTTATTAATGTACTGCGGGCTTGGCCTCATGTAAGCCGCACCATGTCCCTTGGGGAGATGGTAGCAGGGTACAAATAAAGTATTATTATTATTATTATATTCTGTTGAAATCTAGCTGAGCGTCTTAATTGCTGCACGGACCATCTCTGCTTACTGAAACTTCTTTTCCCATTCAAGGTCTCATTACCCTCATTAACTCCTGCACCTGGTAACTATTGTCAAGGAAGAACTATTTCACTTGCATATTCGCAGATGCACCAATTCTACAACAGTTTTATAAGATGGTCCATTGACCCATATTAGAAGTAGGCATATTGGGGGAAAACACGTGTGAACATGCACTTTGATTTAAACATCTGACCGCCTATTGTACAATATGAATGCTCTTTGTTGTGTTTATTTGCATGCTTTGTCTCTTTGGAATATCCTAAGGTGAATTGAGTTGTAGCGTTACTGTTACCATGCTGCTGCACACAGCTATGAACAACACGTTGGCTTTGTGTGTCCAATGAGATATTGAAGGCACCCCAGGAAAGTGTCCCATCTCCTTAAGCTCCAGCTGTTCTTGCAGAAATCTTTGTTTTTATTCTGGGTCTTTTCCTTCTTGCTTTCCTCCTAGATAGGACAATGCAAGTGGGTGAGTTACTTTCATTTTCTTTCCTCCTCAGTTTATGAGTTCCATTGTCACAATGGTGTGCTTGTGCGTGTCTCCAGGAAGTGGCTCTTGGTTAGCTGGAAAGGATTTCGTGTTGCTTTCTTATGTGAAAATGTTTAAGATGCTTGAGTTGAGCCGGAGCTCAAACCTTCAAGCTCCTTAAACAGGTGTACGCAGTAGAATGAATTGAGTGAACAGGATTCATAAATTAGCAAACTGGTTCATAGAAACATGCTTATTGTTTGTTGTCCATCCCTGCAACCAGAGTTTTTCTTGATCTGCCATTGTGGGGATAGTTGGCTGTGGAAATCATGCTAGGGCACCTGTTTGCTGCCTCCTTGAATTGGGGTCTGTGTTATTCAAGGTTGAACTGCTTAAATGTTATCATGTTCTTCCATCTGCTAAACTGGGTGCAATGCTGACCTGTCATGGATGCCAGGTGTATTGCATGTTTCTTGGTGTGGACTGCCTCAGCAATTGACGGGAGTTCATTGTCCTTTTTTCTTTCAGAATCAAGAGATTTGTTGAAGGAATTTCCCCAGCCTAAAAATTTGCTCAACAGCGTCATTGGAAGAGCCCTTGGTATCTCCCATGCAAGAGAGAAGCTGGTCTACATCCATACCAATGGGCCACGGAAAAAGGTAGCCGAATTTAAAAGACTGCTAACCTACAATACATTGCTTGCCAAACCTGTATAAGATTTTAGAAGCTTTTTGATCCTTATTTGTGTCCCATTTTGATTTATTTATTTATTTATTTATTTGCAGTATTTATATTCCGCCCTTCTCACCCCGCAGGGGACTCGGGGTGGATCACAATGCACACATACATGGCAAACATTCAATACCATAGACACACTACATATATAGACAGGCACACAGAGGCTATTTAATATTCCAGCTTCATGAGGGTATGCTTTTTGAATTCCGGCCACCGGGGGAGCTGTCGTTTCATCATCCACTTGTGACACTGATGGAGTACTTCCTCATTCTTTGAACACTGTTGGAGAGTTTTATGCCGTCGTAAATTAGTTAAATTAACCTCCCCGCATAAGCGGTACCTAAATTTCCTACTTGACAGATGCAACTGTCTTTCAGGCGGCAAAGGTCAACAGCAAGCTAGACAAATGGCTGGAAGATCACTCAAAGGTCGACAGCAAGCTAAACAAATGGCCGGAAGCTCACTCCGACCCAGGCTGGCTTCAAACTCATAACCTCTTGGTCAGTAGGGATTTTAATGCAGCTGATTGCCAACCAGCTGAGCCACAAACCACTCCATCTCTTCTGAGTCGTGCTTATGAGTGCCATGAACTGGAAGACAGCCTAAGTTGTCAAGTCCAGGCATCATTTTAAATTGTGGTTGATTTATAACTGGAAGTCCCTCTTTACAGAGAAAAAGGGGAGTGTGGACTGAATTATTACAAACCATCATAAAAATGTTATAGGCAGTATTCAATTGAAAGTTATCTCTACAAATATATGCACTTTCAAAACAAACCACAGGACTTATATTTTTGAGGGGGACTCCTTGGTCTTGCTGACTTAGTGTTGTCCCTTGAACCTTCCACCAAAAGGAAAACTGACCCCAGGTGTAAAAACAGTCAGGCTAAGTCCTTACTCTTTTCTTCCTTCTAACAGAAAGTCACGCTGCTCATCAAGTGGCCAAAGAATGTGGAGGTGGAAGGCTATGGGACCAAGAAGATTGATGCCGAACGGCAGGCTGCAGCAGCCGCTTGCCAGCTCTTCAAGGTGAGCAGGGGCAGTCCTTCCTTTCCCAGCCCTGTTGATGGGTTGATTGTGCCTAGCTTTTGTGGCATAGCCTTGATTTCCCTTTCTTAGTAGCTTCTCGGCCTGGTCTAGCAAGTAGTAAGGGTGTAGACATCCAGGGACCAATTAGGTATTATGAGGAGGAAATGCAGTCATATCTGTGAAAAGAACCAGCCATACAACAAGAATCAGCATTTTTGTGTTTTTTTGTTATTGTTACTCTTATTGTGTTGTTCCTCAGAAGTATTGAAATTTAACAATGTAGTTTTAATTACAAAAATATTAGTCAAGCACTGAAAGAGTTAAATTGCAGTGACTAAGCAAAACCAGTAAGGTGGTGATATAAGCAGGTGTGACTGTGATCAGCCCTTGTGTGAGAAGCCTGTGAGTTAGAGGCTATGTGTTTAAGCCTCTGGGTAAGGATCCTGTGTTTGCATCCTGTGTAAAGAGCAAAGCTGAAGCGACATCCCTGCGTGCAAGAAAAGCCAGTGTGGGAACAGAACCCAATGAGCAAAGAAGCAAGGAATGAAGAGCAATGAATTTATTTGAGTTAAAAGAGACTTTATTTTGTAAGTGCTGAAACTATATTGTTTTTGTTACAAGAAAAAAGCTCCCAAAGGAAGTAAGAAATAGGTCTGTGAATTTTTGTTCTATTGATCATTTTGTGGCTGCTGGTGCTGGGTTACACCACGACAAGAGGTCTACTCTGGTGTACATTTCTGGGGAGGGTCTTTTGTTTATAAGCCCATTTATTTCCCAAATTTCCTCTAATTCTTTTACTATTTTTCCTGATTTTATCTTCTAATACTATCAACTCTCCATCTTTAGGCTAATATACAATGTTTTTTAATTTGTATTATAATACTAATTAGTGCCATGGTCTGAGGTCTTTTAAATAGTCTGGACCTAAGCGCCATAGGTTTTACAGCTTTGAATTGTGCCCAGAAAGAACCAGTGACTAGTGATGTCATATGAGAGCAAGTGAATTGCGTGCCCCTCTCTAGAGTGTCCCTACAGATACAATGAAGGCAGTAGCTAGGGGACTCTTCATTAAAGAGTTCCTACAGACACACAGAGGTTTAGAGAAGCCTACAGAAATGTTTCCATTTCACCTGGCTGCTGTTAAATGTTTCCAATGCGCACTCCTTCTCCCTCACCCAAACCCATATGTCCCTTTGGGGATCTTGACCATTTGCCGCTCGCTTTCCCTGCAGGGCTGGGGTTTGTTGGGGCCCAGGAACGAGCTCTTTGATGCCGCCAGGTACCGCATCCTTGCTGAGCAGCTGGGCTGCCCTGAAGAGAGGTGGTGCCCTGAGGGCCGCTGGCGCTCCAAGTCCGGCCCTTCCCTGGCCGACTTGTCCACCTGCTGGAGGCGGATGGAGCCCGACGAACCCATCCAGCCGCTGGAGCACAGCCGGCTGCCGAAACCCATCAGGAAGGAAGAGCTGGAGGAGGGGGAACTGGAGGAAGGTGAGCTGGAGGAGGGGGAGCTGGAGGAGGACACCATCGACGTTTCCGACTACCTGTCCATGACGCGTCCAGGGGCCCGCACCCCGCCCAGAGACGTCAGGTAGGTGCATGAGCATGAAAGCGGGCAGGCAGGGGACAATTTTCCAGGCGTGGCTGATTTCAGTGGGCCTGTTGTGTTGCATGGCGCTTTCGTTTTCAGTGAGTTACGGACATAGAATTGAAGAGGGACGTAAGTTGAGAAATCATTGCATAAGTGTAAACCCTTTAGCACAAAATGACTACATCTTTACTTAAGAGTCCTTTTTATTATTCTATGACCCTCAAGTTCATCAGCCTTTAATGTTGGGGTGAGCAGTTGTCAACTATTAGGGGGTTGCATTTCTCCCCCAGGAGACCTTGGAGGGCCACAGTCATCTGCAACCCTTGAAAAAGATTTTGAAAACCAAAGGGGTCCCAATTCCTCATTGGGTGGTTGAGGGACAATTGAGTATATTTTTCACCATCTCTCAGCTGTTTTAGACCCAACAGAGTCCTCTTTTTCAAAAGGAAGGGACCAGGTCAATTAAAAGGGTTTGAGGGCAGCAAAAATGTGCCAAATGTATACATGTGTTCTCTTACCATAATTACCTGATTTTCCTCACCTGTACTTTAATGTAACGGCACTCCAACATGACCTTGGAGGTGTCTACATACAACGCCAGCTCTTCAACCCCCCCCCCCCCCCCTGAGTCGGACACGACTAGACTTAATGTCATGGGAGGTCTTTACTTTAATGTATGCGCTTTCTAGCACTTCTTCTCAGCCTGCAACCCAGCCCGCAACCCAGCCCTCTCTATATTGTTTTCTCTTCCTAAATCAGTGGTTCCCAACCTATGGTCCATAGACCACCAGTGGTCTGCAATAACGAAAATATGGTCCGCAGTCTCACCGTTGCTACAACGTTGCAACGAGCGCAACTGGTCTCACAAAACCCTCTTATAGTGCCGAGGCTTATTAAATATGGTTTCTGTGGGCAAGCAGATGGCGACTAACAGATGGTAGATGTTCTGTATCAGAAACTAGAGCTGATGTGGTCTATCCAATGCAATTTTCTGTATCAGTACCCCAAATAACCAAACTGAATCTAAAGTTGGCCTAAAACTGATTCATAACCCTTTGGTTCTAATGTTGGGGTTGGAATCTGCTGGTAGGCGGTGTGGACACAGTCTTACAGCCCACATTTTTTCTCTCATGAGCAACCTCTCTTGAACTACACCTTCTGAGCAGAAATCAAAGATGTAGCAGTGTTAATCTGGAATATCAGTATGCAAAGGGATCTTTTAGCATCTGCGATACTAACAGAGAGAACGAAGTTCAGGGAGCATGAGATTTTGTAAACTTAAGTGTGAAGAAGTAGACTTAGTCTATGAATGCTTTTGCTGTCAACTTTGTTCTCTCAGTTAGTTTCAAGGTGGTGGAAGACCCCTTTCCACAACCCCTTCTGGAATCACCCAGCCACACTTCAGAGCTTTTGGAGGCAAGATCAAGACAATCCCTGCCACGTGCTACTACAGTGGCACTTCCATGAGAATGTACTCTGCAGAATCATCTCTGTGTACCCATCAGAAATCACTGCTTATCCCTTTCATGCTTATTTCCTCCCCTGGATGGACTTGGACTCAGTAGAGGGATGGGTAGCAGACATGCAGAGTAAAAAAAAACCAACTGGAATGATATAGGGGAAAATTAGCATGATCCATAAAAAATAAGCTTTATTGTGTATTTAGTATCATCTGTTGGGAGTCCCCCCCCCCTGCTCTGAGATCAGAATGAAGAGAGGGGCCAGAAAGGCAGTCCCATCTTGTCTCCTGCGCTGTGATTATAATATTATATTATACTACCCATCCCCTGCCAGGCGTTGCTGTGGCCCAGTCTGGTGATCTGGAAAATAAAGTAATCAAAAAGTGTTGGTTTCTGATATATGTAATTTCTTTATGCTTGTGAGTAAACAGCACTTCTTGCTGTTTCTTTGTCGGTGTTGATGTGGAGAGTATCTGGTTTGCATACTCTGGAACATTGCCCTTCTGTAGGGGTCCCTTTCAAATCTATGCTACTATATCTGTGTGGGTGTGAATCATATCTATCTATCTATCTATCTATCTATCTATATCTATGGCTGGATGACTCTTTGTCAGGAGGGCTTTGATTACGTTTTCTTTCCCTGGTGAAGGGAGTTGGACTGGATGGCCTTAAGTATTTTCTGTTGCTCATGGGGGTTCTGTGTGGGAAGTTTGGCTCAATTTTGTCGTTGGTGGGGTTCAGAATGCTCTTTGATTGTAGGTGAACTATAAATCCCAGTAACTACAACTCCCAAATGTCAGGGTCCATTTCCCCCAGACCCCATCTGAGTTCATATTTGGGCATATGGAATATTACTGCCAAGTTTGGTCCAGATCCATCCTTGTTGAGTCAACAGTGCTCTCTGGATGTAGGTGAACTACAACTCCCAAACTCAAGGTCAATGCCCACCAAACCCTTCTAGTGTTTTCTGTTGGTCATGGGAGTCCTGTGTATCATGTTTGGTTCAATTCCATCATTGGTGGAGTTCAGAATGCTCTTTGATTGTAGGTGAACTATAAATTCCAGCAACTACAACTCCCAAATGACAAAATCAATTTTTTTTGAGTGAAGGACATACGTTGGGTTGTTAGGTGTATGCTGTCCAAATTTGGTGTCAATTGGTCCACTGGTTTTTGAGTTCTGTTATTCCCACAAACGAACATTACATTTTTATATATATAGATTATATTATATTATATTGTATATACATATAATATTGATAATATTATAATGTAATAAAATATACTACTAGTAATAATAAAATGATATCATAATTATATATTCTATATTAAATGTAATAGTACTAATAATATTACACTATAATCTTAAAGTACAAAGTAATATATAATATTAATATTGTGTTATGATAATAATAATAATATATTGTATTTACTTTTTTACTTGTAAGCCACTCTGAGTCCCCTTCGGGGTGAGAAGGGCGGCATATAAACGTCGTAAATAAATAAATAATAAATTGGAGAGTGGACCCTGGTCAAAATAAGGTTGGGAACTACTGTATATACTCGATTATAAGCCGACCCGAATATAAGCCGAGGCACCTCATTTTAGCACAAAAAACTGAGAAGACTGATTGACTTGAGTATAAGCCGAGGGTGGGAAATGCAGCCGCTACGGCTAAATTGCAAAATAGAAATAGATACCAATTAAATTACATTAATCGAGGAATCGGTAGGTTATATATTTTTGAATATTTACAAAAATGGTATTTTAAGATAAGACTGTCCAACTCTGATTAAATGATTATTTACCTTCTTCAATGTAAATGTGCTTACGTATCCTTCCAATAATAATAGAGTAACATTAAGATCGTCTGGGGAGGCCCTGCTCTCGATCCCGCCTGCGTCACAGGCGCGCTTGGCGGGGACGAGAGACAGGGCCTTCTCAGTGGTGGCCCCTCGGCTATGGAATGCCTTGCCGGCAGACATCAGACAGGCACCTTCGTTGCTGACGTTTCAGAGAATGGTCAAGACCTGGCTGTACGAACAAGCGTTTGGCTAAGCAATGCAACTAATTAAGGAAGTCGGTAAATGGAACATAGGAACGGCACGACGACTATGAGAACGGATCCGATTTCAATTAAGACGCTATATATGTTGTTTGTTGATTTGTCCTGTCTGATCGTTAATTGTTGTGGATCAACGTCGCCGATCCTGTTGTTGTACTGTCGTGTTTTAATTGCACTGTAAACCGCATTGAGTCGCCTGCTAAGGGCTGAAAAATGCGGTATAAAAATGAAGTAAATAAATAAATAAATAAACATAATAAATGTATAAGTAACAATAATAAAAAAAAGTAAAATAAAAGAATGTAGCAATAACAACAATTATACAGTAAAATAATGTATAATAATAGAGTAAAATGATAAATGCAATAATAATAATAATAATAATTATAGAGTAAAACAATAAATAACCTTGACTCGAGTTTAAGCCGAGGGGGAGTTTTTCAGCCTAAAAAAATGGCTGAAAAACTAGGCTTATACTCGAGTATATACAGTACTGCCCTAAATGGAAGCACAGAGGATCAAAGCTGTTTCCATGGTCACTCAACCCTGAGCAAGCAGTCTCATCTGACTGGCGAATCTTAGCAGAGGGAATCCACCAAGTAATGCCAGGGATCTCAGTGCTTGGAAATAATCTTGCCTGGAATTGAGGAAAGCTACCACTCGCAGTTAGAACTGACACTCTAGTACTGGGCAACAGAAATCTAGGATTTGAGTTGGCACTGTGACTGTTTACAAATGCAACCTTCACCTTGATGCAATGCACAGGGACTGAATAATATTGGCTGTGTTCTAGAATATCCCAGAAATTCTGGAAGTCACTGTGACACAAACTGTGACTTGTAACAGCCTTTAACTGCCTTTCCTTCAGTAGACCTGATGAGTTGCCCCCCACTCAGTCTGACTTCATTGGGCGCCCATGTTGCCCAACATGTATTCTCACGCAGCACTATGTTAAGAATGTCAGCTTGCATCTCACTTTTTAGCCAACAGCCGAAGACTGGGTTAGACCCGATGGCTGCCAAGAGAAAAACAAAAACCAAGAAGACTACTTCTGTCTTGCAGACTGGGTAGGAGCAAGTGTGCCTGGGCACGGGAAATCGGCACCTCGTCTTATGCAGTTTCCTTTCCCCTGTTTACATTCAGCCTACATCTGATACCCCACTTTTTGAACCTGTCCTCAAGATATCCTCCTGAGACGCCACGCAGATATGGGACTTGGGGGCACTGTTCTGCAGTGGCCCCAGTCCTTCCTTGAGAAATGATCCCAGATGTTATGGGTGGCAGCCAGACTACTCACCGGAGCGTCATACAGGGAGCATACCACTCTCCTGCTATGTCAGCTCCACTGGCTGCCGATCCAGTTCCAAGCACAATTCAAAGTGCTGGTCTTGACCAATAAAACCCTATACGGCTCTGGCCCAGTGTACCTGTCCAAACTTATCTCCTTCTACGTCTCACCTCAGAGTTTAAGATCTTCTGGAGAGGCCCTGCTCTCAGCCCTGGCCTTGTCACAAACGAGGCTGGTGGGGACAAGGGACAGGGCCTTCTCGGTGGTGGCTCCCCACCTGTGGAATTCACTCCCCGGGGAAATTAGATTATCGTCATCCCTCTCCTCTCTTTCAGGAGGAAATTAAAAACATGGATATGGGACCAGGCCTTTGGGTAATCTGGCAGACTGACAAGGACAATGACGGCATGAGTTTTGGAAACAGATTATGATAAGCTGAATGGACTTACGAATTACAGAACTCGGCGAAACGATGGCCACCAGGCCGGCTTTTTCTATGAGATTTTATTGTATTAATTTAATGTTTTAACTTTTTATAATTACTGTGGTTGTGTATTTTGTTGTGTTGAATTGTAGGCATCGAATATGTGCCGGCTGGAAGCCGCCCTGAGTTCCCCCTAGGGCAGTGGTTCTCAACCTTCCTCATGCTGTGACCCCTTAATACAATTCCGCATGTTGTGGTGACTCCCAACCATAAAATTATTTTAGTTGCTACTTCATAACAGTCATTTTGCTACTGTTATGAATCATAATGTAAATATCTGATATGCAGGATGTATTTTTATTCACTGGACTGATATGCCCAAATTTGAATACTGGTGGGGTTGGGGGGCAGGGTTGATTTTGCCATTTGGGAGTTGTAGTTGCTGGGATTTATAGTTCACCTACAATCAAAGAGCATTCTGAACCCCACCAATGATAGAATTGGGCCAAACTTGGTACACAGAACTCCCATGACCAACAGAAAATACTGGAGGGGTTTGGTGGATATTGACCTTGAGTTTTGGAGTTGTAGTTTGTCTTCCTTCAGAGACCATTGTGAACTCAAACAATGATTGATTTGGACTAAACTTGGCACGAATACTCAATATGACCAAATGTGACCACTGGTGGAGTCTGGGGAAAATAGTCCTTGACATTTTGGGAGTTGTAGTTGCTGGGATTTATAGTTCACCTACAATCAAAGAGCATTGTGAACTCCACCAATGATAGAATTGGGCCAAACTTCCCACACTGAACCCCCATGACCAACAGAAAATACTGTGATTTCTGATGGTCCTTAGTGACCCCTCTGACACTCCCTCATGACCCCTCTGGGGGTCCCGACCCCCAGGTTGAGAACCACTGCCCTAGGGGGTTGAGAAGGGCGGGGTAGAAATGCGCGAAATAAATAAATAAATAAAATGAAATAACTTACTGGGTGACACCTGTTCAACCCCACAACCATTGTTTTGTGGAGTCCCACAGGGTTCAATTCTCTCTACAAGCCGCTGGGGGAGATCATCCGGAGTTTTGGAATGAGATGTTATCTCTATGCAGATGACATCCAAATCTGTCACTCCTTTCCACCCGTTACCTGGTCCCAGAACCGGTGCTTGGCTGCTGTGTCGGACTGGGTGAGAGCTAATAAATTGAAACTGAATCCAGACAAGACAGAGGTCCTACTGGTCAGTCGCAAGGCCAAACAGGTCATAAGGTTACAGCCTGTGCTTGACGGGGTGACACTCTCCCTGAAGACGCAGCTTCACAGCATGGGAGTGATCCTGGACTCATTGCTGAGCCTGGAACCCGAGGTCTCGGCAGTGGCCAGGAGAGCTTTTGCACAATTAAAACTTGTGCACCAGTTGCGCCCGTACCTTGGGAAGTCTGATCTGGCCACAATGGTCCATGCTCTTGTCACATCCTGAATAGATTACTGCAATGCACTCTACGTGGGGTTGCCTTTGAAGACTGTTTGGAAACTTCAATTAGTCAAATGGGCTGCAGCCAGATTACTAACTGGAGCATCATACAGGGAGCAGACCACCCCCCTGCTATGTCAGCTCCATTGGCTGCCGATCCAATTCTGAGCACAATTCAAAGTGCTGGTCTGCACCTATAAAACCCTATACGGCTCCGGTCCAGCGTACCTGCCCGAACGTATCTCCTTCTACAAACCCACCTCGGAGTTTAAGGTCTTCTGGGTAGGCCCTGCTTTTGGCCCTGCCTTTGTCTCAAACATGCTTAGCGGGGACGAGGACAGGGCCTTCTCGGTGGTAGCCCCCCGTCTATGGAACTCACTCCCCGGGGAAATTAGGTCATCTACATCCCTCCTCACCTTTAGAAAAAAGTTAAAAACCTGGATGTGGGATCTGGCCTTCGGGTAATTAAGTGGACAACGACAATAACAAGATTGGCAATGGCTTGGAAATGGATTATGGATAAGTTTGATGGAGCAGTCAATTAGTTTTTGGCTAATAATGGCCACTAAAGTGGTACTTCTTAGTAGTTTCTAATTGTATTGTTTAGTGTTTTAACTATTTATAATTGATTTCTTGTTTATTATGTATTTTATTGTGTATTTTTAAGCGGCTCAGCGGGGAAAGGAAAGGGCCTGAGACTGTTAGGAATTGTGGGATTTGAAGTCCTAAACAACTGAAGGGCCCACATTTGCCCAGGCCTGCCTCAGAAGGACAATGATTTGACTACTTTTCCAAAATTCCAAGTAGAAATAAAGGAGATTAAATATTTGTGAGTCACAATCACAAAGAAAAATTACTTAATTCAGAACAACTGTGAAAAAAGCCTGGAAAGGAATAAAAAATGACTTAGAAAAATGGGGAAATTTAATATATCCTTCTGTATAGAAAGACATTGTAAGGAAACTAGAACCTGGAAGGGTAGCAATGAAGGAAGTAGCCATGGTGGCACAATGGGTTAAATCCTTGTGCCGCCTGAACTGCTGACCTGAATGGTAGGCGGTTCGAATCTGCGAGACGGAGTGAGCTCCCACTTGTCAGCCCCAGCTTCCCATGCAGGGACATGAGAGAAGCCTCCCACAGGATGGTAACACATCTGGACATCCCCTACGCAACATCCTTGCAGACGGCTGATTCTCTCACACCAGAAGCAACTTGCAGTTTCACAAGTCAGGTTTGAAGTGAATTTGTGACATAATGTTGTTGACTAAAAATATGACCTTGGAAGAGGTATGGGCAAACTTGGGCCCTCCGGGTGTTTTGGACTTCAACTCCCACAATTCCTAACAGCCTCAGGCCCCTTCCAGGTGGTTGAGAAGGGCAGGGTACAAGTGTTCGAAATAAATAAATAAAAATATATACAGGCCCCAACTCAAACTGAGCTGCCAGTAATTAAGCAAGGGTGTAAGTCCCTTAATGCAGTTGTGCATGAGAATAAGTTGTTTGGTTATCCTTAAGGGATGTAAGCAGTAATAATTCTCTATGTAATTCTGTCGACACTGACTTACCTGCTTTCCCCCCTCTTCTCCTGCAGAGATGGGTTTTCTATTGAAATGACAGATGACACCACAGCCTTGCGGGCCTTGTCCCAGTTTCCCCTGCCCAAAAACCTCCTGGCTCAAGTGATTCAGATTGCCACTTCCTCATCCACAGTCAAGGTGAGTTGCTTCACCATTGAATCATCTTGTTAACCAACCTGGTAAAGACACACAAACGGAACAACTCGGCGATGTTATTGAATAATGCTTTTAACTAGGAGACTCAAACTGATATATGTTATTTATTGATTTTGGTTTTCTATTTAAATTGATTGTTTTTAAATTCTATTTTATGTCTTTGATATTGACTGTAAACCGCTCCGAGTTGCTGTGGGCTGAGAGGGGCGGTATATAAATGTAGTAAATAAAATAAATAATAAAATAAATCTTTTAGAGCAATGGTTCTCAACCTGTGGGTCCCCAGATTTATTGATTTATTTAGAGTTTTTATACCCCGGTCTTCTCACCTCCGGGGAGGGACTCAGGCCGGCTGATGTTTTGGCCTTCAACTTCAACAGCTGGTAAACTGACTGGGATTTCTGGGAGTTGTAGGCCAAAACACCTGGGAAACCACAGGTTGGGAACCACTGCTCTAGAGGGACTGACATAGGAGTAACTGACATAGGAAAATGGAATGATGACACTGAGACCAGACAAAGTATTTAACAAGGCGACACTATTAATTTATATTTTATTGATATGTTTAATTTTTATTATATGTTATGTTTTTAATTGCATTTATGATATTGTAAGCATTGAATTTTATCCTGTTAACCGCATTGAGTTGCCTATGGGCTGAGAAAGTAAATAAATACAGTAAATAAATAAATAGTTCCACTATTCCCAGTTGTTTGATGAGATGTGATTAGCAGAGCAGAAAGACCTGTCTTCCAAGGGCCTCCTGCTGACCTGTCCCTTTGTCTCCAGGAGTACATGCAGTTCCGGACGGTGGGCACCAAGACGAAGATCTGCAAGCTGACGCTGCGCTGGCCCTGTCCCATGACCTTTGCCGCCAAGGGACGCCGCAAGGTGGAGGCGGAGAACAAAGCAGCTGCTTTGGCCTGCCAGAAGCTGAAGGTGAAGAGCTGGCTTGGCCTAAACAGGGAGAGCACCTCCATCCTGTAACTCAGCAATGAAGGGCAACCTTTGTATGCTCCTCTCTGCTTGTCACTTTAATATTACACTTTGACAAGATCTCTAACAGGCATGAGCAAACTTTGGCACTCCAGGTGTTTTGGACTCCAACTCCCACAATTCCTAACAGTCTCAGTGTTGCACTCCAGAACAGGAATAACCCTCTGACTTTAAACACCACACGTTGAATAGGAAAAAAACAATCCTTTTATTGAAGATAAGTAAAAAGCAGCAAAGTAAAAAAGCACTCTAAAGAAATAGGTAAATCCAATTAGGTAAGAAGATAAGCAGGAACAAATTAGTTCAAGGTAGAGTTCAGCAACGTCCATAAAAGCAAAGTCCACACATCTCCAATACAATCCAAAAAATCAGGAATACATTGATCCAAGGCTTGGGTAAACAATCATGAACTATAGGAATCCAAAACCATGAACGTAAAATATCTTAGCATTAAACTTTAAAGCAAGGTTTCCATAAAACAAGGATGAGAACTTGGCGTGATTCTAAATGATGCTTCATCTGACTACATATCCCAAACTTGAGACTTTTATCCCCTCGTTAGCTAGGTCACTAGTGGTCGGAAATTGGTTTCTCTTTAGTTGAGGCTTTGTTACTGTTTTCTGCCGAAGCCTGGCAGATCGCCTAAGCCTTTGCATAGCCCTCCTGTTTTGACGGAACTCTTCTCGTTTATCTCTTGGCTCGTTATCTATTTGATCTCTTGGTTCGTTATCTATTTGCTCATTAATTTCTGCAGGTGCATCCCCACACCCCTCAGGGACATTCTCATGGTAGACTACAAGGGTCTCCCGGTCATTCTCTGCATCAATATCCCTGACCAAACCATCGCCATATTGAAATTCATCTTGAACCTCATTCACATCATTCCCCACATCCAAAGCACCCTGATCCTGAAACACAATCACAGGCTGATCTCCAAGACTCAGACCCTTTCCTTTACCCCCTCAGCCGCTTAAGCTGCTAGGAATTGTGAGAGTTGGAGTCCAAAACACCTGGAGGGCCAAAGTTTGCCCATGCCCGATCTACAGAGTGACAGGTGAGAAAGCTAGAAATGCACAGACTCTTCATGTTTACTTTTATCAGAGAGTTAAAACAGCTGGAACAGCCACTTCTCATTTTAAGGACGAGATTATGAAAAACAATACAGTCTTCACTGCTTTCTGGGAAGTCACAGGGGATGAAAGCGTTCACTGAGAGTGGATTGACTGCACAGAAAGCTTTGTCACCTGTGTGCCCTTGGGTAGTGGGACATGTAATAGGGCTTCTGCTGATGATTTCAGGTAGTCGTATAGGAAGACGTAGCATTTCAATGCCAGCTTATTATTTGCCAAGTGTCTTTCCTCCAGGCGAGAGTGGGTTGTGCCATCACTTCAGCTTCTGTCCATCTTCCAACCTCACTCTGCGCTCTCTCCCTTATAGAGTCTTGGTTTAGTGGACAAGAACAACAACCCTCTCAGCCATGCCATGTACAACATGACTTCCCTCCGGGAACTGGGCGAGAACCAGAGGAAACCCTGCCACATCAAAGTCCCTGAGGCAACGCTGCGCAAGATTGAGAACTACCTGAATCACGTAAGCCTTGCTCGTATCAAAAGTCGTGTTGGTGGCCTTCCCAACTTGGGAGAGTCAAGCGGGTTGTGTACATATGCATCGATCCAAAGGATGAATGTGTATAGGTTACAGGGAGAAGCAGTTTCTTGTAGTTCCAGGAAAAGTTTTCACCATCTTAGGAAAAGTTTTCAAGTGGTTGTAAACTTGGCCAACCTGACTTGGCTGATCTGATGTGATGCCATGAAATGTTCACAAACACCCACAAACTTCCCAGGATAAATTCACTGACAATGCTGATTAATAGCACAGCTTTGGTCAGTGAAGAAAAATGTCTCCTTGAGTATAAGCCCAGTTTTTCAGCCCTTGTTCTAGGCTGAAAAAGCCTCCCTCGGCTTATACTCTAGTCAAAGTTATTTATTATTTTACTCTCTTATTATTATTGTTTTATTACATTTATTATTTTACTCTGTTTTTTATTATTACATGCATTATTTTCTATTTATTATTATTGTAATTATTATTACATTTATTGTTTTACTCTATTTATTATTTCATTTATTATTTTACTTTATAATTATTATTACATTTATTATTTTACTGTATTATTACATTTATTATTTTACTTTATAATTGTTATTACATTTATTATTTTACTGTATTATTATTACATTTATTGTTTTACTCTTATTACATTTATTGTTTTACTCTATTATTACATTTATTATTTTACTTTATTATTATTACATTTATTGTTTTACTCTATTATTCTTATTACATTTATTATTTTACTCTATTATTACATTTATTGTTTTACTCTATTACATTTATCATTTTACTTTATTATTCTTATTAACTTTATTACTTTATTCTATTGTTTTTATTATATTTATTTTACTCTATTACTGTTATTATTATATTTCCATTATTTTATTCTATTATTATTATTAAATTTATTAATTTACTCTGTATTATTATTGGAAGGATACAAAAGCACATTTACATTGAAGAAGGTTAGAATAATGGTTTAATCAGAGTTGGAGAGTCCTTTCTTAAATTACACTTTTATGTAAATGTTCAAAACCATTTAACTTACGTATGTCTCATTTTATTGGTATCTATTTTTATTTTGAAATTTACCAGTATAAGCTGCATTTTCCATTTTTAAGTCAATATATTTTCCCAGGTTTTTTGTGGTAAAATTAGGTGTCTCAGCTTATATATGGTATTTTGAATCAAAATGCTGGATGGGAGAGACATTTTTGCAATCTCTTGGAGAAGGAAAAGCTGTTGGCTGTCTTTACCTCCTTCTGGAAGGACAGTAAGGAGCGGGATGTTTGAGCCTCCCTAGGAGGAGAGTTCCAGAGCTGAGGGGGCCACCAACAAGAAGGCCATTGCTTTTCCTTTGTCTTTCCCACCAGAGATTTGAGCATGCTCCCTTTTGCCCTCTGCTTACCTCCCTGGTGTTATTTATTTATTTATCGTGTCAGGCAACTAGACAATTGTATTACATTTCTAACAGAACAAAACAAACAGACAAAACACAAAATTTGCAAGCTTGGTAGTTGATTAAATGTCCTTTGGCCAGTATCTGGCCACTTGGAGTGCCTCTGGTGTTGCCGCAAGAAGGTCCTCCATTGTGCATGTGGCAGGGCTCAGGTTGTATTGCAGCAGATGGTCAGTAGTTTGCTCTTCTCCGCACTCGCATGTCGTGGATTCCACTTTGTGGCCCCATTTTTTAAGATTGGCTCTGCATGTCGTGGGGCCAGAGCGCAGTCTGTTCAGTGCCTTCCAAGTCGCCCAGTCTTCTGTGTGCCCAGGGGGAGTCTCTCATTGGGTATCAGCCATTGGTTGAGGTTCTGGGTTTGAACCTGCCACTTTTGGACTCTCACTTGCTGAGGTGTTCCAGTGAGTGTCTCTGTAGATCTTAGAAAACTATTTCTTGATTTAAGTCCCTGGTGTTAAGAACCATTATAATACCTATGGTCTATGGAAGTATGCCACAGGGGCGTAACACCAAAAATAAATTCCCACTTGACTCTCTACTCATTCCCAGTTCCCTGTGGATGCCCGAGAATCCCGGCCGCGGCTGGCGGATGACATGATGAACCTGAGCAAGGAGTCGGGCTCCCTGAGCGACGCCATCACGGGCAAGACCTACTTCCCCATGTCCGAGTCGGAAGAGGTGCGCCTCAGCCAGAACCTCCTGGCTCTCTGGAAGCGGAGGGGCTCCTCCTGGCAGGAGAGCCACGCACTTCCCGTGGACTCCCACCGGGACACTATCCTCTCGGCCGTGGAGCAGAACCCTGTGGTGGTGATTGCCGGGGACACAGGCTGCGGTAAGACCACCCGCATCCCCCAGCTCATGCTGGAGAACTACATCCTGGACGGGCGGGGGGCCCAGTGCAACATGATCATCACACAGCCCCGGCGGATCAGCGCCATCTCCGTGGCCCAAAGAGTGGCCCAGGAGCTGGGCCCCAACATGCGGAAGAACGTGGGCTACCAGGTGCGGCTGGAGAGCAAGCCCCCCGCCCGGGGAGGGGCCCTGCTCTTCTGCACGGTGGGCATCCTCCTGCGCAAGCTGCAAGGCAACCCTCGGCTGGAGGGGGTCAGCCACGTGATTGTGGACGAGGTCCACGAGCGGGACGTCAACACCGACTTCCTGCTCATCCTGCTGAAGGGCGTCCAGAAGCAGAACCCCAACCTCCGGCTGGTGCTGATGAGCGCCACGGGGGACAACCAGCGCTTCTCTCAGTACTTTGGGGACTGTCCTGTGGTCAAGGTGCCGGGCTTCATGTACCCGGTCAAGGAGTACTACCTGGAGGAGATCATGAACATGCTGGGGCGCTACCGGCACCGGCACTATGAGATCAAGGTGAGCTTGTGACACCTGTCTGTCTTGGTCACCCCCCTCTCTTTCCTGTTGTACTGTTTTGAGAAAGGTGCCTTCTCGAATTCCTCCACACAGAGCAAGACCAGGCCTTCTGGGGTTGTCCAGGAAAGCTCAGTCTTTCTCTGGGTCCTCCGTTCCTGGTTGTCAGACCAAATCTTAGTCAGAAATATTGCCTGGGTATTTTTGATTACAAAAGTGTGAGTCAAGGACTGAAAGATTTAGTTGGTCGAAGTATGTTAGAGTCAGTGGGCCAAAGCTAGTGTTGTCCTGAGGAGAGGGTGTAGGCCGAAGCCTGGTAGAGTCAGTTGGGCAAAGCTAGTGTCATCCTGAGGACAGTGAGTAGTCCAAAGCCTATTAGAGTCTGTAGTCCAAAGCTCGTGTCGTCCTGAAGAGTGTGAGTAGGACAAAAGCCTATTAGAGTCAGTGGGCTAAAGCTAGTGTTGTCCTGAGGAGAGTGAGTAGGCTGAAACCTGTTAGTGGCCAAAGCCAGGGTCATCCTGAGGAATGTGAGTAGGACAAGCCTATTAGAGTCAGTTGGCCAAAGCTAGTGTGGTCCTGAGGAGAGTGAGTAGGTCAAAGCCTGTTAGAGTTAGTGGGCCAAAGCCAGGGTTGTCCAGAGGAGAGTTAATAGGCCGAAGCTGTTAGAGTTAGTGGGCCAAAGCTAGTGTCATCCTGAAGAGTGTGAGTAGGACAAAGCCTATTGGTGTCAGTTGGCCAAAGCTAGTGTCGTCCTGAGGAGAGCAAGTAGGGCGAAGCCTGTTAGAGTTAGTGGCCCAAACCTCGTGTCCTCCTGAGGAGTGTGAGTAGGCTGAAGCCTGTTAGAGTCAGTTGGGCAAAGCTAGTGTTGTCCTGAGGAGAGTGAGTAGTCCAAACCCTGTTAGAGTCTATAGGCCAAAGCTCATGTCGTCCTGAAGAGTGTGAGTAGGACAAAGCCTGTTAAAGTCAGTGGGCCAAAGCTAGTGTCATCCTGAGGAGAGGAAGTAGGCTGAAGCCTGTTAGAGTGAGTGGGCCAAAGCTAGTGTCGTCCTGAGGAGTGTGTGTAGGCTGAAACCTGTTAGAGTCAGTAGGCCAAAGCTAATGTTGTCCTGAGGAGAGTGTGTAGGCTGAAACCTGTTAGAGTGAGTGGGCCAAAGCTAATGTTGTCCTGAGGAGAGTGTGTAGGCTGAAACCTGTTAGAGTCAGTAGGCCAAAGCTAGTGTTGTCCTGAGGAGTGTGAGTAGGACAAAGCCTATTGGTGTCTTTTGGCCAAAGTTAGTGTCGTCCTGAGGAGAGTGAGTAGGCTGAAGCCTGTTAGAGTTCGTCGGCCAAAGTTAGTGTTGTCCTGAGGAGAGTGAGTAGGCCGAAGCCTGTTAGAGTTAGTGGGCCAAAGCTAGTGTCGTTCTGAGGAGTGTGAGGTAAATCTGTGTGAGAGAAGCCTCATGTTAGAAAGCTCCAGTGTGAAGGCTGCTGAGTGTAAAGCTACTGTATATTTGTTTATTTGTGTTGTAGAAACTTGATTCTTGTAAATAGTGCAACCATATTATTATGCTACAGAGCAAAGCCTCCTATGGAAGAGATAACATTGGTCTGTGTGTTTTTGTTCTTTTTATCCCTTTGGGTTACTGATGCTGGGTCACATTGCTGCTGTTGCTAAGCTATTCAGCTGTATGTTTATGGGGAGAGTTTTCTCTTAATAAGCCAACTCACCCAACAGTCTTTGCTCCCCCTTTTTTCAGCAATCAGACGAGGAGTGTGTCCTCGACCTGGAACTGATCACAGACCTTATCCTTCAGATCGATACCCATGGAGAACCAGGTAGGTGCCAGCAATGTTGTCTCCAGTTCTGCTCATCCTCTTTCTTGGCTGGTCCGTCGGCTTCACCAAGTTACCAAAAGTAGGCGCTAACGTCCTCAGATGTCTCATGGGTGGTGGTGACTCTTCAATCAAGCCTTTGAGGATATGTAGCCACTAGTTCTCCTGCGTAGTGGTCACACATCCTACACTTATCCCATGCCTTCTCTCAGTTAATGCAACTGACACTTATTTGATTCCAATGTTTACAGCCCAGCCATGGTGCCAGTAATTTACTGTCATGATTAGAGGATCGCAGCTTGATTGAGTCTGAATTGATGATTTATATGTGTTTTATTTTATTGTATTTTATATTGTGTTCACTTTTATGTTTGTTTTTAGGCACTTTGTGCCATCTGTAAGCCGCCCCGAGTCGCTTCGGGGAGATAATCATAATAGCAACAACAACAATTTTATTTATACCTCGCCACCATCTCCCCAAGGGACTCGGAGCGGCTTGCATGAGGCCAAGCCCAACAAGACATCAATAAAACAACAGGGAATAAGCAACATAAATAATACAATTAATATAACTCACACATAGACAATATCACAGTAAGATTTAAAAACCAATAATGACAACGAGATAGAAAAATAAAGTTGTTGTTGTTAGCCAGTTTTTAAAAAATCACTTAAGACAGAGGAGTGTGATAAAAACCTCTCTAGCCTGGGGGCATAAAGGAAATGGGCCAGATTTTGAAGTTCTGCTGGTGCTGTTTGTCACCTGAGCAGGAGAAGAGAAGGGGGAATAGAAGAAGACCTAGGGTCTTGTGACCTGAGCCTAAATCAGAAGGTGAGGATAAAGACCTTAGAAACCTTGCAACTGCAAAGTTTCTGAAGCTTAGTGCCATTTCCTCTGACCCATATCGATGTCATTTGTACATAGATGACGTTCAACTCCTTTCCACCTGCTGCTAAGGAGGCTGTTCAGGTTCTGAACCGGCGCTTGGCAGCTGTGCTGGTCTGGATGAGGACAAATAAATTGGAATTGAATCCAGACAGGACAGAGGTCCTCCTGGTCAGTCGTAAGGCCAACAGGGTATAGGGTTACAGCCTGTGTTGGATGGTGTTACACTCCCCCTGAAGACGCAGATTCGCAGCTTGGGAGTCCTCCTGGACTCATTGCTGAGCCTGGAACCCCAGCTCTTGGCAGTGGCCAGGGGAGTTTTTGCACAATTAAATCTTGTGCGCCACTTGCACCCGTACCTTGGGAAGTCAGACTTGGCCACAGCGGTCCATGGTCTGTTTACATCCCGAATAGATTATTGCAATGCGTTACAAGAGTGTTTGGAAACTTCAATTAGTCCAATGGGTAGCAGCCAGATTGCTCACTGGAGCAACATACAGGGAGCATACAACCCCCTGTTGCATCAGCTCCACTGACTGCCAGCCTACTACCAAGCACAATTCAAAGTTCTGGTTTTGGCCTATAAAACCCTAAATAGTTCCAGCCCAGCCCGCCTGTCCAAAGGTATCTTCCCCTATAAACCATCTCTGAGATTAAGATCGTCCGGGGAGGCTGGACCCACAATTGGTGGGAATGAGAGACAGGGCCTTTTCAGTGGTGGCCCCTCAGCTGTGGAATTCCCTCCCCAGGGATGCTATATCAGACCCCTCCCTCCTGACCTTCAGAAAGAGAGTGAAAACATGACTCTGGGAGTCAAGCCTTCGGAGAAGACCTGTAGTGCAATAGACAGATTGGAGTTATCTGCAGTGATTACTAGAATTACCTGGCTTATGTTTGCAGATACCATGGGATTATAGTAACTGTTATGTTTTGAAATGTTTTAATGCATTTCAATTTTGATCTTAATTTAATTTAAATGTTTATTTAAACTGTACATTGTTGCTAAATCATTTAATTGTTGCTACCTTGAGTCCCCGTTGGGATGGAGAAAGGCAGAATATAAATATGTATAGTAAACAAATAGATAGATAATATTGGGGCACTCTGTGGGCACCCTTTGCATGCCACCCTAGGTTTTCTATAAGAAGGAAGATAAGAATATTAGATTAATGCTGCTCCTTCCTCTTCCTCTTTGTTGCAGGCGGCATCCTTTGCTTCCTTCCTGGCTGGCAGGAGATCAAAGGGGTCCAGCAGCGCCTCTTGGAGTCTCTGGGGTCTCACAACAGCCGCTACCTTGTCTTACCAGGTCAGGGGGCTGCTCCTGTTTTCTGTGGGGCGGGGAATACGCCTGCGCCCTTGCAAAGCCAAGGCAATGGAGTGTTAAGGCCCAACAACCTCAAAAAGGGCCTCACTCAAGGAATAACGCTTGAGGCTCCCCCTGAAGGGGATGGGGAAAGATGCTGACCGCCTTCAACCCCCTTTCCCCCCATTAGTTCATTCCAACATCCCCATGATGGACCAACAGAGCATCTTCCCACGACCGCCGCCCGGGGTGCGGAAGATCGTCCTGGCCACTAACATTGCGGAGACCTCCATCACCATCAACGACATTGTGCACGTTGTGGACAGCGGGACCCACAAGGAGGAGCGTTATGACCTCAAGACCAAGGTGGGCGGCCACCTCCTGGCGCTCAACTGAGGGGCTTCTCAGGCTTTTTCTTGCCCCCAGGAGTTGCCTGACAGAAACCTGGAGGCAGGAGCAGATGGGCAGCAGCCCTGTTAGCCTATTGCAGTGAAAGTAGCCATCTTTAATGTTTCATTTGACATAAGCTTTCACAGTTTGCAGTCCACTTCTTCAGGTGTATGGAAGCTAGCTTCTGCTCAAAGATACATATTTCATAGAATCAAAGAGTTGGAAGAGACCTCATGGGCCATCCAGTCCAACCCCATTCTGCCAAGAAGCAGGAATATTGCATTCAAATCATCCCTGACAGATGGCCATCCAGCCTCTGTTTAAAAGCTTCCAAAGAAGGAGCCTCCACCACACTCTGGGGCAGAGCGTTCCACTGCTGAACGGCTCTCACAGTCAGGAAGTATTTATATTTTGACCTGGGAGAAAGGGGTATGGGAAATTGATGTTCAGAACAGTATCTAACAAAGCTTTGTTGGAGAGTGAGAAGGACTTTCTAGCAGGGATAAGCAGAGTGCCCTGTGTATGATGAGTATCTTTTGCCCAATCCAACAACAGGAAATAGAATTCAGCCTTCCAGGTGAACTAGTGGGTGGAGGGTTGTAATCAGTGTTAGGGAAAACTACCCAAAATATAGCAGAGCATCCAAAAACAAGCAGGATACAAAAGTTGAGTATTCAGCTCACTAGTGAGCAAAGCACAAAGTGCCGTGAGATGTGACTGAAAAGAATTTGGAGCTTAGACAGGCAAAAATGCAGAGTCCTGTCTTTAAAAAATCACAATTTACAACTAGCCACCCCCTGCCATGCATTGCTGTGGCCCAGCCTGGTTATCTGGAAAATAAAGTAATGGGAAAGTGTTGGTTTCTAATCTATGTAATGTCTTGATGCTTGTGGGTAAACAGTATTTCTTGCTGTTTCTTTATCAGTGTTGATGTGGAGAGTGTCTGGTGTGTCTACTCTGGAATATGCAACATAGAATTGTCCTTCTTTAGGGGTCCCTTTCAAATCTATGATACTATATCTCTCTGTGTGTGAATCATATATATCTATCTAGAGCTGGATGGCTCTTTGTCAGGAGGGTTTTGATTACCTTTTCTTGTCCTGGTGAAGGGAATTGGACTGGATGGCCTTAAGTATTTTCGGTTGGTCATGGGGGTTCTATGTGGGAAGTTTGCCCCAATTCTGTCATTGGTGGGGTTCAGAATGCTCTTTGATTGTAGGTGAACTATAAATCCCAATACCTGCTACTCCCAAATGTGAATGTCTATTTTCCCCAAACTCCATCTGTGTTCATATTTGGGCATATCGAATATGCCCAAGTTTGGTCCAGATCTATCATTGTTTGAGTCCACAGTGCTCTCTGGATGTAGGTGAACTACAACTCCCAAACTCAAGGTCAATGCCCACCAAACCCTTTTAGTGTTTTCTGTTGGTCATGGGAGTCCTGTGTGCCACATTTGGTTCAATTCCATCATTGGTGGGGTTCAGAATGCTCTTTGATTGTAGGTTAACTGTAAATCCCAGCAACTACAACTCCCAAATGATAAAATCCATTTTTTTTTTTAGTGATGGTCACTCCTTGGGTTAGTAGGTGTCTTGTGGCCAAATTTGGCAGCAAGTCCCCCAGTGGTTTTTGAATTATGTTAATCCCACAAACGAACATTACATTTTTATTTATATCGATAATAAACAATAACTACATTTCTCAATGGTAAATAACTGGGTCTGAGCTACTCTTAACACTCCTCTCTTTTACCGTTTCAAAAGATAGAAAAAACACCAATCCCTACATCTCTCTGACACACACGCAGAGAGAGATTTCAAAGCACACAGCACATACTCAAATGTAAGAAGCAAAAGACAGATTTAAAAAGGCTTGCAGTAGAAAAGTTTCCATTCTACACATCCGATCAGAATGAGAGCAGAAAGGGAGGAGAGAGAAGAAAAAGATATACTCCCAACTGTCATACAGGAGACATGGGGGAAAGGAAACCTTTAGACTATTCTAATTCTAATTTCTCCTCATTGAGGACTTGAGACTTGGGCAGTGTTGAATCCCAACAACCAGAAGGCACAGAAACACAAAAATTGCAGGCTGGATTAATTGCCTAAACAGGTCATTTAACACAATTACAGATAATGCAGACTTCACAACCTCTGAGGATGCCTGCCATAGATGCAGACGAAATGTCAGGAGAGAATGCCTCTAGAACATGGCCATATAGCCCAAAAAACCTACAACAACCCAATGCAGACTTCCCTTGCTGGTGATAGTAGTATGCTCACTATTTCCAAAGCTTTTCTTTTAATTCACAAGTTCTGTTCAATATGTGGAAACTAGTAAGAGTCAACAAAGCTTCCTCAGTGATCGGGAACTGTATGCAATTCATAACTTTTCGTAATGTATCAAGTTTTCATGTTGGAAAATTATCTGCGGTCAGGGTATTCCCCATTTCTTGGATGTCTTTTCAGAGAAAGAGGTGGGAGGAAAACATTCAATTCCAGTTTCTTGTTATGCCCCCCCCCCCCCCTTCAGAGCACTGTCCTTTTGAGTTCTGGATTGCACTTCATTATGTATGAGGCCAAGCAGGACTTCCACTCCATATGCAACATGGTCTCTTCTGGGGCAACTGGGGACACGGCACTTCTTGCTCTGATCCCACTTTGGGGCGACATTCTCCGCAAAAGGATTTTTGGTGCCAGTTGGCCCTAGAGAGGAAGTGAGGCTTAGCCGAGCCAATCCACATGCCAGACGAGCAACTCCTGTTTTCTCCCCAGGTTTCCTGCCTGGAGACAGTGTGGGTCTCCAAATCGAATGTTATCCAGAGGCGAGGGCGCGCTGGCCGCTGCCAGTCGGGCTTTGCCTACCACCTTTTCCCCCGCAGCCGCCTGGACAGGATGCCCACCTTCCAGGTTCCGGAAATCCTCCGCACTCCCCTAGAAAACCTGGTGGTCCAGGCCAAGATCCACATGCCAGAGAAGACGGTAGGTGTAACACACACACACGCATGCGCCTTGCTCCCAGGTGGCTGGTTTCCTTTCCCCTGCCATTGCCTCTCTCTCTGGCTGGCTTACCTGCCCGAACGCATCTCCCTCTATGAACCATCACGAAGGTTAAGACCTGGGGAGGCCTTGCTCTCAGTCCCACCACCTTCACAGGTGCAACTGGTGAGGACGAGAGACGGGGCCCTCTTAGTGGTGGCCCCTCAGCTGTGGACCTCCCTCCCTAGTGAGATTTGATCGACCCCTTCCCTCCTGTCATTTTGCAAACAAGTGAAAACTTGGCTTTGGGAGCAAGCATTTGGAATACAGTTGGAATTGGCATTGGATTGATGAATATGATTATCTGGCTTTGGATATATGCACAATAGTCATCTAATGTTTGCATATTTTATTTTTGTTTGTTTATTTACTGTATTTATTTACTGTGACTTGGCCACGGTAGTCCACGCTCTGGTTACATCCCGTATAGACTACTGCAACGCTCTCTACATGGGGTTGCCTTTGAAAACGGTCCGGAAGCTTCAACTAGTCCAACAAACGGCAGCCAGGAGTGGCGCTCAAGGACCATACAACCCCCTTGTTGCGCCAGCTCCACTTGCTGCCAGTTTGCTACCGGGCCCAATTCAAAGTGCTGGCTTTGGCCTATAAATGGTTCTGGCCCAACTTACGTGTCCGAACGTATCTCCCCTTACGAACCACTGAGGTCTTTAAGATCATCTGGGGAGGCGGGGACGAGAGACAGGGTCTTCTGAGTGGTGGCCCCTCGGCTATGGAACGTCCTCCCTAGGGAGATCAGATCTGCTCCCTTCCTCTTGACATTTCGGAGGCAAGTTAAAACGTGGCTGTTTGAGCAAGCGTTTACAAATACAGAGTAGCTAATATAGGAAATCGAATGACCTGACAATGGAATTGGACGATACTTGAGAATAATGAGATGCTGTTGTTTTTATTGCTTTTGTGATGTTTTATATTGTTTAATGTTTTTATCTATATTCTGTTCTATGTATACTGATTTGTTGGAAATCGCCTTGAGTCGCCTGAGGGCTGAGAAAGGCGGTATACAAATACAGTAAATAAATAACCTGAAATTGAGGATATAGCACACATATTATTTGATTGCAAATTGTATCAAAAGGTGAGAGACTTCCGCCTTGGTCCATATATCAAACGGACAATGTATTGGGAATCTCACATCAGAACAATGTATTTTATGTGTGGCCAAGACCCAAAAATAACATATAAAATAGCCCTGTACTTAAGCAAAACAATACGTCTGAGAACCACATATGTAGGGCTGATTGGGGTAAATTGTAGGGGTGATAATGAAATATGATGTATATACTCAGCTTGATCAGTTTATTAGTTTTATCCTGTCTTATCATATTTATTTATTTACTGTATTGTTATAAGTGTCTTATTTTAACTTACTATGTGGAGTGTGATCAGGTCTTGTCAGGCCTTGTTGTTCTGTTTCTTATTGTGATATGGCCTAAGGGCTAATCAATAAAATTACTACTACTGCAAAAATAAATAAATAATAAATATTTGTATACCGCCCTTCTCAGCCCTCAGGCGACTCAAGGCGGTTTACAGAGGCAACAATTCAATGCCCAACAACACCATAAAAAACATTTAATAATGCTGTTTTAAAATTATTGTTTAATTACTTTTAATTGTTGTTAGGGCATGGAATAATGCCCTAAACGGTTCCGGCCCAAAATACCTTGCAGACCGCATCTTGGCCTACGAGCCCACGAGGACCTTGAGATCATCCGGGGAGGCCCTTCTCTCGGTCCCGCCTGCCTCACAAGCACGTCTGGCGGGGACGAGAGAACGGGCCTTCTCGGTGGTGGCCCCCCGGCTGTGGAACACCCTCCCTGCTGAAGTTAGACAGGCGCCCTCCCTTATGGCCTTTCGTAGGAGCCTGAAAACATGGCTCTTCGAGTTGGCCTTCAACTGAGTGCCATATCATTGGAAATGATGACCGGAATGGACTACGACTATGAAATCGACTATGACCCCAGGATATGACGAAGCGGATTTTTAGTATAAGTATATGTTATGTAGTAGTAGATTGTTGTGTACTGTCTTGATTTATTGTAAACTGTCTTTTCTATGTTGTTGTTCACCGCCACGAGTCGCCCTAGGGCTGAGAGTGGCGGTCAATAAGTGCAAGAAATAAATAAATAAATAAATAAATAATAAATATGTAAGCCACCCTGAGTCCCTTTTGGGGTGAGAAGGGCAGGATATAAATGTTGTATTTATTATTTATTTTTTTATTTATTTTTTATTTATTTATTTACTTTGCTTATAAACCACTGTTCTCAGCCCAGGGGTGACTCACAGTGGTGTACAACATAGAAAGAACAAATTCAAAAATTCAAGACATAATATAAAATCCATATCCAGCATTAAACAGAAACATCATCATCAAAAACATCATTACTACTAAAGCCAATAAATAAATAACTAAATAAGGTCACCCAGGGAGTTTCCATGACTGGGTAGGGTTTGAATCCTAGCACAACACTCAAACAACTCCACTACATTAACTCTCATGTACCACATTATTGCAGTTCCAAATACTGAATAGCTTTTTAATTTCTTTTTATAGAAACGAGGGCATTATGCCTGCTCAACAGTAGGAAAGGAGTGCAGGAAACAGAATAATAAAGTGACTTTCAATCTGTAAAGGGTACTCATATCACTTTCCCCCCTCAATCTCCCAAGTTTGCTTGTTCCACTGAAAAAACTGGGGTGACAGAGCATTATTTTCCTTCAAACTTTTCTGGACGTTTCCCTTGAGTCGTGCTGTGTGTGGTTTTGGCCCGCAGGCGGTGGAATTCCTCTCCAAAGCCCTGGACAGTCCGGACATCAAAGCTGTGGACGAAGCGGTGATCCTTTTGCAAGAGATTGGTGAGTGAAGGGAAGAGGCCAGGCTCAGGTGGCAGACTGGGTGACCTGTGGGCCCGTGGGGCTACGGAAGGGATGCGGCCGATGGGGAGAGTGATACCCGCTTTCCTCTGCCACCTGACTGTAGACTCTCCCTCCCAAGCCTCCCTTTGCTGACCCTGAGGCCCTTGCAGGTGTGCTGGACCACAGAGAGGGCTTGACCACGCTCGGGAAGCGCCTGGCCCAGATCTCCACGGACCCCCGGCTGGCCAAAGCCATCGTGCTGGCCTCCATCTACCGCTGCATCCACCCGCTCCTGGTCATCGTCTCCTGCCTAACCAGGGACCCCTTCAGCAGCAGCCTCCAGAACCGCACAGAGGTCGACAAGGTAAGGCTTGTGGACGAGGTGGAGCGGGGAAGTGAACAAGAGAGTGTCAGAAATATCAAAAAAAATAACTAGGTATTTTTAATTACAAAAATGTGAGTCAAACACTGAAAGGGTTAAATTGTTAGTTGTTAGTTGTTTTATCTGATGTTTTAATTGGTTAAAATGTTTTACATATGTGTTTTAATTGTAATCTTGGGCGTGTCCCTTGTAAGCCGCCCCAAGTCCCCTAGGGAAGATGATTGGCAGGGTACAAAAATAAAGATATTATATTATATTATATTATTATATTAAATGGATTAAGTGACTCAGCAAAAGCTGCAGGTGTTCCTGTAACTTAGTAGCCATCAGTCTGAGGTAGGCCTCAGTGTGAGAGAGATGTCAGTCTGAGAGAGCCCTCAGTGTGAGAGAACACCTCAGTATGAAAGGAAGCCCCAGGTTGAAGACCTCGTCTGTGTGAAGCTCCAATGTGAAGGCTGCTGTGTGTAAAAAGCTACTGTGTGAAGCCCCTGTGTAAGTTCGGTGTGAGAGCAAGCTCAGTGAGAGCAAAGCCATTTATCTGCATGAGAAAGAAGCCCAGCATGGAAGCAAAGAAGGAAGTATAAAGAACTTTAGTTTTGTTTTGGAAACCTTGTCGTTGTAAACAGTGCAACCATATTATTTTACTACAAAGAAAAGCCTCCTTTGGGAGAGACAACATTGGTCTGTGTGTTTTGGGGTTTTTTTCTCTCCTCGCTTTGGGCTATTGGTGCTGTGTCACGCTGCTGCTAATAAATTTGTTGTGCATTTATTATTATTATTATTATTATTATTATTATTATTATTATTATCTTTATTTGTACCCCGCTAGCATCTCCCAAAGGACTCAATGTGGCTTACAAAGGCCAAGGCCTCAAAACACAACATAACAATACAGCACCTAAAGCAAATTAAAAACAGTTATGAGAAGGATCTTTTGTTAATAAGCCCACTCGACCAACAGAGAGAGCCTCTTTTTGGATTGGGGAATCCTAGGGTTGGAAGAGACCCCAACCTCCTTCTGTGTCAGTCAGGAAGACACAATTCAATCCCTCCTGATAGATGGCCATCCAATCTCTGTTGAAAGATCTCCAGAGAAATAGACTCTAGCAGACTCCCAGGTAGCAGCATATTTCACTCTCGAACAGTAATAACAATAACAACAACCCTGTATTTATATTCTGCCCTTCTCACCCTGAAGGGGACTCAGAGTGGATCACAAGTACACATACATGGCAAACACTCAATGTCGTTTGTATAGACAGTACACAGACAGACAGCACAGAAGGAGGTGTTCTTTCAATGCCATGGATGGTTGGGCTCGAGCTCACAGGGGATGCTGTCACTCCATCCTCTATGACAAAGAGCTGTCAGGACTTCCTCATTCCAGCATTTTCTGATCTTCTTTTTCTTTATGGCATTGTAAAATACCTCCCCCGCTTTTAGTGGTACCTAATTTCTCTAATTACAGCTAATCTGTTTTCAAGCTGCTTAGGTAAACAGTGAGCAGGGCTGACGGTCGGCCGCACACACCAACCCAGGCTTTGAACTTGCAACCTTTTGGTTGATAGATCTTATAGTTGCTGATGACTTACCAGCTGTGCTAAACCACCGGCCCAGTTCTTACACTCAGGAAATTCCTCCTAATCTTGAGGTGGAATCTCTTTTCCTCCAAAATGAATCCAAGGCTCCATTGTGTCCTTATCTCTGAAGCAACAGAAAACAAGCTTCCCCCTCCTCATTGGGACAACCTTCCAAATATGGCTGTCATGTCTCCTAGCAAACTTCTCCTCTCCAAGCTAAACATACTCCGCTCCCTATTCTGCTCCTCATAGGGATCCATCGTTTCAAGCCCTTTGACCATTTTGGTCTCTAGGCTCATTCCCAGCTTGTCCGTCTCCTCCTTGAATTATGTTTCCTGGAATGGGACACAGTCTTTATCCAAGGGGGACCAAAACAGGAGAGAGTGGGACCATGACCATGACGATCTGGACGTTATGCTCCTGTTGATGCAGCCTAGAATCACGTTGGCTTGTTGGAACCGCTCTCCCCTTCTCCTCTAGGCCAAGGCCATTCTGAGCCGAGAGAGCGGCAGTGACCACCTGGCCTTCGTCCGAGCCGTTGCCGGGTGGGAGGACGTGCTCCGCCGCAGGGATAGCCGCGCCCGAGACAACTACCTGCAGGATTATCTCCTCTATGCGCCCAGCCTGCGCTTTATTAATGGTGAGTCTTACTTGAAGGGAATGGGCCTACTGTTTACTATGGTCTAGAGCAGGCATGGGCCAACTTTGGCTTTCTCTCCAGGTGTTTTGGACATCAACTCCCACAATTCCTAGCAACCTCAGCAGCTTAAGCGGCTGAGGGGGAAAAGGAAAAGGTCCGAGGCTGCTAGGAATTTGTTGGAGTTCAGCCTGTGATTATTTCAGGATCAGAGTGCTTTGGATGTGGGGAATGATGTTAATGAGGTTCAAGATAAGTTTCAAGATGGTAATGGTTTGGTCAGTTTAAGTGGTACAGAGAATGACCAGGAGATCCCTGTAGTTGCTCATGAGAATACCCCTGAGGAGTGTGGGGGGATGATGATGAAAATAGCTCGGCACCGGCAGAAATTAATGAGCAAGTAGATAACGAGCCAAGAGATAGATGAGAAAAATTCAGTCAAAACGGGAGAGCTGTGCAAAGGCTTGGATGCTCTGCCAGGCTTCGACAAAAAAAATAACAAAGCCTCAACTAAAGAGAAACCAATTTCTGACCACTAGTGGCCTAGCTAATGAGGAGATGAAAGTCTCAAGTTTGGGGTTTGTAGTCAGATGAAGCATCATTTAGAATCACGCCAAGTTCTCACCGTTGTTTTATGGAAACCTTGCTTTGAAGTTTCATGCTAAGCTATTTCTTGCTCATGGGTAATGACAAAATCAATCCCCTCCCAACCCCACCTGTTGTGACTCAGGTCCCAAAGATTGCCTAACACAGCAAATAAAGGGTTAAACAAAGTCTTTAATGAGTCTTTAACAAGATAGCAGCACTTAAACAGCAATGCTACTTAGCAAAACAAAAGTCTTTAATGAGTCTTTAACAAGCTAGCAGCACTTAAACAGCAATGCTGCTTAGCAAAACAAAAGGACCTGTGCAGGTAAACAAAACAGAGATAAACCGGATTATCCCAGAACTCAGTCTCAGGAAAAAGGAAAACTGGAGCAAAAACAAACGGTGGCAGAAGCAGAGTCAAAACAGTCCTTTGGTCGAGCACGGAGACAGGCAACAAACAAAGTCCGGCAGACAGATGACATGGTTCAGAGACATTCCAAAAATCAGGGGCAAGGTGAAGTCACTTACGTAGTCCAATCCGAAGTCAAAGTACACGAAGACAAGATAGCTGGATTCCCAGGACCCAAATGGAGGTTAGGCAGAGCAAGACACCTGATCAACGCTTTGTCCTCTGCAAAGCTAGACATCCCAGAACCCCCATTTTATTAGCAATCGTTATCGCCAGATTGATCCTCATCACTAGCATCTGGGTCATCTCTTTCAGCTGCTGGCTCGTTACTCCGCCATTTCTGCCAGCGTTGGTCTAAACCAGGATCCTGCCAAGATGTACCTTCCTGCCATGTATCTTGGAATCCCTCAAACTCGTCACTGGACGTGGGCTGTGTACATATGTCCTGAATTTCCCTAACCCGAGTCCAGTCCAATTCCTCCTCCATTTCCTCATTACTGGCTTCCAGTTCATCTGCACTGGAATTGTCAGCTGTTATCTTTAAGCCGTTTACTCAAAGCTTCTTCATCACTTTCAGACTCACTGGCAACCTGCTTTACTCCCCGGTAATCCCATTCTTCCAGATCTTCGTGTCCAAACCCTGCAAAATCTTCCGTGTCGCTAGGTGCCAAAATAATATCTCAAATACGCTTCAGCTGACGCTGATCCAGCTCTGACTCAGCATCACTCCTCCTTCTCCTACAACCGGTAGCAGCTTCACTGCCAAGACGCTGAGCCTCAACACCACCCATATTCAAATTTGGGCATATTGGGCATTTGTGCCAAATGTGGTCCAGTGAATAAAAATACATCCTCTATATCAGATATTTATATTACGATTCATAATAGTAGCAAGATTACGGTTATGAAGTATCAATGAAAATAATGTTATGGTTAAGGGTCACCACAACATGAAGAACTGTGTTAAGGAGTCACGGCATTAGGACAACTGAGAAACACTGCTGGAGAGCGTTGCCTCTCCCTGTGTTGGCCTTCCTTTCAGCCTCTCTCTGGCCCTCAGGTCTGGTGAAACAGTTCTCTGAAAACCTCTATGAGGCCTACCTGGTGCCCACCCCCTCTGACTGCCTCTTGCCGTCGTCCGTCTGCAACCAGTACAGCGAAGAGGAGGAACTGGTGAAGGGGGTCCTGATGGCTGGGCTGTATCCCAACCTCATCCAGGTAAGACGGGGTTGTGCCTGTCCAAACATACCTCCCTTTGTGAACGATCCCGGAGGTTAAGATCATCCAGAGAGGCCCTGCTCTCGTTCCCACCTCCCTCGCAGGTGTGACTGGTGGGGATGAGAGATGAGGCCTTCTCAGTGGTGGCTTCTCAACTGTGGAACTCCCTCCCCAATGAAATTAGATCAGCGCCCTTCCTCCTGGTCTTCAGAAACAAAGTAAAAACTTGGCTTTGGGACTAAGCCTTTGGGCAGTAACCAAGACAAGGAATGATCAGGGATCTTGTGCAATTGATATTTGAGGTTTGGAATGGGCTTGGACCATGATTTCTGGATTATGTGATTTTAACGTTTATATTAATACTAGCTGTACCCGCCACGCGTTGCTGTGGCCAACCTTCCCTCCCTCTTTCTTTCCTTCTTTCCCTCCTTCCTTCGCTCCCTCTTTCCTTCCTTCCTTCCCTTTTTTCTTTCCTTCTCGCCTTCCTTCCTTCTCTACCTCTTTCCTTCCTTTTTTCTTTTCATTCCTCTTTTTCTCCTTTCTTCCTTCTCTACTTCTTTCATTCCTTTGCTTTTTGCTTCTATCCATACTTCTCTTTCCTTTTTTCCTTCCCTCCTTTTTTTTCTCTCCTTCCTTTCTTCTCTACCTCTTTCCTTCCCCTTTTTTCTTTTCATCCCTCTTTTTCTCCTTTCTTCCTTCTCTTTCCTTCCTTCTTTTGCTTTTTGCTTATATCCATACTTCTGTCTTTCCTTCCCTCCTTTTTTCTCTCCTTCTTTTCTTCTCTACCTCTTTCCTTCCCTTTTTTTCTTTTCATCCCTCTTTTTCTCCTTTCTTCCTTCTCTTTCCTTCCTTCCTTTGCTTTTTGCTTGTATCCATACTTCTGTCTTTCCTTCCCTCCTTTTTTCTCTCCTTTCTTTCTTCTCTACCTTTTTCCTTTCCTTTTTTCTTACTTTCTCTTTCTTCCTTCTCTGCCTCTTTCTTTCCTTCCCTCCTTTTTCTTTTCATCCCTTTTTCTCCTTTCTTCTCTACCTCTTTCCTTCCTTTGTTTTTTTGCTTCTATCCACACTTCTGTCTTTCCTTCTTTCCTTCCCTCCTTTTTTCTCTCCTTTCTTTCTTCTCAGCCTCTTTCCTTTCCTTTTTCCTTACTTTCACTTCCTTCCTTCTCTACTTCTTTCTTTCCTTCCCCCTTTTTGCTTTCATCCCTCTTTTTCTCCTTTCTTCTTTACCTCTTTCCTTCCTTCCTTCGCTTTTTGCTTGTATACATACTTCTGTCTTTCCTTCCCTCCTCTTTTCTCTCCTTTCTTTCTTCTCTACCTCTTTCCTTCCTTACCTTTTTCCTTACTTTCTCTTCCTTCCTTCTCTGTCTCTTTCTTTCCTTCCCCCCTTTTTCTTTTCATCCCTCTTTTTCTCCTTTCTTCCTTCTCTACCTCTTTCCTTCCCTCGCTTTTTGCTTGTATCCATACTTCTGTCTTTCCTTCCCTCCTTTTTTCTCTCCTTCCTTTCTTCTCTACCTCTTTCCTTCCCCTTTTTTCTTTTCATCCCTCTTTTTCTCCTTTCTTCCTTCTCTCTTTCCTTCCTTCGCTTTTTATTTCTATCCATACTTCTGTCTTTCCTTGTTTCCTTCCCTCCTTTTTTTCTCTCCTTCCTTTCTTCTCTACCTCTTTCCTTCCTTTCCTTTATTCTTCCTTTCTCTTCCTTCCTTCTCTGCCTCTTTCTTTCCTTCCCTCCTTTTTCTTTTCATCCCTCTTTTTCTCCTTTCTTCGCTACCTTCCTTTCCTTCCTTTGCTCTTTACTTCCATGCTTCCTTTTCTCTTCTTTCTTTTCTTCCTTCTTTCTCTCCTTTCTATCTTTCCTTTCCTCCCTCTTCCTTCCTTTTCCCCCCAGTATCATCATTTAGCTTTTCATCATTTAGCATTTTGGGATTTTTAAATCCTTTCCACTTTTGGGGGGGGAGGGGGTTATGATTGATGGTCACTCATTGGTCTGTTCGGGGTGTAGTGTCCAAATTTCATGTCATTTCATCCAATGATTTTTGAGTTATGTTTATCCCACAAACGAACATTACTTTTTTATTTATATAGATGTTTCTGTTCCACGTTTTGTCAAAATTTTGTTACTTTTTAAAGGTCTAATTGATAGTTATATATTCTGGTTGCTCTATATTAGGTTTTATATGTATGTGAGGCATTAAATTTTGCCATAAATATGTTGGAAACCATTTTGAGTCGTCCCCATCCCCCCTCCCCCCGAGTGAGAAAAGCGGTATACAAGTGAAGTAAATAATAAGAGGGCCTATATAGTAGTGGCTGATGAGTCCAAAATGTAAATAATAAATAATAAAGTAAATAATAAATAAGAGGGAAGGCCTATATAGCAGCGGTTGATGTAATACTGTAATACTGAGAGACAGGCACAGTGATGGAATACCTTTTCGAAGGGTGCCTCCCTTCTCCAGAGTCATTGAGCCGGTATTGGATAACTTCGACCTTCCCTCCAGGTGTTTTGGACTCCAACTCCCACAATTCCTAACAGCCGGTAGGCTGTTAGGAATTGTGGGAGTTGAAGTCCAAAACACCTGGAGGGCCCAAGTGTTGGGAGAGGTCCTCCAAGTGTTGGGAGAGGTCTTCCAAGAATGCCTTGGTAACCATCCCATTTTTCCCCTTTCCTCCCCCATCTTTCCAGGTGAGGCAAGGCAAAGTGACCAGGCAAGGCAAGTTCAAGCCCAACAGCTACACATACCGGACTAAGGCTGGGACCGTCCTTCTGCACAAGTCCACCATCAATAGGTGAGCCCAGGGCTGGTTCGGCTTGGCCGGGAAGGCTTTGCTGGCTTTTCCAGGCAGAGAGGGAGCCATGGGAAGCCACCCTGGATGTGAGATGGCTCCTCGCTTTTCCCTGCAGAGAGGCCTCGAAGCTCTACAGCCGCTGGCTGACCTACTTCATGGCGGTCAAATCCAACGGAGGCGTCTTTGTGCGCGACTCGTCCCAGGTGCACCCGCTGGCTGTGCTGCTCATGACGGACACAGACATCCACGTGCGGGGTGAGTGACCCACTCTTTTGGCCTATCAAGAGGTAACCCCCCCCCCCCCCCCAAAAAAAAACCCAGAAGAGACAGGAAATATCCAGTAGCATTGCCATCAAGCCGGCTCTGATTTAGTCCATTCACGAACCCACGCGATCTCTTCGATCTTCCGGAGAGGCTCTTCTCTCGCTCCCACCCACATCGCAAGTGCGACTTGCAGGGACGAGAGATAGGGCCTTCTCTGTGTTGGCCCCCTGTTTCTGGAACTCACTCCCTAGAGATATTAAGCAAGCCCCCACACTAGCAATCTTCAGGAGGAACCTGAAAACCTGGCTATACCAATGTGCCTTCAGTGATTCAATGTAAGACACTCCCTGACCAAATTTGGACTAAACGTCCTTAGAAGCACTTTATTTACGGTTCGTGCAATGGAACCCTCCCTCATTCTCGGATCCTCATCCTGATGATTTGCATCATCCTATCTCCCAGAGTTTTTAAAATTTTAGCTTTGAATGTGGCCCTGCCCAGTGAAATCCTCTGTTTTGAATTGCATGTTTTATGTTGTCTGTGTCGTTTATTACATTTCTTTGCATTTTATGCATTTTATTTTCTGGTATTGTTATGTTTTTGTATTACAATGTATGCACTGCACTGATGGGCTTGGCCTCATCTAAACCACACCGGGTCCCCCTGCGGGAGATGGAGCGGGGTATAAATAAAGTATTATTATTATTATTATTATTATTATTATTATTATTATTCACAGTCCTACATTGTGCAGAATCTGTGGATACATAGTATAGACTGCACAACTGCACTGGGAGGAGTGGCCTTCCTCAGAAATAAGATCTTGGATATCTATATCTTTTAAAACATTACTTTTTTTCCATAATTTATTTATTTATTTATTTACTGTCCTTGTATACTGCCGTTTCTCAGCCTAATTGGCGACTCAACGCGGTTTACAACAAAATATACAGTGCACAGTATACAATTAAAACCATAAAAAACATAATACACAATATTACAAAGGCCCTGTCTCTCGTCCCCGCCAGCCGCACCTGTGAAGCAGGCGGGATAGAGAGCAAGGCCTCCCCAGAAGATCTTAGGGTCCTGGTGGGCTGATAAGAAGTCCTCCCCCCCCCCACCACCACCACCACCAAAAAAAAAGGAAAAAGACACTCCAATGTGGTGCAAAAAATGGTAGTTTAGTCTCCAGAATCCTTCTCTTACTTCCAAATCACTTTATAACTTAATATTAGGGAAAACTTCCTGACTGTGAGAGCTGTTCAGCAGTGGAACTATCTGCCCTGAAGTGTGGTGGACCTTGAGGGAGCTGGGGGTGGTAACGGCTGACAGGGAGCTCTGGCGTGGGCTGGTCCATGAGGTCACAAAGAGTCGGAGACGACTGAACGAATGAACAACAACACATGAAATCACAATCCAATACATCTCCTAACTAAAATCGTGGTCCAATTGCATCATCCATATTACCAATCCGTAATCAACACATTCATTGCACCGAATTAGCCAAATGCCTGCTTGAACATCCAAGTTTTTAGTCTTCTTCGGAATACCATCAGCGAGGAGGCTGATCTTACCTCCATGGGAAGGGCGTTCCAGAGCCGAGGGGCCACCACAGAAAAGGCCCTGTCTCTCGTCCCCGCCAGCCGCACCTGTGAAGCAGGCGGGATAGAGAGCAAGGCCTCCCCAGAAGATCTTAGGGTCCTGGTGGGCTGATAAGAAGTCCTCCCCCCCCACCACCACCACCACCAAAAAAAAAAGGAAAAAGACACTCCAATGTGGTGCAAAAAATGGTAGTTTAGTCTCCAGAATCCTTCTCTTACTTCCAAATCACTTTATAACTTACTATTAGGGAAAACTTCCTGACTGTGAGAGCTGTTCAGCAGTGGAACTCTCTGCCCTGAAGTGTGGTGGAGGCTCCTTCTTTGGAAGCTTTTAAACAGAGGCTGGATGGCCATCTGTCGGGGTGCTTTGAATGCAATTTTCCTGCTTCTTGGCAGGGGATTGGATTGGACGGCCCATGAGATTGGATCTTGATTCTGCTTGAGACGCTAATGAGATATTGTATTGATGTTTAACTTTTTATTATGTTATTATTTTAACTGTTTTTATGATGTTGAGCATTGAATTTTGTTATTGTTAACCGCTTTGAATCGCCCAAGGGCTGAGAAAAGCGGTATATCAATGGAGTAAATAAATAAATAAATACGAGGTCTCTTCCAACTCAAGGGTTCTATGATTGCATCTGATCACGTTAAACCAGGCATGGGCCAACTTGGGCCCTCCGGGTGTTTTGGACTTCAACTCCCACAATTCCTAACTGTTAGGAATTGTGGGAGTTGAAATCCAAAACACCTGGAGGGCCCAAGTTGACTCATGCCTGGTTTACAGGTTCAGCAAGTCTGTTTACGTCTGGAATATGCACAGAGAGTTGTCTTCTGAAGATCCTGAGGGTGTTTGCCTTTATGGGAAAGAAGTCCCAAATACAGGAGATCCAACGAGTCCCTTGTTGAATGGTGATTCAACAAGCAGTTGAATCCCCTTTGGTTGAATAGGCCTACTCTAGTTTGGACTAACAGAATTCAAGTCTCTGTCTCCTCTTGTTAGTCCCAGTCACACATTCAGTTGCAAAGGATTTCAGGGTTTGGCTGAATCGCCCTGTTTTTAATTAGTTTTAATCAGTTTGTCTTTTAATCATTACATGTAGCCCGACCATTATTATGGTGTCTGTGCTTATTGTAATTTTTACATTGTTATGTATACATATGTTTTATGTATTGTTGAAGGCTTTCATGGCTGGAATCACTGGGTTGTTGTAGGTTTTTTCGGGCTATATGGCCATGGTCTAGAGCCATGATGGTAAACCTATGGCACGCGTGTCAGCACTGACACGCATAGCTATTTTGGATGACACGCAACCACATGCGGTCGCATACAGAGAAGTACACCTTATAAGAGCCAATCTAATTCCATCCTTAAATTTGTAAAAGGCTCTACAAATTTAACATCTGCACGTTTGAGCATTGTTCACTCCATAACTCAGCATGGAATATACATTTTTCTTATTTAAACTATCAATATTGCAAAATTCTGGGTTTTTTTTCTCAAAGTTGACACCCCACCCAAGTTATGCTCAGGTTCAGACCTCACCCTCTGAGGAAGCTTGCCATAGATGCAGGCGAAACGTCAGGAGAAATGCCTCTAGAACATGGCCATATAGCCCGAAAAAACCCACAAGAACTGAGTATGCTCAGGTTGTTTGGAAAATTTTGACACACCAAGCTCAAAAAGTTGCCCATCACTGGTCTAGAGGCATTCTCTCCTGATGTTTCACCTGCATCTATGGCAAGCATCCTCAGAGGTAGTGAGGTCTGTTGGAAGTAAGAAAAAGGGTTTATATATCTGTGGAATGACCAGGGTGGGACAAAGGACTCTTGTCTGCTGGAGCTAGGTGGGAATGTTTCAGCTGACCACCTTGATTGGCATATAATGGCCATACAGTGCCTGGAGCAATCTTTTGTTGAGAGGTGATTAGATGTCCTTGTTTGTTTCCTCTCTGTTGTTGTGCTGTTCTAATTTTAGAGTTTTTAATACTGGTAGCCAGATTTTGTTCATTTTCATGGTTTCCTCCTTTTAGTTGAAATTGTCCACAGGCTTGTGGATTTCAATGGCTTCCTCTCCACAAGGAGACTCAACGCAGCTTACATTCAAAGCATTTCAGTGCCATTTAAAATCTACAAGTGTGCCCACCTCTTTCCCCGCAGATGACGGCTGGCGCGCAACCGTCTCCCTCGTGGACAGCGACCTCCTGGTGCTGGAGGGGGACTCCTACACCATCCGGCTCCTGCGCGACTTCCGCGTGGCGCTCTCCCGGATGGTGGAGGCCTGCCTCTGCTACGAGATGGCGGCCATTCCCGGGGACCTCCACCACCAGCACAGCCAGCTCCTGGACATCCTGGTGGACCTTCTCAAAGGGCCGCCCGGCAGCTTCGGAGCCTAGACTTGGGCATTGCACCACCACCACCGTGGAGTAGAAGGAGGAGCAGCAGCACCTGGACATGGGGACTTGTGTAATTTGTACAAAACGCTGTTGACAAATGTTTATTTAAATAAAGTTCTATTTATCCCTTGTGACATCATCTCTCTCCATCCCAGAAGAACGCTGCTCCCGCCGGCCGGCCGTTTGGCTTGCCTCGGGGGAGAAATCGCCGTCTCCAGTGGAATTCGTCCCAAGCACCCCAAAGGACACTGCAATGGATGCGGTGTCCTTGCCGCGATTAGGGCCTCGTGGGTTCTCCGTGGAGAATGGACGGACTTCCGGACACCCAGCTGGAGGAGAAAAGCTTGCTAGTTGCATCTGAATGTGTCGCCAGATTTTTTTTTCAGGTGCATGAGAGAGAGCTAGCGCTGCTCGAAGCAACCTTCAAGGGTTTGGATGCCAGCGCTGCAGCCCCACAAGGTTTGTTGTGTTGCCGTGCCGTTTGGGCAGGAGACTATGATTGTTTTCGCTCCATGTGCGATATGAAAAGCATCCTTCTATGACAAGATAAGTGCCAGTTGTAGCCTTCCGGGTGCTTTGGACTTCAACTCCCACAATTCCTAACAGCCGGTAGGCTGTTAGGAATTGTGGGAGTTGAAGTCCAAAGCACCCGGAGGGCCAAAGTTGGCCCATGCCTAGGACTCAAACATGTCTGGGCCATCTGTTTTTAAAGTCTTCTTCAACGTGGTCCCTGTGAAATGCACACATCTTCCATGTGGTCCCTGTGAAATTCACTCAGTGGTTTTTGAGTTCTGTTAAACAAACAAACATTACATTTTTATTTATATACACTAGCCGTCCCCTGCCATGTGTTGCTGTGGCCCACTCTGGTGGTCATGGGGGTTCTGTGTGGGAGGTTTGGCCCAATTCTAACATTGGTGGGGTTCAGAATGCTCTGATAGTAGGTGAACTACAAATCCCAGCAAGTACAACTCCCAAATGTCAAGATTCTATTTTCCCCAAACTCTACCAGTGTTCACATTTGGACATATTGAGTATCGTTGGTGGGGTTCAGAATGCTCCAATTGTAGGTGAACTACAAATCCCAGCAACTACAACTCCCAAATGTCAAAATTCTATTTTCCCCAAACTCTACCAGTGTTCACATTTGGGCATATTGAGTATTCGTGCCACATTTGGCCCAGATCCATCATTGTTTGAGTCTACAGTGCTCCTTGAATGTAGGTGAACTACAACTCCAAAACCAAAGGACACTGCCCACCAAACCCTTCCAGTATTTTCTGTTAGTCATGGGAAAACTGTTTGCCAAGTCTAGTTCGATTCCATCGTTGGTGGGGTTCAGAATGCTCTTTGATTGTAGGTTAACTATAAATCCCAGCAACTACAACTCCCAAATGACAAAATCAATTTTTTTGAGTGAAGGACATACATTGGGTTGTTAGGTGTCTTGTGTCCAAATTTGGTGTCGATTTGTCCAGTGGTTTTTGAGTTCTGTTAATCCCACAAACGAACATTACATTTTTATTTATATAGATAGGAGAGTTGCTGGGTTGCTTTGAGTTTTTTGGGCTGTATGGCCACATTCCAGTAGCATTCTCTCCCGATGTTTCGCATCTGTGTCAGGCATCCTCAGAGATTTGTTCAGGGGTCTGTTGGAAATGAGGCGAGAGAGAGAGAGTGTGTGTGTGTATAAAGCCGTCCCCTGCCACGCATTGCTGTGGCCCAGTGTGTGTATATGTGTTTTGTGTGTGTATATATGTGTGTATATATATTTATGTATATGTGTTTATGCATAAATACACATGTGCTTATGCCAAAGCCCCCAGTGGCGCTGTGGGTTATACAGCTGAGCTGTTAAACTTGCTAACTGAAAGGTCGCAGGTTCGAATCCAGGGATTGGCATGAGCTCCCGCTGTTAGCCCCAGCTTCTGCCAACCTAGCAATTCAAAAACATGCCAATGTGAGTAGATCAATAGGTACCTCTCCAGTGAGAAGGTAATGGTGCTCCATGCATTCATGCCAGCCACATGACTTTGGACGTTTCTACGGGCAACGCCGGCTCTTGAGCTTAGAAATGGAGATGAGCACCAACACCCCACCCACACCCCCGAGTCGGACACGACTGGACTTAATGTCAAGGGGAAGAATGTGGTTATGTGCATGTATTGTAGTATATATTTTATTTTTTGGCTTTTTAAGTCCCTCTATGTTTTTCAGTGTTTTTATGAGTAATGGTCACTCGTTGGCCTGATAGGTGTGTTGTGTCCAAATTTGGTGTCCATTTTTCCAGTGGTTTTTGAGTTGTTTAGTTATGTTAATCCCACAAATGAACATATTTTTATTTATATAGATAGATACACACAAACACACACACAGAGCACCCATGGCGCAGTGGGTTAAAGCACTGAGCTGCTGAACTTGCTGATTGAAAGGTCGCAGGTTTGAATACAGGGAGCGGTGCGAGCTCCTGCTGTTAGCCCCAGCTTCTGTCAACCTAGCAGTTCAAAAACATGCAAATGTGAGTAGATCAATAGGTGGAGTTCCCCGGGAATGGCCTGAGAAGGCCTGTATACAAATACAATAAATAAATAAATACCACATTGGCGGGAAGGTAACGGTGCTCCATGCAGCCATGCTGGCCACATGACCCTGGAGATGCCTTAGGACAACGCCGGCTCTTCAGCTTGGAAATGGAGATAAGCACCAACCTCCAGAGTCGGACACAACTGGACTTAATGTAAAAGGAATACCTTACTATACACATGCACATCTACCTACCCGTGGAAGTGTAAATATTGCAATTAGCAAGCTTGATTAGCATTGAGTATCCTTGCAGCTGCAAAGTCAATCAGGGAAGGTATCTGAGATCGCCTGGCCTTTGTTGCCTGGAGGCATCCGCCTTATATAACAGGCATGGGCAATAAGTGGACGAGGGGGGAAAGGAAAGGGCCTGAGGCTGCTAGGAATTGTGAGAGTTGAAGTCCAAAACACCTGGAGGGAGGGCCCAAGTTTGCCCAGGTCTGGTTGAAATTACACAGTTTACTGATTTAAATATGTGCGCATACTAATGAAAGCCAAGGTGATCTGCCTCTCCTCCTCCATTATTGCCAAGGGAGGTCAGAAAGTTGAACAGCAAGGAGCAGGATCATAATGGAAGAGATCCCCAAAGGGCATCTAGTCCAACCCCTTTCTATTGCAAAATCAAGTCCTCCCAACAGATGCCCATCCAGCCTCTGTGACACAACCAAACCCCTCCAGACAGATGTCCACCCACCCAGCATACCCTTAGTGTCAATAATTCCCTTATGTTTATAGAATCTTAGATTTTGAAGGGAACCCCAAAGGCCATCCAGTTGAGCCCCCCTTTCTGCTAGGCAGGAAGACACAACCAACCAAAGCCTTCCAGACAGATGTCCACCCACCCAGCATACCCTTAGTGTCAATAATTCCCTTATGTTTATAGAATCTTAGATTTTGAAGGGAACCCCAAAGGCCATCCAGTTGAGCCCCCCTTTCTGCTAGGCAGGAAGACACAACCAACCAAAGCCTTCCAGACAGATGTCCACCCACCCAGCATACCCTTAGTGTCAATAATTTCCTTAAGTTTATAGTATCTTAGATTTGGAAGGCACCCCCAAAGGCCATCCAGTCAAGCCCCCCTTTCTGCTAGGGAGGCACAACCTAAGTCCTCCAGACAGATGTCCAGCCAGCCTCTTTAAAACAGCATACTCTTAGTGTCAGTAATTCCTTTATAGAATCTTAGATTTGGGAGGAACCCACAAAGGCCATCCAGTCGAGCCCCCCTTTCTGCTAAGAATGCACAATCTAAGCCCTCCAGACAGATGTCCACCCACCCAGCATACCCTTAGTGTCAATAATTTCCTTATGTTTATAGAATCTTAGATTTGGAAGGGAACCCCAAAGGCCATCCAGTCAAGCCCCCCTTTCTGCTAGACAGGAATGCACAACCAAACCCCTCCTGACAGATGTCCAGCCACCCAGCATACCCTTAGGGTCAATAATTCCCTTATGTTTATAGGATCTTAGATCTGGAAGGGACCCCCAAAGGCCATCCAGTCGAACCCCCCTTTCTGCTAGGCAGGAAGACACAACCAAACCCCTCCAGACAGATGTCCACCCACCCAGCATACCCTTAATGTCAATAATTCCCTTCTGTTTATAGAATCTTAGATTTGGAAGGGAACCCCAAAGGCCATCCAGTCAAATCCCTTTCTCCTAGGCAGGAAGACACAGCCAAAGCCCTCCAGGAAACCCAAAGGCCATCTAGTCCAGCCCCCCTTCCTACTAGGCAGGAAGACACAACCAAATCAGTCCAAACAGATGTCCAGCCAGCCTCTTTAAAACAACATAGTCTTAGTGTCAGGAATTTCTTTATGTTTATAGAATCTTAGATTTGGAAGAAAACCCCAAATGCCATCTAATCGAGCCCCCCTTTCTGCTGGGCAAGAAGACACAACCAAAGCCCTCCAGACAGATGTCCACTCACAAAGCATACCCTTAGTGTCAATAATTCCCTAATGTTTATAGAATCTTAGATTTGGAAGGGACCCCCAAAGGCCATCCAGTCGAGCCCCCCTTTCTGCTAGGCAGGAAGACACAGCCAAAGCCCTCCAGGCAGATGTCCATCCAGATAGGTGTCCCCATAGGATGCAAAGGTCTTAAAGGCAGGTGATAACTTCCTTTTCCCAGCAGGAGGGGGCTCGACTGGATGGCCTCTGGGGTTCCCCCTTTCCAATCCTATGATTCCTTAAAGCATTGGAGCCTTGGCTGTTCAAACTGCATCCCTTCTACAGGAGTTCCAGCCATTGCCTAGCCTTTGCTCATTGGGACTACAATTCCCGGCATGCCTTGCTCCTGTGCCCCGCCCCTTATCGATCGATCTCTCCGGCATCTGCTGCTTCTGTCTGGCTGTTTAGTTTAGGGCTTGTGGTGGGGCTGAGTCCTCCTTCGGGTCCGTCCCTTTGTCCTGACCCCATTGGCAGCCATGGAGGAGGAGGAGGAGGAGGGCTCACCTGCACAGGTAAGGGGATTCTGAGCATGTGCAGAGTGCAGAAATCGAGTTATTGTTTACATCTAGACCAGGCCTGGTCTAGACTGTAGAATTAACCCGATTTGATACCACTTTGAACTGCCAAAGACTGGAAGTTGTAGTTTTGCAAGGTTTTTAGCCTTCTCTGGGCTAAAGACTCTAGAAACATAAAGGAATTATTGACACTAAGGGTATGCTGGGTGGGTGGACATCTGTCTGGAGGGGTTTGGTTGTGTCTTCCTGCCTAGTAGAAAGGGGGACTGGACTGGATGGCCCTTGGGGGTCCCTTCCAAATCTCAGATTCTATAAACATAAGGGAATTATTGACACTAAAGCAATGCTGGGTGGATGGACATAAACATAAAGGAATTCCTAATATTAAGGGCATGCTGGGTGGGTAGACATCTGCCTGGAGGGCTTTGGCTGTGTCTTCCTGCCTAGCAGAAAGGAGGCTGGACTGGATGGCCTTTGGGGGTTCCTTCCAAATCTCAGATTCTATAAACATAAGGGAATTATTGACACTAAGGATATGCTGACTGGGTGGACATCTGTCTGGAGGGGTTTGGCAGTGTCTTCCTGCCTAGGAGAAAGGGAAGCTGGACTGGATGGCCTTTGAGGGTCCTTCCAAATCTAAGATTCTAAAAACATAAAGAAATTCCAAACACTAAGAGTATGCTGGGTGGGTGGACATCTGTCTAGAATGGTTTGGTTGTGTCTTCCTGCCTAGCAGAAAGGGGGGCTCGATTGGATGGCCTTTGAGGGTTCCTTCCAAATCTAAGATTCTATAAACATAAAGAAATTCCCAACACTAAGAGTATGCTGGGTGGGTGGACATCTGTCTGGAGGGGGTTTGTTTGTGTCTTCCTGCCTAGCAGAAAGGGGGGCTCCACTGGATGGCCTTTGGGGGTTCCTTCCAAAGCTAAGATTCTTTAAACATAAAGAAATTCCCAACACTAAGAGTATGCTGGGTGGGTGGACATCTGTCTGGAGGGCTTTGGCTGTGTCTTCCTGCCTAGCAAAAAGGGGGCTGGACTGGATGGCCTTTGGGGCTCCCTTCTAAATCTAAGATTTAGAAGGGAATTACATAAGGGAATTATTGGCACTAAGGTTATGCTGGGTGGGTGGACATAAACATAAAGGAATTCCTAATATTAGGGGTATGCTGGGTGGGTGGACATCTGTCTGGAGGGCTTTGGCTGTGTCTTCCCGCCTAGCAGGAAGGGGGGGGGGGGTGTCAACTGGATGGCCTTTGTGGTTTCCTTCAAAATCTAGAAATAGAGCAGTTTGATATCCCTTTAACTGCCATGGCTCCATGCAATGGGGTTCTGGGAGCTGTAGTTTTGCGAGGTCTTTAAGCCTTCTCTGGGTGAATTTACACCCTAAAAAGGAAGCAGTTTGGGATCACCGTGGCTCAATGCAATGGAGTCCTGGGAGCTGTAGTTTTGCAAGGCCCCTCCCCTAGCCTTCTCTGGCTGCATCAATCTACACTGTAGAATGAATGCAGTTTGGTGTCTTTTGAGTAGCCATGGGTCCATGCAGTGGGATCCTGGGAGTTGTAGTTTTGCAAGGTTCTTAAGCCTTCCCTGGGTGAATTTACACTGTAGAAAGGAAGGAGTTTGGGATCACTTTCATGCCCACCGTGGCTACATACAATGAAGTCCTAGTGTAAGGGATCATAGGTTTAGGGTGCGGGGTTCCTTTTCGAAGAAATCCCCAGATTCCAATAGGTTCAGGCAAGACACCGTTTATTCAAGCTGATCAGCATGAGGCGGACAGACAGCACTTTTGTATGAGCTTCCACAGACTGCCGCCCCCTCCTCTGTTTTTGCTGACCTTTATACTCAAGTAATACAAGGGTTTTTTGGTCATGGAAAGTACTCTCTTTCCTGCCCCCTTCCCTTGACCTTTTGATGGAAAGTACCTTCTTGTACCTGCAGACTCTGCGCTTAACCACAACCTTTGCACTTAACCACAACCCAACTTCCTATGTAAGCTTGAATTTTCTATGACCTCTACATGTCACCTCTTGCTTTTTTAAAACATTTTCTTCCGTCTTACTCCTTTTCTACAGAGAAAGGGTATATTTCTCCTTTGTTGCTAATTTCACTCAAAGACCCTTTCACTATGAGTTGTAGTTTTGCAAGGCCCTTAGCCTTCTCCAACTGCATCATTCTACACTGTAGAACGAATGCAGTTTGATATCCCTTTAATTGCCATGGCTCAATGCAATTGAGTCCTGGGAGTTGTAGTTTTGCAAAGTCCTCTGGGTGAATTTACACCATAGAAAGAAAGCAGTTTGGGATCACTCTCATGACCACTGTGGCTCCATGCAACGGAGTATCCTGGGAGTTGTAGTTTTGCAAGTGTTGCAACCCAGAGCAGGAAACAAGACCATAAGATAACAATCCACCACACTTGACTGTGGGGAAAAACAATCCCTTTTTATTGATGAAAAATGGTTACAAAATAGAGAAAAATGCAAAGTCAAAAAGCCACTGTGAAATTCAGCAGTCAGGAATATCCATGAACATCCAAAAGCAACACTGTAAGAACCTGGAACCTGTTAGCAAACCACTAACCGTACTTGGAGCACTAGAAGCCTCTTGGGATGTAGGCCACGGGAAACAGGGAAATCTGCCAAGGTAATGCCTCAGTCTAAACGATGCCTGATCTAATGAGACAACCCGGCGAGAGGCACTTAAAACTGAAGAAACTATTTCGTGACACGCCTCCAGGCTCTGAAGCCTGTGTTTCCTTTTCCCTTAATCTGCTTGACCTTCGCAGACTCTGCGATTCACTCCTGTTTTTCCAAATCTGTCCTTTTCTCTCCAGGTGTTAACTCCTCTGGAGAGCTATCACCGCTTGGCTCTGAAACAGTTTCACTTTCCAAGCCACTGACCTCAATGCAATGGGATCCTGGGAGTTGTAGTTTGGGGAGGCCCCAGGCTCAGGGCCTTGTCGAACTACAACTCCCACAATGCCATAGCATTGAGCCAGGCCCACTAAAGTGTGCATTCAACCCTACAGTGTAGACATACTCACGGCCAGTAGCAGGGACAGGAAACGCTGTGTCCGCACTGCAGAATTAGACCAGTTTGGGGGACTTCCGGTTGGTGGCTGGAAGATGGCGGACGTGCTCTAAGTCCCGGAGTGAAGGACTCAGAGCAACCAGGCTTTGTAAGTTAGGGGATCTCCCCCCTCCTCTGCAGATGGTCTAAGGTCTGAGAGGCTAAACCCTAGTGCCATCGGCCGACGGCGTCCGAGTGGTATCCCCCTCAAGGGGTCGCCCGGAGACGCCCGGCAACGGGGCACACAGGGAGAACACAACCTCATGGTAGGGGACTTCGGTCTCAAACCGCCATCAGCCACCGGCACAACGAACAGGGAAAACTGGACGTAAGAAGCAACCAGAACTGAAAGCGATCAGCCTCCCGGGGACAAGATACGAGCTGGAGAAAAGCCAAGCTAAACTTCATTCTATCCTCAAGACAGGAAAATTACCAGAAGGATGTGGAACGGGCGCTTGTAGAGGTAAGCGGGGAAAGAAGAACGCAGAGAATATATAAGGAGGCGAGAGAAAGACCCAAGCAGAGACAAAGGAAGGCAGTGAAACAGAGAAAGAGGGAGTGAAGGAGGAGAAAGGAGGAGAAAGGGGGGAGAGAGGGGAAAGAAAGGAAGACAAAAGAGGGAAGAAGGAAGATTAAAGCCAAAAGAATAAACCAGCTAACACACAATCAACCAACCAGCAATCAATAACTAACTCGCAGCCACAGTCGGGTAGAGCGAGACGCTCCCTCCCGAAAGGGACAGCAAACCACTGAGACCAGATAACCCTCGCTCCCGAAGGCCAGTCATTAAAGGGGCTGACTGACGGGAATTGGAGGAAAAAGGGCTCTGATATTGGCACGGCGGACTGTGGGCTGAGCGAAGACAAAGACAAGGATACTTAAGACTGGGTTCAACTAGACACTAACTATACACTAATACCTCGCTGAAGGATAGGGTAGAGTACGGAAAATACTGGAATATTACTAAGGAAAGAAACTTAGAAGCTGGAAAGTACGGGGAAGGACTACTCCCTCCCTACCCCCCCCCCCTCCTCGGCTGACACCACATAAGCAAAACTTCGACCTTGAAGGGGAGATAGCTGATAAGGCGTAATGCTGACATACCTATAAGCCCCAGAAAAAGACCTTGGTAAGGCGCAGCGGCAAGCCAATCCCCTCCACACCCACGCAGAAGGCGATAAGCAGGAAGGCACGCGGGGAGAGAGCCAAACCTCGCGAGATCTCGCGAGATCCCGCGAGACACAGTAAGGGCGCCGAAATCCCGCGAGATGTTGAGAGAGTGGCGGAAGTAGTGCGAGATAGGGAAGTAAACGGCGAGATTGAGAGAGTGTGGCGGAAGTAGTGCAAAAGGAAAAAAAAAAAAAAGGAATCTGGGGCTTTAAAATAAGAAACGAGGAAGCAGCACGAGAAGAGGAGGAAGGAAGAAAACCCGGCTACAGCCGAGCAGATGAGGAGGGGATCCAAATAGGCGGGCAAACGAAGAAGATAGAAGGAACGAAGAGGAAAGACACGCAATAAACGAACCGAAAGAAGACTCAACCGACGGAAAGGTAAAGGGCTAGGGGAGGAGAAATATTAAAATAAAATAAAATAAAATAATAAAATAACAACAAACAGTAGGCCAATTGAAATTGAACTTAAAAAAAAAAAAAAGAGGCAAATAAATTGAGAAAAATTGCAACCATGGCCACACAGAATGTCAAAGGGAAAAACTTACAAACAACAAAAGGCCAAACAAGGAGAGACTCCCTAAGTAAACCTGATTTACAAATAGAGGGGCAAGCTAGGAAAGACCCCACGCCTGAGGGGACAGTGTTAGAGAATATACTGGCAGAAATTAAAAAATTATCGGAGAAGCATGATAAACAACACAAAGAACTCCAAGCTGAAATACAAGGCATGAAAAAAGAAATAAAGGAAGAATTTCTGAAATTAAAAGAAGATGTTGACAAAGTTAAAAAAGAGAACCAGAAAATTATCAAAACTCAAGATAAAGCTGAAATGAAGATGACCAAATTGGAAACTCTCACCCAAAAGATACAACAACAAGCCGAGAGATTGGAATATAGAGAGTCGGAATACCAACTTAGAATTCGGAATCTTCAAGAAACGGATGGCGAAAATGTTAAACAAATTATGATAGAACTTTTAGCAGAGCTACTAGACACTGGTGCGGATATCGTGGGACAAGACGTGGACCGGGTTTACAGAGTACCCACGGAATATGCGAAAAAACATAAGACATCCCGGGACGTAGTCATCGGCTTCTGCCGCAAAAGCACCAGGGATGAGATCCTAAAGGAGAACGCAAAAAAATCAATCTTCTTCAAAGACAAAAAGGTAACGATAATGAAAGAAATTCCGCAACAGACTCTGGCAAGACGCAGAAAGTTCACCTTTCTCACCCAAGAATTAATAAGAAAAAAAATAAAATTTAGGTGGGAAAAAACGGATGGTATTACGGTCACGATGAACGGTAAAAGATTTTGGCTAAATTCCGAAGAAAGTGCAAAAATGTTCTACAACGACTATATAAAAGGAAATGCAGCGGAACAAACACAGAGGAAATTTCAAAACAATGGAAACACAGGACACCCCAGTGGAATTAATAAGGAAAAAAGGACAGAGAAGGAAACGGAAGAAGAAGATGAAGAAGAGGAAGATAAGACTGAAAAAGGTATACACAAATGGCCTAGATCAACACAAGAGGAAGAAGATGAAAGAGAACAAAAAAGACTGAGGGAATTTTCTCCGGAAAATTACCAGTTGATGGTACCCCCAGAAATACAACAGTGGGAAATGCCGGAAAGTAACCAATCATGAATAGAAAGCCTATCAAGATCTACTCCAACAATATTAATGGCTTAAATTCGCCTAATAAAAGGAGAAAATACTTTAAGTTCCTAGAGAAAAAAAAATATGACGTAATCATGATCCAAGAGACCCACATATGTGACAGACATTCCAAGCATTTAACACACAATAAACTCGGGAAGGTGTTTCAAGCATCATATAGTGAGAAGAAAAGAGGGGTCGCGACCTACGCAAAAGAATGGATGAATCCAACCCAAGTGTTCAAGGACACACAAGGAAGATTTTTAGGGATCACCATAGAAAGAAAAGCACAAAAAATGTTACTGTGTAATATATACTGCCCGAATGGCCCAAAGATGAAGTTCATTAAAAAATTGGAAACTGAGATAAGAAAAGTGGAGTATGACGAGTTACTTATTATAGGTGACTTTAACGGAATAGTGGATGGCAGTTTAGATAAGTCTTTAAAAAGTGGAACAAAGGCTAAGGGCACAAACAGAAATAACTTACTACCCAAAAATTTTATCCAGCGGCTAGAAGATCTTAACCTATTAGATGTTTGGAGGCACCACAACAACACAATGAGGGATTTTACATACTATTCTGGCAGGCATGACTCGTGGTCGCGAATTGATATGGCCTGGGCCACAAATTCCTTAAGTATTAAATTTAAAAAAATAAATATAATGCCCAGGACCTTCTCGGACCATGGTGCGTTAGAATTAGAATTGGAAGGAGAAAGGCCACAGTACCGATGGAGACTAAATGAAAACCTCTTAAAAAAAGAAACCGACATAGAAAGAAATAGAAAACTATTAAAGGAATATCTGGAATTTAACAAAGGAGAGGAAACATCGAAAATCATTCAATGGGAGGCCTTAAAAGTAGTTATGAGGGGGTATCTAATTCAACAAGCGACACACAAGCGAAAACAAAAAAATAAAGAGGAAGTAGAATTATGGAACAAGCTAAATAAAACAGAGGAAAAATTGAAAGAGAACCCGAAGGACGGCAGGTCCACATACGAGGTCAAAATATTGAGGAAACAAATAGACTTACTGCAAACAGAAAATATAGATCGACAAATGAAACTTAACAAGGTAAATTACTTTCAGAATGCGAACAAAGTTGGAAAGTGGCTTGCTAATAAAATTAAAAGGCGGAGGCAAAAACAAACAATAACAAAAATTATAACGAAAGGGAAAATACATACGGAAAATCAGGAGATAGTGGACCAATTCCAACAATTCTATAAGGAGCTATACCAAAAAGTAAACATACCATTAGAAAACGTCTCAGAATATATAGGTAATCTAAAAATCCCAAAATTGACAGAACCACAAAGAGAGGCCCTGAATGGCTATATAACCCCGTGGGAAATCGACAACGCAATTGACAAACTAAAGCTTAACAAATCACCGGGCCCAGATGGCTTCACAGCCATCTTTTATAAGAAATTTAAAACAGAATTAGGCCCATTATTAAAAGATATATTCAATTACACCCTAGAGAACAAAACAATCCCTCAAACATGGGAAAAAACAAATATAACATTAATCCATAAAGAAGGTACGGATGCCACTGACGTAAAGAATTATAGGCCAATATCCTTACTAAACACAGATTATAAAATATTTGCATTAATATTGGCAGAAAGGTTAAAAAATCTTTTAAAAAATTGGATATCTGGGGAACAAGTGGGGTTTCTACCCAATAGACAAATAAAGGACAATATTAGGATAATTATTGATTCAATTGAGTATTATGAAAAACATAATGAAAAACAATTAGCTCTAATGTTTATCGATGCCGAAAAGGCCTTTGATCGAGTAAATTGGGACTATCTAAAACTTTTAATCAAGGAGTTAGATATGGGATACCACTTTCAAAATGCGATCGAGGCGATATATTCGAATCAAGAGGCCACCTTGCTAATTAACGGAGAGGAAATAAAAGAACCAATAAAATTAACACAGGGCACCCGCCAAGGCTGTCCTCTATCGCCGCTACTGTTCATTTTGGTAATAGAAACACTAATTAGAAAGATAAATGAGGATAAAACACTTAAGGGATTAAAGATAAACAATTACAGTTTTAAATTAAGGGTTTATGCAGATGACGTGGCGTGTATAGTGGAGGATCCGACAAATAACATAAAAAACTGGCTAAAAAAGATAGAGGATTTCGGGAAAGTAGCGGGTTTCAAATTGAACAAACAAAAGACGAAATTACTAGTTAAAAATCTAGACCAAAAAGCAAAAGATACCTTACAAAAAACTTCTGGTATAAAAGTCGAAAGTAAGGTGAAATATCTAGGGGTGACTATCACCAAAAATAACACCCACTTGATTAAAAATAACTATGAAGTATTATGGTCTAAAATCCAAAAGGACATAAATAAATGGAAATACATGAATTTTTCTTTACTAGGCCGTATCTCAATTGTCAAAATGAATATTTTACCTCAATTGTTGTTTCTCTTCCAAACCCTGCCGATACTAAGAAACGATATCTTATTTAGGAAATGGAAAAAGGAAATCACTAAATTCATATGGAAGGATGGCAGACCTAGAGTCAGCTTCAAAATCCTAACAGATGAAAAAAAAAGGGGTGGACTAGGTCTACCAGACTTTAAAGCATATTACGAAGCGTGTAACTTGGTAGCGGTGAAAGAGTGGGCCTCCCTGAAGAATAGAGCATTATTGGCGCTCGAGGGCCACGATCTCAGGTCAGGATGGCATGGGTACCTTTGGTACAACAAAAAAAAGACAGAAAAAGCCTTCAACGACCATTACATAAGAACGGCCCTTTTAAGAACATGGGAAAAATATAAACCCAGATTGTATACCAAAACCCCACTATGGATATCCCCCTCAGAAGCTAAACATAAAAGAGAATTAGAGGAAAAAAATTGGCCATTATATAAAGATTTACTAAAGAGAAGTGAAATAGAGGGAAAAGGGAGACTAATATTAAAATCGTTGGACGAAATAAAATTGTTAAACAATAAAATGACATGGCTAAAATATTACCAATTACTCCAGGACTTCAAAGAAGACGAAAAGGTGGGTTTTAGTGAAGACCAGGGGACATGGGATATCGTGATGAAGAAAGAGAGGAAACTAATCAAGATTCTTTACCAGCAGATACTCACGTGGTCCACAGAAGAAGAAGAAATTAAAGACTGCCAGGTAAAATGGGCCAGGGATATAGGTCATAGCATTTCCACAAAACAATGGGAAGACATTTGGACTAGAAAAATAAAATACGTAGAAGCCAGTGATATGAGAGAAAATTGGTATAAGACATTTTTTAGGTGGCATTATACCCCAGTTAAAATATCGAAATTCAATAAGGCAGGATCGAATCTATGTTGGAAATGTCAAGAAGAGAAGGGAACACTGTTCCATCAATGGTGGTCTTGTAAAATAGTTAAAAAATTCTGGAAGGAAATACATTTGGCAATGCAAAAAATAATTAAAACAAACTTTCCCCTAAAACCAGAAATACACTTATTAGGAATTATTAACACTAAACTAGATCAGAACCAAGAAAAAATAATCTTTCTCCTTAGCACAGCTGCAAGAATGCTCCTCGCAAAGGTTTGGAAGATGAAAGATGTACCAACCTTAGAAGAATGGGTCTTAAAAATCTTGGATGTCATACAAATGGATAGCCTTTCATCAAGACTTAAAGGAATGCCCAATCGTACAGATTGGTCTGGTTTTAAAGAATATACTACAGCTAAGAAGCTCCCGATGGATATCGATTTGTCTGGGATATGAATAAAAGATAGGAAGAAGACCAGCACGGCTACAGAAAGAAGACATGACGGGAAACGTAGGTCCCGGAAGACTGACGGGAAGCATCCCCCCCTACACCTTCGGACTTCCCCGCCCCCCCTCTCTCCCTCTCTCCCTCTGCACCTTCCCCCAAAACCCCGTCCCCAACCTACCCAATCCCCATAAACCCCCCCCCCCCTATCCCCCCTATCCTTGCCTTTCCTCCCCGCTCTCCCTCCCCAGACCCCCACACCTTTGTAAATGTATAATCTCAATAAAATTTTACTTGAATAAAAAAGAATTAGACCAGTTTGGCACCACTTTGAATTTCAATGGCCCGGTGCTATGCAATGCTGGAAGTTGTACATTTGGTGAGATAGTTCACAACTGGATGCTGAGCAGATGCCATGGCAAGGCTAAGCGATCAACCAATGAGCCAGAAATCTCTTTTCAAACACAAATCTGTTCCAGATAATTAAAACAGAAAGAAAACTAGCCGAGCGCAATTAAGAAACACCCTTGTTCTTCGCCGTCTTATAAAAATCTGGGACACATCTAGATTAAAACAGACCCTTTCCTCTCCCAGCTGTAATGACAAATTGGATTAGAATTGGGGTTTTTGCATCATCTGTCAATCAAAGATCTTCATATTTTGAGCAGGGAAAGCACTTGTTTATTAGAGACGTGGGATATCCGTCTGCTAAATGCTTGGCCTGTTGTGGTTGTTGTTGTCTGCTAGACACTTTGCCTGTTGTTGTTGTTGTTGTTGTTGTTGTCTGCTAGACATTTAGCCTGTTGTTGTCTGCTAGACGCTTGGCCTGTTTTTGTTGTTGTCTGCTAGACGTTTAGCCTGTTGTTGTTGTTTGCTAGTCGCTTGGACTGTTGTTGCTGCTGCTGCTGCTGCTGTCTGCTAGATGCTTGGCCTGTTGTGGTTGTTGTTGTCTGCTAGACATTTAGGCTGTTGTTGTTGTTATGGTTATTGTTGTTTTCTGCTAGACATTTAGCCTGTTGTTGTTTGCTAGTCGCTTGGACTGTTGTTGTTGCTGCTGCTGCTGTCTGCTAGATGCTTGGCCTGTTGTGGTTGTTGTTGTCTGCTAGACATTTAGCCTGTTGTTGTTGTTATGGTTATTGTTGTTTTCTGCTAGACATTTAGCCTGTTGTTGTTGTTTGCTAGTCGCTTGGACTGTTGTTGCTGCTGCTGCTGTCTGCTAGATGCTTGGCCTGTTGTGGTTGTTGTTGTCTGCTAGGCACGTAGCCTGTTGTGGCTATGGTTGTTGTTGCTGCTGTTGTCTGCTAGACACTTAGCCTGTTGTTATGGTTGTTGTCGTCTGCTAGACACTTAGCCTGTTGTTGTTATGGTTGTTGTTGTTGTTGTTGTTGTCTGCTAGACACTTAGCCTGTTGTTGTTATGGTGATTGTTGCTGCTGTTGTCTGCTAGACATTTAATCTGTTGTTGTCTGCTAGACACTTGGCCTGTTTTTGTTGTTTTCTGCTAGACGTTTAGCCTGTTGTTGTTGTTTGCTAGTCACTTGGACTGTTCTGCTGTCTGCTGTCTGCTAGATGCTTGGCCTGCTGTGGTTGTTGTTGTCTGCTAGACACTTAGCCTGTGTTGTTGTGGTCGTTGTTGTTGTTGTTGTCTGCTAAACACTTAGCCTGCTGTCTGCTAGACGCATGGCCTGTTCTTGTTGTTTTCTGTTAGACATTTAGCCTGTTGTTGTTTGCTAGTCACTTGGCCTGTTGTTTTTGTTGTTAGGCCACAGAAGCAGTGGGTAAAAAATAATAATAATAATAATAATAATAATAATAATAATAATAATAAAAGATCTTGGAGTCCTTGTGGACTTTTTCTCATTAGCATATGGAGAAAATGTGGACCATTTCCGCTACCTTGGCAGCCACCTCTCCACCAAAGTCAACATCGACGCCGAAATACAACACTGCCTGAGCTCTGCAAGTGCAGCATTTTCCAGAATGAAGCAGAGAGTGTTTGAGGACCGGGACATCCGTAGGGAGACCAAGGTGCTTGTCTATAAAGCCATTGTCCTCCCAACCCTGCTATATGCCTGTGAGACGTGGACAGTCTACAGACGTCATATGCAACTCCTGGAACGATTCCATCAGCGCTGCCTCCGGAAAATCCTGCAAATCTCCTGGGAAGACAAGCGGACAAACGTCAGTGTGCTGGAAGAAGCAAAGACCACCAGCATTGAAGCGATGGTCCTCCAACATCAACTCCGCTGGGCCGGCCACGTTGTCCGGATGCCTGACCACCGTCTCCCAAAGCAGTTGCTCTACTCCGAACTTAAGAACGGAAAACGGAACGTTGGTGGACAGGAAAAGAGATTTAAAGATGGGCTGAAAGCCAACCTTAAAAACTCTGGCATAGACACTGAGAACTGGGAAGCCCTGGCCCTTGAGCGCTCCAGCTGGAGGACAGTTGTGACCAGCAGTGCTGCAGAATTCGAGGAGGCACGAGTGGAGGGTGAAAGAGAGAAACGTGCCAGGAGGAAAGCGCATCAAGCCAACCCCGACCGGGAATGCCTTCCACCTGAAAACCAATGCCCTCACTGCGGAAGAAGATGCAGAGCAAGAATAGGGCTCCACAGCCACATACGGACCCACAAGGAAATCCATAATGGAAGACCATCTTACTCGTCCAACGAGGGATCGCCTAAGTAAGTAAGTAAGTAAGTAAGTAAGCATATGGAGAGGAGGAGGATTAGATGGTCGAGAGATCACTGCCAGGCCTCTGGCTGAGAATATTTGTATTAGGGCTCTTTTGGTCCACACCAGCCCAATGACCTCATCTGGCTACATAACCAACCCACGGCGTTTTGTGAACCCTTGCTGGTTGTTGTACACTAATGTGGATACTTTGTTTAAATTTATGTTATTTTAGAATTGTGTCTACTAAGTATAGTTGAATTTATTGATGTCAGATTTAATGTACTGATGTTAGGTTTTAACAACAAGTTAAACATGAGCCAGGAATGTGATGTGGCAGCAAAAAAAGCCAATGGGATTTTGCCCTGCATCAATAGGAGCATAGTGTCTTGATGTAGGGAAGTCATGCTCCCCATGCTCTATTCCGCTTTGGTTAGACCACACCTGGAATATTGTGTCCAATTCTGGGCACAACAATTGAAGAGAGATATTGACTCTAAGCTGGAATGTGTCCAGAGGAGGGCGACTCAAATGATCAAGGGTCTGGAGAACAAGCCCTATGAGGAGCGGCTTAGGGAACTGGGCATGTTTAGCCTGAAGAAGAGAAGGCAGAGAGGAGATATGATAGCCATGTATAAATATGTGAGAGGAAGCCACAGGGAGGAGGGAGCAAGCTTCTTTTCTGCTTCCTTGGAGACTAGGACGCAATGGAACAATGGCTTCAAACTACAAGAGAGGAGATTCCATCTGAACATGAGGAAGAACTTCCTGACTGTGAGAGCCGTTCAGCAGTGGAACTCTCTGCCCCGGAGTGTGGTGGAGGCTCCTTCTTTGGAAGCTTTTAAGCAGAGGCTGGATGGCCATCTGTCAGGGGTGATTTGAATGCAATATTCCTGCTTCTTGGCAGAATGGGGTTGGACTGGATGGCCCAGGAGGTCTCTTCCAACTCTTGGATACTATGATTCTATGATTCTATGAATAATAATAATAATAATAATAATAGTAATAATATGCGAATAATAATGTTTATTTCTCTGTGAGGCTCAAGACGGAGTACTACTATACAATGTCCCAGAATACATGTTGGATGTCAGAACAAACACAAAGCAACCTATGTGAGGAGAAAGTATAATCTCCAAATAGCATACAGTCCCAGGTGTGTCTTTTGCAGGTGACGTTTGAGGACGTGGCCGTCTACTTCTTGCCGGCGGAGTGGGCAGAGCTGGCCGAGTGGCAGAAGGACCTCTACGGAGCCGTGATGGTGGAGAACTACAAAGCCCTGGCCTCCTTAGGTGAGCAGCTCATCCCAAAATCCAGAGGAATATCGGAGAATCCGTGGAATCACCAAATCCTAGAATTTGAAGAGAACCCCAACGGTCATCTAGTCCATCCCCTTTTGCCAAGCAGAAAGACACATCCAAGTCCTCCTGACAGATGGCCATCCAGCCTCTGCTTAAAAACGTCCAAAGAAAGACACTCTACTGGACTCCAAATCCTAGATTTAGAAAGGGTCCCCAAAGGCTATCTAGATCAGAAAATTATCTATCTATCTATCTATCTATCTATCTATCTGTCTATCTATCAACCTACCTACCTATCTTTTTCCTTTTGATCAACCTACCTACCAATTTATCTGGCTATCTATCTATCCATCCATCCATCCATCCATCCAATAATCTATCTCCTATCAATTCCATCATCTATCTATCTTGCTATCTAGTCTTTCTATCTATCTATCTATCTATCTATCTATCTATCTATCTATCCTATCAATTTCTTCTCTATCTCTCTATCTCTATCTATCCTATCAATTTCATCTATCTATCTATCTATCTATCTATCTATCTATCTATCTATCTAGTCTTTCTATCTCTCTCTCTCTATCCTATCAATTCCATATATCTATCTATCTATCTCTCTATCTATCTAGTCTTTCTCTCTGTGTGTGTGTGTCTTTATCTATTATCTATATATCCTATCAATTCCATCATCTATCTATCTATCTATCTATCTATCTATCTATCTATCTATCTGTATCTATCCATCCATCCAATCAATTCTATCATCTATCTATCTAATCTTTCTCTCTCTCTCTCTTTATCTAGCTATTTATCTATCTATCCTATCAATTCCATCTATCTATCTATCTAGTCTCTCTCTCTCTCTCTCTCTCTCTCTCTCTATATATATATATATGTCCTATCAGTTCCACGTCTATCTATCCATCCATCCATCCATCCATCCATCCATCCTTTCAATTCTATCATCTATCTATTTTGTCTATCTATCCTGTCTATTGTTTTTACTATATACTGTTTTTGATTTGATTTGTTGTTTGGGTTACTTTCTTGTCATTGGATGTTTGCAACCTTTGTTGGAAGCTGCCCTGATTCCCCCTGTTCTTCTTCTTCTTCTTCTTCTTCTTGTTCTATAATATATTTATATATTCTATAATCTATCAGTCTGCCTATCTATCTATCTACCTACCTATCTCAAAGTAGCCCATTACAGCCAATTCCTACAAGAGTGCAGGTGTATTCTTTTGCCAGGGGAAGCAAAGGGAATCCCAAAGTCTGGAGGTGCACCTGGACCCCCAGAAGGAATGCATTTGGACCCCATTGCTATGGAATCGTGGGAACTGGGGTTTCACTTGGGGTCAAAGCGCATCCATCCTGCAGTGTATGTAGACCAGGGAGTCCCAAACACCTGGAGGGAGGGCCCAAGTTGGCCCAGGCCTGCTGTATGGAAGGGTTGGGGTCAACCTGGGGGGCCAAACGGGTGCAAAGCTCTCTTCTGCTCTCTTCTCTGGCAGGGCGCCTCTCGGCCAAACCGGAGCTCATCCGCAAGATCGAGCAGGAGGAAGACCCCTGCCTGCAAGAGACCCCCCAGACCCACAAGTGGAGGAAGGGGCCCCCCAGCCCCTCATTGGGTGAGTAGTTTGAGACATGGGAAGACCCCCCCCCACCCACCCATGGTCCCCTCGACTCTGGCGCTGTTCAGTTGCGTAAATGACCTTCTGGCAACAAATATTTGGGCAGGGAACTGCAATGTTTTTCCCTAGTGTGATGGTTTCAAATTATTATTATATACAGTTTATATGTATATGATAATGTATACAATATATATAGTGTATGTATTTATAATGTATAGATCTATCAATAATAATAATAATAATAATAATAATAATAAGTATTTGGGTAGGGAGCTGAGATTTTTTTCGCAATTATGATGATTTCAAATTATTATATAGAGTTGATATATTATATTGTATGTGTGTGTGTGTTTATATTTATATATATTATGTTATATATAAAGGGCCCCTTGGTGGTACAGTGGGTTAAACCGCTGAGCTGCTGAACTTGCTGACCAAAAGGTTGGTGGTTCAAATCCGGGGAGTGGGGTGAGCTCCCGCTGTTAGCTTCAGCTTCTGCCAACCTTGCAGTTCGTAAACATGCAAATATGAGTAGATCAGTAGGTACCACTCCGGTGGGAAGGTAATGGTGCTTCATGCAGTCATGCTGGCCACATGACCGTGGAGGTGTCTATGAACAATGCCAGCTCTTTGGCTCAGAAATGGAGATGAGCACCAACCCCCAGAGTCGGACACGACTGGATTTAATGCCAAGGGAAAAACCTGTACCTTTACTTATGTTGTGTGTGTATGCATTACACACACATATATACCTATGTATAGACTATATTATAATGTATATATGATATATAACAAATGTGCATTAAACATACAAACACATATAAACATAATATAATATATAAATTATATATAATAATTTGAAATCATATATATAATGTATATATAGTAAATGTGCATTGTATGCGCACACACACGTATGTGTATATGCTGGCTGAGAGGAGGATGCTGGGATTTGTAGTCCAAAAAGTTGGGTTTCCCAAGCTGTGCATCGGTTTTCTTGAGCTAAAAGCTTCCTTGAAAAGACTGCTATCAAGCCATGTCACCTGAGGGAAGGATGCTGGGATTTATAGTCTGAAAAAGTACATTTTCCAGAGGTGATGGGTTTTGTGTTGCCTTCCGCAATCCGTGATGATGGAATTCTTTCCCTTGGGTCCTTTCTTTCCCCAGCAGGAGATGGGATCAGGCTGGAAGACGAGGCAGGCGGCGAAGGGGCGGTGAAGAGACAGCGGGCTCCAGTGCGGCGCAAACAAAAGAAGAATCCTCTTCATTCTGGGACTGGAAAGCGCATCCCTCGTGCCGTGGACGCAGACCCAAAGCTGCAACCGAAGGATGCTGTGCCTGTGGTGCGCCTGAAGTCCAGCCCACCACAATGCCCCGAGTGTGGGAAGAGCTTCCTCAGCAACGTGGCTTTGACCATCCACATCCGGACGCACACGGGGGAGCGCCCCTTCGTCTGCCCGCTCTGCCCCAAGGGCTTCCCTTCCTCGGGGGACCTCAAGCGGCACTTCAAGACGCACCAGCGAGAGAAGGAACCCCCGACGTTGGCATCATCCGCTTCCGTCCCCAAAAAAAGCCTGACGGCTAAGTTGCAGCTTCTGCGCCAGTTGGGGGTCTCACCGGGACCCAAGAAGCCTCACCTTTGCGAGCGTTGCGGGAAGGGCTTCAACAAGAAGCAGGACTTGCGCAAGCACTGCGGCACCCACTCGGCCGAGCGGCCTTTCGCCTGCCCCGAGTGCGGGCGCCGCTTCCGGCTGAAGCAGATTCTGGTGGCGCACCTGAAGGTCCACCTGGGCGAGCGGCCTTTCACCTGCGGGCGCTGCGGGAAGCGGTTCGGCCAGAAACACCACCTCGAGAGCCACCAGCGTGTCCACACCGGCGAGAAGCCCTTCGCCTGCACCACCTGCGGCAAGCGCTATGCCCAGAAGCAGCCCCTCATCAGCCACCTGCGCATCCACACTGGCGAGCGGCCCTTCGACTGCGCCACCTGCGGGAAGGCATTCCGCAACCAGGCTACGCTCACTATCCACCGGCGCGTCCACACCGGTGAGCGGCCCTACCGTTGCCTCCTCTGTGGAAAGGCCTGCAGCCAGCTCCAGCACCTCAAGAGCCACCAGCGCATCCACCGCGCGGAGCAGCACCTCCTGGCCTCTGGAGATGCCCGCGCACTGTCGCTGGAGAGAGACCGGCAGCTGCGCGAGAAGCCCTTCCCCTGCCCGCGCTGCGAGAAGCGCTTCCGGGATGAGAGCATCATGCAGGCGCACTTGGAGACCCACCGGGAAAAGGAGAAGGGCGGCTCCATCCTGAGCGTTGCAAACATATCACTTCCTCTCCACGGAATGGAGTCGAAGAAGCCACTCAAATGCAGGTCGGTTGCCGGCGGAGAAAGCACCAGGACTAACCCAACTCTTCCTACCCATGGAAAACTGGCCGAGGAGTTGAAGAAGCCGGTGAAGTGCAAGTCGGTTGCCGGCGGAGAAAGCACCAGGACTAACCAAACTCTTCCTACCCATGGAAAACCGGCCCCATCAAAGGAGTTGAAGAAGCCGGTGAAGTGCAAGTCGGTTGCCGGCGGAGAAAGCACCAGAACTAACCCAACTCTTCCTACCCATGGAAAACCGGCACAGGAGTTGAAGAAGCCGGTGAAGTGCAAGTCGGTTGCCGGTGGAGAAAGCACTCAGTGGGACCCTGTCCTGGCAGAATTGGCTCCATTGTCGGTGCCAAAATCTACTGCTGAATCCTCCAGAGTTAAGCCTGCAACACAAAGGGGTCCGAAAACAGGTAAACAATTGGTCACTTGCGCCGATTGCGGAAGTACGTTCACGCAAGCAAAGTATCTCACTCTGCATCAGAGGAGCCACAAGTCAGAAGACCCCAGGTCGGTTGCCGGCGGAGAAAGCGCTAAGCGGGACCCTCTCCTGGCAAAATTGGCTCCATTGTCGGTGCCGAAATCCACTGCTGAATCCTTCAGTGTTTACCCCGCGGAACAGAGGCCTCCGAAAACAGGTAAACAATCGGTCACTTGCGCTGATTGCGGAAGGACGTTCATGCAAGCAAAGTATCTCACTCTGCATCGGAGGAGCCACAAGTCAGAAGACCCCAGGTCGGTTGCCGGTGGAGAAAATGCTAAGCGGGACCCTCTCCAGGCAAAATTGGCTCCATTGTCGGTGCCGAAATCCACTGCTGAACCCTTCAGTGTTTACCCCGCGGAACAGAGGGCTCTGAAAACAGGTAAACAATCGGTCACTTGCACCGATTGTGGAAGGACGTTCACGCAAGCAAAGTATCTCACTCTGCATCGGAGGAGCCATAGGTGAGAAGGTCACGCTTGCGTCAAATGGGATGCATTGAAAGTCAACACTCTCCCCCTTAAGTAGAAGGTGATACTACCCGTTGTGTTGCACAGCTCTCCTCTTTGGAGGTATCTATACTGTGGAATGAATGTATTTTGTCACCACTTGAGTCACCAAAGCCTTGGCTCTGAAGAGAACTGAGGCATTAGAGGAGCCACAGGTGAGAAGACCATGCTTGCGTTGGAAGAGATGCATTGAAAGTCAACACCCTCCCTTAAGTAGAAGATGATACCTGTCATGGTATACAGCTCTCCTCTTTGGAGGCATCTACAGTGTAGAATGACTGCAGTTTGGCACCACTTGAGTCACCAAAGCCTTGGCTCTGAAGAGAACTGAGGCATTAGAGGAGCCACAGGTGACAAGACCATGCTTGCGTTGGATGGGATGCGTCGAAAGCCAAGACCCCCCTTCAGTAGAAGATGATACCTGTCATGGTATACAGCTCTCCTCTTTGGAGGCATCTACACTAGAATGAATGCAGTTTGGTATCACTTGAGCCATCAAATCTCAGCTCTGAAGAGGGCTGAGGCAGTGAAGGAGAAGCCCTACCTGTGGCCCAGGTGGGAGAAGCCCTACAGGGATGAGAGCATCATGCAGACGCACTTGAAAACCCATTGGGAGAAAGTGTGACCCTCTCCTGGAAGAATTGGATCCATTGTCAATGCTAAAATCCATTGCTGAATCCTTCAGTGTTAACTCCACAACACAAAGGGATTCGAAAGCAGGTAAACAATCAGTCACTTGCACCAATTCTGGAAGAACGTTCACGCAGACAAAGTATCTCTGCATCGGAGGAGCCACAAGTGAGAAGACCCCGCTTTCATTGGATGGGATGCGATGAAAGCCAACGCCCCCCCTTACGTAGAAGATGATACCTGTCATGTTATACATCTACCCTCTTTGGAGGCATCTACACTGTAGAATGGATGCAGTTTGGCACCACTTGAGCCACCAAAGGACCGTCATGCAGGCAAGGTATCTCACTCTGCATTAGAGGAGCCACATGTGAGAAGACCACGCTTGTGTCAGATGGGATGTAATGAAAGGCAACACCCCCACTTAAATAGAGGATGCTACCTATCATGTTATACAGCTACCCTCTTTGGAGGCATCTACACTGGTGGCAGTGGGGGTTAAACTGCTGAGTTGCTGAACTTGCTGATCAAAAGGTCAGCGGTTTGAATTTGGGGAGCGGGGGGAGTTCCCACTGTTAGCCCCAGCTTCTGCCAAGCTAGCAGTCCAAAAACATGCAAATGTAAGTAGATCAATAGGGAAGGTAACACTACTCCATGCAGTCATGACCTTGAAGGTGTCTATGGATAACACCGGCTCTTTGGCTTAGAAATGGAGATGGGCACCACTACCCAGAGTCGGACACGACTAGACTTAATGTCAAAGGGAAACCTTTACCTTTTTTACACTGGAGAATGAATGCAGTTTGGCACCATTTGAACCGCCAAAGATTTGGCTCTGAAGAGGGCTGAGGCAGTGCAGGAGAAGCCTTACCTGTGGCCCAGGTGCGAGAAGCCCTCTGGGGGCAAGAACATCATGCAGACGCACCTGGAACCCCATCGAGAGAAGGGCCGGTCCATTCCAAGTGTGGCAAACATATAACTTCCTATCCATGGAAATCTGCTTCCGTCGACGGAGTCAAAGAAGCCACAGGTGTGTTTCTGAAGTACAGGTGTGTTTCTGGTGGAGGAAGCTGGCTTCCCGCTACACGTCAGCTCGGGGAAAAGGAATTCCCAGTAATATTTTGTGTCTTCAGTGGGAGAGCTGAAGTACACAAAGGGCGAAACCATGCCCTTTATTGTGCCAGGTGAAACTGTGCCAGGTGACTGAGGAAGAATACCATTTTAAAGTGGAATAAGACTAAGTCAGATTGGCAAGAAGATAAGCCATTCTGGAAGTTATAGAGAAACTTGTTTCAAGTGTTTATGATATTAAAAGTCAACTGTAACAATATCTATGAGTACTGAGAAGATAACATTGTGTAACCACGATGCTTTGTGTGCCTGAGAATCCTTAAATAAATATTTCTTTGTTCAATTTCTTACAACAAAGAATTGTGTCACGTTTCTGAAGTGAAGACAGCTGAAGATCCTTTGGAACAGGATTCAGTTTATGGTATTGGGAGGCAAACCTCTCTCATCACAATTCTCATACCAGTCACTCTCTCTCAAGCCTCTCTCATATATATATATATATATATATATATATATATATATATATATATATATATAATGCTCTGTGCGTAATGAGTACCTTAAAAACAAAAGAACCAATGAACGAAATCATGCCAAATTTGCCAACAAAACATCTCACAACACAAGGAGTGACCGTCACTCAAAAAATTATGATTTTGTCATGTGTGAGTTGTAGTTGCTGGGATTTATAGTTCACCTATAATCAAAGAGCATTCTGAACTCCACCAATGATGAAATTGAACCAAACTTGGCACGCAGGACTCCCCTTGACCAACAGAAAACACTAGAAGGGTTTGGCCTTGAGTTTTGGAGTTGTAGTTCACCTACATCTAGAGAGTACAGTGGATTCAAACAATGATGGCTCTGGACCAAATTTGGCATGAATACTCAATATGCCCAAATATAAACACAGATGGAGTTTGGCAGAAATAGACCTTGACATTCGGACCCCCTCCAATGACAGAATTGGGCCAAACTTCCCACACACAACCCCCATGACCAACAGAAAATAGTGTACTGTGTTTTCTGGTGGTCTTTGGTGACCCTTCTGACACCCCCCTGGTGACCCCCCTTGACTTCCCAGGTTGAGAAATGCTGCCTTAATGCCACCCAGTCCAATTCCCTTCACCAGGGCAAGAAAACATAATCATGTGTATGTGTGTATGTATATATATATATAGGCATGGTTAGGTTCGGTCACAGTCTTCGTAATTCGGAATAAATTTGGGGAAAATTGCTTTTTGAAGTTTTTAAGGAAACCGGCAGTCCCTTTACCCTTCCGAATCTTTTACCGCCATTTCTGGTACGAAGCAGTAAATGAGTCGGAAATAATTCAGCTTTTCCCCACTTCTGGTTCCTGGTCCTGGCTGAAGCCAGAGAAGCCGTTTCAAACCAGAGTGGATGAATTTCCTCCCTTTGCTTCTCTCTCTCTCTCCCCCCCCCCCCCCACTTCTGGAGTAAAACAACTACTTTCAAAGCAAAGACCACCCAATGAAACAGGAAATAACACTTTCAAACCATTAAGGAAGGATTCGGAAGTCTCAGAAGTCTCAAAAAAATTCCTGTGAAAATCGGAATTGACTTTAGAATTGAACCACTAGCACCCCTACATCCGAAACGAGTGTTGAAGCATTTTTTTAATCAAGCCATATATTCAAGGACAAAACAAGTAATTAGAGGACAGGGCTTTTCACCCACTTATAGTATACGAGGGTTGAATGAAAAATAATGCCTCTACCTTCGTAACTCCTCGACAGATGGCAGTACTGGTATGTGGCAGGTACTGGCTTGTTCAGTAGACTCTCTTCTACAGTTCCATTTTAGCGGGAAGCCTTTGCATTGAACGGTTGTGCTGTTAAAGTGTGAAGTATGGAACTGAATGGAAGGAATGGAACTGAAAGGAAGGAAGGATGGAAAGGAAGGAAGAATAGGTGGAAGGAAGGAAAGAAATAAATAAAAGAGGGAATGGAAAGAAAGGAAATAAAAGGAGGAAAATACAAAAGGAATAAAAAGGAAAGATGGATGGAAGGAAGGAAGAGAGAAAAGAAAAGAGTGAAAGGAAGGAAGGGAATGGAAAAAAAGAAAAGAAAGGATTAAAAGGGAAGGAAGGCTGGAAGGGAAGGAAGAATAGGTGGAAAAAAGGAAAGAAAAAGAGGGAAAGGAGGGAATGGAGGGAAAGGAAATAAAAGGAGGAAAAGAGGAAAGGAATAAAGGAGGGGGGAAAAGAAAGTAATAAAAAGGAAGGATGGATGGACAAGAAGGAAAAATGGGTGAAAGAAAGGAAAGAGAAAGAAAAGATGGATTGGAAGGAAAGGAAATAAAAAAAGAGCCAAATAAAGGAATAAAAAGGAAGGAAGGGATGGAGGATAGAAGGGAAGGAAGAATGGGTGGAAGGAAGGAAGGAAAGAAAGAACAGAAAAGAAGGAATGGAAGGAAAGGAAATAAAAGGAGGCAAAAGGAAAGGAAAGGAATAAGAAGGAAGGGTTGGAAGATGGAAAGGAAGGAAGAATGGATGGAAGGAAGGAAGAATGGATGGAAGGAAGGAAGGAAAGAAAGAACAGAAAAGGAAGAATTGGAGGAAAGGAAATAAAAGGAGGCAAAAGGAGAGGAAAGGAATAAGAAGGAAGGGTTGGAAGATGGAAAGGAAGGAAGAATGGGTGGGTGGATGGATGGATGGATGGAAGGAAAGAAAGAAAAGAAGGGAAGGAAGGGAATGGAAGGAAAGGAAATAAGAAAAGGAGGAAAATAGGAAAGGAATAAAAAAGAAAGGAGGGAAGAAAGAAAAGAAGGTAAGAAAGAAATAAAAGACTCTGTAGACATGGTGATTTGAGCGGTTTATTGGCTCTCTGTGGTCTTGCATATTTGTGAAATCATTGATGAATTCAGTTCAGAGAGACTGAAAATGGAGAGATAGGGTGACTTTTAGGAATTCTTTCTTACTGAGCTATCTATAGGAAGGGTGGGATCCCCGCTCTTATCCACACACACTCGTCTGTTCGGAGGCGTTTTGGGTTCCTCGCACCGGAGGAAGGAAGCGTTAGATTTGTAAACAGCTGGGATTTGAGCATCTGAAGCAGGCATGGAGAGGTGGAGATTACAACACCCATTCTCCCCAGCGTTGCCTCTTATTGGTTCACGTACATCTTTTGTTCTATAATGAAACAGAAATAAACTAAAACAACCTCTTTGCCGACAATGCCTTAAAAGTCTTGTCGAAGGCTTTCATGGCCGGAATCACTGGGTTGTTGTAGGTTTTTTCGGGCTATATGGCCATGGACTAGAGGCATTCTCTCCTGACGTTTCGCCTGCATCTATGGCAAGCATCTTCAGAGGTAGTGAGGTCTGTTGGAATTAGGAAAAAGGGTCTATATATCTGTGGAATGACCAGGGTGAGACAAAGGACTCTTGTCTGCTGGAGCTAGGTGTGGATGTTTCAACTGACCACCTTGATTAGCATTTGATGGCCTGGCAGTGCCTAGAGCAAACTTTTGTTGAGAGGTGATTAGATGTCCTTGTTTGTTTCCTCTCTGTTGTTGTGCTGTTTCGCCTGCATCTGTGGCAAGCATCCTCAGAGGTAGTGTTTCCAACAGACCTCACTACCTCTGAGGATGCTTGCCATAGATGCAGGCGAAACGTCAGGAGATAATGCCTCTAGACCATGGCCATATAGCCTGAAAAAACCTACAACAACCCTTAAAAGTCTCTTTCAATTCCTACCTAAGGGCGCATCTACACCGTAGGGTTAATGCAGTTCGACACCACTTGAGCTGCCATGGCTCAGTGTTGTGAAATCCTGGGAAGTGTAGTTTTATCTGGTCTTGAGATAATGCTAGATCCGTGATGGTGAACCTATGACACGCGTGTCAGCACTGACACCCATGGCTATTTTTGATGACACGCGGCCACATGTGGCCGCATACAGAGAAGTACACCTTATAAGAGCCAATCTAATTCCATCCTTAAATTTGCAAAAGGCTCTACAAATTTAACATCTGCACGTTTGAGCATTGTTCACTCCACAACTCAGCATGGAATATACATTTTTCTTATTTAAACTATAAATATTGCAAAATTATGTTGTTGTTTTTTTTCTCAAAGTTGACACCCCACCCAACTTATGCTCAGGTTTTTGGCAAATTTTGACACACCAAGCTCAAAGGGTTGCCCATCACTGTGCTAGAGCCTCACCAAACTACAAATCCCAGGATTCCATAGCATTGATCCACAAAATGTCAAACTGCTTCCATTCTAGAGCGTGAGTGCATCTACAATTTAGAACTGATGCGGGTTAACACCACTTCAGAGAGCCTTGGCTCAATAGTTGTGCTTTTGCAAGATCTTTCACCTCTGCACAAGGGTATGAGCTACAAAACTACAACTCCCTGGGTTTCATAGCTTTGATCCATGGATAGCAAAGTGGTTGGGGTTTTTTTTTGTCGTGTCAGGAGCGACCTGAGAAATTGCAAGTCGCTTCTGGTGTGAGCAAAGTGGTGCAACATTGCATTAACCTTCCAGTGTAGATGCACCCTGGGACTTTGCACAAAGACTCTTCTGCATTGTGTTGCAGACGTGAATCAGTCCTGGTTGGGGGCTTCGGCGCTGTGCGTGTGCATCTGGGACAGGAACATCCCATGCACCGCGTCTTCAAGTTTGTAGAAGACCTGGAACATCTCCGGTGACGCCGAATGGCACTCAAAGCAGCGCCGGAGCTTGGCCAAGCTCTCCACGACCTCCGCCTGCGAGGGGCAGGGCAGCAAGGCGGATTCGTCCGTCTTCTCTTCATCCTCTTCTTCCTCCTCTTCCACTCTCAGCCCTTGACCCTCCATCCCTCCTTCGTCCCCAGAGCACCCCAACCCTTCGTCCACTGAGATAAATTGTTTGAATTGTTCTTGGCTCTTGAATCCCAGCGCTTGGACCACTTCCGTAGACGGAGTTGGGAAGATGTCGGGATTCGGGACAAAACCGGCTGCCAGGAAGCCACCCCTGATGGTCTCCGGACCCACCTCTGACCACGCTTGTATGGACAGGTGTATGGCGTCTGAAAGGGCCAAGTGGCCTCTTGACCCAGAGGTCCGGCCACCCAGCGCCACGACCAGGCGGGTGAGCATCCTCCTCCGGTAGTGGCACCGAAAGGCCCGGCTCGTCCCGAGTTCAAGCGGGTGATTCTCATGACGCGGCACAAAAACCATCTTCACGTTGGAGAGGTCGACCAGAGGGTGTGCAGCACAAGGTGTGACAAGAAGTGCCAGGTGCCTCTGCCCGGCTTTGGCCTCTTCGTTGAACGCCCAGAGCCATTCAGCAAAGAGGGCGGCGGTCATCCGGGCTTGACCTTCGGCTCTGTACATGGCGGGGGGCAGCTCCTGCGGGACCCCGAAAGTGGGGCATCCCTTGCCGACGATCAGAGGGTCCCGCTTATCAGAAGAATCCATGTTGGCACAAAGCAGGACGGTGAGCCGGTCCTTAGCATCTTCCTTCCTTGGCGTTGCCCGAAGCAAGAGGGTGACTTCGGCACAGGCGTATATTTCGGACGGATCGTATTTTCGTAGGATGTCGGGGAGGACGGTGTTTTTCCAATTACGGTCCTCCGCCGGCTCACTGTTCTGTTTCTCGGCGTTTTCCCAATGCTGCTCCTCTGTCACCTCGGTGTCCTGTTTCCGGTTGGCTTTCGGCTTGGCTTTCGAGCCGTTCGCCCAACTCAACGGCAGCCTCCCGACGGCGTCCGACAAACGCCGGGCTTTCTCTTGGAGACGCAGTCCGTTGATCGATGCACCGAACCACTGCGCTGCACCGTCACTGCATTGTGGGAGCCTCTCCTCCATCTTCCGTTTGCGCCCGGGATCACCGTTCTTGCCCCACTCGGCCAGGATGCGCTCCTTGTTCTTGATGATGCGGCAGATCTGGGGCTGGGAGACACCAAAGCGTTTCGCCAGCTCGCTCTGGGAGACTTTGGGGCCTTCCAGCATCTCCAGCACTCGGACCTTCTCCTGCAGGGAGAGCTCCTTGCGCTCCTTGCGCGGCACGGCACCCTCGCTAGGAAGAACTCTCCGGCGACACCCGGAGTGATGCAACGCCGAGGGCCCTGGGCCCCGTCCGGTGTGCGAGGCACGGTCCACAAAGCTCCGTCCGCAGTCGCCGCAGATGTACGAATGCCGACCGGCGTGATGATGCGAGGCGTGCTTCTCCATCTCCGCTCTCTGGCCAAAGTTCCTGCCGCACTCCAAGCACCAATGCGGCACCTCTTCCGCCGCGGGAATCCTGCAGATGCCAAAAGAAGGGGGCCCTCGGGGTCCAGCACCCACTTTGCAGCCTGTCCTTTGTGCTCCGTCGCCAACTGATGGACTCTGACGAAGGAGGCCGTTCCCTCTGCCTTTACCTGTCTTCGGACGTGGCTCCAAGCATCCGTCTCCGTCTCCTTCTTCTTCCTCCTTCATCCTTTTTGGAGACTGGTCCTCTCCTAAGGAAAAAGGAAGCCATGGAAAGAGTTATTTACCTGGCCCCTTGGAGCATGGCTAGGCCATCTTGGGTCCTCCCTCCAGGTGTTTTGGACTCCAACTCCCACAATTCCTAACAGCCGGTAGGCTGTTAGGAATTGTGGGAGTTGGAGTCCAAAACACCTGGAGGGAGCGCAGCTCCAAGCATCCCTCTCCGTCTCCTTCTTCTTCCTCCTTCATCCCTTTTGGAGGCTGGTCCTCTCCTAAGGGAAAAGGAAGCCGTGGAAAAAGTTATTTACCTGGCCCCTTGGAGCATGGCTAGGCCAACTTGGGCTCTCTCTCCAGGTGTTTTGGACTCCAACTCCCACAATTCCTAACAGCCTACCGGCTGTTAGGAATTGTGGGAGTTGGAGTCCAAAACACCTGGAGGGAGAACTCAAGTTGGTCCGGGTCTGCTCTACACTGTATAATTAATAGAAATATACCAGTCACATCTAATGGTTCATGCATTCAGTGAGAAATGCGCTCTGGGTTGTAGTCAGAACTTTAAAGGGTCACGGTTCCAAACACTAAGACCCAATTACAGATTTGGTGCCTTGAATCACATAATAGACACTTTGAATGTCTTTGCAGAGAGTGAAAGCAAAGCATTAATAAACAACAACAACAATTAATCTATATAAATAAATATATAATGTTTGTTTATGGGATTAACAGAATGCAAAAACTACTGGATGAATTGACACCAAATTTGGACACAAGACACCTAACAACCCAATGTATGTCCTTCATTAAAAAAAAAATGATTGTGTCATTTGGGAGTTGTAGTTGCTGGGATTTATAGTTCACCTACAATCAAAGAGCATTCTGAACCCCACCAACGATGGAATTGAACCAAACTTGGCACACAGTTCTCCCATGACCAACAAAATACTGGAAGGGTTTGGTGGGCAGTGTCCTTTGGTTTTGGAGTTGTAGTTCACCTACATCCAGAGATCACTGTGGACTCAAACAATGATGGATCTGGACCAAACTCCACACGAATACTCCATATGCCCAAATGTGGACACTGATGGAGTTTGGGGAAAATAGAATCTTGACATTTGGGAGTTGTAGTTGCTGGGATCTGTAGTTCACCTACAATCACAGAGCATTCTGAACCCCACCAACTATAGAATTGGGCAAAACCTCCCACACAGAACCCCCATGACCACCAGAGTGGGCCACAGCAACACGTGGCAGGGGATGGCTAGTAATAATAATAATAATAATAATAATAATAATAATAATAACAATAATAGTTCAGACTAGAATCCTGAGTGTATTCACTACCTCCCTGACTTGGAGGTCTCCAAGTTGGACAAGACTGGAGTTTATGTCAGGGGAAAACCTTTACCTTTACTATATACATACATATCTACATACATACACACACACATATATATACGCACACACATATACACAAACACATACAAAATATATACACAAACACATACATACATAGGCGAAAACCTTTACCTTTACTCTCTCTCTCTCTCTCTATATATATATATACACACACACACATACACATACACAAAAACACATACATACATATATACACAAACACATACATATATAGGGGGAAAGCATTACCTTTACACTTTACACACACACACATATATACACAAACACACATATATACACACATACACATACATAACTAGGGGAAACCCTTTACCTTTACTATATATACATACATACACACACATATATATACACACATACACATACATACATACATACATAGGGGAAAAACCCTTTACCTTTACTACATATACATACATACATACATACATACATACACACACACACATTATATACACAAACACATACATACATATATACAGAAACACATACATAGGGAAAACCTTTACCTTTACTATACATACATACATACATACATACATACACACACATATATACACACACACATATATACACATATATACACACATACATACATACACATATATACACACATATATATACACAAACACATACATGCATATATACACAAACACATACATACATAGGGGAAAACCTTTACTCTTACTATATATACATACATACACACACATATATACACAAACACATACATACATATATACACAAACACATACATACATAGGGGAAATCCTTTACCTTTACTATATATACATACATACATGCACACACATATATACACACACTTATACATATATATACACAAACACATACATACATACATACATAGGGGGAAACCTTTACCTTTACTATATATACATACATACACACACATATATACACAAACACATACATACATAGGGGGAACCCTTTACCTTTACTATACATACATACACACACACACACATATACAGAAACACATACAAACATACATACACAAACACATACATACATAGGGGAAAACCTTTACCTTTACTACATATACATACATAAACACACACACATATATACTTACTTTACTACGTATACACATACATACACACACACATATATAAACACAAACACACACACACATATATATATCTACTGCCTACTGGCTGTTAGAAATTGTGGGAGTTGGAGTCCAAAACACCTGGAGGGCCCAAGCTGGTCGGTGCCTGGCTTTGGCCTATTTTGAATAGTATCTCTGTAGCAAGAGGTGACTTCTGCATATGTAAACAACATCCCATCCCCTTTTGGGGGACCCTTCCTCACCTGAGCCCGGCTGGCCTTGGGCTTTGCCTTTGGGGCTCATCTCCTTCGCTCTGCCCGGCCGCAAAGCCGCGGGTTCGGATGTGCCCAGCGTTGTCCCTTCTTGACCTCTGTCCTGGCAACCTCAATGTGGGAAACCTCAGGGAAAGAGGCCGGGGTCAGTCCCAGGTGAAGGAGGGATGCTCTCCTCCTGCATCCCGCATCAGCATCCCTCCCTCTCCTTCCTTCCTCCTGGTCCTCTGCTCTGGCTGCTCTATGTCCGCCTCTCTGATTGGCGCTGCCACCCGCTTTCGGGTCTTTTCTCTGCCAGGATTGGACAGCCAAGCAGGCCTCCATTGGGCTGCCAGGGAAGGAGGGAGACAATGGGACAGGGATGAGCCACCCCTGGGCTCCCAAGGCTGTTTATGCAGGAAGACACCATCCAAGCCCTCCCGACAGATGGCCATCCGGTCTCTGCTTTAAAGCCTCCAGGGAAGGAGACTCCTAGCAGACTCCCATGGAGTCTATATTCTACTACAAGGGGCCCCCCAAAGGCCATCCATTCCATTCCCCCTTCTGTTTATATAGGAAAACACAACCGAAACACTCCTGACAGACGGCCATCTGGTCTCTGCTTTAAAGCCTCCAGGGAATTAGACTCATAGCAGACTCCCAGACAGGATATATTCTACTAGAAGGGGACCCCAAAGGCCATCCAGTCCTCCCCCCTTATGTTTATGCAGGAAGACACAACCCAAACCCTCCTGACAGATGGTCATCCGGTCTCTGCAATAAAGTCTCCAGGGAAGGTGATTCCTAGCAGACTCCCAGCAGGATATATTCTGCTATAAGGGGCCCCCAACAGCCATCCAGTCCAACAACATTCTGTTTATGCAGGAAGACACAATCCAAGCCCTCCCGACAGATGGTCATTCGGCCTCTGCTTTAAGACATTCAGGAAAGGTGACTTCTAGCAGACTCCCAGGCAGGATATATTCCTCTAGAAGGGGTCCCCAAAGGCCATCCAGTCCACCCCCATTCTGTTTATGCAGGAAGACACTATCCAAACCCTCCCCACAGATGGCCATCCAACCTCTGCTTGAAAACCTGCAGAGAAGGAGCCTGTACTTGACTCTCCAGCAGTCTATATTCCACTAGAAGGGGACCCCCAAAGGCCATCCAGTCCATCCCCATTCTGTTTATGTAGGAAGACACGATCTAAGACCCCCAGACAGATGGCCATCCAGTCTATGCTTGAAAACCTCAAAGGAAGGCAACTCCTAGCAGACCCCCAGGGAATCTATATTCCACTAGAAGGGGACCCCCCCAAAGGCCATCCAGTCTATCCCCATTCTTTTCATGCAGGAAGACACTATTATTATGTAGGAAGATACTACTATTATTGCTGTTGTTACATTTATGTTGTTACATTTATGTAGACCCCACTTACCCTTCTTAATTGGCACTTGGAAGTGGCTCAGATTTACAGTATATCTATTCTGCCCTTCTCACCTCGCAGGGGACTCAGGGCGGATTGCAATGCACATATACACCGCAAACATTCAATGCCAATTAGACATAGAACATATATAGGCAGACACAGAGGCCATTTAACATTCCAGCTTTCCGGCTTCAAGAGGGTATGCTCGATTCCAGCCACAGGGGGAGCTGCTGCTTCACTGTCCACTTATGACATCGAGTCCTTGATGGAGTTCTTCGTTATTCTTACGCACGCAGCTGGAAGGGGATTTTTTGGTGTTGTGAATTAGTTAAATTACCCTCCCTGCATAAAGCGGTATCTACACTTCCAACTTGACGGATGCAACTGTCTTTTGCGGTGCATAGGTCAACAGCAAGCTAGACTATTAATGGTAGGGAGCTGGCTTTGAGTCGGGCTGGCTTTGAACTCATGACCTCTCGGTCCGAAGTGATTTAATGCAGCTGGCTACTAACTAGTTGCACCACAGGCCGGTCTCATATTTTATATATATGTGTGTGTGTGTGTGTGTGTGTGTATAATCATTACTATTATTGCTATTATAATTACTCTTCTTCTTCTCCTCCTCCTCCTCTTCTTCCTTTTATCTTCTTCCAATTCTTCCTCTTCTTCTTCTTCTTCTTCTTCCTTTTCCTCTTTCCCCTCTTCCTTTTCCTCTTCTTCTTCTTCTTCTTCTTTCCTCCTCCTTTTTGTCTTCTTCCTCTTCTTCTTCTTCCTCCCCCTCCTTTTCTTCCACTTCTTCCTCTTTTTCTTCTTCTTCTCTTCCTCCTCCTCCTCTTCTTCTTTTTCTCCTTCCTCCTCTTCTTCTTCTTCTCCTCCTTATTCTTCCTCTTCTTCCCCTTCCTTTTCTTCTTTTTCTTCTTCTTCTCCTTCCTCCTCCTCCTCTTCCTCCTCCTCCTCCTCCTTTTCTTCTTCTTCTCCTTCTCCTTCCTCTTCTTTTCTTCTTCTTCTCTTTCTTCCTCCTCTTCTTTTCCTCTTCCTCTTCTTCCTCTTACTTTTCCTCTTTTTTCTCCTTCCTCCTCCTCCTCCTCCTTTTTCTCTTCCTCCTCCTCCTCTACCTCTAATTCGTAGTCCTCCTGCTTATTCTTCCTCTTCCTCTTTTTCTTCTTTTTCTTCTCCTTCCTCCTCCTTTTCTTCTTCTCCTTCTTCCTCTTCCTCTTCTTTTTCTTGTCTTTCTTCCTTCTCTTCCTCTTCTTCCTCTTACTTCTTCTTTTTCTTCTTCTTCTCCTTCCTCCTCCTCTTCTTTTTTCTTCTTCTCTTTCTTCCTTCTGCTCTTCTTCTCCTTCTTCCTCTTCTTCTTCTTCTTCTCTTCCTCTTCTTCCTCTTACTTCTCCTTCTTTTTCTTCTTCTTCTCCTTACTCCTCCTCCTTTTCTTTTTTCTTCTTCTCTTTCTTCCTTCTGCTCTTCTTCTCCTTCTTCCTCTTCCTCTTCTTCTTCTCTTCCTCTTCTTCCTCTTACTTCTCCTTCTTCTTCTCCTTCTTCTCCTTCCTCCTCCTCTTCTTCTTCTTTTTTTTCTTCTTCTCTTTCTTCCTCCACCACCTCTTCTTCCTCCTCTTCTTTTCCTCCTTCTCCCACTTGCTCCCCCCCTCCTCCTGGTGGGCCCCTCCCCTTCGGAGAGGAACTCTGCTGCAGCGGCGCCCTCCGCCCGCGCGGTGGCGCTGCAGAGCGGAAGAGCCATTGCTTCTCCCTTCTCCTGCTGCTGCTGCCTCTCCAGCTGGTGACAGGGCTGCTGCTGGTGTTGGAGGTGTTGTGGCCGTGGCTGCTTCCTCGCCCTCGGCCTCCCCTCCTTCCTCGGCCTCCATTCCCTCCCTGCCTCGTTGCCGGCGGCCATGGAGTGGAGCCCCGCCCAGGTGAGGGGCTTCTCGGGGGGGGGGGGTGCCCGGGGGGGGAGGGAGGGATGCCAGGAGAGGCCCAGGCCTCGCCCAAGGAGGTAGGCCTCCCTTCAGGAGAATGACAGCTCCACTGGCCCCCACAGCAGCACCATCCACCACCACCACCATCATCATCATAGCCATAATAACAGGGACATCGGGCCTCCTCTGTTCAGGAATGACAGCTCAGTTGGCCCCATCATCCTCATCCTCATCTTCATGATAATAACAGTAGTAATGATAAGGATGAGAATAATAATAATAATAATAATAATAATAATAATAATAATAGAAGGGACATTGGGCCTCTTCCACCCAGGAATGACATCTCAGCTCCATCATCATCATCATCATCATCATCATCATCATCATCATCTTTATCATCATTACTATGTTTATCATGACTGTTATTCTCATTCTCATTATTATCATTACTACTACTATTCTCATTATTATCATTACTACTACCATTACTAGTAGTAGTAATGATAATAATGAGAATGAGAATAACAGTCATGATAAACATGATAAACATAGTAATGATGATAAAGATGATGATGATGATGATGATGATGGAGCTGAGATGTCATTCCTGGGTGGAAGAGGCCCAATGTCCCTTCTATTATTATTATTATTATTATTATTATTATTGTCATTCTTATCATTACTATGTTTATCATTACTATTATTCTCATTCTCATTATTATCATTACTACTGTTATTATTATGAGGATGAAGATGAGGATGATGGGGCCAACTGAGCTGTCATTCCTGGGTGGGAGAGGCCCAATGTCCCTTCTATTAATATTATTATCATCATTAATGATTATCACTATTATTATCATCATGATAATAATAGTAGTAATGATAAGAATGAGAATGAGAATAACAGTCATGATAAACATTGTAATGATGATAAAGATGATGATGATGATGATAATAGAGGGGACATTGGGCCTCTTCCATCCAGGAATGACATCTCAGCTCCATCATCATCATCATCATCATCATCATCATCATTATGATAATAGTAGTAATGATAAGAATGAGAATGAGAATAATAATAATAATAATAATAGGGACGTTGGGCCTCTTCCACCCAGGAATGACATCTCAGCTCCATCATCATCATCATCATCATCATCTTGATAATAATAGTAGTAATGATAATAATGAGAATGAGAATAATAGTAAACATAGTAATGGTAATAATGATAATAGAAGGGACATTGGGGCTCTTCTTCCCAGGAATGACATCTGAATTGGCCCCATCATCATCATCTCTAGCCATCCCCTGCCATGCGTTGCTGTGTCCCAGTCTTTGTATATATGTTTTGTGTGTGTATATATGTAGTTTTGCATATGCGTTGCAATGTTTTGTTTTTGTTTTTGTTTTTTTGCTTTTTAAGCCTCTTCTGCTGTGTTTTTCAGTGTTTTTATGAGTGGTCACTCGTTGGCCTGATTGATGCATTTTGTCCAAATTTGGTGTCAATTCGTCCGGTGTTTTTTGAGTTAAGTTAATCCCACAAACAAACATTACATTTTTATTTATACAGATGATAATAATAATAGTAATAATGAGAGTGATAATCATAATAATAGTGAGAGTGATAATAGTGATTATGATAGTGATGATAATTACCATATTGATAATAATGAGATAGGGATAATGATAAATATGACAATGATAATAATGAGAGTGATAATAATAATAATGATCATGATAGTGATAATCATAATAATAGTGAGAGTGGTAATAGTGATAATGATGGTGATGATAATTACCATATTGATAATAATAAGATAGGGATAGTGATAAATATGATAATGATAATAATGAGAGTGATAATAATGATAATAAAATGGGTTTTAATTGTATTATTATTATGTGTTATGACTTATTATTGTTATTATTCATGCTTCTATGTTTTTATCTCTACATTGTTCTGCCTTGAACCTTGAGGAGAGGAAAATAATTAATTACATTATTATGATCATTATTGGCACAAATGATTTTAATTTATTTATTCATTTATTTATTTTACTATATTTATATACCACCCCTCTCAGCCCAGAGGCGACTTTTGATCTTAGGTTTATATCTGTGAAAAGTGGTTTAATGGTTTACGTTTTTATCTTCTTTGTAACCCAGGCCCAAGCCTGGTAACAAATGCAATTATATCATTATTATTATAATTATTTTCCCCACACTCACAGAAGTGGTTTTGATGTTTTCAGGTTGTTAGATGTTACCAGATCCAATTAGTATTGGGATTCATCAGGTGTGACACCTTCATTCTGTTTTTCAAACTCAGCATTCTAAGAACAGTTGCGATGTTGAGAAATTGTTCTTCATATCAGGCCTTTGTTGTTGTTGTTGTTGTTGTTGTTGTTGTTGTTGTTGTTGTTGTTGTTGTCGTCGTCGTCGTCGTCGTCGTCGTCGTCGTCGTCGTCATAGTAGAGGGAGGTATTCCTCCCACAATGTGCAATTTCTCCTTCCAAAGCTTTGGATGTTAGAGATATGATAGGATGTTCTGATTTATAATACTAATAATATAACTGCTATTTTTCTTCCCTTACAAAAAAAATATCGCTCCAGTTCAGCAGTCCATAAGTAGCAATGGGCTCTCAACGTCCATAGCGGTTTAATTCTAGGACCCCTGTGGAGACCTCAATCCGTGGATACGCAAATCTCATTATATTCAACAGTGTTGTAAATTAATAATAATAATAATAATAATAATAATAATAATAATACGTTTATGTATGTATTGCCTGCCTCTCCTTATGGCTCAAGGCAAGGCACAAGGTAATTAAAACATAATAATAATACTAAAATACATCCCATAACTTACTTACTTACTTAGGCGATCCCTCGTTGTCCGAGTAGGATAATCTTCCAGATTGGGTCCGTAGGTGAACATGGAGCCCTATTCTTGATCTGCATCTTCTCCCCCATTGAGGGCATTGGTTTCCAAGTCGAAGGCAGTCCCGGTTGGGGTTGGCTTGACGCGCCTTCCTCTTGGCACGTTTCTCTCTTCCGCCCTCCATCCGTGCCTCTTCAAATTCTGCAGCACTGCTGGTCACAGCTGACCTCCAGCTGGAGCGCTCAAGGGCCAGGGCTTCCCAGTTCTCAGTGTCTATGCAGAGTTTTTAAGGTTGGCTTTGAGCCCATCTTTAAATCTCTTTTCCTGCCCTCCAACATTCCGTTTTCTATTCTTAAGTTCGGAGTAGAGCAACTGCTTTGGGAGACAGTGGTCAGGCATCCGGACAAAGTGGCCGGTCCAGGGGAGTTGATGGTGGAGGACCATCGCTTCAATGCTGGTGGTCTTTGCTTCTTCCAGCACGCTGACATTTGTCCGCTTGTTTTCCCAAGAGATTTGCAGGATTTTCCGGAGGCAGCGCTGATGGAATCATTCCAGGAGTTGCATGTGACGTCTGTAGACAGTCCACGTTTCACAGGCGTATAGCAGGGTTGGGAGGACAATAGCTTTATAAACAAGCACCTTGGTATCCCTACGAATGTCCCGGTCACAAACATACTCTGCTTCATTCAGAAAAATGCTGCATTCGCAGAGCTCAGGCGGTGTTGTATTTCGGTGTTGACTTTGGTGGAGAGGTGGTTGCCAAGGTAGCGGAAATGATCAATATTTTCTTATGTTACACCTTTAAGCTGTATCTCTGGCATTGGAGTGGGATTGACTGGTGACTGCTGGAAGAGGACTTTGGTTTTCTCGATGTTCAATAACAGGCTGAGCTTCTTGTATGCTTCTACGAAGGTGTTTAGAGTGGCTTGTAGGTCTTCTTCTGAATGTGCGCAGACGACGTTGTCATCAGCATACTGGAGTTCTATAACAGATGTTGTTCCCCATAAACACACATATTTAAAACATATTTCTGTACAAATTAAAACATGTAGTTAAAAACTGACTGGGTAGGCCTACTGGAAGATAAAGGTATGGAGCTGTATTTTAAATTTTGACAGCTCATTCAGCCGTCCCTTATATAAATCGGAAAAATCAAGGAATTTTGGGGAGAAATATTTTAAATCATCCTCATTGGACATTGACTAAATTCTTCTTTCCAAGTCCTGCAGCCTCTTCCTCCACTGTCATTGTACTAGTTAAAATAGAAATAGGTGAGGCCTATGCCTCATATTATTTAGGAAGATGGGTTCACTCTTTGCCATCTTGAAATGGACCGAGATGGACAAGTCGTGTAACTTGATACAAGCTTAATGAGTTAACTGCTATTCCCAGTGAAAGTCAAATGTATGGAATTTATGTAAGTGTTGGCTTAACTTTCAGCCGTCACTTCATTGCGTTGCCTTTAGTTGGTGGTTCATGAGCTTCGCAGTGGAAATAATACCAATAATCTTCTGGGCGACTTTACTCCAAAGCCTTCCATTTTCCAGTCTGTCAAAGCCAAAAGCGCAGTCTTATTTTCCACCATGAAACTATGAATAATCTTGGGCTGTTTCCACATTACGGAACTCTTTGCAGCAAGCCTGGATGTCTTGGATCTATCTCCAGGGAGTTTGTGCTATCGTTCTCTTCTGTTTGCATCCCTTTTTCCTCAATCCGTAACCAAAAAGATAGGATTTTAATCCCCAAAGTTGCCAGAAGGAGATTTTGAACTGTAATGGAGCAAATCCTCAAATTTCATAAACAAGAAAGCAGTAGAGACGAGTACCTTGACTGAGTTATTTCTGACAACAGTGATAATTCCTAAGTTCTTACAATGCCATGTCTGACAGCACTGGTTGCTTCTACTTCTGTGAATCTTCTCTGGATTTGAGTCCAAACCACTATCCAGGGTGATGGACTACAATAACAATAACAACAACAACAGGCAGACCTGGACAATTTGGACAGAAAAACTAGAAAACTCATGACCATTCATAATTCATTACATCCTCGGAGTGATGTTGACCGGCTCTGTCTGCCTAGAAAGTCTGGGTCAGAGGACTCTTACAAGTCAAACAAGCAGTTGAAGAAGAAAAGCATGATGCCATGGCAGAATATGTCAAGGAAAGCCACGATCCTGCTTTAATTGAAGTCAATAATCGGAAACTTCTCAAAGCACAGCAGACAAAGAGTCAGTGCAAGAAAACTGCACTCCAAACCAGAGCTGACAGCTGGCACAACAAAGCCTTACATGGGCAGTTCCTTGAGAAGATTGAAGGAAAAGTTGACAAGGAGAAGGCCTGGTGATGGCTCACGAATGGAACCCTGAAGAAGGAGACAGAAGAAGGCCTGATTCTTGCAGCCCAGGAGCAAGCCATCAGAACCAATGCAATTCAGGATTGAAAAATCAGCGGATGACCCAAAATGCAGACTGTGCAAGGAAGCGGATGAAACCATGGACCATCTTCTCAGCTGTTGCAAGAAAATTTCACAGACAGACTACAAACAGAGGCACAACTCTGCGTCCCAAATGATTCACTGGAACTTATGTCACAAGTACCACCTGCCAGCAGCAAAGAATTGGTGGGATCATAAACCTGCAAAGGAAGTGGAAAATGAACATGCAAAAATACTGTAGGACTTTCAAATCCAGACTGACAAAAGTTTTGGAACACAATTTATTATTTATTTATTGACATTATTTATATCCCGCCCATATCAGCCCGCAGGCTACTCAGGGCGGTCTACATATCGGCACAATTCGATGCCATCAATACATACATTCAAAAAGCAAAAACAATTAAGTGCCTTTAGACAAAAAAGAGCAGTATCCTCTCATTCCAATCCTCATCCGTTTCATCGTCTTGGACATTCCTGGGTCATTCTCTATCTCAAGCTTGACTATTTATTCCGGGGTTCCGAATGCTTGCTCAAAGAGCCAGGTTTTTACTCTCTTCCGAAAAGTCAGGAGGGAGGGGGCTGATCTAATATCCCTAGGCAGGGAGTTCCACAGCCGAGGGGCCACCACAGAGAAAGCCCTGTCCCTCGTCCCCGCCAAGCGTTCTTGCGAAGCAGACGGAATCGAGAGCAGGGCCTCCTCAGATATATGCCAGACATCATGATTGTGGAAAAGAAAAAAGTCTGGATTATTGATGTCGCCATATTGGGTGACAGTCGCATTGAGGAAAAACAACAGGAAAAACTCAGCCGCTATCAAGACCTCAAAATGGAACTGCAAAGGCTCTGGCATCAACCAGTCCAGGTGGTCCCAGTGGTCATTGGGGCACTGGGTGCCGTGCCAAAAGATCTCAGCCAGCATTTGGAAATAATAAACATGGACAAAATCACAATCTGTCAACTGCAAAAGGTGACTTGACTTGGATCTGCGTGCATCATTCAAAAATACATCACACAGTCCTAGACGCTTGGAAAGGGTTCGACTTGTGATTTTGTGATACGAAATCCAGCATATAGTTCTTGTTTGCTGTGACATCCTGTGCTTTTGTGTCAATAATAATAATAACAACTTTATTTTTATACCCCGCCTCCATCTCCCTGAAGGGACTCGGAGCGGCTTACATGGGCCAAGCCCAGATAACAGAGTTAAAACATAGCACATTAGAGTGTGTCACATCAATTTAAAACAACATAAAACAACATTATACGGGGGAAAAAGAAGCATCAAAACCAACAGCAATAACATAGTCAAGCCTCAACATGGGTGGGCAGCCTTGTGCACAGAAACACATTCAGCTCCTTGGGAACTGGATTGGGAATAAAACCCAGAGCAGATTTGCTGTCCCCAACGACAGGGAAGTCACCAGCTTCCAATGCTGGCATTTGAAAGCCTCCATTTCTGAGCAGGAATGTTTTGGAATAAACAAACAATGTTATATTTCAGCAGCTTAGCTTTCCATGAATCCCTTTGGACTTGAAAGTTGAAGAAGGAGGTGACCTTAAAACAGCAGAAAGCTCAGGATTGTTAATAGGTCAATACATTCTGATTTGATTCATTTCTCTGAAATGTTTTCCCTGATGAGACGGAGCGAGACCTAAATCCAGATCTCCTTCCATGTCTTTCTGATGCAGCTTCTTAGTATTCCTGGACTCTTGGCCTGTTTCTTGAGCTGAAAAGTCACCTAGGGAAGAATTATTATAGCATTCGCTATCTCAGGTATGAGTTTTATCTGTTTAGCCAGGATGGTGGCCAACTATAAATCGTGGCCCACTTCTAGATCGAAAGAAGCAAGAAACAAAGCTAATAAGGAGCTATTCTTAGTGCGTGTCAGTCTTAGCCTACTTGGCTTCCTTGAATACTGAGAGTTGCAGCACATCAACAAACTTGAACCACATCATTAAAAATCACAACATTTATTTATTATATGAGAAGCGAATTGAAGGTAAAAACTTTGCATGATACTAAATGTCCTTTGACCAGAAGCTGGCCACTTGAGTGCCTCTGGTGTCGCTATAAGAAGTATTTATTTGTATTGACGAAGGCTTTCATGGCCGAAATCACTGGGTTGTTGTAGATTTTTCGGGCTATATGGCCATGTTCTAGAAGCATTCTCTCCTGACGTTTCACCTGCATCTATGGCAGGCATCCTCAGAGGTTGTGAGGTCTCCTCAGAGGTTGTGAGGGCTCCTCAGAGGTTGTGAGGCCTTCTCAGAGGTTGTGAGGTCTCCTCAGAGGTTGTGAGGTCTCCTCAGAGGTTGTGAGTCATCCTCAGAGGTTGTAAGGCATCCTCAGAGGTTGTGAGGTCTCCTCAGAGGTTGTGAGGCATCCTCAGAGGTTGTGAGGGCTCCTCAGAGGTTGTGAGGCATCCTCAGAGGTTCTGAGGCCTCCTTAGAGATTGTGAGGTCTCCTCAGGGGTTGCGAGCATCCTCGGAGGTTGTGAGGTCTCCTCGGAGGTTGTGAGGCCTCCTCGGAGGTTGTGAGGTCTCCTCGGAGGTTGTGAGGTCTCCTCAGAAGTTCTGATGCATCCTCAGAGGTTCCGAGGCTTCCTCAGAGGTTGTGAGGTCTTCTCAGAGGTTGTGAGGCATCCTCAGAGGTTGTGAGGTCACAACCTCAGACCCCACAACCTCTGAGGATGCCTGCCATAGATACAGGTGAAACGTCAGGAGAGAATGCTTCTAGAACATAGCCATATAGCCCAAAAAAACCTACAACAACCCAGTATTTATTTATATTTATTTACTTCATTTTGATTTTAAAATTCAAGGGGTGCAAGGCAAGAAAGAGAGCAAAGAGGGAGAAAACACTGCTCTATTTCAACAGTATGAGCTTAGATGTAGGTATGGAAAGATTTGGGGGCTACCATAATAACCTTCGCAGAAAAGGTGAGTTTTTACGGAAGGACTTGGGAATGCTAGGAGTTATAATCTGTATAATGCATACCTTCTCTAAGCCTCAGGTGGCAGGATTGGCAAGTGTGCTGAGCTTTGACCCCATCTCCATTGTTCTGTCTGCGCTGACAGGCTCTCCAGTGGGAGGTGGGACCCGAAGCCATGGCGGCCTCCTCTTCCTCCTCGCAGCCCCTGGACATCCCGGAAGCCCCTCCTTTGACCGATGCACTTCCCGAAACAGCTGAGCTTTCCTTGACGGTGGTGGCCGAAATCCAGGCCGTGGAGAGCAAGGTGGACTCCTATGCGGCACAGCTCATGAGCCTGGAGGGGCGGATGGGGATGGCCGAGACCAAGCTGGACGGCTGCGAGAAGACGGCCGTGGAGTTTGGGAACCAACTGGAGAGCAAGTGGGCCGCCCTGGGCACCCTCATCCAGGAGTATGGGCAGCTCCAGCGCCGGCTGGAGAACATGGAGAACCTGCTCAAGAACCGGAACTTCTGGATCCTGCGGCTGCCCCCAAGCTCCAAGGGGGAAACTCCCAAGGTGAGTGTGCATTGCAGGGCAGGTGGTCTTGCATGCTTTGGAGAGCCTTATCCCTGACCACAGAAGGCTGCATTTTCTTCTTGGTGAAGAGAAGATGGAGTAGTACCAGAACCATCTTCTTTTAATACTCTAGTTGTGGAGAGGCACCTGTGGCAGTAATAATACTGGTGGTGGTAGTCTATAGTAGTATTAGTAACAATCCATCAGCAACTCCAGGCTCAGGTTGCAAGTCTTATGGAGGATCATAGAATCATAGAGTTTGAAGAGACTGCAAGAGCCATGTAGTCCAGCCCCAATATGCCAGGCAGGAAAGCACAATCAGCAGCAGAAAGGAAGCCTCCTCCCTCTTCCTTATCCTCTCAAATATTCAAACATCTCTCCTTCTCTCAGCCTTCTTTTTTCCAAGCTAAACAGACCTGGTTCTTTAAGCCACTCCTCTGAGGGATTTATGGTCTCCACATCTTTGATTCTTTTAGTGGCCCTCCTCTGGACACCTTCCTGAGTCAATATTTAAAGCTGTAAACGGTTCTGGCCCAGATGACATGTCCAAACATATCTCCTACTACTAATTATCACGAAGATTAAGATCATCTGGAGAGGCCATGCTCTCAATCCCACCGCTGTCACAAACGGGTGGAGATGAGAGACAGGGCTTTCTCAACAGTAGCTCCCCATCTGTGGAATTCCCAAAGACATCAGACTGGCCACCTCCCTCCTTTAGAAGGAAACTCAAGACTTGGCTGTGGGACCTTGCATTTGACCATTGAACAGCAGCTTGTATGAAGGAGACATAAGCAATTTTGAAGTGACAATGACCTGACCCAGACCCAGATTTTAATTGCCGTTTTTTAACTACTGTTTATTTAATGTTTTGTTTTAATGAATTTGTTGATTGTTGTCTACTGAGACTCCCAGATCTGTTTTGCCTGGACTGCAGCACGGCCATGACTTCTCTCCCTGTCTGTTGTGATTGCAGGTTCCTCTGCTGTTTGACGACACCTCCTGCAGCTTCTCTGAGCAAGAGTGGCGGAGTTTGGACGAAGGGCAGAAGGACCTCTACCGGCATATCATGAAGTGCAACTACAAGGCCGTGGTCTCCATGGGTAAGAGCAGAGCTTTGCATGACCCGGGTTCAAAGAGTGTGTATGTCAGGACAGTTAGCACCTGCTTCTTCGTTTGGTCTCTGAGGCTCTTGAACTTCCAAAGCACACATCAGAAATACAAGGCTGCCACGTATTGACACAGACCTGGGCCCAACATTTGCTCAGCTTTGATTGGCAACTAGTCTCTGGGGTCTCAGGTTGGAGTCTCTGCTTCATCTTCTTCAGCCCCTCAGAGATTCAGAAATGCACCACAGGAAGTGGAGGCTGAGCAAATAATGCGGAGACTGAGATTAAACCGAAGACCAAGAATAATGTTGGGCGAGTGGGCTTATTAACTAAAGACCCTCCTCATAAATGCACAGCAGAGTAACTTAGCAGCAGCAGCATGACCCAGCACCAGGAGCCAAAAGTGATAAAAAAGAACAAAAACACCAATGTAATCTCTTCCTTGGAGCCCCCGGTGGCGCAGTGGGTTAAAGCACTGAGCTGCTGAGCTTGTTGATTGAAAGGTCGCAGGTTCGATTCCGGGGAGCGGCGTGAGCTTCCGCTGTCAGCCCTAGCTTCTGCCAACCTAGCAGTTCGAAAACATGCAAATGTGAGTAGATCAATAGGTACCGCTCCGGCGGGAAGGTAACGGCGCTCCATGCAGTCATGCCGGCCACATGACCTTGGAGGTGTCTATGGACAACGCTGGCTCTTCGGCTTAGAAATGGAGATGAGCACCACACCCCAGAGTCAGACATGACTGGACTTAATGTCAGGGGACAACCTTTACCTTTAATCTCTTCCTTAGGAGGCTTTTCTTGATGAGTAGGTATACAATTTGCACATTATTGCTCAGCTCAAGTTCTGTCATTGGAGTATGGGAAAACCTGCTTCCACAACCCCCCCCCCCCCCCTATAATGAGCTCTCCTCCACAAACTACCTGCTTCTCTTTTTTATCTCGCCCGAGTTTTTAATTAGTTTTAATCCGTTTGTCTTTTAATCATTACATGTAGCCCGGCCATTGTTATTGTGCCTGTGCTTATTGTAATTTTTACATTGTTATGTATGTATATGTTTTATGTAAATATGATGTTATTGTTTATTGTTCGCATTTTCGGTTTGTGTTTTGGGTTTTTTTTTTCTTTATTGTAATTGTTGTTTGGGCTTGGCCTCATGTAAGCCGCTCCGAGTCCCCATGGTGGCAGGGTATAAATAAAGATGATGATGATGATGATGATTATTATTATTATTATTTCTGGTGGCTGCTTCACTGCTAAACCGTAGTCTGCAAACACCCACATCTTGTGTGTTTGCACACAGAGTAAACATGCCATATACATCGATTGACACTCGTAATTGTACCTTAAAGCAAAATAATATGGTTGCACTATTTACAAAAGCAGCCCTCGGTGGCACAGTGGGTTAAACCCCTGTGCCGGCAGGACTGAAGACCGACAGGTCGCAGGTTCGAATCCAGAGAGAGCGTGGATGAGCTCCCTCTATCAGCTCCAGCTCCTCATGCGGGGACGTGAGAGAAGCCTCCCACAAGGATGATAAAACATCAAAAACATCCGGGTGTCTCCTGGGCAACGTCCTTGCAGACGGCCAATTCTCTCACACCAAAAGCGACTTGCAGTTTCTCAAGTCACTCCTGACATGACAAGAAAAAAAACTATTTACAAGAACAAGGTTTACATAACACGAACAAAGTTCTTTATACTTCCTTCTTTGCTTCCATGCTGGGCTTCTTCCTCATGCAAATAAACAGCTTCGTTCTGATAGAGCTTCGTCTCACATCGAGCTTACACAGGAGTTTTACACACAGCTTTACACATGAGGCCTTCAACCTGGAGCTTCTCTCATACAAGGCTTCTCTCATACTTGGCCTTCTCACAGCCTAAGGCCTACTTCACACTGTGAGGCCTACGTCACAGAGAAGCCTCCTCACACACACTGAGGCGTTCCCTCACTGAGGCAAACTAACACTGAAAAGAAGCAAGGGAGCTGAGGGATGATTTATTGTTGCCTCCAATTTGAAAGGATCCAGTATTCAGGAGATTTTACCCCAGTTCCCAATTTTAAAAAGAACTAGCCGATTTATAATGGAGGTTGCCGATTAGGAACCAAATTTACCATCAAGTTGTAAGGGAGGCTGTTCGATTGCACCTCCTCCTTTATTAAGAAAGTAATAACTTAGTAGTAATTACACTGTATATACTGTAGCGTGACTGGAAAGAAGAATGTAGTTTCATTTGGTTACTTTTCCCTGCGTTTCTGCCACCACGTGAGGTAAGTTGTAATACTTTATTGTGAGAAATGGCACTCTGGACACAGAATAGACGGAGCTGAGGCAGTCTTCAAATAAAATTTAACAATTTTATTAAGTACACAGCGTGTGCTTGCAAGACGTAACTTTTGTTGTAGAACTTAGAACAATGCTTGGTTAGTTGAATGTTACACTCTTTCAGGTTACACAGTATCTTCCTGAGGTGAAGCACTTATTACAAAACAAGGTTTCAATACAGGGATATCTCCCTTATCTGATCCTCCCTTGATCAGATACTTAATAAGCTTATTCTTTAGCCTTTCCTTAGACTAAAAGAATACTGGCTATGTTTCCCTTATCAGCCTCTCTAGCCTAAGAAACTCCCAGTAGCTTAATCTGGCTTTCCAAAGCCTCGAAACTTTGCTTCCCAATTCACTCTCTTTCAGCTACAACCTCCTAATCCTTTCCTCTACCAACTCCTCACCCTCAACTCCTAACTCCAGACTGCTCACTCCTCTAAACCTAAACCCCTAACTGATTTTTAACTGTCATTTTTTTCAAACTCTCCCCTCTAAGCTCCTCCCACTTCTCTCTCGCCTGCATCGGTCTCCATGGCAACACACATGGAGGACTCCTCTGACTTAGGCCGCTCCAGCATTACTGCAGCCAATCTAAACACAAATACAGTTAAAATCATACAATTTATAATCAACTCCTGTACAAACACTAACAGGCTTCAGCCTACTCACTCTCCTCTGGGCAATGCTAGCTATGGCCCACTAACAGGCTTTGGCCTACAAACTCTTTCAGTGCTTGACTCATATTTTTGTAATTAAAAATACCTATTTAATTTTTAATATTTTTGACAAATAAAACAGTCTTTTGATATCCAATCAGCATGATCTTTGCCCGTCCCCAGATGCTGCCATTTCCAAGCCTGACTTGCTCTCCCGGTTTGAACAAGGCGACGCTGGAGATCACGAGGAGAGAGAACCCCTCAAAGACTCTGCTCTGGGTGAGGAACCACGCTGGGAATGCTGGAGTGGTGCATGTGTATCGGGGAGAAGGTTGGTTGGTTTATTGGGAGTAGAATCTGGGCATTCAAGTAAAAACAGAGGCGCCCAGATTGGTAAATGCTTCACCCAAAACATATTCCCTTCTGGCTGAATATGTACAGTCTTGTGATGGGACAGAGGTGGCCAGGAGAGCTGTGGTTCTCCATGTCGGGGTGTGTTGCACCTTGCCCTTAGCACCAACCAGAAATCTAAAAGTAGTAGTAAAACAGTTTATTGAAGAAAGTTACATATAAAAAGGGAAATACCACCAAAAGGAACAAGGAAGGCAAACAGAGCACATTTTGCATTTGATTTATTAAAATATTCCCATCCAAACCCAAGTAACGCAGGTGGAGGCATTACTTTTCATTCAACCCTCGTATTTGGCCATTGGAAAACCTGTCTGATAACATGGGGGTGGTGACTCACAGCTGCTTTCTTCTTTTCCCTTGGAACAGGCTCTCCAATCTCTGCCCTCAATGACAGTTCCTGGATGGATCAGGAGGAGATGTCCCTTGTCAAAGGCATGGGGGACCTGGAGGAAAAAGAGATGCCAGGTGACTCCACCGTAGGTACGTGGGGCGGGGGGAAGGAACAGGGAGCAGGTGGGGGGAAAAGACAATTGTTGACTGAAAGGGGGCATTCAGAAGTTGTCATTCTTCCAGTCATTTGGAAATTAGACTCCAACATATGATATAATAATAATAATAATAATAATAATAATAATAATATTTTATTTATACCCCGCTACCATCTCCCTAAGGGACTCATTGCGGCTTACATGAGGCCAAGCCCACAGTACATCAGTAAACAAAGGCAATAACAAAAACAATCAATACAAAACAATTAATATAAATCACATAAACAAAAAATAAACAATAATCAATAACAGTAATATACTGATCACAGCCATTTCCAGCTGTTCTGATATTCAATCCCAAGGACCGGAACAGCAGTCGAAATCAGGTTGTTTAATAAAGTTGATTCACTGGACAATAAGCGAGGCTTAACAGTCATAGAATCATAGAATCATAGAATCAAAGAGTTGGAAGAGACCTCATGGGCCATCCAGTCCAACCCCCTGCCAAGAAGCAGGAATATTGCATTCAAATCACCCCTGACAAATGGCCATCCAGCCTCTGTTTAAAAGCTTCCAAAGAAGGAGCCTCCACCACATTCCGGGGCAGAGAGTTCCACTGCTGAACGGCTCTCACAGTCTTCCTCATGTTCAGATGGAATCTCCTCTCTTGTAGTTTGAAGCCATTGTTCCGCGTCCTAGTCTCCAAGGAAGCAGAAAACAAGCTTGCTCCCTCCTCCCTGTGGCTTCCTCTCACATATTTATACATGGCTATCATATCTCCTCTCAGCCTTCTCTTCTTCAGGCTAAACATGCCCAGTTCCCTAAGCCGCTCCTCATAGGGCTTGTTCTCCAGACCCTTGATCATTTTAGTCGCCCTCCTCTGGACACATTCCAGCTTGTCAATATCTCTCTTGAATTGTGGCGCCCAGAATTGGACACAATATTCCAGGTGTGGTCTAACCAAAGCAGAATAGAGGGGTAGCATTACTTCCTTAGATCTAGACACTATGCTCCTCTTGATGCAGGCCAAAATCCCATTGGCTTTTTTTGCCGCCACGTCACATTGTTGGCTCATGTTTAACTTGTTGTCCACGAGGACTCCAAGATCTTTTTCACACGTACTGCTCTCGAGCCAGGCGTCACCCATTCTGTATCTTTGCATTTCGTTTTTTCTGCCAAAGTGGAGTATCTTGCATTTGTCACTGTTGAACTTCATTTTGTTAGTTTTGGCCCATCTCTCTAATCTGTCAAGATCGTTTTGAATTCTGCTCCTGTCCTCTGGACTATTGGCTATCCCTCCCAATTTGGTGTCGTCTGCAAACTTGATGATCCTGCCTTCTAGCCCTTCATCTAAGTCATTAATAAAGATGTTGAACAGGACCGGGCCCAGGACGGAACCCTGTGGATGGCACTCCACTTGTCACTTCTTTCCAAGATGAAGAGGAAGCATTAGTGAGCACTCTCTGTGTTCGTCCACTTAACCAATTACAGATCCACCTCACCGTAGTTTTGCCTAGCCCACATTGGACTAGTTTCCTTGCCAGAAGGTCATGGGGGACCTTGTCGAAGGCCTTACTGAAATCCAGGTACGCTACATCCACGGCATTCCCTGCATCTACCCAGCTTGTAGCTCTATCGAAGAAAGAGATCAGATTAGTCTGGCATGACTTGTTTTTGATAAATCCATGTTGACTATTAGCGATGACTGCATTTGTTTCTAAGTGTTTGCAGACCACTTCCTTAACAATCTTTTCCAGAATCTTGCCCGGTATCGACGTGAGGCTGACCGGACGGTAGTTGTTTGGGTCATCCTTTTTTCCCTTCTTGAAGATTGGGACCACATTGGCCCTCCTCCAATCTGCTGGAACTTCTCCCGTTCTCCAAGAACTCTCAAAGATGGTTGCCAATGGTTCCGAAATGACTTCCGCTAGTTCCTTCAATACTCTGGGGTGTAGTTGATCTGGCCCTGAAAAGGGACTTGGACTCATTAAGAGCGGCCAGGTATTCCTGGACGACTTCTTTCCCAATTTGGGGTTGGATGTCCTCCAAACCCTCATCCACTCCATCTTGCTGAGGTTGAAGACTCTCTTTTTGTGAGAAGACCGAGGCAAAGAAGGCATTAAGTAGTTCTGCCTTTTCCCTATCCCCTGTCAGCATTGCCCCATCTTCTCCTCGAAGAGGTCCTATCGCCTCCTTGTTTTTCCTTTTTCTACTGACATAAGAATAGAAGCCCTTTTTATTGTTTTTAATGTCCCTGGCAAGTCTGAGCTCGTTTTTTGCTTTAGCCTTGCGGACCTTTTCCCTACAGGTGTTGGCTATTTGTTTGAATTCTTCTTTGGTGATTTCTCCCTTTTTCCACTTCTTGTGCTCAATCTGACTTGGACTTCAAACTTGTCACCTTCCAGTTGGCAGTGTTGCACCCCAGGTCCAGAAGAAGCCCTCTGACTTAAAACACACCACACGAAGAGTGAAGAACCAGGATTGTGGCGCAGCTGGCTGAGTGTCAGCTGCATTAAGATCACTCTGACCAAAAGGTCATGAGTTCGAAGCCAGCCGGGGTTGGAGTGGGCTTCCAACCAGTTGTGTAGCCTGTTGTCAACCTTTGCAACCCGAAAGACAGTTGCATCTGTCAAGCAGGAAAATTAGGTACCACCTTGTGTGGGGAGGCTAAATTAACTAATTTGTGAGGCCATAAAAAAAGACTCCAGCAAAGCACTCCAGCAAAAGCATGCGGGGAATGCGGAAGTACTTCATTAGTGTCGCATATATGTGTACATTGTAATCCGCCCTGAGTCCCCTGTGGGGTGAGAAGGGCGGAATATAAATAAATACTGTAAATAAATAAATAAATAAATAATCAAATCTTCTTTTACTGAAGCTTAGTAAATAGCTAGAAGAAATAAATGCTTGTAAGAAAATCAGAAGGGTCCAAAAAATCCATGAACAGTAGTAACCCAAAGCAATGTCCACACAAGAAATACAAGCAATCCAAGACAGCATTAATCCAGATAGGAATCAAGCAGGATGCAAAGACAATCCAAAAGGCTAAAAAAGTTCACAGAAACTAGACCCTTTGAACAAGACTTCCATGGCACAAGAAATTGGTTTCCAAACTATGCCTAATCTGACAGGTTTTCCCTTGAAGCAAACTTTATATCCCAAAACTCAGAAATTGGTTTCGTTTCCCTCCACATTTTCCCTCTATCAGACGCAGCCTTTGGGAACGACATAAATACTGAGATTGTTGCCGATCCTGGCTAATCTCCAGCTGCCTATTCTTCAGCTCCTTATCTGGCTGCTCGTTAAAATTCCCAGGTGTCAGATTGTTTTCCAAACCCAAATCTTGAGAGCTCACAGAGAGAGGGAGTGAACTATCATTGCTAGGCCCACAAGGGATATTCTCATGAGAAACTGCCCTTTGCACTGGGGCATCTCTGTCACTGTCTGTATGAAAATCATTGACCAAACCATCTCCATCTTGTACCTCAGCCTCGGCAACATCATATCCCTCATCATTTCCCACAGCCTCAGCACCATCACTTCCCACATCAGGATCCTGAAACACGAACACAGGCTGAGTCCCAACAGGCAGTCATATATTGCTTCTGGTGATTAACCAGCTGTGTTATAGCCTGGCCCTTCTAACTTAGGCCCCTATGGACGCATTCCAGCTTGTCAAGCATAGGGGACTGCTAGACAGGCTGTACAACACTGACCTCTCTTTTCCTTCCTGCCCTCTTTCCTCTTCCCAGGCGCTCCGCAGCTCTTGGAGGAAGAACCAGAGGGCTTAGAGCTGCCTGGCATGATCCCCAGGAAATGGACAGAGGTTTTCCAAGGCCCAGGCGAGGAGCTGCTTTGCGAGAGCCAGCCCATCTTGGTGTCTCCTCCAAGGAAGCCTCCAGGAAGTAGCCTGCGACGTTCTGCTCGCTGTGTGGGTGACGGGAGGAAGGCGGAGACCTCAACGTTAGCAGCGGAAGCCCACACCGGACCCTACATCTGCTGCGAGTGTGGGGAGGGCTTCCTGGACAAGCAGCTTTTCTCCAGCCACCAAAAGAGCCACGGCGGAGGGGGCGGCTACCCAGCCCTGGACCCAGGAGGGGGCTCCAAGGCCCGGCCTGCCCCCTCGCTCCTCCCGCGGGCCCCGACTCCCTCCCGTGCCCGGCTTCCAAAGCGCCCTGATCCCCAGAGGGGTCCTGCTGTGCGCCCAGGGACCGGGAAACGCCCGGGAAACCACATGGTGGAGCGCCCGTACACCTGCAGCCAGTGCAAGGAGAGCTTCAAGCTGGAGGTGAGCCTGCTCCTGCACCAGAAGCTGCACACGGGGAAAGGCGAGGGTCCCCTGACCTGCACCTACTGCGGCAAGGACTTCCGGGACCTCTCCAAGGCCGTGCGGCACCAGCGCATCCACACGGGCGAGCGGCCTTACCAGTGCACCGAGTGCGGGAAGAGCTTCATCCGGCGGGACCACCTCCTCAAGCACTGGCGCGTCCACACCGGGGAGACGCCCTACCAGTGCGCCACTTGCGGGAAGAACTTCCGCTACAAGGAGTCCCTGAACTGCCACCAGAAAATCCACACCCGCAACCCCATGGCGGCCACGCACCACCACCACCTGGCCCTGGGCAGCCCCGCCGGCCTCCTGGGCTTGAAGCAGGAGCAGCCGTAGCGTCCCCTCGGGCCCATGGTTGGCCGAGCGCGGAAAAGTGGACCCCGTTTGCCTCCCTGGTCCTGCCAGGAAGACGAGGAAGGAAGGCTCCGACTTGGCGACGCTTCGGCACCGGTTTACCCCCGCACCGCACAGAGGGGCCAGGATCGGGCCTAGACATAAGCGATGCCCAGTTTGCACTTAGATGGGCCTTCGTGGTGTTCCGGGGGGCCTGCCGCACCGGAGTTTGTTCTACTCGGAAAGAGAACTGAGTTGTGTTGTTCTTTGGCGGACTTTCTCGAGGGAGGCAGCGATAAGTCACTGCTTTTTCCACTTTAGGCATGGACTCGTAGGCCTCAGCATCACACTTCCACGCTTCTGCCTCGGTCAGTTGTCCCTTGAGCCCTCCTCGAGGTGGATGTGCACACACAGAGATGCAAACACACCGAGAAGGACAAGCATGCATGCGCACAGAGCAGTGGGCCAGGAATGGGGGAAGCGAGCACACGAGGTGGTGTTATGGCATCAGATACACTAGTCCCCCCTTCCTTCTCTCTCTCTCTCTCTCTTCCACTTCTGACCCTCTCCTGAAAGGGCTGAGCTGCCCCTCGCCCTGAGAAGCACCTCTTCCACGAGCGGAAATCAAACCCATCCTTTCCCCGCTAATTGTTGTTAGTAACGTTGTGTCCGTGTGAGTGGCTTCCTTCTTACCTTTGGTTCCTTGAGTTCGAATAAGCCTTTGGCTGCACTCCTCGGTACGCCCAGGTGAGACTCCCTCGTGGGCTGCTTCCAAAACAATGCCAAGAACCCCGTTGTCGTGTTGTTTCCGTCGTATGATGTCCCAGCCGGACTTTGCGCACCCCAATGCACTCCAAAGCATCCAGGAACTGGGTCCCTTCGCTGCTGTCGTCTTGTTGTTGATGTTATTGTTGTTGTTTGCTGCTGCTAACGTTGCTGTCGTTGCAATACGTGTGTTCGTTCTTTTTTATGATTTGCAAAGAGGCATCCTTGTAAATATGGGTTGAACTGTCTTATGAATTCTGGTGTCGTTGAGCTAAATGTCAGCTGAGGTGACTGTGATGAACCCGCTTTCCTCCTCCTCCTCCTCCTCCGTGTTGACGTCGGGTGTTCGGTCTGCCGCCGCCTTCGGCTTTGGTTTCCGTATTCTTTCGGTCGCACTTTATTTTGCAAAACCTGTCAATACAAGTGTGTCTCTTCTGAAGTCCTTGTCGTCTGTGTGGGAAACACGGCTCCCTGGGAGAGGAGTGGGAGGCCTGAACCATGGTGGGAGGTGAAATTGCAACAGAGAGAAATGCACAGATCTAGAATGGCTTGGAAACAGTCCATGAAAAAAGGATCTAGGAGACCACAAGTAGAACATAGAATTATAGAATCACTAGCTGCTCCTTGCCACGCGTTGCTGTGGCCCACATGGGGGTTCTGTGTGGGTTTGGTCCAATTCTGTCGTTGTTGGGGTTCAGAATGCTCTTTGATTGTAGGTGAACTATAAATCCCAGCAACTACAACTCCCAAATGTCAAGATTCTATTTTCCCCAAACTCCACCAGTGTTCACATTTGGGCATACTGAGTATTCGTGCCAAGTCTGGGCCAGATCCATCATTGTTTAAGTCCACATTGCTCCCTGGATGTAGGTGAACTACAACTCCAAAACGAAAGGACACTGCCCACCAAACCCTTCCAGTATTTTCCGTTGGTCACGGGAGAACTGTGTGCCAAGTTTGGTTCAATTCTATCATTGATGAGGTTCAAAATGCTCTGTGATTTTAGGTGAACTATAAATCCCAGCAACAACAACTCCCAAACGTCAAGATTCTATTTTCCCCAAACTCCACCATTGTTCACATTTGGGCATACTGAGTATTTATGCCAAGTCTGGGCCAGATCCATCATTGTTTAAGTCCACAATGCTCCCTAGATGTAGGTGAACTACAACTCCAAAACCAAAGGACATTGCCCACCAAACTCTTCCTGTATTTTCTGTTGGTCACGGGAGAACTGTGTGCCAAGTTTGGTTCAATTCTATCGTTGGTGGGGTTCAGAATGCTCTTTGATTGTAAGTGAACTATAAATCCCAGCAACTACAACTCCCAAATGACAAAATCAATTTTTTGAGTGAAGGACATACATTGGCCTGTTAGGTGTCTTGTGTCCAAATTTGGTGCCAATTCATCCAGTGGTTTTTGAGTTCTGTTAATCCCACAAACGAACATTACATTTTTATTTATATAGATTGTACAACAAAAAGAAATTCACATTAGAGTCTCGCTTATCCAATTTTCCTTATCCGACATTCCGCCTTATCCGACACTCTTATCCGATGTCCCCCTTTTCCTCCAGCATTTCCCCTTCAGTTAAAGGAGCGCTCCCCAACTCTCTCTCCATTCCCAATAAGTGAAAAAAGCAATGCAAGGAGGAGGGAGGAAAGGGGAAAAAGAGGCAGGTCCGGAAGTGGAAGCGTCCTCCTTCCTTCCCTTTGTGATTTCCATGCTCCTCTTCCACATCTGGGCACTTCCTGTTGCATTAACCCTTTGAGTCTCTGTTGTTAGTATTCTAGGTGTCTAGCACCGCCTTGGACAGGTAAGAGCAAGAGACTCCGTATTATCCGACATTTTCGTTTATCCGACGTTCTGCCGACCTGTTTATGTCAGATAAGTGAGACTCCTTCCTATATACATGCAGCATTACAAAACAAACATTAGGAAAGACTTCCAGACACTCAAGAGCGGTTCGTCAGTGGAACTTGCTTCTTCCTGAGAGTCCACTGGACTTGGCTTCTCTAGAGGCTAGTTGGTCATCTGTTGGGAAGGCTTTCATTGTGTCTTCCTGCCTAGCAGAAGGTTGGACTGGATGACCTTTGGAAGTCTCTTCCGAGTCTAGAAATCTATAACAATAATAATAAACCTTATTTGTACCTTGCCACCGATGGGGATTCGGAGCGGCTTACATGGGGCCAAGGCCGGACAACATATTACAGCAAAAAATAAAACCAAAACATAAACAACAAGCAACATCATCTACGCAAACGAGCCTTTCTGGCATTAGATCAGACGTGGGCAAACTTGGGCAATAGAGTAGAATACTAATGAGTTTGTTGTGCATTGTACAACAAAATGCAATGCTATTTTTATTGATTGATTATTTATTTATTTATTTATTTATTTATTTACGACATTGATGTGCCGCCCTTCTCACCCCGAAGGGGACTCAGAGCAGCTTACAAGGTATATATACATACAATATATTATATTATTAGCCTAGTACAATATCAGCATTAAACATTGCTATATTGTACTATACCAATTATATTGTAATATTATTAGCAATATTACATGTAATATGAATATATAATTACAATATCATATTATTATTGGTAGTAGTATTATATTGCATTGTTGTTGTTCATTCGTTCAGTCGTTTCCAACTCTTCGTAACCTCATGGACCAGTCCACGCCAGAGCTCCCTGTAGGCCGTCACCACCCCCAGCTCCTTCAAGGTCAATCCAGTCACTACAAGGATACCATCCTTGCCCTTGGTCGGCCCCTCTTCCTTTTTCTTTCCATTTTCCCCAGCATCATTGTCTTCTCTAAGCTCATTATAATATTATAAATATTATATGTATATACAATATATTATATATATTATATTTTATTATTAGAATAGCACATGCTATCCCCCAATACACATTATACATGTAGAATTGCAAAACACAACACCCATCCTTCCACATTCTAATCACTCTTGCACAGCCTCTAATGCTGTTTCAAATCTCCCTACTTGAGTGGTGATGGCATGATCGTCAGCATAGATAAAACCCTCTTTCCCTTCTGGCAGTGGCTGATTGTGTAAATGTTAAATATTGATGGAGCATGCATGCTCCCCAAGGCAGGCCGTACTTCTGTTTTCGAAGCAGCTGAGGGGGAAAAGGAAGGGGCCTAAGGTTGTTAGGAATGATGGGAGTTGAAGTCCAAAACACTATCCAGGGTGAGATGGATCCTTAAGACTATTCTGAGCTTTCTTAAGCCAGCGGGAATTGTAAAGTTCTTCCTAAGAGGGGAGAAAGAGGGCAACCCATAACTCTCTGGGCCTTCCTATCTGCCGCTGTGCAATGGGATTTAAGGCTGCATTAGGAGCATTGTTTACATCGTGAGATGTCATAGCCCCTCTCGGTCTCTTCTGCTGCTTTGGACACCTGGAATGGTCACCCTGCGTCCAGTTCTGGACAAAGCATTTCAAGAAGGAGATGGAAAACACCAGAGAAGTATGGCCACAATGGCCAGTAGGAAGTTAACAAACAAACAAACAAACACATGTTTACTCAGCATTCACACACATGCACATGCACCCATCACCATGCATCCAAATATTACTAATCCAAATATTTTCTCCCTCTGGAGCCCCTGGTAGCGCAGTGCGTTAAACCGCTGAGCTGCTGAACTTGCTGACCGAAAGGTTATCAATTCTAATTCGGGGAGTGGGGTGAGCTCCTGCTGTTAGCCCCAGCTTCTGCTAACCTATCAGTTCGAAAACATGCAAATGTTAGTCTATCAATAGGTACCACTCAAGATAGAAGGTAACGGCGTGCCATGCAGTCATGCTGGCCAAGTGACCTTAGGGATGTCTACGGACAACGCCGGTTCAAAACACCCAGAGGGCCGAAGCTTCCCCATGCTTGTGATACCACCTTATCAGAGCCATTATTTGATTCCTTCTCCCTTGGAGGAGGCACTGCAAATCCCTCCCTCCCCCCCAAGCTGGGGGTTCTGGTAGATGATGGGATGTGTAGTGCACCCCTAGGCAGGAAAAGGAAGGCTGCAACTTGAGCATTGCTTTCTTTCCACATCCCTTGGAAATCCACTCTAAAGCCTCCCTACCTGCTTGGAGGGGCTGGGGATGGTGGGGTATGTAGTGCTGGGAAAACACACTCCAGACCAAGAAGGAAGGCTGATGATGAAATCTTATCTTGACCATTAGGACTGATTTCCTTGTCCCACTAGAAGATCATTGAAAGCTACTTTGCCTGCTTGGAGGGGCTGGGGTTGATGGGATATGTAGTGCTGTACAGATGAGAAAACACACTCCAAGCTAAGAAGGAAGGCTGATAATGAAATCTTACCTTGACCTTTAGGATTGATTGTTCCCATCCCTTTGAAAATCACTGCAAAGCCCCCTTGTCCCACTGAAACATCGCTGAAAGCCCCTTTGCCTGCTTGGAAGGGCTGGAAATAATGGGATATGTAGTACTATGCAGCTGGGAAACACTCCAAGCTAAGAAGGAAGGCTGATAATGAAATCCTATCACTACAATTAGGATTGATTTCCTCATCCCCTTAAAGATCACTGCAAAGCCCCTTTGCCTGCTTGGAGGGGCTGGGGATGATGGGATATGTAGTGCTGTGCAGCTGGGAAAACACACACCAATCTAAGAAGGAAGGCTGATAATGAAATCTTTTCAAGGCCATTAGGATTGATTTTCTTATCCCACTGAAAAGCTTGGAAGAGGACTATAAAATTGTTTGGGGGTGTGTGTGATGGGATATGTAGTGCTTTACAGCTGGGAAAACATACTCCAGGCCAAGAAGGAAGGCTGATACCGAAATCCTATCATGACAATTAGGATCAATTTCCTTATCCCATTGGAAGATCACTGAAAAACCCCTTTGCCTGTTTGGAGGGACAGTGGATGATGGGATAGGTAGTGCTGGGAAAACACACTCCAGACCAAGAAGGAAGGCTGATGATGAAATCTTATCTTGACCATTAGGACTGAGTTCTTTATCTCACTGGAAGATCATTGCAAAGCCCCTTTGCCTGCTTGGAGGGGCTGAGATGATAGGATATGTAGTGCTGTGCAGCTGGGAAAACACTCCAAGCAAAGAAGGAAGGCTGATAATGAAATCTTATCTTGACCTTTAGGATTGATTGTTCCTATCCCTTTAAAAATCACCGCAAAGCCTCCTTATCCCACTGAAACATCACTGAAAGACCCTTTGCCTGCTTGGAAGGGCTGGAAATAATGGGATATATAGTGCTGTGCAGCTGGGAAAACATACTCCAAGCTAAGAAGGAAGGCTGATAATGAAATATTATCATGACCATTAGGATTGATTGGAAGAGCACTGCAAAGCTTGGAAGGGGACTGAAAAACTGTTTGGGGGGGGGGGATGATGGGATAGGTAGTACTTTACAGCTGGGAAACACACTTCAGGTCAAGAAGAAAGGCTGATGATGAAATCTTATCTTGACCATTAGGACTGATTTCCTTATCCCACTGGAAGATCATTGGAAGCCCCTTTGTCTGCTTGGAGGGGCTGGGGATGATGGGATAGGTAGTGCTGTACAGCTGGGAAAATACATTCCAAGCTAAGAAGGAAGGCTGATGATATCTTATCATGACCATTAGGACTGATTTCCTTATCCCACTAGAAGATCATTGGAAGCCCCTTTGCCTGCTTGGAGGGACTGGGGTTGATGGGATATGTAGTGCTGTACAGCTGGGAAAACACACTCCAAGATAAGAAGGAAGGCTGATAATGAAATCCTATCATGACAATTAGGATTGATTTCCTAATTTTAAAGATCATTGAAAAGCCCCTTTGCCTGCTTGGAGGGGCTAGGGATGATGGGATAGGTAGTTCTGGGAAAACACACTCCAGGCCAAGAAGGAAGGCTGATAATGAAATCTTACCATGACCATTAGGATTGATTGGAAGAGCCCTGCAAAGCTTGCAAGGGGGCTGCCAAACTGCTCTTTTGGGGGGGGGGGGGGATGATGGGATATGTAGTGGTGTACAGCTGGGAAAACACACTCCAGGCCAAGAAGAAAAAGGCTAATGATGAAATCTCTTTGGGGGGGGGGGATGATGGGATAGGTAGTACTTTACAGCTGGGAAACACACTCCAAGCTAAGAAGGAAGGCTGATAATGAAATCTTATCATGACCATTAGGACTGATTGGAAGAGCCCTGCAAAGCTTGAAAGGGGGCTGCAAAACTGTTCTTTTGGGGGATGATGGGATATGTAGTGCTGTACAGCTGTGAAAACACACTCCAAGCTAAGAAGGAAGGCTGATAATGAAATCTTATCATGATCATTAGGATTGATTGGAAAAGCACTGCAAAAAGCTTGAAAGGGGACTACAAAACTGCTCTTTGGGGGGGGGGGGGGGAATGATGAGATATGTAGTACTTTACAGCTGGGAAACACACTTCAGGCCAAGAAGGAAGGCTGATTATGAAATCTTATCTTGACAATTAGGACTGATTTTCTTATCCTACTGGAAGATCATTGGAAGCCCCTTTGCCTGCTTGGAGGGACTGGGGTTGATGGGATATGTAGTGCTGTACAGCTGGGAAAACACACTCCAAGCTAAGAAGGAAGGCTGATAATGAAATCCTATCATGATCATTAGGATTGATTTCCTAATCCTTTTAAAGATCACTGAAAAGACCCTTTGCCTGCTTGGAGGGGCTGGGGATGATGGGATAGGTAGTTATGGGAAAACACACTTCAGGCCAAGAAGGAAAAGGCTAATGATGAAATCTTATCATGACCATTAGGATTGATTGGAAGAGCACTGCAAAGCTTAGAAGGGGGACTGAAAAACTGGTTTTTTGGGGGGGGAATGATGGGATAGGTAGTACTTTACAGCTGGGAAACACACTTCAGGCCAAGAAGAAAAGGGCTGATAATGAAATCTTATCATGACCATTAGGACTAATTTACTTATCCCACTGCAAAGCTTGGAAAAGGACTGCAAAATTGGGGGGGGGGGGGGGGGGTGATGGGATATGTAGTGGTGTACAGCTGGGAAAACACACTCCAGGCCAAGAAGAAAAAGGCTGATAATGAAATCTTATCATGACCATTAGGATTGATTGGAAGAGCACTGCAAAGCTTGGAAGGGGACTACAAAACTGCTCTTTTGGGGGGATGATGGGATATGTAGTGCTGTACAGCTGTGAAAACACACTCCAAGCTAAGAAGAAAGGCTGATAATGAAATCTTATCATGATCATTAGGATTGATTGGAAAAGCACTGCAAAAAGCTTGAAAGGGGGCTGCAAAACTGTTCTTTTGGGTGGATGATGGGATATGTAGTGCAAGGCGAATTGGGGGCCTGGCTGGGGGGCGGGGCTTGAGGCTGTCTTTGCTGCGGGTGCGCGGCTCCTCCTCCCTCCTTCCATCCCTCCTTCCTTCCCTTTCTCCTTCCCTCTTTCCTCCTCCTGTTCCTTTAAGAGCAGAGCCTGGCCTTCCTCTTCTTCCTCCTCCTCTTCCTCCTTTGCTCCCAATCCTCCTTCCTCTTCCCCTTCCTCTTCCTCTTTGGAGTGGCCATGGCAGCAGCAGCGGATTGGGGGTCTTCTTCCACCCAGGTAAGGGGGAGCAAAGCAGGAAGGAAAAAGGGGAGTGGGCTTAGGAAGAGGGAGAAGAAGGGGCCTGCCTCCATTTCTCTAGGGAGGGATCAGTGTGCCTCTGAGCATGTGCAGAGTGCACTGCACTACCAGCAAACCCACCTCCTTCTGTGACAGGCATGGGCCAACTTGGGCCCTCCCTCCAGGTGTTTTGGACTCCAACTCCCACCATTCCTAACAGCCGGTAGGCTGTTAGGAATGGTGGGAGTTGGAGTCCAAAACACCTGGAGGGAGGGCCCAAGTTGGCCCATGCCAAGTTGGCCCATGCACCTCTGTGGGTAGTCTTTCATTGTTTCCTAAAAAGGCTGCTCATCATTGCATTTCCATAGAGCATTGCAGAGTGCTATCCTGTAAAGCGTGTGTAGTGTGCGCTGTCGTAGAGCGTGTGCAGAGTGCTCTTTCGTAGAACGTGTGCAGGGTGACCTTCTATATAGAACATGTGCAGAGCACCTTTCTGTAGAATATTGCTGAATGCTCTTCCATAGAGCATGTGCAGAGTGCCATTCAGTAGAGGATGTGCGGAGTGTTCTTCTTTACAGCATTGCAGAATGCCCTTCCATTGAGCATGTGCAGAGTGCCCTTCTATATAGAACATGTGCAGAGCGCCCTTCCAAAGAATATTGCTGAATGCTCTTCCATAGAGCATGTGCAGAGTGCCATTTGGTACAGCATGTGCAGAGTGCACTTCTTTAGAGCATGCAAAATGCCCTTTCACTGAGCATGTGCAGAGTGTGCTTCCATAGAACATTGCAGAATGCCCTTTCATAGAGCATGTGCGGAGTGCCATTCGGTAGAGCATGTGCAGAGTGCGCTTCTTTAGAGCATTGCAGAATGCCCTTCCATTGAGCATGTGCAGAGTGTGCTTCCATAGCACATTGCAGAATGCCCTTCCATAGAGCATGTGCGGAGTGCCATTCGGTAGAGCATGTGCAGAGTGCGCTTCTTTAGAGCATTGCAGAATGCCCTTCCATTGAGCATGTGCAGAGTGTGCTTCCATAGCACATTGCAGAATGCCCTTCCATAGAGCATGTGCGGAGTGCCATTCGGTAGAGCATGTGCAGAGTGCGCTTCTTTAGAGCATTGCAGAATGCCCTTCCATTGAGCATGTGCAGAGTGCCCTTCCATAGAACATGTGCAGAGTGTGCTTCCATAGAACATTGCAGAATGCCCTTTCATAGAGCATGTGCGGAGTGCCATTCGGTAGAGCATGTGCAGAGTGCGCTTCTTTAGAGCATTGCAGAATGCCCTTCCATTGAGCATGTGCAGAGTGCCCTTCCATAGAACATGTGCAGAGTGTGTTTCCATAAAACATTGCAGAATGCCCTTCTATTGAGCATGTGCAGAGTGCTCTTCTGTAGAACACGTGCAGAGAGCTCCCCCTAGAGCATGTGCAGAATGCCCTTCCGTAAAGCATATGCAGAGTGTGCTTCCATCGAACATTGCAGAATGCCCTTCCATTGAGCATGTGCAGAGTGCTCTTCTGTAGAACACGTGTAGAGTGCGCTTCCATAGAATTGCAGAGTGCTCCCCTATAGAGCATGTGCAGAATTCTCTTCCATAGAGCATGTGCAGAGTGCTCTTCCATAGACCATTGCAGAGTGCGCTTCGATAGAACATGTGCAGAGTGCCCTTTCCGTAAAACATTGCACAATGCCCTTCCTCAGAGCATGTGCAGAGTGCTCTTCTCTAGGGTGTTCTTCCATAGAACCTTGCAGAGTGCACGTCTATAGAACATGTGCAGAGTGCCATTCAGTAGAGCATGTACAGAGTGTCCTTTAGAGCATTGCAGAATGCCCTTCCATTGAACATGTGCAGAGTGCTCTTCCATAGAACATGTGCAGTGTGCTTCCACAGACCATTGCAGAGTGCTCCCCTATAGAGCATGCGTACTCTGCTCTGTCGTAGAGCATGTGCAGAGTGCCCTTCCATAGAACATAGATTGACCTTCCACAGAGCATGTGCAGAGTGCACTTCTCTAGAGTATTCTCCCATACAACATGTGCAGAGTGCCATTCAGTAGAGCATGTGTGGAGTGTTCTTCTTTAGAGCATTGCAGAATGCCCTTCCACAGAGCATGTGCAGAGTGCCCTCCTGTAGACCATTGCAGAGTGTGCTTCCATAGAACACAGCAGAGTGCTCTCCTGTCGAGCATGTGTAGTGTGCTCTGCCGTAAAGCATGTGCAGAGTGCTCTTTCACAAAACATTGCAGAATGCTCTTCCATAGAGCATGTGCAGTGTGCTTCCAAAGAACATTGCAGAGTGCCCTTCTACAGAGCATGTGCAGAGTGCTCTTCTGTAGAGTATTCTTCCATTGAACCTTGCAGAGTGCGCTTCCATAGAAAGTTGCAAGAGTACACTTCTATAGAGCATGTGCAGAATGCCCTTCCATAGAGCCTGTGCAGAGTGCTCTTCCATAGACCATTGCAGTGTGCTTCTATAAAACATGTGCAGAGTGCCCTTCCATAGAACATTGCACAATGCCCTTCCTCAGAGCATGTGCAGAGTGCTCTTCCATAGACCTTTGCAGTGTGCTTCTATAAAACATGTGCAGAGTGCCCTTCCATAGAACATTGCACAATGCCCTTCCTCAGAGCATGTGCAGAGTGCTCTTCCATAGACCTTTGCAGTGTGCTTCTATAGAACATGTGCAGAGTGCCCTTCCATAGAACATTGCACAATGCCCTTCCTCAGAGCATGTGCAGAGTGCTCTTCTGTAGAGCATTCTTCCATCGAACATTGCAGAGTGTGCTTCCATAGAGCATGTGCAGAATGCCATTCAATAGAACATATGTGGAGTGTTCTTCTTTAGTGCATTGCAGAATGCCTTTCCATTGAGCATGTGCAGAGTGCTTTTCCATACATGTGCAGTGTGCTCCCATAGACGATTGCAGAGTGTGCTTCCATAGAACATAGGCAGAGTGCTCTTCTATAGAGCATCCTCTGCCGTAGAGCATGTGCAGAGTGCCATGCAGTAGAACATGTGCAGAGTGCTCTTTAGAGCATTGCAGAATGCCCTTCCATAGAACATGTGCAGTGTGCTTCCATAGAACATTGCAGAGTGCTATCCTGTAGAGCGTGTGCAGTGTGCTCTGCTGTAGAGCGTGTGCAGAGTGCTCTTTCGTATAACATTGCAGAATGCTCTTCTATAGAATATGTGCAGAGTGGTGTTCTGTACAACATTGCAGAGTGCCCTTCCATAGAGCATGTGCAGAGTGCTGTTCCATAGAACATTGCAGAGTGCCCTTCCATAGAGCATGTGCAGAGTGCTGTTCCATAGAACATTGCAGAGTGCCCTTCCATAGAGCATGTGCAGAGTGCTGTTCCATAGAACATTGCAGAGTGCCCTTCCATTGAGCATGCACAGTGCGCTCTTCTATAGAACATGTGCAGAGTGCCATTCTATAGAGCATGTGCAGAGTGCTCTTCTTTAGAGCATTGCCAAGTGCTCCCCTATAGAGCATGTGTAGTGTGGTTTTCCAAAGAGCACTAGCAGGGTACTTTTCCATAGAACATGTGCAGAGTGATCTTCCATAGAGCATGTGCAGAATGCCAGGTTGTGCTACAGCGAGTGAAGTGTGAGCATATTGTCTCTGATGCTGTTGGTTGGGCCATCCTGCCTTTGACCCCTGTCCCTTTTGTTGCTTGCAGGGCGTGGAGTGGCGCATGGGTCCCCTCCTCCGGCCGGCCCCCTGCTTCCGGCCCCGCTGCGGAGGGGAGGAAGGGGAGGAGGACGGGGGGCCGCCACCCCCCTCCTCGCTGTGGACGGTGGTGGGTGCGCTACAGGCGGTGGAGCGCAAGGTGGACCTGCAGGCGGGGCGGCTGCTGGGACTGGAGCGGAGGGCCGGCTCGGCCGAGAAGAGGCTCTCGGGCTCGGAGAAGGCCCTGGCCGAGTGCGGGCACCACCTGGCCGCTCTGCGCACCCTGGCCCAGGAGTACGTGCTGCTCCGGCGGCGCATGGAGAACATGGAGAACCTGCTCAAGAACCGGGACCTCTGGATCCTGCGCCTCCCGCCCGGCGCCAAGACCGCTGACCCCAAGGTGAGCCAGAACGACGACATCCCCACTTTCCTAGTTTTGGGACTGTTTGGGAGAAAATGCACTGTTGGATAGAAGTGCATTGGCCGGGAACGTATTGTGTGAAATACCGTTCTAATGGACATGTGATCACACACCTGCAGAATGATTAAGTGAATCATGATCATGTGACAGTCATGACAAAGGGTTTATTTATTTATTTATTTATTTATTGTAAAAGGCTTTCATGGCTGGAATCACTGGGTTGTTGTAGGTTTTTCGGGCTATATGGCCATGTTCTAGAGGCCTTTTCTCCTGACGTTTTGCCTACATCTATGACAAGCATCCTCAGAGGTAGTGAGGTCTGTTGGAACTAGGAAAAGGGGTTTAGGAAAAGGGTTTAGGAACTAGGAAAAGCCCTAAACGGTTCCGGCCCAAAATACCTTGCAGACCGCATCTCGGCCTACGAGCCCACGAGGGCCTTGAGATCATCCGGGGAGGCCCTTCTCTCGGTCCCGCCTGCCTCACAGGCACGTCTGGCGGGGACGAGGGAGCGGGCCTTCTCGGTGGTGGCTCCCCGGCTGTGGAACACTCTCCCGATTGAGGTTAGACAGGCGCCCTCCTTGATGGCCTTCCGTAGGGGCCTAAAAACATGGCTCTTTGAGCAGGCCTTCAACTAAGTATAGTTAATTGACACTGGAATGAATTAGGACTGCGATTTTTGGCTATGACCCCAGGACTTGACGAAGCGGATTTTTAGTATAAGTGTATGTTGTGCTGTATCTGTCCGTTTTGTATGTATAGACCCGCTGTACACTGTCTTCTTTGTGTTGTTCACCGCCCCGAGTCGCCTTCGGGCTGAGAGGGGCGGTCAATAAATGCAATAAATAAATAATAAATAAATAAATAAATAAAATTATATATCTGTGGAATGACCAGGGTGGGACAAAGGACTTTTGTCTGCTGGAGGTAGGTGTGAATGTTTCAACTGACCACCTTGATTAGCATATAATGGCTTGGAAGTGCCTGGGGGAATCTTTCTTTGAGAGGTGATTTGATGTGCCTGATTGTTTACTCTATTTATTTATTATTTACAGTATTTGTATTTCGTCCTTCTCACCCTGCAGGGGACTCGTGGCGGATCACGATGCACATATACATGGCAAACATTCATTGCCATAGATGCACAACATATATAGACAGACACACAGAGGCTATTGAACTTTCCAGCTTAGTAAGGATATGCTTGAATTCTTGCCACCGGGGGAGCTGTTGCTTCACTGTCCACTTGTGACACTGATGGAGTACTTCCTCATTCTTTTGCATGCTGCTGGAAATTTTTATGGCATCATAAATTAATTCAATTAGCCTCCCCGCATAAGCAGTACCTAAATTTCTTACTTGACAGATGCAACTGTCTTTTGGGCTGCAAAGGTTGACAGCAAGCTAGACAAATGGTTGGGGCTGGCTTTGAACTCATGTAGTGATTTTAATGCAGCCGATTCCCAACCAGTTGCGCCACAACCTGGTCATTGCGCCACAACCTGGGTTGCATTGTTCATTTGTCCCTGGCTGATGACAGGCCAGCGGGTGGGTATAAAAGAAGGCAGGAAAGGCTCCTTTTTTCTCTTGGCTGGATAGAAGTGCATTGGCCAGGAGCCTATTGTGTGAAATACCGTTCTAATGGACATGTGATAACACACCTGCAGAATGTTTGAGTCATGATCATGTGACAGTCATGACCAAGGGTTGCATTGTTCATTTGTCCCTTGTTGATGTGTTAGGGATTCCTCATCTTCAGAAGAGGAAGGGGAGCAGGAAAGTGTAGACTGGGGATGATGGGAATTGCAACCCCAACTGCGCTTTTGGCTCTGAGGTTAAGAGGAAAGGTTAAAGTATATTCTGCAGTCAGGTATTTATTTATTTGCTTTATTTCTATACCGCATTTTTCAGCCCTTGACAGGCGACTCAATGCGGTTTACATGGTACAATTATCAAACAGTGTCAGTGCAATTAAAACATAACAATGCAACAAACAGGATCAACAGCATCAATCCACAACAGTTAACAATCAAACAAGACAAATCAACAAAACAAACATAACATAACGCCTCAATTGAAATCAGATCCGTTCTCATAGTCCTTGTGCCGTTCCTATGTTCCATTTACCGTCTTCCTTGATTGGTTGCATTGCTTAACCAAACGCTTATTCATAAAGCCAGGTCTTAACCATTCTCCGAAACGTCAGCAGCGAAGGTGCTTGTCTGATGTCTGCCGGTAGGGCATTCCATAGCCGAGGGGGCCACCACTGAGAAGGCCCTGTCTCTCGTCCCCGCCAAGCGCGCCTGTGACGCAGGCGGGATCGAGAGCAGGGCCTCCCCAGACGATTTTAATGTTCTAGTCGGTTCATAGGTGGAGATGCGTTCGGAGAGGTAAGCGAGGCCAGAACCGTTTAGGGCTTTATAGGCTAAAGCCAGCACCTTGAATTGTGCCCTGTAGCGGATTGGCAGCCAGTGGAGCTGGCTCAGCAGAGGAGTGGTATGCTCCCTGAGTGCCGCTCCCGTTAGCAACCTGGCTGCCGAGCTCTGGACCATCTGAAGCTTCCGGGCAGTCTTCAAGGGCAACCCCACGTAGAGCGCGTTGCAGTAATCAATCCGGGATGTAACCAGAGCGTGGATTACCGTGGCCAAGTCAGACTTCCCAAGGTACGGGTGCAACTGGCGCACAAGTTTGAGTTGTGCAAATGCTCCCCTGGACACCGCCGAAACTTGGGGTTCCAAGCTTAGCGAAGAGTCCGGGATGACACCCAAGCTGCGAACCTGCGTCTTCAGGGGGAGTGTAACCCCGTCTAACACAGGCTGTAACCCTATACCCTGTTCGGCCTTACGACTGACCAGGAGGACCTCTGTCTTATCTGGATTCAGTTTCAATTTGTTCGCCCTCATCCAGTCCGACACAGCGGCCAAGCAGCGGTTCAGGACCTCGACAGCCTCCTTAGTAGTAGGTGGGAAGGAGTGACAGAGTTGGACGTCATCTGCGTACAGATAACACCGCACCCCTAAACTCCGGGGTTTCCTATCCTATCCACAAGCTTTGTACCTCAATGCAAACCCCATTCTCACTAAAGAGAAGCAATTGCAGCCTTCCAGGTTGCTGTATCACAACTCCCATCATCTCTATGGGGAATATGGGAGTTGTAGTCCAGAATCTGGAGGAGGGCCACATTAGATGACATTGTGGGAACGGATATGGCCTGCAGAATTCTGTGCTGCAGAATGAATGCCACTTGATACCACTTCAACTCAAGTCTATGAGGTCCTGGGAGTTGTAGTTTGGTGAGGCCTCAGCCTTCTCGGGCAGCGAAGGAGGAAAGACCTTGGGTGCATCTACACTGTAGAATTAACACAGTTTGGCAACGCTTGAGCATCCATGGCTCATGGAATGCTGGGAGTTGTAGTCTGACTTTCGGACGGAGAAGACAAAAGGCAGTCCCAGACTACAATTCCCATGATTCTATAGCTTTGAGTGTAGATGCCACCCTGTATGTGTGTATATGTTTACGGTTCCCAAGGTCTCTTTGCCTCGGTTCCAGGTGACGTTCGACGAGGTCTCGGTCTACTTCTCCAAGCCGGAATGGGACAAACTGGAGGAATGGCAAAGGGAGCTCTACAAGAACGTCATGAAGGGGAACTACGAATCTCTGGTCTCCATGGGTAAGCAGGACGAACCCGACCCAGTGAGTTAGAGTTTCCTTGCATTCGGGTTCAAATCCACTGGTTCTGAAACTTTGGTCATCCAAATGTTTGAGATCTCAGCTTCCATCAGTATCTGAAAGTCCCAGATATCTCGGCTTTGCTGTACAGGATGCTGGGATTTGTAGTTTGCCTGGAAATAGTCTTGCTAAGCTATATGGCCCAGGACATTCGGAAGTCTCAATATCTTGGAAGGAACACAGATTGGCTTTGCTATAGAGCAGGCGTGGGCAAACCTTGGCCTTCCAGGTGTTTTGGACTCCAACTCCCATCATTCCTAACAGCCTACCTCAGGCCCTTTCCTTTTGTCCCTCAGCCGCTTAAGCGGCTGAGGGGCAAAAGGAAGGGGCCTGAGGTAGGCTGTTAGGAATGATGGGAGTTGGAGTCCAAAACACCTGGAAGGCTAAGGTTTGCCCACACCTGCTATAGAGAATGCTGGGATTTGTGGTTTGATGCATGCAATGTCTCTCTCTGACTCGTTCCCAGATTACGCCATTGCCAAGCCAGAGCTGTTGTCACGCATCGAACGCGGGGAGGAGCCGTGTGTCGAGGATCGGGGTCCTACGGAGGAAGAAGAGGGCGCCAGGGAAGTCAGCACCGGTGAGTTTGGGGATGATGGGACCCTGAGTGAGGCACATCTACACTGGGGATATATGTGCGTGTGTGTATGTATATATGTATGGGGCTGGAGGTTTAGCACAGCTGGTAAATCACCAGCAGCTATAACATGTGTCAACCGAAAGGTTGCAAGTTCGAAGGTCCAGGTCAGCGTGAGCGGCCGACTGTCAGCCCTGCTCACTGTTTACCTAAGCAGTCAAAAACAGCTTTAGTTGTAATTAGAGAAATTAGGTACCGCTAAAAGCCGGGGAGGTGTTTTACAACACCATAAACAAAGAAGATCAGAAAATGCTTGGTGACCAATAGGAAGGAGGAAGTCCTAACAGCTCTTCGTTGTAGAGCAGCGGTTCTCAACCTGGGGGTCGCAGCCCCCAGGGGGGTCGCCTGGCCATTTCGGAGGGGTCACGAGGGCCCCTCCTTTGGCCCCGCTCCAAGGGCATGGGTCAGGCGAGGACTCCTTCGTGTGAGGCCTGGCCTCGCACAAAGCCCGCCTCACCTGCCGCGCACTCTCACCATCCGGCGAGGGCACGAGGCAGGTGAGGGGTCCTTGGTGTGAGGCCTGGCCTTGCGCAAAGCCCGCCTCGCCTGCCGCGCACTCTCACCATACGACGTGGGCACGAGGCGGGCGAGGGGTCCTCGGTGCGACCATCCCTGCGGTCTCCCCAAGTGGCGTGAATAACAACACGCATGGGGTGCGTGAAGGGCCCTCTGCCGCTCCCCCACACCATGCATGCAGGCCGGGGGGAGCACAGAGCATCATCCAAGATATTTCAACTTTAAAGTAAGTGCTTAACACTACTATATATCAATTGTTAAGTATAACAGATGATGGGATTTGTAATACCTTCAACAGCATCATCTGTTGTCCATACTCCCCCAAACCTCTCCAGTATTTTCTGTTAGTCATGGGAGTTTTAGTAAAAATGCATTGTTGGTGGAGTTCAAAATTTTCTTTGATTGTAGGTGAACTATAAATCTAAGCAGCTACAACTCCCAAATGACAAAATCAATCCCCCGCAACTCCACCAGTGCTCAACTTTGAGTATATTGAGTATTTGTGCCAAATTTGGTTCAGATCCAGGGTTGTTTGGGTTCAGAGTGCTCTCCAAATGTAGGTAAACTACATCTCCCCTAACTCACTTTCAATTCCTCCCAACCCGCTCCAGTATTTTCTGTTGATCATAGGGCCAAATTTGGTCCAGATCTGTCATTCATGGGGGTCTCGGCTGTGGAAGTCAGAGCTGAATTGGTCGAAGGTACTGCAAATACCATCATCTGTTGTCCATACTATCCCAAACATATTGTTTTTGTGATTAATCACTATGCATTGATTTTGTTCAATATATGACAATGAAATTTATGACATCCTGCATATCGGATATTTACGTGGCGATTCATAGCAGTAGCAAAATTTCAGTTATGAAATAGCAACAAAAATAATTTTATGGTTGGGGGTCACCATAACATGAGGAACGGTATTTAGGGGTCACGGCATTAGGAAGGTTGAGAAACACTGTTGTAGAGGATGGAGCGACAGCGCCCCCTGTGGCTGGGCTCACCTTCCAGGGCACTGAGTCGAAAACAACACACCTCCTTTCTGTTCTGTCTGTCTGTGTATTGTCTATACAAAGCGGCATTGAGTGTTTTCCGTGTATGTGTATTTTGATCCACCCTGAGTCCCCTTCGGGGTGAGAAGGGCGGAATATAAATAAGATATTATTATTATTATTATTATTATTATTACTACTACTACTATTATTATTGACACAAAGGCAGAGTATGTCACAGCAAACGAGATCTATATGCTGGATTTCGTATCACAAAATCACAAGTTGAACCCTTTCCAAGCATCTAGGACTGTGTGATGTATATGATGATGATGATGATGATGATTAGTTTGTGTGTGTATGGAGAGAGAGAGAGAGAGAGATGCAGCTATACTATAGAATGAATGCAGTTTGACCCCACTTGAACTGACAAGGCTCAATGCTAAGGAACCCTGAACTGACAAGGCTCAATGCTAAGGGCCCCCATAGAGGTCGTGGTGGGAAGGAGGAGATGCGGGAGAAGGAGACCTCGAATTCGGCCTGATTCGGAACGCTTTTCCAAATTAATCACTCCCAATAGGTCTCCTAAGGTAATTTGGTGTAACCAGGTGAGCGGGCCCTCTGGCTTGAAGGTGGTGTTGCTGAACGCCAGGTCTGTCAACGGGAAAACAACTTGGATTCAGGACTTAATCCTGGAGGAGCGGGCAGACCTGGCGTGCATCACGGAGACCTGGCTGGACGAGGCGGGGGGCGTAAACCTCTCCCAGCTTTGTCCTCCAGGTTTCTCCGTGCAACACCAACCAAGAGCCGGAGGACGGGGAGGCGGGGTCGCAGTGGTCTATAGAGATACCATTCATCTAACTAGGAGCCCCATCCCGCAGACCACAAATTTCGAATGCGTCCACCTGAGGGTGGGTGACCGGGACAGAATAGGGATTCTGTTAGTGTACCGTCCACCCCGCTGCACTACAGTCTCCCTACCTGAGCTAGCGGGGGTGGTCTCGAGCCTGGCGGTGGAGTCCCAACGGCTTCTTGTGCTGGGGGACTTCAACATCCACGCCGAGACAACCCTCACAGGTGCGGCTCAGGACTTCATGTCCGCCATGGCAACCATGGGGCTGTCCCAACAAATAACTGGCCCCACCCACTGTGCTGGACACACATTGGACTTGGTTTTCTGCCAGGGATGGGAGCAGGGTGGCGGTGTGGAGGAGTTGTCCATCTCTCCGTTGCCATGGACCGACCACTTCCTGGTTAGATTCAGGCTCACTGCGCCCCCTAACCTCTGCAAGGGTGGAGGACCCATTAAGATGGTCCGCCCCAGGAGGCTAATGGATCCGAATGGATTCCTGACGGCTCTTGGGGAGTTTCCCGCCACCGCGGTAGGCGACAATGTCGAGGCCTTGGTCGCTCTCTGGAATGGGGAGATGACCAGGGCTATTGACATGATCGCTCCGGAACGTCCCCTCTCAAGTAACCGAGCTAAACCAGCCCCTTGGTTCACCGAGGAGCTGGCAGCGATGAAGCGAAAGAAGAGGGTTCTAGAGAGTGTGTGGCGATCGGACCCAAGCGAGTCAAACCGAGCACGGTTTGTGTCCTTTCTGAGGGCATATGCCGCGGCAATAAAAGCCGCAAAGAAAACTTTCTTTGCGGCCACTATTGCGTCTGCAAAGAACCGTCCGGCGGAGTTGTTTCGGGTTGTCAGAGGTCTTTTAACTCCCCCCACTGGTGGGAGCCCTGACAACTTGACAACGCGCTGTGAAGCATTTGCTCGGTTCTTTGCAGACAAAGTCGCTTTGATCCGTTCTGGGCTGGACGCCACATTAGATGCAGTCTCTGTGGATGTGACACAAGCACCTGCTTGTCAGATTTTGTTGGATTCTTTTCAGTTTGTGAAACCCGAGGATGTGGACAAGGTACTTGGAGGAATGAGACCCACCACGTCCATCCTAGACCCCTGCCCATCCTGGCTTCTTAAGGAGGCCAGAGGGGGATTGGCCGAGTGGGTAACGGTGGTGGTTAATGCCTCCCTTCGGGAAGGCAAGATTCCAGCGAGCCTAAAACAGGCTGTTATAAAGCCGCTGTTGAAGAAACCATCACTTGACCCCACTAAATTGGACAACTTTCGGCCTGTTTCCAATCTTCCCTTTTTGGGCAAAGTCATGGAAAGCGTGGTGGCCTCACAACTCCAGGTATTCTTGAGAGACACGGATTATCTGGATCCGGCACAGTCTGGTTTCAGACCGGGACATGGTACTGAGACGGTCTTGGTCGCCTTAGTGGATGATCTGCGCCGGGAGCTAGACAGGGGGAGTGTGTCCCTGTTGGTGCTCCTGGACCTCTCAGCGGCCTTCGATACCGTCGACCACGGTATTCTTCTGGGGCGCCTTGCAGGGATGGGCCTTGGGGGCACTGCATTGCAGTGGCTCCGGTCATTCCTGGAGGGTCGTACCCAGAAGGTGTTACTGGGGGACTCCTGTTCAGCGCCACAGCCATTGACCTGTGGCGTTCCTCAGGGTTCCATCTTGTCCCCCTTGCTGTTTAACATCTACATGAAGCCGCTGGGTGAGATCATCCGGAGTTTCGGGGTGCGGTGTCACCTGTACGCAGATGACGTCCAACTCTGTCACTCCTTCCCACCTGCTACTAAGGAGGCCGTCGAAGTCCTGAACCGGTGCCTGGCCGCTGTAATGGTCTGGATGAGGGCCAACAAACTGAAATTAAATCCAGACAAGACAGAGGTACTCCTGGTCAGTCGCAAGGCCGAACAGGGTATAGGGTTACAGCCTGTGCTAGACGGGGTCGCACTCCCCTTGAAGGCACAGGTTCGCAGCTTGGGTGTGACCCTGGACTCATCGCTGAGCCTGGAGCCCCAGGTTTCAGCGGTGACCAGGGGAGCATTTGCACAGCTTCGGCTCGTGCGCCAGCTGCGCCCGTATCTTGGGAAGTCTGACTTGGCCACGGTGGTACACGCTTTGGTCACATCCCGCCTCGACTACTGCAACGCTCTCTACGTGGGGCTGCCCTTGAAGACGGTCCGGAAGCTACAGCTAGTCCAGCGCGCGGCAGCCATGTTATTAACGGGAGCTGGACGCAGAGAGCATACAACGCCCCTGCTGTCTCAGCTCCACTGGCTGCCGATCTGCTACCGGGCCCAATTTAAGGTGCTGGTGTTATCCTACAAAGCCCTAAACGGTTCCGGCCCAAAATACCTTGCAGACCGCATCTCGGCCTATGAGCCCACGAGGGCCTTGAGATCATCCGGGGAGGCCCTCCTCTCGGTCCCGCCTGCCTCACAGGCTCGTCTGGCGGGGACGAGAGAGCGGGCCTTCTCGGTGGTGGCCCCCCGGCTGTGGAACGCCCTCCCTGCTGAAGTTAGACAGGCGTCCTCACTGATGGCCTTTCGTAGGGGCCTGAAAACATGGCTCTTCGAGCAGGCCTTCGGCTGAGTGTTGAATGACAATGGAACGAACTAGGACTATGAATTTTTAGCTATGACCCCAGGACTTGGCGAAGCGGATTTTTAGTATAAGTAGATGTTGTGTTTGTCTGGTTTGTATCGTTATGTTTACTGTACACTGTCTTCTTGTTGTTGTTCACCGCCCCGAGTCGCCTCCGGGCTGAGAGGGGCGGTCAATAAATGCAATAAATAAATAAATAAATAAATAAATAAACCCTGGGAGTTGTAGTTTCCCAAGGTCTCTAGCCTCCCCTGTGCTTTGGAACGAAGGCAGTTTGATTCCACTTCATGCAACTCAGTCGTGGGAGTTGTAGTTCGCCGAGGCAGAGAAGGTTACATAGACCTTGTAGAACTACCATTCCCAGGGTTCCATAGCATTGAGCCGTGGAGGCATCGGTCATATCTAATTAACAACAACAACAACAACAATATTCTTAGAAATAACAACAACAACGATATGAGGATTTAAAGATCGAACTGCAAAGATTCTGGCACAAACCAGTCAAGGTGGTCCCAGTGGTGACTGGAACACTGGGTGCAGTGCCTAAAGACCTTGGCCTGCACTTAAAAACAATCGGCGCTGACAAAATTACCATCTGCCAGCTGTAGAAGGCCACCCTACTGGGATCTGCACACATTATTCGCTGATACAGCACACAGTCCTAGACACTTGGGAAGTGTCCAACGTGTGATCCAGTACAACAGTCAGCAGAGTGACCTTGTTTACTGTGTATGAATCTTGTTGTGTTTCAAATAATAATAATCGTCATCATAATCATCATGCTACTTGGAACCACTTGAACTTGCTCAGTGCATTGCAGCCATGGGAGTTGTAGTTTGGCGAGGTACAGAAGGCTAGATAGACCTTGTTGAACTATAATTCCCAGGGTTCCATAGCATTGAGTCAGGGAGGTTCAAGGTCACATCTAATAAATAACAACAATATTCTAATAATAATAATTATTATTAATAATAATAATACCACTGAACCACTTATTGATCAGTGCATTGGAACCATAGGAGTTGTAGTTTGGCAAGGCACCCAGCACTCTTTGCCAGAGGGGGCTCGAGGTTTCACAGAACTACAACTCCCACCATCTCATAGCATTGAGCCATCGCTTTTAAAGTGGTGTCAAACTGCATTTCATTCAGCAGTGTAGATTCACCCTCCAAAACCGTCATCTACCTGTCATAGCAGAGGACGCATCAACACCAGGCCTGGGCAAACCTCAGCCCTTCGGGTGTTTAAATGTCAGGTTTTAAATACATTTAAATAAAAATTAAACAACACGCTGGTTGGTTTTTTTTGCCAGATACTTTTTATTTCCAGCTGGTTTGCATTGCACGCTGTGGCGAGGGAGAGGGACTATTTCCTCTTTTAAAAACCACTTTGCTGTCTTATATTAGTTCAGTTTCTTCTTTTATATTGGCTGGGACTTTCTGTATGCTGTTAAACCTTTGTACTTTATATCACAGGCAATGAAACACTCTTGTGTATAACAAAGTAACACAGTTTATTTATAACTTCTGGCTCGAACGCTTGTGGTTACATTTGTGTTTTGTTGCAATCTTGAGGCTTACAGTCAGTATCATTTACTTGGTTGACTTTTCTGAATAAACTATCAATGTTTCACATTCACAAACATGTTACTTGCTTTACACACTCTTGGCTGAATTATATTCTGACCTAAGGCAACACTAGCCTTCTTTATGTTCCTTAAAACTCGAGCTCTATTTAACTAACTGCTTCTCTATATCAGAAGTCTTTAACACATCTTCATAACTGCTGATTTCTATCAGGCACTCAAAAACCAACTCTCCTCTTCACACACAGATTCCTAACTGACATTTTCAAACTCCCTCACTCTCTAACTGCCTCTTTCAGAACCTTGGCTCCGCCTCTTTGGAATGTTCAGCTCTGCTCTCCCCAACTGTCATTTTGGCCTAGCAGCCTTTTCAAATCCTGGGCCTACACTAATCTGCATATGACCAATCGGCTTCACATATGCAAATGAATCCTATCTCTGCTGTTGCTACCCTGTCTGTGCCTATTCTCCCCTATCTGCCATATGTAAACATAGAGCTATACACCAAAACTTTAACATAGAGTAGCAATTGCACTACACACGCTTTGCAAAGATTTTGTGTTATTGGGATGGGATGTCAGTATTTTAATTCTAAAAACAAGGGAGAAAGAATAAACCTGCACGCATTCTCCGCTTCCTTACGAATTGGCAGAATTCCCAGCAACTGTGAACGAAAACATGGTCACATTGATCCAAAGGGAAATTGTTCCTTCGATGGTGGAAAAGTGGGATGCGGCCGAAAGGAGAACCATGGCAGACAACAACAACCCCGGTAAGGTCTCCCTTCTCTTTCTGCAAATATTTGGGTGCATCCACACTGTAGAGTTAATGCAGTTTGACGTCACTTGAATTGCTATGGCTCCTTGCAAGGAGATCTTGGGAGTTGTAGTTTTGTAAGATCTTCAACCGTCTCTGCCCAAAAAGTCCTGCTGCACCCTAAATTCCTGCTGCTGCTGTTGTTATTTGATGCGCCCGGAGTTGCAGATATGTTATTATGTACGCTTAAGACCATATTATTATTTGATGCACCCTAAGTCTGCATTATTATGTACCTGAAATTATTATAATTCTATAATATATAATTCTATCATACTAATAATAACTCGATGCTATTATATAACTATTATTATATAATAGCATTGAGTTATTATTAGTATTAGTATTATTTGGAGCATAATAATAGGGTTTGGAGCATAATAATAGGGTTTGGAGCATAATATTTGGAGCATAATAATAGGGTGCGTCTAATAAAAATAATATGCCTATAGGGTATATAATAACATTGAGTTAGTATTATTATTATTATTATTTGGGAGCATAATAATATGAAGTCAGGGTGCATCTAATAAAAATAATATGCATATAAAGTATATAATAACATTGAGTTAGTATTAGTATTAGTATTGGGTTGTTGTAGGATTTTCGGGCTATATGGCCATGTTGTAGAGGCATTCTCTCCTGACGCTTCGCCTGCATCTATGGCAAGCATCCTCAGAGGTAGTGAGGTCTGTTGGAACTAGGAAAAGGGGTTTATATATCTGTGGAATGAACAGGGTGGGACAAAGGACTCTTGTCTGCTGGAGCTAGGTGTGAATGTTTCAACTGACCACCTTGATTAGCATATAATAGCCTGGAAGTGCATGGAGCAATCTTTTGTTGAGAGGTACTTAGTATTAGTATTATTTGGAGCACAATAATATGGAGTTAGGGTGCATCTAATAAAAATAATATGTATTTAGGGTATATAATAACATGGAGTTATTATTCGTATTATTATTATTTGGGAGCATAATAATACGGAGTTAGGGTGCATCTAATAAAAATATGCATATAGGATATATAATAACATGGAATTATTATTAGTATTAGTATTATTGGGTTGTTGTAGCTTTTTTCAGGCTATATGGCCATGTTCTGGAGGCATTCTCTCCTGACGTTTCGCCTGCATCTATGGCAAGCATCCTCAGAGGTTGGGAGGTCTGTTGGAACTAGGAAAAAGGGTTTATATCTCTGTGGAATGACCAGGGTGAGACAAAGGACTCTTGTCTGCTGGAGCTAGGTGGGAATGTTTCAACTGACCACCTTGATTAGCATTTGATGGCCTGGCAGTGCCTGGAGCAAACTTTTGTTGAGAGGTGATTAGATCTCTCTAGATTAGATGTCCTTGATTGTTTCCTCTCTGTTGTTTTGCTGTTGCAATTTTAGACTTTTTGTTTCCTTATTTCTTTTGTTGAGAGGTAATTAGTATTAGTATTATTTGGAGCATAATAATATGGAGTTAGGGTGCATTTAATAAAAATAATATGCATTTAGGGTATATAATAACATGGAGTTATTATTAGTATTAGTATTATTTGGAGCATAACAATATGGAGTTAGGGTGCCTCTAATAAAAACAATATGCATTTAGGGTATATAATAACATGGAGTTATTATTAGTATTTGTATCGGGTTGTTGTAGCTTTTTTCAGGCTATATGGCCATGTTCTGGAGGCATTCTCTCCTGACGTTTCGCCTGCATCTATGGCAAGCATCCTCAGAGGTAGTGAGGTCTGTTGGAACTAGGAAAATGGGTTTATATATCTGTGGAATGACCAGGGTGGGACAAAGGACTCTTGCCTGTTGGAGCTAGGTGTGAATGTTTCCACTGACCTCCTTGATTAGCATTTGATTGCCTGGCAGTGCCTGGAGCAAACTTTTGTTGAGAGGTGATTAGATGTCCTTGATTGTTTCCTCTCTGTTGTTTTGCTGTTGCAATTTTAGACTTTTTGTTTCCTTATATCTTTTGTTGAGAGGTAATTAGTATTAGTATTATTTGGAGTATAATAATATGGAGTTAGGGTGCATCTAATAAAAATAATATGCATATAGGGTATATAATAATATGGAGTTATTATTAGTATTAGTATTATTTGGAGCATAATAATATGGAGTTAGGGTGCCTCTAATAAAAACAATATGCATATAGGGTATATAATAACATGGATTATTATTAGTATTAGTATTATTGGGTTATTGTAGGGTTTTTTGGGCTATATGGCCATGTTCTAGAGGCATTCTCTCCTGACGTTTTGCCTGCATCTATGGCAAGCATCCTCAGAGGTAGTGAGGTCTGTTGGAATGACCAGGGTGGGACAAAGGACTCTTGCCTGCTGGAGCTAGGTGTGAATGTTTCAACTGAACACCTTGATTAGCATTTGATTGCCTGGCAGTGCCTGGAGCAATCTTTTGTTGAGAGGTACGGTGATTAGTATTAGTATTATTTGGAGCATAATAATATGAAGTTTAGGGTGCATCTAATAAAATAATATGCATTTAGGGTATATAATAACATGGAGTTATTATTAGTATTAGTATGATTTGGAGCATAATAATATGGAGTTAGGGTGCATCTAATAAAATAATATGCATTTAGGGTATATAATAACATGGAGTTATTATTAGTATTAGTATGATTTGGGAGCATAATAATATGGAGTTAGGGTGCATCTAATAAAAATAATATGTATTTAGGGTATATAATAACATTGAGTTATTATTAGTATTTGTATTGGGATGTTGTAGGTTTTTTCGGGGTATATGGCCATGTTCTGGAGTCATTCTCTCCTGACGTTTTGCCTGCATCTATGGCAAGCATCCTCAGAGGTAGTGAGGTCTGTTGGAATGACCAGGGTGGGAGCTAGGTGTGAATGTTTCAACTGAACACCTTGATTAGCATTCGATTGCCTGGCAGTGCCTGGAGCAATCTTTTGCTGAGAGGTAATTAGTATTAGTATTATTTGGAGCATAATAATATGAAGTTTAGGGTGCATCTAATAAAATAATATGCATATAGGGTATATAATATGGAGTTATTATTAGTATTAGTATTATTTGGAGCATAATAATATGGAGTTAGGGTGCAGCTAATAAAAATAATATGCATATAGGATATATATGTCCAAAGAACTTCTAACTGTGCTAAGACACAAAAGAGACATGCACAAGAAGTGGAAAAAGGGAGAAATCACCAAAGAAGAATTCAAACAAATACCCAACACCTGTAGGGAAAAGGTCCGCAAAGCTAAGGCAAAAAACGAGCTCAGACTTGCCAGGGACATTAAAAACAATAAAAAGGGCTTCTATTCTTATGTCAGTAGAAAAAGGAAAAACAAGGAGGCGATAGGACCTCTTCGAGGAGAAGATGGGGCAATGCAGACAGGGGATAGGGAAAAGGCAGAACTACTTAATGCCTTCTTTGCCTCGGTCTTCTCACAAAAAGAGAGTCTTCAACCTCAGCAAGATGGAGTGGATGAGGGATTGGAGGACATCCAACCCCAAATTGGGAAAGAAGTCGTCCAGGAATACCTGGCTGCTCTTAATGAGTTCAAGTCCCCAGGGCCAGATCAACTACACCCAAGAGTATTGAAGGAACTAGCGGAAGTCATTTCGGAACCATTGGCAACCATCTTTGAGAGTTCTTGGAGAACGGGAGAAGTTCCAGCAGATTGGAGGAGGGCCAATGTGGTCCCAATCTTCAAGAAGGGAAAAAAGGATGACCCAAACAACTACCGTCCGGTCAGCCTCACGTCGATACCGGGCAAGATTCTGGAAAAGATTGTTAAGGAAGTGGTCTGCAAACACTTAGAAACAAATGCAGTCATCGCTAATAGTCAACATGGATTTATCAAAAACAAGTCATGCCAGACTCATCTGATCTCTTTCTTCGATAGAGCTACAAGCTGGGTAGATGCAGGGAATGCCGTGGATGTAGCGTACCTGGATTTCAGTAAGGCCTTCTTTGACAAGGTCCCCCATGACCTTCTGGCAAGGAAACTAGTCCAATGTGGGCTAGGCAAAACTATGGTGAGGTGGATCTGTAATTGGTTAAGTGGACGAACACAGAGAGTGCTCACTAATGCTTCCTCTTCATCTTGGAAAGAAGTTACGAGCGGAGTGCCACAAGCAGGGTTCCGTCCTGGGCCCGGTCCTGTTCAACATCTTTATTAATGACTTAGATGAAGGGCTAGAAGGCATGATCATCAAGTTTGCAGACGACACCAAATTGGGAGGGATAGCCAATAGTCCAGAGGACAGGAGCAGAATTCAAAACGATCTTGACAGATTAGAGAGATGGGCCAAAACTAACAAAATGAAGTTCAACAGTGACAAATGCAAGATACTCCACTTTGGCAGAAAAAATGAGATGCAAAGATACAGAATGGGGGACAATGCCTGGCTCGAGAGCAGTACGTGTGAAAAAGATCTTGGAGTCCTCGTGGACAACAAGTTAAACATGAGCCAACAATGTGATGTGGCGGCAAAAAAAGCCAATGGGATTTTGGCCTGCATCAAGAGGAGCCTAGTGTCTAGATCTAAGGAAGTAATGCTACCCCTCTATTCTGCTTTGGTTAGACCACATCTGGAATATTTTGTCCAATTCTGGGCACCACAATTCAAGAGAGATATTGACAAGCTGGAAAGTGTCCAGAGGAGGGCGACTAAAATGATCAAGGGTCTGGAGAACAAGCCCTATGAGGAGCGGCTTAGGGAACTGGGCATGTTTAGCCTGAAGAAGAGAAGGCTGAGAGGAGACATGATAGCCATGTATAAATATGTGAGAGGAAGCCACAGGGAGGAGGGAGGGAGCTTGTTTTCTGCTTCCTTGGAGACTAGGACACGGAACAATGGCTTCAAACTACAAGAAAGGAGATTCCATCTGAACATGAGGAAGAACTTCCTGACTGTGAGAGCCGTTCAGCAGTGGAACTCTCTGCCCCGGAGTGTGGTGGAGGCTCCTTCTTTGGAAGCTTTTAAACAGGGGCTGGATGGCCATCTGTCAGGGGTGATTTGAATGCAATATTCCTGCTTCTTGGCAGAATGGGGTTGGACTGGATGGCCCATGAGGTCTCTTCCAACTCTTTGATTCTAGGATTCTATGATTCTATGATTCTATATTAACATGGAGTTATTATTAGTATTAGTATTATTATTTGGAGCACAATAATATAGAGTTAGGGTGCATCTAATAAAAATAATATGCATATAGGGTATATAATAACATGGATTATTATTAGTATTAGTATTATTTGGGAGCATAATAATATGGAATTCGGGTGCATCTAATAAAAATAATATGCATTTAGGGCAGTGGTTCTCAACCTGTGTGTCCCCAGATGTTTTGGCCTTCAACTCCCAGAAATCCAAACAGCTGGTAAACTGGCTGGGATTTCTGGGAGTTGTAGGCCAAAACACCTGGGGACCCACAGGTTGAGAACCACTGATTTAGGGTATATAATAATATTGAGTTATTATTAGTATTAGTATTGGGATGTTGTAGGTTTTTTTGGGCTATATGGTCATGTTCTAGAGGCATTCTCTCCTGATGTTTCGCCTGCATCTATGGCAAGCATCCTCAGAGGTAGTGACGTCTGTTGGAACTAGGAAAAAGGGTTTATATATCTGTGGAATGATGTCCAGGGTGGGACGAAGGACTCTTGTCTGTTGGAGCTAGGTGTGAATGTTTCAACTGACCACCTTGATTAGCATTTGATGGCCTGGCAGTGCCTGGAGCAATCTTTTGTTGAGAGGTAATTAGTATTAGTATTATTTGGAGCATAATAATATGAAGTTTAGGGTGCATCTAATAAAATAATATGCGTATAGGGTATATAATAACATGGAGTTATTATTAGTATTAGTATTATTTGGAGCATAATAATATTATAATTATTAGATGCACCCTGTCTACGTTATTGTAGATGAATAGGAAGTTCATATTCTTACTATCACCCCACTTTGGTCTCACTTTGGTCTCACTCCTTTCTATTTCCTGTTGCAGAGGACGCCCCTTTTTCCCGCTCGCCCCCGGAAGCGGATACGGAGACCGGAGACGTGGTGATTTATAGCGCACTGCCGGAGGAAGAGGAGGAGGAGGAGGGTGAGGACTCGGTTGCGGGTCCGTCGGCGGAGGAGGATTCCTCCCAACGGGGCCCCGACTTTGGCGACTTCACCACCATCATCGTCCAGGAAGGGGCCCTACCCGGCGAGGCCCCGTTCGTGTGCCCCGAGTGCGGGAAGAGCTTCCTTTACGAGGAGCAGCGGGCGCTCCACCGGCAGACTCACCCGAGAATCCCCGCCGAAGAGAGATCCATCCCGCCGGAGATCCTGCCGCCTACGCCGAAGGTGTACCCGTGCCCGGAGTGCGAGCGCTGCTTCCCGCACCCGTCGAGCCTCAGCAAGCACCGCCTCTGGCACTCCGGGGAGCGCCCGCACACCTGCGGCGAGTGCCAGAAAAGCTTCCGGCTGAAGATCAACCTCCACTTGCACCAGCGCAGCCACGCCGCTTCCTCGTCCGTCGCCAAAGCCGGGTCGTACATCTGCGGGGAGTGCGGCCGCGGCTTCAACCACCACTCCAACTTCCTGCGGCACCAGATGATCCACACGGGAGAGCGGCCCTACTCCTGCGGGGAGTGCGGGAAGACCTTCATCCGCAAGGAGCACCTGGCCACGCACCGCCGGCTCCACACCGGAGAGCGTCCCTACCGCTGCTCCTTGTGCCAGAAGAGCTTCACCCGGAAGCAGCACCTGGTCGGACACCAGCGCCTCCACGAGGCCGAAGGGCTTGTGCCGTGGGTCGGCAACGACCACAACAACCACGGAGAGGGACACCAACCCCACCATCGCCAGGTCAAGGATCACGGTCAGGGCAGCATGGTGGGGACCTCCCTCGGTCCAGAGAGGTACCCCACGTAAAGGAGGTCGGCCAGATCGGCACGGCATGGCCGGGACACAGACTGGCGTTTGGTTTGGAGGCGGATGAAACAACAGTGACCATTTTGGACTACGTGACCCAGCGTCCATCCGATTCGAAGGAAGGGGTTTCCCTATCAAGTTGGCTTTCCTCACCTTTGGAATGGGGATTCTGGGAGTTGCAGTGTCGGCAACAGGAGGACACGTTTGGCATCTTGGGCTAAGGAACCCCAAGGACAAGGTAACCATTTGTGTTTCAGACTGCACTTCCCATCATCCAGCTAACTGGGAATCCAAGAAAGGACCTATCACAATAAAGGCAGACCTTTGTGTTTCGGACTGCAGTTTCCATCATCCAGCTAACTCTGGGAATCCCAAGAAAGTCAGGACTTTGTGTTTCGGACCGCAGTTCCCATCATCCAGGTAATCGGGAATCCCAGAAAGGACAAATCCCAATAAAGGCAGGACTTTTTGTTTCGGACTGCAGTTCCCATCATCCAGCTAACTCTGGATCCCAATAAAGGCAGACCTTTGTGTTTCGGACTGCAGTTCCCATCATCCAGCTAACTCTGGATCCCAATAAAGGCAGACCTTTGTGTTTCGGACTGCAGTTCCCATCATCCAGCTAATTATGGGAATCCCAATAAAGGCAGGCCTTTGTGTTTTGGACTGCAGTTCCCATCATCCAGCTACCACTGGTAATCCCAATAAAGGCAGGACTTAGCGTTTCAGACTGCACTTCCCATCATCCAGCTAACTCTGGGAATCCTAATAAAGGCAGGACTTTGTGATTTGGACTGCACTTCCCATCATCCAGCTAACTCTGGGAATCCTAATAAAGGCAGGACTTTGTGTTTTGGACTGCACTTCCCATCATCCAGGTATCTGGAAATCCAAGAAAGGACTTACCCCAATAAAGGCAGGCCTTGTGTTTTGGACTGCACTTCCTATCATCCAGCTAACTCTGGGGATCCCAATAAAGGCAGGACTTTGCGTTTCGGACAGCAGTTCCCATCATCCCGCTAACTGTGGATCCCAATAAAGGCAGACCTTTGTGTTTCGGGCAGCAGTTCCCATCATTCAGCTAACTCTGGGGATCCCAATAAAGGCAGGAATGTGTGTTTTGGACTGCACTTCCCATCATCCAGCTAACTCTGGGAATCCTAATAAAGGCAGGACTTTGTGTTTTGGACTGCAATTCCCATCATCCAGCTAACTCTAGGGATCCCAATAAAGGCAGGACTTTGTGTTTTGGACTGCACTTCCCATCATCCACCTAACTGGAAATCCAAGAAAGGACTTATCCCAATAAAGGCAGGCCTTGTGTTTTGGACTGCACTTCCTATCATCCAGCTAACTGGGAATCCCAATAAAGGCAGGACTTTGTGTTTCGGACTGCAGTTCCCATCATCCAGCTAACTGGGAATCCAAGAAAGGACCTATCTCAATAAAGGCAGACCTTTGTGTTTCGGACTGCACTTCCCATCATCCAGCTAACTCTGAGAATCCCAATAAAGGCTGACCTTTGTGTTTTTTGACTGCACTTCCCATCATCCAGCTCATTCTGGGAATCCCAATAAAGGCAGGAATGTGTGTTTCGGACTGCACTTCCCATCATCCAGCTAACTGGGAATCCAAGAAAAGACCTATCCCAATAAAGGCAGACCTTTGTGTTTTGGATTGCAGATCCCATCATCCAGGTAACTGAGAATCCCAGAAAGGACAAATCCCAATAAAGGCAGACCTTTGTGTTTCGGACTGCCATACCCATCATCCAGCTAACTGGGAATCCAAGAAGGGACCTATCCCAATAAAGGCAGACCTTTGTGTTTTGGATTGCACATCCCAGCATCCCATTAACTCTGGGGATCCCAGAAATATCCCATCCCGATAAAAGCATACCCTTGTGTTTTGGACCACACTTCCCATCATCCAGCTAACTGGGAATCCCAGAAAGGACCTATCTCAATCAGGGCAGACTTTTGTGTTTTGAGCTGCATTTCCCAGCATCCCATTTTGTTCTGGGACTCCAAGGGAGGTGCTTCTGCATCGAGGCAACTCTGTTGTCTTTCCCATCAGGGCTCTGTTTGGACTACACATCCCACACTTCCCAGCATCCACCTAACTGTGGGAATCCTAGAAAGGTGTTTCCATGTCAAGGCAACCCCTTTGGGTATCTTTCCCATAAATGCCTAGATGTTTTTTGAACTACATATCCCAGCATCCATCTCATTCTGGCCATTCAAGGAAAGGAAGGATCTCATTTGGGTTTGGGACTACATGTCCCAGCATCCAGATAACTCTGGGAATCCAAAGAAAGGAGCTTCCCTGTCGAGGCAACCATCTTCGGGTCTTTTATGGATGTAAGGAGGTTTCAGAGTCAGTCTGGCCATCTGTTGGGAGGGTTTTGATGGTGCCTTCCTGCCTAGTTAGAAGGGGGCTGGACTGGATGGCCTTTGGGGGTCCCTCCCAACTCTAGGATTCTATGAAGTCAGTGCAATGGCAGCAGCCTCTCGGTGTCGGACTACACATCCCAGCATCCTGCTGATTCCGATTAATTATCCCACGAATAACGACTCCTCTATCAAGCCAGTCTTTGCTGGAGATCCACTTTTGTGACTTCTCTGTATGTTTACTGAAAACACGGTTTATATATACGTATATTTTTATCTGTGTGTGTTATCTCCGAATGGTAAAAGTGTCGGGACTTCCTTGTCGGTGTTTTTCTTATTTACGCTGGAGAGTTGATGCACTTTGATACCACTTCAACCGCCCTGACACAAATCTACAAATCCCCAAACCACATAGCCTTCAGCCAAGTTAATATGGGTTGTTGTAGGTTTTTTCGGACTATATGGCCATGTTCTAGAGGCATTCTCTCCTGACGTTTCGCCTGCATCTATGGCAAGCATCCTCAGAGATAGTGAGGTCTGTTATTTATTTATTTTATTTATTTTTTGCATTTATTGACCGCCACTCTCAGCCCTAGGGCGACTCGTGGCGGTGAACAGCAACATAGAAAGACAGTGTACAGTAAATCACAACAATACAAACCAGACTACTACAACATAACATATACTTATGCTAAAAATCCGCTTCGTCAAAAACCTGGGGTCATAGTCGATTTCATAGTCCTAGTCCATTCCAGTGTCGTTCCAAGATATTCAGTTGAAGGCCTGCTCGAAGAGCCATGTTTTCAGGCCCCTACGAAAGGCCATCAAGGAGGGCGCCTGTCTAACTTCAGTAGGGAGGGTGTTCCACAGCCGGGGGGCCACCACCGAGAAGGCCCGCTCCCTCGTCCCCGCCAGGCGTGCCTGTGAGGCAGGCGGGACCGAGAGAAGGGCCTCCCCGGATGATCTCAAGGTCCTCGTGGGCTCATAGGCCGAGATGCGGTCTGCAAGGTATTTTGGGCCGGAACCGTTTAGGGCTTTGTAGGATAACACCAGCACCTTAAATTGGGCCCGGTAGCAGATCGGCAGCCAATGGAGCTGGAACAGCAAGGGCGTTGTATGCTCCCTGCGTCCTGCTCCTGTTAACAACATGGCTGCCGCGCGTTGGACTAGCTGAAGCTTCCGGGCCGTCTTCAAGGGCAGCCCCACGTAGAGAGCGTTGCAGTAGTCGAGGCGGGATGTGACCAAAGCGTGTACCACCGTGGCCAAGTCAGACTTCCCAAGATACGGGCGCAGCTGGCGCACGAGCCGAAGCTGTGCAAATGCTCCCCTGGTCACCGCTGAAACCTGGGGATCCAGGCTCAGCGATGAATCCAGGGTCACACCCAAGCTGCGAACCTGCGCCTTCAAGGGGAGTGCGACCCCGTCCAGCACAGGCTGTAACCCTATACCCTGCTCGGCCTTGCGACTGACCAGGAGTACCTCTGTCTTGTCTGGATTTAGTTTCAGTTTGTTCGCCCTCATCCAGACCGTTACAGCGGCCAGGCACCGGTTCAGGACTTCGACGGCCTCCTTAGTAGCAGGTGGGAAGGAGTGACAGAGTTGGATGTCATCTGCGTACAGATGACACCGCACCCCGAAACTCCGGATGATCTCACCCAGCGGCTTCATGTAGATGTTAAACAGCATGGGGGACAGAATAGAACCCTGAGGAACCCCACAGGTCAAAGGCTGTGGAGTTGAACAGGAGTCCCCCAATAACATCTTCTGGGTACGACCTTCCAGAAATGACCGGAGCCACTGCAAAGCAGTGCCCCCAAGACCCATCTCTGCAAGACGTCCCAGAAGGATACCGTGGTCGACGGTATCGAAGGCCGCTGAGAGGTCCAGGAGCACCAACAGGGACACACTCCCCCTGTCTAGCTCCCGGCGCAGATCATCCACTAAGGCGACCAAGACCGTCTCGGTACCATGCCCCGGTCTGAAACCAGACTGTGCCAAATCCAGATAATCCGTGTCTCTCAAGAATACCTGGAGTTGTGAGGCCACCACGCTTTCCATGACTTTGCCCAAGAAGGGAAGATTGGAAACAGGCCGAAAGTTGTCCAATTTAGTGGGGTCAAGTGATGGTTTCTTCAACAGCGGCTTTATAACAGCCTGTTTTAGGCTCGCTGGAATCTTGCCTTCCCGAAGGGAGGCATTAACCACCACCGTTACCCACTCGGCCAATCCCCCTCTGGCCTCCTTCAGAAGCCAGGATGGGCAGGGGTCTAGGATGGACGTGGTGGGTCTCATTCCTCCAAGTATCTTGTCCACATCCTCGGGTTTCACAAACTGAAAAGAATCCAACAAAATCGGACAAGCAGGTGCTTGTGTCACATCCACAGAGACTGCATTTAACGTGGCGTCCAGCCCAGAGCGGATCAAAGCGACTTTGTCTGCAAAGAACCGAGCAAATGCTTCACAGCGCGTTGCCAGATTGTCAGGGCTCCCACCTGGAGTAGGGGGAGTTAAAAGACCTCTGACAATCCGAAACAGCTCCGCCGGACGGTTTTTTGCAGACGCAATAGTGGCCGCAAAGAAAGTTTTCTTTGCGGCTTTTATTGCCGCGGCATATGCCCTTAAAAAGGACACAAACCGTGTTCGGTTTGGCTCGCTTGGGTCCGAGCGCCACACGCTCTCTAGAACCCTCTTCCTTCGCTTCATCGCTGCCAGCTCCTCAGTAAACCAAGGGGCTGGTTTAGCTCGGTTACTTGAGAGGGGACGTTCCGGAGCGATCTTGTCAATAGCCCTGGTCATCTCCCCATTCCAGAGAGCGACCAAGGCCTCGACATGATCACCTACCGCGGTGGCGGGAAACTCCCCAAGAGCCGTCAGGAATCCACTCGGATTCCTGTTAGTACTAGGAAAATGGGTTTATATATCTGTGGAATTATGTCCAAGGTGGGACAAAGAACTCTTGTCTGTTGGAGCTAGGTGTGAATGTTTCAATGGATCACCGTGATTAGCATTTGATGGCTGGGCAGTTGTTTGGTGTGGCTAGTTAGTTCCTGGGGCAATCTTTTGTTGAGAGGTGATTAGATTTCCTTGATTGTTTCCTAAAATTACAAGAAGCAAAACAAAAGAGAGGAAACAATCAAGTACATCTAATCACCTCTCAACAAAAGATTGCCCCAGGCACTGCCAGGCCATCAAATGCTAATCAAGGTGGTCAAACACTCACACCTAGCTCCAGCAGACAAGAGTCCTTTGTACTGACCACCAACTACTAAAAGGGGTTGATATATCTGTGGAATGACCAGGGTGGGACTATATGGCCATGTTCTAGAGGCATTCCCTCCTGACGTTTCGCCTGCATCTATGGCAAGCATCCTCAGAGGTAGTGAGGTCTGTTGGAACTAGGAAAATTGGGTTTATACATCTCTGGAATGACCAGAGTGGGACAAAGGACTCTTGTCTGCTGGAGCTAGGTGTGAGTGTTTCAACTGACCACCTTGATTAGCATTTGATGGCCTGGCAGTGCCTGGGGCAATCTTTTGTTGAGAGGTGATTAGATGTCCCAGATTGTTTCCTCTCTGTTGTTTTGTTGTTGTCAATTTTAGAGTTTTTTAATACTGGGAGCCAGATTTTGTTACAACAGCAAAATTACAACAGCAAAACAACAGATAGGAAACAATCAGGGACAGCTAATCACCTCTCAACAAAAGATTGCCCCAGGCACCAACAAGCCACATCAAACAACTGCCAGGCTATCAAATGCTAATCAAGGTGGTCAGTTGAAACATTCACCCCCTAGCTCCAACAGACAAGAGTCCTTTGTCCCACCCAGGTCATTCCACAGATATATAAACCCTTTTTCCTAATTGGTGGTCAGTACAAAGGACTCTTGTCTGCTGGAGCTAGGTGTGAATGTTTCAACTGACCACGTTGATTAGCATTTGATGGCCTGGCAGTGCCTGGGGCAATCTTTTGTTGAGAGGTGATTAGCTGTCCTTACTTTTTTTCCCTCTCTGTTGTTTTGCTGTTGTAATTTTAGAGTTTTTTTAATACTGGGAGCCAGATTTTGTTACAACAGCAAAATTACAACACCAAAACAACAGAGAGGAAGCAATCAAGGTCATCTAATCACCTCTCAACAAAAGATTGCCCCAGGCACTGCCAGGCCATCAAATGCTAATCAACGTGGTCAGTTGAAACATTCACACCTAGCTCCAGCAGACAAGAGCCCTTTGTCCCACCCTGGACATTATTCCACAGATATATAAACCCTCTTTCCTACTTCCAACAGACCTTACTACCTCTGAGTATGCTTGCCATAGATGCAGGCGAAACGTCAGGAGAGAATGCCTCCAGAACATGGCCATATAGCCCGGAAAAACCTACAACAACCCAGATTCCTCCAGGCTTTGAAGCTGCAAGGCCATTAAATGCTAATCATGGTGGCTACAACAACCAAGCTAATATCGTTTCATAGATTGAGTTGACACTCCCCCTCCGGTCTGCAGGTGGCGCTGTGGCAAAACAGGCACGGCGGTGAGAAGGCGTGGCCAAGAAGATCCGGGAAGAGTGGCAATGCTTCCGATGGGAGGAGCCGAGAAGACAGGGAGAGCCTAGAGTGGATGAAACTTCCGGCTCTCCTTCCGCATTGCCTGCAGCGCCCTCTCATGGCCAACAGGGGGCGATGGAGGCATTCCTGTTAGGACATTAATACATTGTCAAAATATTCTTAAAATATTTTTATATTTTAAGAATATCAAAATATTTTAAGAGCCTGAGCTATCATTGGCAATTAATATATAATTACACAAACACATATTACTTATATACCACATATATATATATATATATATATTATTTACCAATAATAATATATATAATATATAATAATGTATAATATATAATCTATAATAATGTATTATAATATATATAATAATGTATAATATAATATATAATAATGTATTATAATGTATTGTAATGTATAATATAATATATATGATATAATATATAATTATACATTATATAATATATATCACGTCATAATTTATATAATCTATATTAAGATACAAGTAAGTATATATTAATATAGTAAAATATAATATTAGTATATATTATATAATATATAATTTCGTTGTTGTTCATTCGTTCAGTTGTTTCCAACCCTTTATGGACCAGCCGACGTCAGAGCTCCCTGACGGCCGTCACCACCCCCAGCTCCTTCAAGGTCAAGCCAGTCACTTCAAGGATCTCATCCATCCATCTTGCGCTTGGTTGGCCCCTCTTCCTTTTTCCTTCCATTTTCCCCAACATTTTCCCCAACATATTATAATAACATATAATATATATGCATAATATATAGTTAAACATTATATAATATATATCACATCGTGATATATGGATGGATGGCATCCTTGAAGTGACTGGATTGACTTGAAGGAGCTGGGGGTGGTAACGGGCGACAGGGAGCTCTGGCGTGGGCTGGTCCATGTGGTCACGAAGAGTTAGAAGCAACTGAACGAATGGACATAAATATATTATAGGTTATATATTAATATACTAAAACATAGTATATATTAAATAATATATATGTATAATATATATGCATAATATTTATTTATTTATTTATTTAGCAGTTTTGTATACCGGTCTTCTCACCTCGGTTCCAGGGACTCATACTTATCACATTATATTGTATAATTATATATTATACATATATATTATATACTAATATTATGTTTTATTATATTAATATATAATCTATAATATATTAATGTATATTATATGAATTATGATATAATGTGATATATATTATATAATGTACAATTATATATTATGCATATATTATATACTAATATTATGTTTTATTATATTAATATATGATCTATATTAATGTATGTTATATGGATTATGATATAATGTGATATATATTATATAAAATACAATTATATATTATGCATATATATTATATACTAATATTATGTTTTATTATATTAATAATATGATCTATATTAATGTATGTTATATGGATTAAGATATAATTTGATATATATTATATAATTTACAATTATATATTATGCATATATATTATGTATTACATACTAATATTATGTTTTATTATATTAATATATAATCTATAGTATATTGTATAAATTATGTTATAATATATATTATAATTACATTAGAGATAGATAGGCATATATATTATATATTACATACTAATATTATGTTTTATTATATTAATATATAATCTATAATATATTAATTTGTATTATATAAATTATGTTATATAATAAATATTACATTAGAGATAGATAGATAAATAGTACATGTTGCAGTGCCTTTCTTCTTCTTCTTCTGCCATTCAAAAGGGGCGCTACATTAGAGATAGATAGATAAATAAATAGTACAGTACAGTACATATTGCACTGCCTTTCTTCTTCTTCCCTTGCCATTCCAAAGGGGAGCCCTCCGCATGGGAATCGGAAGTGTGTCGCGAAGCCCAGCCAGCTCTACCTCTATTCCCTGTTCTCTCCTGGGCGGAGCCGTGGCTCATCAGGCTGCGCCGTGTGCGCATGCGCGTAGCGTAGCGCAGAATGAGTGTGGGGCGCCTCCGCTTTCCTCTCCGCCGAGAGAGAGAGTGAATCGGGAGGCGGCGGGACCCAGCGGACGCCTTTCCCCGTTGCCGGCCTCTCTTCTCCGCCTGGCCTGGGCCCCGCTTGCGGCGCTGCGCCCCTCGTCTTAAAGGGGAAGGAGCGCAACACAAAGGAGGCAGGGAGGGAGGGCCACCATGGAGAAGGTGAGCAGGACGCCCTTCACCCCCCCTCCCTGTCAACACTTGACAGCTCCCTTCAAAGGGGGGGGGGAGGGCTCTTTTAATGGGGGGGGGGGGTAGAGGATTCCTGGTGTGGGGATGATGGGACTTGGAGTGGCCTTTGTCAGGGAAGAAGGCTTACTTCCTCTTGTTGGAGGCCTATTCCCCTTTCTCTCCTCTCCTCTCTCTTTGGGGTAACTTCAAGCTCATTGTCCAATATGGCCTTAGTGGGTGGCTGATGGGATTTGTAGTCCCCCCCCCCCCTTTTTCCCAGCCTTAACCTGAGATTAGGGATCTACCTTTTGGAAGGACGATGACTGTTATTATTTGGGATGAGTTTGGGCCCATTCCCTAATATTTTAATTTAATTTAATTCAATAATTCAATAATGCAAGGTATACAACATATCTCCTGCTGTACTAATAATATATTCTATGTACATATAATATTGATAATAATATTGTAATATACTACAATATAATATTAATAATACCATATAATAATATATAATAATATTGTGCTGTGCTAATAATATAGCACAAGTTTATTATATATTATATTGTATTATTATTAATATTATATTGCATTACATTATTATATTATCAGTATTATATGTATATACAATATATTATTAGCACAGGACAATGTTATATGTTATTATATTGTATTATTAATATTATATTGTAGTAATTTAATAATAATTAAATATATATTATATTATTAGCATAGCACAATATTATATTATTATATTGTATTATTATTAATATTATATTGCATTATCTCATAATATTATCAGTATTATATGTATATACAATATATTAGCACAGCATAATATTATAATATATTATTATATTGTATTATTATTAATATTATAGTGCATTATATTATAATACTATCAATTTTATATGTATATACAGTATATTTTTAGTACAACATAATATGTATTATCAATGTTATATGTATATACAATATATTATTAGCACAGCACAATATTATTACGGTTCCGGCCCAGTGTATTTGTCCGAACGGATCTCCCTCTACATCCCACCTCGAAGTTTAAGATCTTCTGGGGAGGCCCTGCTCTCGACCCCGCCAGTCTCTCAAGCGAGGCTGGCGGGGACGAGGAGCAGGGCCTTCTCAGTGGCGGCCCCCCGCCTGTGGAACGCACTCCCCGGGGAGATTAGATCGGCGACCTCCCTCCTAGCATTTAGGAAAAAACTAAAGACCTGGATGTGGGACCAAGCTTTTGGTCACTCTGTCAATTAACTCAAGGACCTGGGAATAGACAAAGACAAACGGAGAAGAACGGACTTATGGACTCTGATATATGGACCCTGACATGAGATTGTTTTAGGTTTTAGGATTTTACTATGTATTGATGTTTTAATTTAAGTGTTGAATTGTTATTTTTGTATTACTTGTTATGTGTTCGGGCATCTAATTGTGCCCTCCCCTGTAAGCCGCCCTGAGTCCCCCCCGGGGTGAGAAGGGCGGGGTATAAGTGAATGAAATAAATAAATAAATAATATTATATTGTATTATTATTAATATTGTATTACATTATATTATAATATTATCAGTATTATATGTATATACAGTATATTATTATTACAGCATAATATTATGTATTACCAATGTTATATGTATATACAATATATTATTAGCACAGCACAATATTATTATATATTATCAATGTTATATGTATATACAGTATATTATTAGCACAGCACAATATTATAATAATATATTATTATATTGCATTATTAATATTATATTGCATTATATTATTATTAATATATTGCATTATATTATAATATTATCAATCTTATATGTATATACAGTATATTATTAACACAACATAATATTATTATGTATTATCTATATTTTATGTATATACAATATATTATTAGCACAGCACAATATTATTATAATATATTATTATATTGTGTTATTAATATTATATTGTAGTATATTACAATATTATTATCAATATTATATGTATATACACTATATTATTAGCACAGCACAATATTATTATATATTGTATTATTAATATTATATTGCATTATATTATTATAATATTATCAGTCTTATATGTATATACAATATATTATTAGCATAGCACAATATTATATTATTATATTGTATTATTATTATTAATATTATATTGCATTATATTATAATATTATCAGTATTATATGTATATACAATATATCAGGGGTCCTCAAACTATGGCCCGGGGGCCGGATACGGCCCTCCAAGGTAATTTACCTGGCCCTCACTCAGGGACAACCTAAGTCTGAAACTATTTGAAAGCACACAACAACAACAACAACAACAACAACAATCCTATCTCATTAGCCAAAAGCAGGCCCACACTTGCTGTTGAAATACTAATAAGTTCATATTTGTTAAAATTGATCTTCATTTTAATTATTATATTTTAAAGTGGGTTTTTTTTTGCACTACAAATAAGATATGTGCAGTGTGCATAGGAATTTAAATTATGTTTTTTTTCAAATTATAATCCGGCCCTCCAATAGTTTGAGGGACTGTGACCTGGCCCTCTGCTTAAAAAGTTTGAGGACCCCTGCAATATATTATTAGCACAGCACAATATTATGTATTATCAATGTTATATATATATACAATATATTATTAGCACAGCACAATATTATTATATATAATTATATTATTAGCACAGCACACCACCTTTTTGTGGTGTGGGGAAAAGAAAGAGAAAGCTATCCCCTTTATTTAGTGGGTGCTATTCTTGTTCCCACCTTTTTTGGCGCAACTTGGGGTTCATTCTCCAATATGAGGTCTTAATGGGGTGGATGATGGGACCTGCAGTGGTCTTGAGAAGACTGGAAGGAGAAGAGGGCCCTACTTGCCTTGGACTGATATTTTTTGTAGGGTTCAATACCTCATGGGAATCAGTGGAGGTGATATTATAGCCAAGGGGGGTGGGTGGGTTCTCCTAATGAGATCTGTAGTGTACCTTTTGGAAGTGATGAGGGCGTCATAGTGTCTTGATATGGGGTGGAAGGAGAGGGGAATATAAGTCCCCCCCTTACCTTGGTCTGATTTATTGGGGTTCAATGCTTAATAGGGTGTTACAAAGGGGTCCTGATGGGATCTGTAGTGGCCCTTTCTTTGTGAGGAGGGGGCTCAGGGAGTCCTAATGTGGTCTGGAAGCAGAAGGGCTTCCCTTATTGCAGCTCTTACTTGTCTTGGACTGATAATTCTGGGGGTTCAATGCTTATTTATTCAATTATATAGTAGATGAATAGAGAGGGGATCTTATAGCCAAGGGGTGGCCCTGATGGGATCTGTAGTACCTTTTCTGTCTTGCTATGGGGTGGAAGAAGAGAAGACTTTCCTTATTGCAGTGCCTACTTGCCTTGGATTGAAAAGTTTGGGGGTTCAGTGGTTAATTCTTAAGCGATGATAGATTAATGGAGGGGGGGGGTGTCAAGGGGTTGATGGGATCTGTAGTGCTTTTTCTGCCTTGATATGGAGTGGAAGGAGAGAAGGGTTCCCTTTGCAAAGCTATGGTGGAAGTCCTTACTTACCTTGCTCTGATTTATTGGGGTTCAGTGGTTCATAGGGTGGTCTTGTTAGCTACAAGGAGACCCTGATGGGATCTGTAGTGTCCCTTTTGGTGCAAGGAAGGAAGAAGTCAATATGAGAGGGGTTTCCTTATTTATTTATTTATTTGGGGTTCTTGTACCCCGCCCTTCTCACCCCGAAGGGGACCCAGGGCGGCTTACAGCTGCAAGGCGCACTTAGACGCCTGCTACACAAACAATCATCACAAAAAAAAATATATAACAGTACAAATTCCCACAATTCAACATTATCCACTAAAATCAGTAAAATGATAAAATCAGTAAAAGCGATACAAACCTGGAACTTCCTCCTACCCATCAGTGTACAATTAACTCAAAGATCTGTTTTGGTTCCATTTCGACAATCCTGCCAATCTCACACATCTGATTGTCTTATTTGGTTGTCATTGTCTAATTGCCTGGTTGCCCAAAGGCCTGGTTCCACAGCCATGTCTTCATGTTTCCTTTGGAGGCCTATGTTTGAAGTCCCTACTTACCTTGGATTGATTTATTGGGGTGCTCAATAAGGTGTCAGTAAAAAGCTTGGTAGACAGAGGTGTTTGGGGAGGTCCTGATGGGATTTGTAGTATGGCTGATGGAATCTGTAGTGTCCCTTTTGGTGCAAGGAAGGAGCAAGGAGAGGGGGCTTCCTTTGAAGGCCAATGGTTACCTTAGATTGATTTATTGGGGTTCAGTATAAATCTTGGTAGATATAGGTGGGTCCTGATGGGATTTGTAGTGTCCCTTTTGGTGCAAGGAAGGAAGAAGTCCAGTTGCAAGGAGAGAGGGGTTTCCTTTGGAGGCCTATGTTTGAAATCCCCACTTACCTTGGATTGATTTATTGGGGTTCAGTGCTCAATAAGGTGTCAGTATGAAGCTTGGTAGACAGAGGTGTTGGGGGAGGTCCTGATGGGATTTGTAGTATGGCTGATGGAATCTGTAGTTCTCCTTTTGGTGCAAGGAAGGAGCAAGGAGAGGGGGTTTCCTTTGAAGGCCAATAGTTACCTTGGATTGATTTATTGGGGTTCAGTATAAATCTTGGTAGATATAGGTGGGTCCTGATGGGATTTGTAGTATGGCTGATGGAATCTGTAGTGTCCCTTTTGGTGCAAGGAAGGAGCAAGGAGACTGAGTTTCCTTTGGAGGCCTATGTTTGAAATCCCCACTTACCTTGGATTGATTTATTGGGGTTCAGTGCTCAATAAGGTGTCAGTACAAAGCTTGGTAGACAGTTGGGGGAGATCCTGATGGGATTTGTAGTATGGCTGATGGAATCTGTAGTGTCCCTTTTGGTGCAAGGAAGGAGCAAGGAGAGGGGGCTTCCTTTGGAGGCTTATGGTTGAAGTCCCCAGTTAAGTTGGATTGATTTATTGGGGTTCAGTGCTTAATAAGGTATCAATATAAATCTTGGTAGATATAGGTGGGTCCTGATGGGATTTGTAGTACCTTTTTTGGTGCAGAGAGTGAGTGAGTCAGGTGCCTTGATTGGAGGAAACATTTCTCCTCCTTTTTGGGACATTTCGGTTCATTTTGGGGTGGCTTATTGGGGTGCAGCCTTTTTTTTGGGGGGGGGGAATTCCTGATTTGGGGAGGGGTCTTTCCTCGTTACATAAAGAACTCCGACTCCCATGCTGGGCCTGTCAAAAGCTGTCCTGTTCATGCTGGAGAGTTCACTGCAGTCCTGAGAGCTGCAATCCCTTTTTGTGGGGGACGGGACCCCCTCTTTTTATCCATGGAGACCCCTTATTTCTTCCCCAAATAAACACATATATGCTTCTATTCTAGGGATCCAAACAACGGGGACAATTCCCGGCCTGTGCCTTCGAGTGAAGCCGGCTGCAGGAGGGGAAAAAAGAAGGGGGGGGGGATTTGTTTACATCAGGCTTTGTTTCGGCCATTGCTGCTACTGCTGGGCCTTTGCCGCCCGAAGAAAAGCCGCCGGACCCCCCCAAAAAAGGCCGGCGTCTGTTTCCCGGCCTTTGCAAAACGTGCCCCCCAAAACCCTGCATCATCCCAAGGCTTTCGTCATTGCAAGGAGGACGGACTTTACTATTATTTTGGCCGGTTTGTCCCTCCTTAATGTCCATCTCTGGCTTCGTCAGTCAGAGAAAGAAGGGCCTTTGCACCAGTTTCGGGTCGGAAAAAGCTCTTGTCCTTCCCCCCCCCCCCCCGAAGTTTCCGTCTCATCGGATCCCAGCAAAAGAACAAGAATATTATTTGTGTTATGTAATTAATATATAATTGATATGATGGGGAAAAGCATCTTTGTTTTCCTTTTTATTCTTTCACTAGCTGTGGTCAAGGTTCCCTCTTTCTCTCCTTCTTTCCCTCCTTTTCCCTCCTTCCTTCATTCCCTCTTTCCTTCTCTTCTTCCTTCCTTCTCAATTTCTTTCCTTCCTTCCCCCTTTTTCTTTCTCTTCTGCGGTTTCCCTTTTCTTCCTTCTCTCTTTCCTTCTTCCCTTTCCTCCCTCTTTCTCTCCTTCTTTCCCTCCCTTTCCCTCCTTCCTTCATTCCCTCTTTCCTTCTCTTCTTCCTTCCTTCTCGATCTCTTTCCTTCCTTCCCCCTTTTTTCTTTCTCTTCTGTGGTCTATCTTTTCTTCCTTCTTTCTTTCCTTCTTCCCTTCCCTCCCTCTTTCTCTACATCTTCCCCCCTTCCTTTACTCCCTCTTTCCTTCCTTCTTTCCCTTTTTTTCCTTCTCTCCTTCCTTCCTTCTCTAACTTTCCTTCCTTCCCCTTTTTCTTTCCCTCCCTCCCTCTCTCCTTTCTTCCTTCTCTACTTCCTTCCTTCCTTCCTTCTCTCCTTGCTTCCATGCTTCCTTCTCCCTTTCCTTCTTTCTTTCCTTCCCTCTTTCTTTTCTTTTCTGCCTTCTCTCTTTCCTTCTTCCCTTCCCTCCCTCTTTCTCTACATCTTCCCCCCTTCCTTCGTTCCCTCTTTCCTTCTTTTTTCCCCCTTCTTTCCTTCTCTCCTTCCTTCCTTCTCTAACTTTCCTTCCCCCTTTTTTTCTTTCCCTCCCTCTTTCTTTCCTTTCTTCCTTCTCTACCTCTTTCTTTCCTTCCTTCTCCCTTTCCTTCTTTCTTTCCTTCCCACTTTCTTTTCTTCTGTCTTTCCTTCTTCCCTTCCTTCCCTCTTTCTCTACATCTTCCCCCCTTCCTTCACTCCCTCTTTCCTTCCTTCTTTCCCTTTTTCTTTCCTTCTCTCCTTCCTTCCTTCTCTAACTTTCCTTCCTTCCCCCTTTTTTTCTTTCCCTCCCTCTTTCTCTCCTTTCTTCCTTCTCTACCTCCTTCCTTCCTTCCTTCCTTCCTTCCTTCCTTCCTTCCTTCCTTCTCTCCTTGCTTCCATGCTTCCTTCTCCCTTTCCTTCTTTCTTTCCTTCCCTCTTTCTTTTCTTTTCTGCCTTCTCTCTTTCCTTCTTCCCTTCCCTCCCTCTTTCTCTACATCTTCCCCCCTTCCTTCACTCCATCTTTCTTTCCTTCTTTCCCTTTTTCTTTCCTCTCCTTCCTTCCTTCTCTAACTTTCCTTCCTTCCCCCTTTTTTCTTTCCCTCCCTCTTTTCTCTTCTTTCTTCCTTCTCTCCTCTTTCCTTCCTTCGTTCTCTCTTTGCTTCCATGCTTCCTTCTCCCTTTCCTTCTTTCTTTCCTTCCCTCTTTCTTTTCTTTTCTTCCTTCTCTCTTTCCTTCTTCCCTTCCCTCCCTCTTTCTCTACATCTTCCCCCTTCCTTCGCTCCCTCTTTCCTTCCTTCTTTCCCTTTTTCTTTCCTTCTCTCCTTCCTTCCTTCTCTAACTTTCCTTCCATCCCCCTTTTTTCTTTCCCTCCCTCTTTCTCTCCTTTCTTCCTTCTCTACATCTTTCCTTCCTTCCTTCTCTCTTTGCTTCCATGCTTCCTTCTCCCTTTCCTTCTTTCTTTCCTTCCCTCTTTCTTTTTTCTTCCTTCTCTCTTTCCTTCTTCCCTTCTCCAATTATCTCCAACCGGCTTGGGTCCCAGGAAAAGAATAATAATAATAATAATAATAATTATTATTATTATAAAAAACCTTTATTGTTTCTGTCTTGGAAGTTAGTCTTGTTTCCCACTCTTAAGTTTCTTTCCAATGGTCTTTCCAATTAGTCTTGAGGGCCAGGCTTTAGCACAGCTGGTAAATCAACGCCATTGTTGTTTTTGTTGTTGAGTTTGTCTGTCAATGGTTTTAATTGATTTTAAGTTCATCGTTATATGTAATAATTAGTTATTATGGTTTCTTTGTGTACTGTATCTTGCCATTTAATTTTTGTATTGTCGAAGGCTTTCATGGCCAGAATCACTGGGTTGTTGTAGGTTTTTTCGGGCTATATGGCCATGTTCTAGAGGCATTCCCTCCTGACGTTTCGCCTGCATCTATGGCAAGCATCCTCAGAGGTAGCGAGGTCTGTTGGAACTAGAAAAAAGGGTTTATATATCTGTGGAATGATCAGGGTGAGACAAAGGACTCTTGTCTGCTGGAGCTAGGTGTGAATGTTTCAACTGACCACCTTGATTAGCATTTGATGGCCTGGCAGTGCCTGGAGCAATCTTCTGTTGAGAGGTGATTAGATGTCCATTTAATTTTTGTCATTAGTATGTTGTAAAACGGTTCGAGTAAATAAATAAATATCAAGGCCATGCCATTGTTGTTGTTTAGTGTTGGGTTGTCCCTCAGGGTTGTGCTGTTGTGCTTGGCCAGCAGTCAGGAACTATAGGAGCAGAACTCTAAAATATCTGGAAGACCAAATTTTGGGGAACACCAAACATCTTGATGTAACTGTGGTTCATTCAGAGGGAGATGCAGAGGGGCTGAAGGTGGGCAAGAAAAGACTTGTTTACCTTTTTGCTTAGTGTCAGGCCACATGGCAACTTTCCTTTTCCCTTTCCACTGGCTTATGCTGGCTGGGGCTGCTGGAATTTGTAGTCCAACCCCATCTGGAGCACTATGTGATTTCTGTCATTTCTCCCAACCCATTTCTCTCATGGTTTGCTTGACTTCCCCTTTAAAGACTGTTGTCATTTATTATCGTTCAGTGCTAGAGATTGTAAATAACCAGGGCTGGGCCGGCCACAAAGCAAAGAGCCGTGGTTTAATTTCCAGCTGAGAAGCCACACTGGAGGCAAGAGAAAGGAGTCTGCTTTGCATTTGGGAGTTTCCCCCTGGATTTTGGAATACCTGTTTGCATTTATGCAAGGGTTGAATGAAAAGTAATGCCTCCACCTTCATTACTTGGGTTTGGATGGGAATATTTTAATAAATCAAACGCAGAAATAATCCTTAGAATGTGCTCTTTAACGACCACTATTCACTTTTCCACATAATCACCAGACAATTGGATACATTTCTGCCAACGATGAACAAGTTTTCTGAAGCCGTCACGGAAGACGTCTGTGCGCTTTCGTTTCAGGCGTCAGCATCCTGGGTACCCATCATGCACAGATCTTCGATAGCCAAGCAAAGCAATAATGTGACTCACATGTTCTTGTGAAATGCCAATTATGCTTGAAATTTCTCTCTGTGTGATATGATTGTTAACTTGCATAAAGTTGCATTGACTGACCGTTTGCGCAGGGTTCCATACTTTGCATTTTAACAACACAACCGTTCAATGCTAAGGCTTCCCACCAAAATGGAACTGTAGAGGAGAGTCTACTGAACAAGCCAGTACTTGCCGCATACCAGTACTGCCATCTGTTGAGGACTTACAAAGGTGGAGGCATTACTTTTCATTCAACTCTCGTAGATACCTAATACCGATGAACACGGTATCTAGATGGGACCCAAGCCTGTAAACACAACAATAATTTATGTTTCATGGATACCTTGTTGTTATACACACAACCTGAAGATAATTTCATGCAATATTTTTTTATAATGTTTTAATAATTTAGTGCAACTAAAACAAGGTTTGTGTACCTTCAAGCAGCAAAAAGCAAAGGTTTCTCTCTCTCTCTCTCTCGCATCCACCTTGGTGGACAGTTTTGGATTTTGGAAAAAGGGATATGCAACTTGTTTACTGCCTTGCTAGCTGGATTTTAAGTCATTTGTGGGTTCCTTTCACATTAGAAGGAAGGTCAATGATTTGTCTAACAAATAAGAGAATTGGAAATGACCACAAGGCCCATCTCGTCCAATCCCTGCCATGCATTCCTGAGAAATGCCATCCAAACTCTGCTTAAAAGCCTCCATAGAAAGAAACCCATTCCCTTCTGAGGTGGTCTGGCCACCAGTTTTACTGTTGAGAAGTGGTTACTATCAAGGAGTTCTTTCTAATGTTTGAATGGAATCTCTTTTCTTGTCCTTTGGATCCAAGTTGTGCTCACACACCCCAACCCTTCTTGGAAGATCTCCAATGAAGGAGGACCCACAACCCTTCAAGGCAGGGTACACACTTACCTGTGCTGTCAAACATCTCTTGTTTTCAGAGAGGTCTTCTTCATATTTAGTCACCCAAGTGTGCCATGGTGGGTCTGGAGGCATCCCATTCATACCTGTCCTATTCTTGTCCTTTGACTCTGATGATTGATCTTCAGGCACTCCTGAGAGGTAGCCACCCAACCCTTCTTTCAGGAAAGTTTAGATGTTAGAAGTCTGGCTGTACCCTGGTGAGTTGGGAGCATCCTATTCACACCTGTCCTTTTCTTGTCTTTTGGATCTAATGATCTGTGTTCAAGAATCCTTGAAAGGTGACCATCCATAGAAAGAAACCCATTCCCTTGTGAGAAACCCATTCCCTTCTTAGAAGTCCTCCAACAAAGGAAAGTCCTTCAAAGATAGGTTTTGACACAACATGCACTTATCTTCAGGAAGCTCTTTTTTCATGTTTAGGTCATCCAGTTGGGAGTATCCCTTTCATGCCTCTCAAACCTGTCCTTTGGACCCAATGATTTGTGTTCAAGTATCACTAAAGAGATGGCCACCCAACCTTTCTTGGAAGACCTCCAGTGAAGGAGGGTCCACAGTCTTTCAAGGCAAGGTTCAACCCTACCTTCCTTCACAGTCACTTATCTTTAAGAAGGTTTTCGTCCTGTTTAGGTGGACCTCTTGGTTACTCACCTCGTTGTACCTGGTGGATTGGGAGCATCCCATTCACACTTGTCCTTTTCCTATTCTTTGGATCCAATGATTTGTGTTCAAGCATCACTAAAGAGATGGCCACCCAACACTTCTCAAAAGACCTCCAATGAAGGAGGGTCCACAGTCTTTCAAGGCAAGGTTCAACCCTACCTTACTTCACAGTCACTTATCTTTAAGAAGGTCTTCCTTCTGTTTAGGTGGACCTCTTGGTTACTCACCTCATTGTTCCTGGTGGATTGGGAGCATCCCATTCACACTTGTCCTTCTCCTATTCTTTGGATCCAATGATTTGTGTTCAAACATCACTAAAGAGATGACCACCCAATGCTTCTCGGAAGACCTCCAGTGAAGGAGGATCCACAGTCTTTCAAGGCAAGGTTCAACCCCCACTTCCTTCACAGTCACTTATCTTTAAGAAGGTCTTCCTCCTGTTTAGGTGGACCTCTTGGTTACTCACCTCGTTGTACCTGGTGTATTGGGAGCATCCCATTCACACTTGTCCTTTTCCTATCCTTTGGATCCAATGATTTGTGTTCAACAACTCCTGAGGAGTGACTGCCCAGCCCTTCTTGGAAGGCCTCCAACAAAGGAAGGTCCTTCAAATATTGGTCTCGACTGCAGTAAGGAAGACCTAAAGTGTTTCAAGGCAACAGTCAACCCTATGTGCCTTTACTGTTAAACATCTCTTATCTTCAGGAAGGTCTTCCTCGTGTTTAAATGGACTTCATTGTTAGTCATACAGTTGTATCATAGTGAGTTGGGGGTCATACCACTCGCACTTTTCACACCTGTCCTTTTCTTGTCCTTTGAATCCAATGATTTGTGTTCAAGCACACCTGAGAGGTGGCTTTCCAGTCCTTTTTAAAAGACCTCCAACAAAGGAAGGTCCTTCAAAGATAGGTTTTGACACTACCTGAATTTATCTTCGGAAAGGGTTTCTTCAAGTTTAGGCAAACCTCATTGTAATCCAGTTATAGTCTGATGGGTTGGAGGCCTCCTATTCACACCTCTCAAACCTGTCCTTTGGATTTAATTATTCAATGAGAAGTGGCCACCAACCCTTCTTGGAAGACCTCCAATGAAGTCCACAGTCTTTCAAGTCAAGGTTCAACTTTACCTTCGCTGTTAGACGTCTCTAATCTTCAGAAAGGTCTTCCTCCTGTTTGGGTAGACCTCATTGTTGTTGATATGGTTATAGTCCGATGGGTTGGGAGTGTCCCATTCACACCTGTCCTTTTTCTTATCTTTTGGATCCAGTGATTTGTGGTCAGGAACCCC